>NC_087360.1:53006757-53631757 GCF_030014295.1 Loxodonta africana | reverse complement strand
GATGTATGTATAAAACCTTGGAAAAAAATTGCCAGCCAAGAAAAATAATACCCTGCAAAACTCTCACTCAAATATGATGGCAAAATTAGGACATTTCTAGATAAACAAAAATTAAGGGGATTTGTAAAAACCCAAATAAGAATTTTTAAAAAGAATCTTTTGTTTAGAGAATCAACAACAACAGACAACAACCTGAATCCAGGACATAGGTCAGTATTCACCAGCTACCATCCTAGGTGATGAATTCCCAATGACAAATCTAAACAAAAAGATTTAAAACAGGAACCAGAAACATCAATCTTAAATGACAACAATGTCAAAACAATAAAAGGGAAACACACAGTGTAGGTATAACCCATTGCCATCCAGTCAATCCCTACTCATATAAAGAACTTTCAAATGGAGAGGAAGTCAAGGTGGTATCAACTAATAAAAGACTGGCTCAAACTTAGGAAGATAAAGGTAAGTTTAAAGGGGACCACAGGAAAGTCAACAAACCTACTCATCAAAATAAAGAAGAAAAACAAAGTCTTAGTAAACACAAAATCTACAATAATGAAAAAAATGAAAAGAAATCCCACAAACCAAAGGAACTCAGCACAGGAGAGTAAGAAGAACAAAAAAATGTCAGAATCACATACACACACAAAACTACAAAATGACAGTTATAAAGTCACACCTGTCAATAATCACACTGAATGTAAATGGCTTAAATGCACCCGTAAAGAGACAAAAAGTGACAGAATGGATTAAAAAAAAAAAAATGACCATCAATATACTGTCTGCAAGAGACGCACCTTAGAAACAAAGGCATAAATATATTAAAAATCAAAGGATGGAGAAAAATATATCAAGCAAACAGCAACCAAAAAAGAACAGGAGTGGCAATACTAATCTCAGATAAAATAGACTCTAAGACAAAATGCACCATAAAAGAGAAGTAAGGATGTTGTATAATGAATAAAGGGACAGTGCACCATGATGACATAACTATAATAAATATCTACGTACACGACCACAGGGTTCCAAAATACATAAAATAAACTCAAACAGCACTGAAAAGAGAAATAAACAGTTCCACAAATATAGTAGGAGACTTCAACACACCACTCTCGGCAAATGATAGAATATCTAGAAAGAAACTCAGCAAAGATATAGAAGATTTAAAGGCCACAATCAACCAACTTGACCTCATATATATTTATAGAATAATCCACCTAACAGTAGTAAAGTATACATTCTTTTCCAATGCACATGGAACATTCTCCACAATAGACCACATCTTAGGCTACAAAGCTACCTGCAACAAGTTCCAAAATATTGAGAAAATACAAAGCATCTTCTCTGATCATAATGCCACAAAACTAGAAATTAATAACTGGAAGAGCAAGAAAAAAAAACAAAAACATGGAAAAGGAAAAACATCTTGCTTAAAAACCACTGAGTAATAGAATAAATCAAAAATGGAATAAAAAAATTCCTAGAATCAAATGAGAATGAGAACACATCATATCAAAACCTTAGGGACACAGCACAAGCAGTACTTAGAGGTCAATTTATAGCAATAGACACACAAATCAAAAAAAAGGAAGGCAAAAAATCAAAATGTTAGCTATACGACTCAAACAAACAGAAAGAGAACAGCAAAAGGAGCCCATGGCCACCAGAAGAAAGAAAATAATAAAGATCCGAGTAGAAATAAATGAAATAGAAAAACAACAGAAAGGATCAACAAAACCAAAAATTGGTTCTTTGAAACAATCAACAAAATAGACAAACCACTGGCCAAACGGACAAAAGAAAAACAGGAGAGGAAGCAAATAAGCCAAATAAGAAACGAAATGGGGACATTACAATAGACCCAACTGAAATATAAAGGATCTAACAGAGTACTATGAAAACCTGTACTCCAACAAATTTGAAAACCTAAAGGATATGGACAAATTTCTATAAACACACAACCTACCTAAACTAACATAAACAGAGGTAGAAAATCTGAACAGACCCATAACAAAAGAAGAGATTGAAAAAGTAATTAAAAAAAAGAAAAAACTGTCAAGAAAAAAAAGACCTAGCCCAGATGGTTTCCCTGGAGAATTCTACTAAACATTCAGTGAAGAGCTTACACCAGTAGAAAAGGAAGAGATATCTCCAGATTCATTCTATGAAGCCAGGATAAATCTGATACCAAAACCAGGCAATGACAACACAGAAAGAGAAAATGACAGACAAATATCTCTCATGAATATAGACGCAAAAATTCTGAACAAAATTCTAGCCAATAGAATTCAGTATCATAAAAAGAAAATAATAATATACTACAAGCAAGTGGGATTCATACCAGGTATGCAAGGATGATTCAACATTAGAAAATCAATCAACATAATCGACCACATAAATAAAACAAAAGAATCACACGCTCATCTTAATCAACATAGAAAAGGTATTTGATAAAGTACAATACTCATTCCCAATAAAATAGGTAAAAAAACAAAATAGGTATAGAACGGGAGTTCCTCAACACAATAAAGGACGTTTATACAAAACCAACAGGCAACATCATTCTCAATGGAAAGAAGCTGAAAACATTCCCCCTGAGAATGGGAACAAGACTAGAATTCCCTTTATCACCACTCCTATTTAACATTGTGCTGGAAGTCCTAGCTAGAGCAATAAGGCAAAAAAAAAAGAAAGGGCACCCAAACTGGTAAGGAAGAGGTAAAATTATCCCTATTTATGGATGGCATTGCACATACAGAACCCTAAAGACTCCACAAGAAAACTTCTGGAACTAATAGAAAGATTCAGCAGAGAGCAGGATACAAGATAAACATTAAAAAATCAGCTGGATTCCTATTACCTATAAAGAGAACTATGAAAAGGAAATCAGGAAAGCAATGCCATTTTTAGTAGCCTCTAAAAAAATAAAATACTCAGGAATAAATCTAACCAGGGATGTAAAAGATCTATACACAGAAAACTAAAAAATAC
Source organism: Loxodonta africana (assembly GCF_030014295.1). Lineage (NCBI taxonomy): Eukaryota > Metazoa > Chordata > Mammalia > Proboscidea > Elephantidae > Loxodonta > Loxodonta africana. Next base: position 53,628,766 of record NC_087360.1, on the reverse strand, counting down.
TACTTCAAGAAACTAAAAGAGAATGACACAAATGGAAAAATATACCATACTCATGGATAGGTAGACTCAACATTGTGAAAATGTCAATCCTACCCAAAGCCATCTGTAAACATAATACAATCCCTATCCAAATACTAACAGCATTCTTCAACAAGATGGAAAAACTAATCATTAACTTTATATGGAAAGGAAAGAGGCCCCAGAAAAGTAAAACATTTCTGAAGAAGAACAAAGTAGAAGGTCCCATACTACCTGACCTCAGAATCTGCTATACAGTCTGGTACTGGTATAATGCCAGATACATTGATCAACAGGACAGAATCAAGAACCCAGATGTAAATTCATCCACCTACAGTCAACTGATCTTTGGCAAAGGCCCAAAATTCATTAAATGGGGAAAAGACAATTTTTAAACCAATGGTGCTGGCAAAACTGGATGTCCAACCCTAAACGAAAGAAATAGTACCCATGTCTCACACCATACACAAAAACTAATTCAAAATGGATCAAAGCCTTAAATATAAAACCAAAATCTATAAAGATCATGGAAGAAAAAATAGGGACAATGCTAAGGCACTAATATATGGCATAAATAGGATACAAACCATAACTAAAAATACACAAACACCAGAAGATAAACCAGATAACTAGTAAAAACTAGTATCTTCCAATAATTAAACACTTATGCTCATCAAAAGATTTCACCAAAAGAGTGAAAAGAGAACCCACAGACTGGGAAAAAAAAAAAATTGGCTATGACATATCCAACAAAGATCTAATCTCTAAAATCTATAAGAAAATCCAACACCTCTTCTACAAAAAGAGAAATAAGCCAATTAAAAAATGGCCAAAAGATATGAACAGATACTTCACCAAAAAAGACAGTCAAGCAGCTAACTAATAGAAATATGAGGAAACGCTCACAATAGCTAGCCATTAGCAAAATCCAAATCAAAACTACAGTGAGATACAACCTTTCCCCTATATTACTGGCACTAATCAAAAAAGAGAAAATAACAAATGCTTGAGAGGTTATAGGAAGATTGGAACTCTCATGCACTGCTGGTGGGAATGAAAATTGGTACAACCACTTTGGAAAATAATATGGCTCTTCCTTCAAAAGCTAGAAATAGAAATACCATACGATCCAGCAATCTCAGTCCTAGAAATATACCCTACATACCCATGTTCATTGCAGCAGTATTCACAATAGCAAAAAGACGGAAACAAACTAAGTGCCCATCAACGAATGGATAAACAAACCATATGTTACATACACACAATGGAATACTGTGCAATGATGAAGAACAATGATGACTCTGCGAAACATCTCACGACGTGGATTAATCTGGAGGGCATTATGCTCAGTGAAATAAGTCAATCACAAAAAGACAAATACTGTATGAGACCACTATTGTAAAAATTCATGAAAAGGTTTACACACAGAAACAATCTTTGATGATTACGAGGGAGAGGAGGGGTGGAGAAGGAAAAAGACTAACCAGACAATAGATAAGCGTTAATTTTGGTGAAGGGTAAGACAGTACACGATACTGGGGAAGTCAGCACATCTTGAACAAGGCAAAGTCATAGAAGTTTCATAAAATAAAATTTTTTTTTTTTTTTTGAAGTTTCATAGACACGTGCAAACTCCCTGACGGACTGGGCTGAGAGCTGGGGACCACGGTCTCGGGGAATACCTAGCTCACTTGGCATAATACAGTTTATAAAGAAAATGTTCTATATCCGACTGTGATGAGTAGCATCTGGGGTCTTAAAATCCTGCGAGCAGCCATCTGAGATACATCTACAGGTCCCATCCTGTCTGGAGTAAAGGAGAATGAAGAAAATCAAAGACTCAAGGGGAAGATTAGTCCAAAGGACAAATGGACCACAACTACCACAGCCTCCACCAGCCTGAGCCCAGAACAACTAGATGGTACCTGGCTACTACCTTCAACTGCTCTGACAGCGATCACAGTAAAGGGTTCTGGAGAGGGGGGAGAAAAATGTAGAACAAAATTCAAATTCACAAAAACAGACCAGACTTATTGGTCTGACAGAGATTGGAGAAACCCCTAGAGTATGGCCCCTGGACACCCTTGTAACTCAGTACTGAAGTCACTCCTGAAGTTCACCCTTCAGCCAAAGATTGGACAGGCCTGTAAAACAAACAATAACACATGTAAAGAACATGTTTCATAGTTCAATCATATATACGAGACTAAATGGGCACACCAGTCCAAAGCAAAGAAGAGAAGGCAGGCAGGGACAGGAAAACCAGACGAATGGAAATGGGGAATCCGGGGTGAAGCATGGGAGAATGCTGACATATTGCCGGTTGGCAACCAATGTCACAAAACAATTTGTGTATTAATTGTTTAACGAGAAACTAATCTGCTCTGTAAACTTTCACCTAAAGTAAAATAAAAAAATAAGTAAAGCAAAAGCTAGGCTTCAGAGAACAGGAACCAGGGACCATAAGTGCATAGGTGTGAGAGGGGTGCAGAAATAGTAAGTAGGTAAAAGCCAAAGAAGGTGTTCCTTCACCCCTCCCTTGAGCCCAAGATTGCCCGCAGAGTACCCAGGGTGGGGTTGTGAAGTTGCGAAATTGAAATGAGTACATGTTGGCTTCAGGAAAATTAGTGACTCTGTGAGCAGATGAAGCCAGACCTCGTGGGCTTACCCTGGCCTAAATTTCTCCATCAGTGCACTTCTCTCTAATGGTAGTAGCAGCAAAGTTTGAGTCAGGGCCAGCAGAAGGAGGGGGGACAGTGCAGGTGTAGGTGCCCCATCCTCAAAGGATAGTGTTTCCAAATGCCTAAGAGATATTAATCTTCAGGATTCAGGAACAAGAAATAAGAATTCCTGGTAATTCTTGGCAATCCCAAATCATAAATTATTCTGTATTTTGCCTAAGACTTTGTATGTTTTAAAATAATAATGAGTGACTAGCCTCTCCTTGGAAACCCTAGGGAGCAGTTCTACGGTGTCCTGTAGGGTTGCTGTGAGTCAGAATCAACTTGATGGCAAGGGGTTTTAGGTATTATAATAAACAGAAGCTCCTGGAGCCACAAACATTTAAGTGCTCAGCTACTAACCAAAACGTTGACAGTTCAAACCCATCCAGAGGCACCTTGGAAGAAAGGTCTGGCGATCTACTTCTGAAAGGTCACGACCTTGAAAACCCTGTGGAGTGCAGTTCTACCCTCCAGACGTGGGGTCGCGATGAGTCCGAATTGACTCAAATGGCAACTTTTTTTTTAATATATATAATAATAATAAACAGTGAATCACTTTTAACACAGGGTTATAGCAGAGTTTTATGTTAAAAATATAATAAATGCATCAAACTGCCGACCTTTTGGTTAGCAGCCAATCTCCTAATGACTGTGCCACCAGGCCTCCAATAAATACATGGTTCACTATTATTATTATTATGAATCAATACATTATGACAAGATCATGTATTTCATTAATATGTAAGAACAATCTCTACCTGATATAGACATTTGATAACAGAAAACTTTTAAAAAAGGAAATATCAACAGAAAATAAATGTTCCCGCAATTACATTCGTATCTCCTCTTTGCATTTTGCTGTTGAAGTATTTACAAAGAACTGTACGCTATATTGAATATTCAAGCTCTGGAAAATGCCAAACACATTTTGGGGTTGCATTCGGGTCTCCTAGCAAGTACTCCTAGCACAGCACAGAATCCCATGTCAAAATTGCCAATTAAAGAGTTATTTCACTTCCAAACCTTATTATTTCTTGGAAAACTACTCATAAAATTTGTATAAAGTGTTCCATGTGTATAAACATAGAATTATTTATTTTATTTGCAAGAATGACTCCCATTAGTAGCAGACAGGATAATGAATAAATTCTTATAACATGGCAAAGACTATAAGCAAGGCTGACTGATTAGGTCTTGATGTTTCTCTCCTTATCTGCTCCTGTCCTGGTTCCTGGAATCTTTGACCTTAACCTTCAACTCCTTGGGCCAGCAGTTCCAGATCTGGTTTTCAGCTTGATGTCAGTGAATTCTTTCACAACAGTAACGTCTGGATGTTGATTGTTAAGTTTAACTCTCGCTGGAGTCTTACAATACTTCTTACCATTCTCACAGTTTCTTAACTGATTTTTCTTGGGATATGGGAGAATGTAAAATTTTCCTGAGAAATGTTGGGAAAGAATCCATGCATACAATACACCATGGGTATTACACTGCTGTAGGAAAAGGGTCACCTGGCAAGGCTAGTTAATTGGTCCAAGTCAGACCCTATCATGAGGCTATCTTGAGACCCTCTTCCGCAGCCCCACAGCTGGAGGGCAACATTGCCCATGTAACACATGGATCACATGGGTGTCACTTATTCAGTGCCAACTGCCACCATGATTCCTTCCTCCTGCCACCATGATTTCTGCCCTTTTCTGGTCAACTCACCCCAAGACTCACTCAGATCTGCCTGCCCGATTCCCCTGCTCAAATTTATGCTCTTGCTTCTCTTTACAATCCCAACCTACGCAGAAGCACCTCCACCTCGAACATCCCAATTTTCTGAGGAAAATCAGCTATGAGTCTAACCTAATCACTACTATGACAATTTAATTAAAGCAATTCAGACTAAGGTCTGAGTCATACATAAATTTCCACTTACTAGGAAACCCTGGTGGTGTGGTGGTTAAGTGCTATGGCTGCTCAGCAAAGGTCATCAGTCTGAATCCACCAGGTCCTCATTGGAAACTCTACAGGGCAGTTCTACTCTGTCCCATAGGGTCGCTAGGAGCCAGAAACAACGGCAATGGGTTTGATTTAGTTCTATCAGTATGATATTGAAAATGCCATTTCATCATAACTGAACCTCTATTTTATCATCTATAAAATGGAAATAAAATCTCCCTGCTCATAATATTTTTGAGGAGATAAAATAATATACCCAAGAAAACAAACCCACTGCCATCGAGTCGATTCCGACTCATAGCAACCCTATCGGACAGAGTAGAACTGCCCCATAGAGTTTCCAAGGAGCTCCTGGCAGATTCGAACTGCGATCTTTTGGTTAGCAGCCATAGCACTTAACCACTATGCCACCAGGGTTTCCAAAATAATATAGGTAAAGCATAAAGCCGTTCAGTGCTCTGAAATTATGAGTTTCCTTCTCCCTTCTCCCAGAGAATGTAGTATTTAAATTTTTAAAAAAGAGGATTTTTTTCTTTATTGTGGTAAATATGTATATAACAAATCGTTTGCGATCTCAACATTCTTCATGTGTACAATTCAGTGGCATTAGTCACATTTATCATGTTGTTCGACCATTACCATTAACTCTTTCCAAGTTTTCCCATTGTCTTTAACAGAAGCTCAATATCCCCTAAACAATGGGTCTTGTATCACCTACCGGAATCGTAGGCTGTATTTATAAACCCAAAGCATGACGAAGTGACAGCAAATGCCTCTCTTGTTCCATAAAAGATCCATATTCACTAACGCTGTGTCAATTCCAGTAACTTTCACCCTGCAAGTTTCCACAGTAGGACTTGGATGAAGAGGGTTAGCTTACCATCTCAACGTCTAGCCCACTGCCGCTGCCCCCAGCCTGGCCTGAAGTAAATGCTCAATAAATGTTTGCCAAATTGAATTTGCTTCTCCCCGGATTAATCGGCAGCAGAAGAAAGGAGCTGGCCCCTCTGGGGTGGCTCCATTGCCCAGGAGCTCCATGAGTCATGTCTTCACAGGCCTTGCAGCAGCCACCCCCTTTGTTTGCCTCTGACCTCTCCTGCTTTTTCAGCATGTTTATGGACATAATTACAGCGTGCTATTGATTTCCTGACAGCCGCCTTGATGTAACTATTTTACAGAATCAAGCTAATTTCATACATTGAGGTTTTTATGGTCTCTGGCGGGCTCAACTGAAGAAGTCATTTTGTCTCCTCCCAGGGAGCTCCCACCCCTTCTCAGAACACTGCTTCTCCCCACCCCTCCTTCCCTGAAGCCCGGCTGGGCTGCATTGCAACCAGAGAGCCTCTGTCTTCTCCTAGCAACTGCTCTCTGATGTTGATGTGAGTCAAAGCATCATGGGCCGTCAGAAACAGGGAGGTCTTGCAGCAGTCAGTGGCAGTGTCTGGGAGAAGATAGGACCCTGTTGTTCCTCTAACTTTTGCAGCCTGAATCTGCCCTTGGCTTCCTTGTTGTCGTTGGCTGCCCTTGAGTCGACCCACAACTTGTAGTGACCCCCTGCACAACGGGATCAGATCATTTTGATCCACAGGGTTTTCACTGGTTGATTTTCAGAAGTAGCTCACTTGGCCTTTCTTCCTAGTTTATCTTAGTCTGGAAGCTCTGCTGAAACCTGTTCAGCAAAATAGCGACACACAAGCACCCACTGAAAGACAGTGATGGCTGCACATGAGATGCGTTGGTTGAGAATCTAACCCAGATCTCCAGCATGGAAGGCAAGAATTCTAGCACTGACCCACCACTTCCCCTCTGTGGTTGCCTATTACACTCCAAATACATTCCTAAGCCCAGTGGAGCTCTTTTTCCCTACATGCTTCTACTAATTTACAACTTGCAGAGTACTCTAAGGGTCATAATCTTACCTAATCTGCATATCAATCCAGTGATGGAGCTATTATGTCCATTTTACAGACAGAAAAAGTAAAGCAAGTTGATAATACAAAATATTAACAAGTAGCCTGTGAATACCCTTCCCCCCAAAGAGTTTTCCATGGGCCTTTCTTCTTTATTTGGAGATAAAGAGCTGCAGAACCCAGATTTAAATAATTAGACTTCTCATTCTAAGTCCAGTGCCCTCTCCCCTACTCCACAGCTTCCTTGCTGCTGCCATCCTAATTTCTATACAAGCACTCGTCTTTACAGAGCCTGGTCTTGGCCATGCTATTCCTACACAGCAAAATATGGCCCTCCCCTTTTTGTCCATTCAACTCACACCTATCTTTGAAGGACCTCCTTAAGGCTTACCTCTACCAGGAAACCTTCCATTATAACTCCATCCTTCAGTGAGTCAGGAGAGTTTTGCTCTGAACACTGTACCTATTGCCTATAATATTAGACAACAAATGAAAACAAGTGGACGTTCAGTAAAGGTAAGTTCCATTCCCTTCATCTCTTAATGTAGTGGGTCTGGACTGGTTGAACCCCCAGAATCCATTTCCCCATTGCCTCTTCCCAGTGGCACCCATTTCCTGTTTGAGTACCACAAGACATCAGGGAAGCTGAATTCGCCCCAGGTTTCCCAAGTGGGACCCAAGACCAAGGCCAGGCCAATCAGTACATCTGTGTGACCTAAGGTAGTCCAATCAGAGTGAATATCTATCGTGTTTCTAGGAATGCTGAAAACAGGCTTACTGTTATGGATTGAATTGTGTCCTCCCAAAATTTGTGTTGAAATCCTAACACCTCTACATATGGATGTGATCCTATTTGGAGATAGGGTTTTTCTTTTTTTATGTTAATAAGGTCATGCCAATGTAGGGTGGATCCTAAACCCAATCACTTCTGAGTTATGAAAAGACCGGAATAGACCAGAGGCACACATGGGGGAGACAGACACCAAGGAAGACCAAAGAATGCCAAGGATCACCAGCAGATACAGAAACTAAGGGAGGTTCACAGAAGGAATCTGCATGTCCTGTTTTGAACTTTTAGCCTCCAAACCTGTGAAAAAATACATTTCAGTTCTTTAAAGCTGCCCACTTGTGGTATTTCTATTATGGCAGCACTAGGTAACTAAGACACTTATCCATCTCTGCTGCGTGTAACAGAGAGACCAGGGCACCTGCTGACAATGGAGCCTACACTGAAGGGGCAGAGGCAAGAAATGGAGAGTGAGGAAGTGGGTCTTTGTCAAAATTTTTGAGTTGCAAGACAAGTCCTTCCTGCAGACTTTTCAGTTACATAAGCCAATTTATTTCCCTTTGTTTAAACCAGTTTCAGTCAGGATTTCTTCTCCCAAAGGAATCCTAATGCATATACTTGAATAGTGATGTTAGTTCTCGATTCACATCCACGCAGAAGCGGTGTAACTTTCTATTCAGATTCTTAATTTTTGTATAAAGATACAAAAGTTCATTTGGCTCCACTATATGACTTCTTGGATTTTTGTTTTTCCTGATTCCAAAATAATGTATGCCCATTAAAGAAACTAGAAATCCCATCATGAATGCTTACTACTAACCACTGAGATGTCTTTACTTATTTAATTGTTATTGAGGTAAAATTCACAAAACATACAACGAAACATTTTAAAGTGTACAATTCAATGGCACTTAGTGCGTTCATAATGCTGTGCAACCACCACCTCTATCTAGTTTCAAAATTTTTCATCATTTCAGAAGAATGCCTCTATCTTTTAAGTAATCACTCCCTATTCTGTACTACCTCCACCCGCTGGCAACCACTGTTCTGCTTTCTGTCTCCAACAAGCACAGGAAAAGATATTCAACTTCAGTGGTCATTAAGGAAATGCACATCAAAACCACAATGAGATACCACTTCTCACCCACTAGGATGGTTATAAAAAAAAAAAATTGTTAGACAGGATGTGGAGAGATCAGAACCCTTGGACATTGTTGGTGGTAATGAAAAACGGTGCAGTTACTGTGAAAAACAGTTAAGCAGTTCCTCGAAAAGTCAAACATAGAATTACCATACTGTTGTTGTCAGGTGCTGTCGAGTCAGTTCTGGCTCATAGCGACAACCCTACATACAACAGAAGGAAATACCGCCCAGTCCTGCACCACTCTTAGGATCGTTGTTATGCTCGAGCCCATTGTTGCAGCCACTGTGTCAAGCCATCTCGTTGAGGGTCTTCATCTTTCTCTCTGACCCTCTACTTTTCCAAGCATGATGTCCTTCTCCAAGGACTAGTCCCTCCTGATAACATGTCCAAATTACGTGAGATGAAATCTCACCATCCTACTTCTAAGGAGCATTCTGACTGTACTTCTTCCAAGGCAGATTCGTTCTTTCTTTTGGTATATTCAATATTCTTTGCCAACACAATTCAAAGGCATCAGTTCTTCTTTGGTCTTCTTTTCATTGTGCAGCCTTTGCATGCATGTGAGGTGACTGAAAACACTAGGTGTACCTTATCCCTTAAGGTGACATCTTTGCTTGTTAACACTTTAAAGAGGCCTTTTGCACAGTAGATAAGCAGTAATTTGGGTGATGGGTAAGACAGTACACAATACTGGGGAAGCCAGAACAACCTGTATAAGGCAATGCCATGGTAACTCCACAGACACATCCAAACTCCCTGAGGCACCAAATTGCTGGGCTGAGGGCTGTGGGGACCGTGGTTTCAGGGAACATCTAGCTCAACCAGTATAACAGAGTTTATAAAAAAATGTCCTACATTCTACTTTGGTAAGTAGCATCTGGGGTCTTAAAAGAGTATCCTAGTGGCCATCTAGGATACTCCACTGGTCTCATCCCTTCAGGAGCAAGGAAGGATGCAGAAAACTAAAGATACAAGGCAAAGATTAGTCCAAAGGACTAATGGACCACATCTACCATGGCCTCCACCAGACTGAGTCCAGTACAACTAGACGGTACTCGACTACCATCACTGACTGCTGTAACAGGGATCACAAAAGAGGGTCCAGGACAGAGCTGGAGAAAAATGTAGAAAAAATTCTAACTCAAAAAAAAAAAAAAAAATACCAGACTTGCTGGCCTGACAGAGATTGGAGAAACCTTGACAGTATGGCCCCCGGACACCCTTTCAGCTCAGTAATGAAGTCACTCCTGAGGTTCCCTCTTCAGCCAAAGATCGAACAGGCCAATAGAACAAAAGAAGGCTAAAGGGACACACCAACCCTGGAGGAGGGACCGGAAACAGGAAAGCTGGTAATAGGGAACCCAGGGTTGAGAAGGGAGAGTGTTGACATGTCATGGGATTGTAAACCAATGTCATACAACAATGTGTGTACTGTTTGATGAGAAATGAGTTTATTCTGTAAACCTTCATCTAAAGTTCAATAAAAAAGAAAAAAAGAAATCAAATGACTCATTGCATTGGATAAATCTGCTGCAAAAGCCTTCTTTAAAGTGTTGAAAAGCAAAAATGTCACTTTAAGGACTAAGATGCACCTAACCCAAGCCATGGTGTTTTCAGTCACCTCATATCCATGCAAACGCTGGACAATAAATAAGGAAGATGGAAGAAGAATTGATGTCTTTGAATTGTGGTGTTAGTGAAGAATATTGAATATACCATGGACTGCCAAAAGAATGAAAAAATCTGTCTTGGAAGAAGTGTAACCAGAATGCACCTTACGAGCAAGGATGGCAAGACTATGTCTCACGTACTTTGGACAGGTTGTCAGGAGGGACCAGTCCCTGGAGAAGGACATCATGCTTAGTAAAGTGGAGGGTCAGTTAAATAGAGGAAGACCCTCAAGGAAATGTGTTGACACAGTGGCTGCAACAATGGGCTCAAGCATAACAATGATTGTGAGGTTGGTGAAGGACCCAGCAATATTTTGTTCCATTGTACATAGAGTTGCTATGAGTCAGAACCAACTCATCGGCACCTAACAACAACAGTAAAATAAAATATAATTCAGTCATTTAAAATAAAATGAATAAATGAAGAGATCTTTTGCAGCAGATTTGTCCAATGCAATATGTCTTTTGATTTCTTGACTGCTGATTCCATGGGTGTTGATTATGGATCCAAGTAAAATGAAATCCTTGACAACCTCAATCTTTTCTCCGTTTATCATGATGTTTCTTATCAGTTCAGTTGTGAGGATTTTTATTTTCTTTATGTTGAGGTGTAATCCATACTGAAGGCTATAGTCTTTGATCCTCATCAGTAACTACTTCAAGTCTTCTTCACTTTCAGCAAGCAAGGTTGTGTCATCCGCGTATCGCAGGTTGTTAATGAGTCTTCCGCCAGTCCTGATGCCCCGTTCCTCTTCATATACTCCAGCTTTCAGATTATTTCCTCAGCATACTGTTTGAATAAATATGGTGAAATGATACAGGCCTGATGCACACCTTTTCTGACTTTAAACCACACAGTAACCCCTTGTTCTGTTTGAATGACTACCTCTTAATCTATGTAAAGGTTCCTCATGAGCACAATTAAGTGTTCCAGAATTCTCATTCTTCCCAATGTTGTTATCCATAATTTCTTATGATCCACACAGTTAAGTGCCTTTGCATAGTCACTAAAACACGGGTAAACATCTTTCTGGTATTCTCTGCTTTCAGCCAGGATCTATCTGACATCAGCAATGATATCCCTCGTTCCACATCCTCTTCTGAATCCAGCTTGAATTTCTGACAGTTCCCTGTCAATGTACTGCTGCAACCGTTTTTGAATGATCTTCAGCAAAGTTTTACTTGAGTATTAATGATATTGTTTGATAATTTCTGTATTCAGTTGGATCGCTTTTCTTTGGAATAGGCATAAATGTGTATCTTTTCCAGTTAGTTGGCGAGGTAGATGTCTACCATATGATACAGCACTTCCACTCCTAGATATATATTGAAAATAATTGAAAAACGTATGTCCCTACAGAAATTTTTACATTAGTGTTTACAGCGGCATTATTCATAACGGCCAAAAGGTGGACACAACCCAAATGTCCATCAGTGGATGAGGATGAATGGATAAAAGTTTATGGTATATTCATATAATGGCACATTATTCGGCCATAAAAAGGAATGAATATGTCCTGCAACTTGGATGAACCTCAAAAACATTATACCAAGTGAAAGAAGTCAGACAAAAAAGGTCACGTGTTATATTTACTTTTATAAAAAATATTTATAGTGTTTTATAAAATTGGGATGGTTTAAGCTGTGTGTTTATGTGTGTGTGTATAATTTTTTTCTTACAAATTATTATTTTTTTATTGTGCTTTGGGTGAAAGTTAACAGCTTAAGTTAATTTCTCATTCAAAAATGTATACACATTGTTTTGTGACACTGGTTGGCAGCATGCAACCAATGTGACAGCATGCTCCCACTTTCCACCCTGGGTTCCCTGTGTCCATTTGTCCAGTTCTTGTCACTTCCTGCCTTTTTGTCTTGCTTTTGGACAAGAACTGCCCATTTTGTCTTGTATATTTGATTGGACTAAGAAGCACATTCCTCACGTGTGTTATTTTTTTGTTTTATAGGCCTGAATAATCTTAGTCTGAAAAGTGGCCTTTCGGAATGGTTTCAGTTCCGGGTTCGTAGACTGTCCAGTGGCCATAGTTTCAGGGATTCTTCCAGTCTCTGTCAGATCAGTGAGTCTGATTTTTTTCATGAATTTGAATTCTGTTCTACATTTTTCTCCCACTCTGTCTGGGACCTTCTGTTGTGATCCCTGTGAGAGCAGTCATTGGCGGTAGCAAGGCACCATCTTGTTCTTCTGGTATCAGGCTTGTGGAGTCTCTGGTTCATGTGGGCCTTTAGTCCTTTGGGCTAATATATTCCTTGTATCTTTGATTTTCTTCATTCTCCTTTGCTGGGATGGGACCAACAGATGTATCTTAGATGGCCGCTGGCAAGCTTTTAAGACTCCAGACACTACTCACCAAAGTGGGATATAGACTGTTTTCTTTATGAGCTATGTTATGCCAATTGACATAGATGTCCCCCAAAACTATGGTCCCCAGCCCCCAGCTAATCGGTCCCTCAAAGTGTTTGGATGTGTCTAGGAAACTTCTATGCATTTCCTTTGGTCCAGTTACACTGACTTCCCCTATATTGTGTATTGTCCTTTCCTTCACCATAGTTGACACTTGCCTACTATATAGCTATTGGTTTCCTCTCTCCCTCCCTCCTGACCCTCCTAACATTCAAAGAATTTTTTTTTCTGTGTGTAAACCTTTTCTTGAGTTCTTATAATAGTGGTCTCATATAGTAATTGCCCTTTTGTGACTAACTTATTTCACTCAGAATAACGCCCTCCACATTCATCCACATTGTGAGATGTTTCAAAGATTCATCACTTTTTCTTTATGGTTGCATAGTATTCCATTGTGTGTATGTACCATAATTTGTTTATCCATTCATCTGTTGATGGGCGCTTAGGCTGTTTCCATCTTTTCACTATTGTGAATAGTGCTGCAGTGAACATGGGTATACATATGTCTATTCGTTGATGGCTCTTATTTCTCTAGGGTATATTCCTAGGAGGGGGATTGCTGGATTGTATGGTATTTCTATTTCTAGCTTTTTGAAGAAGTGCCATAAGTTTCTAAAGTTGTTGTACCATTTTACGTTCCCACCAGCAGTGCATAGGAATTTCAATCCCCCCCCACAACCTCTCCAACATTTGATATTTTATGTTTTTTGGATTAGTGCCAGCATTGTCAGGGTGAGATGGTATCTAGTTTATCTGGTTATCTAGTTTATTTTCTGCTGTTTGTGTATTGTTAGTTATAGTTAGTATCCTATTTAAGCCATATGTTAGTGCCCCTATCATTGACCCTATTTTTTTCTTCCATGATCTTTATTGTTTTAGATTTTATATTTAGGTCTTTGACCCATTTTGAGTTAGTTTTTGTATAGGGTGTGAAGTATGGGTCTTGTTTCATTTTTTTACAGATGAACATCCAATTATGCCAGTACCATTTGTTAAAGAAACTATGTTTTCCCCAATGAACGGACTTTGGCCCTTTGTCAAATATCAGCTGCTCATACATGGTTGGATTTATATTTGGGTTCTCAATTCTGTTCCATTGGTCTATGTGTCTCTTGTTATACCAGTATGAGGCTGTTTTGGCTACCCTGGCTGTATAAAACCACTGCCATCGAGTCAATTCTGACTCATAGTAACCCTATAGGACAGAGCAGAACTGCCCCATAGGGTCTCCAAGGAGATCCTGGTGGATTCAAACTGCCAACCTTTTGGTTATCAGCCATAGCTCTTAACCCACTACGCCACCAGAGTTTCCCCATGGCTGTATACCCACTGCCTTCAAGTCTAGTAGATTCTAAAATCAGGTAGTGTGAGGTCTCCCGCTTTGTTCTTCTTTAGCAATGCTTTATTTACCTGCGACCTCTTCCCTTTTCATGTAAAGTTGTGATTTGTTTCTCCATCTAGTTAAAGAATGCTGTTGGATTTTGCATCAGGATTGCATTTTATCCGTAGATCGCTTTGGGTAGAATTGACATTTTCACAATGTTGAGTATTCCTATCCATAAGTGTGGTATGTTTTTCCACTTATGTAATTCTTTTTTGGTTTCTTACAGTAGTGTTTTATAGTTTTCTTTGTATAGGTCTTTTTCATCCCTGGTTAGATTTATTCCTAAGTAATGTATCTTCTTGGGGGCCATTGTAAATAGTATTGATTTGTTGATTTCTTTTCAAAGTTCTCTTTGTTTGCGTGTAGGAATCCAACTGATTTTTGTATGTTACACTTGTATCCTGCTACTTTGCTGAAATCTTCTATTAGCTCCAGTAGCTTTCTTTTGGGTTCTTTAGTTTTCTGTGTGTTAAGATCATATCATCTGTGAACAGGTATAGTTTTACCTCTTCCTTACCAATTTCGATGCCCTTTATTTCTTTTTCTTGCCTTATTGCTCTAGCTAGGACTTCCAGTACAATGTTGAATAAGAGTGGCGGTAAAAGGTATCCTTGTCTGATTCCTGTTCTTAAGGGGAATGTTTTCAGTCCCTCTTCACTGAGAATGAAGTAAGCTAGTGGCTTTGTATAAATACTCTTTATTATGTCAAGGAACTTCCCTTCTATTCCTATTTTGCTGAGAGCTTTTATCAGGAATGGGTGTTGGACTTTGACAAATGCCTTCTCTGTGTCGATCGATAAGATCATGTGGTTCTTTCCTTTTGTTTTATTTATGTGGTAGATTAGGTTAATTGATTTTCTAATGTTGAACCATTCCTGCAAGCTTGGTATGAATACCACTTGGTCATGATGTGTGTGTGCGTGTGTGTTTTTCTTTTGATATGCTGTTGAATTCTATTGGCTAGAATTTTGTTGAGAAATTTTGTATCTGTGTTCATGAGGGATATTGGTCTGTAGTTTTCTTTTTTTGTGGTGTCTTTGCCTGGCTTTGGTATCATGGTTATTCCTTCCTTTTATATGCTCGGAAATAGCTTGAGTAGTATTGGTGTTAGCTTTTCTCTGAAAGTTTGGTAGAATTCTCCATTGAAGCCATCCAGGTCAGGGCTTTGTTTTGTTGGGAGTTTTTTTATATTACCTTTTCAATTTCTTCTTTTGTTAGGGATTTGTTTAGTTTTTCTACCTTGGTTTGTGTTAGTTTAGGTAAGTAACATGTTCCTAGAAATTTGTCCATTTCCTCTAGTTTTCAAATTTGTCGAAGTATAATTTTTCATAGTATCGTATTATGATCCTTTTTATTTCGGTTGGGTCTGTTGTAATGTCCGTCCCCTTTTTCATTTCTTTCTTGAATTATTTGCTTCCTTTCCTGTTTTTCTGGTGTCAGCTTTGCCAGTAGCTTGTCCTTTTTGTTGATACTTTCAAAGAACAAAGTTTTGGTCTTGTTGATTCTTTCAATTGTTTTTCTATTCTCTGTTTCATTAGTTTCTGCTCTAATCTTTATTATTTTCTTTCTTCTGATGACTGAGGGCTTCTTCTGCTGCTTTCTTTCTATTTGTTAAAATTGTAGGGTTAATGTTTTGATTTTGCCTCTTCTTTTTTGATGTGTGTGTTTATTGCTGTAATTTGACCTCTAAACACTGCTTTTGCTGTGTCCTAAAGGTTTTGGTAAGATGTGTTTTCATTCCCATTTGAGTCTATGAATTTTCTTATTCCATCCTTGATTTCTTCTATTACCCTGTAGTTTTTAAACAATGTGCTGTTCATTTTCCATATATTTGACTTTTTTCCTTGCCGCTTCTGTTATTGCTTTCTACTTTTATGGCATTATTATCTGAGAAGATACTTTATATTTTTTCAGTGTTTTGAATTTTGTTAAAGCTTGGTTTGTGGCCTAAAATGTGATTTTTTCTGAAGAATGTTCTATGTGGATTGGAAAAGAATGTATACATGGCTGCTGTTGGGTGGAGTGTTCTGTATATGTATATGAGGCTAAGTTGGTTGATTGTGGCATTTAGATCTTCTGTATCTTTACTGAGTTTCTTTCTAGATGTTCTGTCCTTCACCAAAAATAGTGTGTTGAAATTTCCTACTGTTATTGTAGAATTATCTGTTTCTCTTCAATGCTGTTTGAGTTTGTTTTATGTATTTTGGAGCCCTGCCATTGGGTGCGTATATATTTATTATGGTTGTATCCTCCTGGTATATTGACACTTTAATCATTATATAGTGTCTTTCCCTATTCTTTATGGTGGATTTTGCTTTAAGTCTATTTTATCAGAGATTAATATTGCCACTCCTGCTCTTTTTTGGTTATTGTTTGATTTTTTTTTTCATCCTTTGAGTTTTAGTTTATTTCTTTATGTCTAAGGGTGTTTCTTGTATACAGCATATAGATGGGTCATGTTTTTTATCCATCCTGCCATTCTCTGTCTTTCTACTGGTAGTTAAGCCATTTTCATTCAGTGTAATTATTGATAGGTATGAGTTTACTGCTGTCGTTTTTATGTATTTGTGTATGCATATGTATGTGTGCATGGTGTTGACAATTTCTTTGCTCCACTCAATTTTCTGTGTTGAGTTCTTCTTGTTTATGTATTTTCTTTTCATCACTTTCATTATTGTTGGTTTTGTGTTTGCTGAGTCTTTATGTTTTCTTCTTTATTTTGATGGGTAGGTTTGTTAGTTTCCTTTGTGGTTACCTTGAAATTTACCTTTATTTTTCTAAGTTTAAACCAATCTTTTATTTCTTAATATCATGTAGACTTCCTGTCCACATGGAAGGTCTATGACTACACTATTTATTCCCTCTTTTTTGTTTGATGTTTTTATCATTTACTACATCCTGTATGTTTGTTTTATTTTGACATGTCCAAGTAGGCTGGTCATGTGTGCTACTATGGTCATAGGTGTCACTGAAGCTTTCACCTCTTGTCTCCAGGTGGTCAGAGCAGCTACTAAGTGTGTGAGCCCAGGAGTCTGTTCACTGTTCTTGTGGGGTGCAATTGTTTGGATCACAGATGTCTGCATTTTTGGTCACTGATTGTGTGGTATGAAGACTCTCACCTATGGTCCTAGGTGGGCAGGGCTGTATGGGGGTATTCGGAGCAGGTACATGTATCTGGTAGCAGTGGGGGGCAATGTGGGGTTAAGGCAGGGGGCTGTTGGCTGCCCCTGGGTAGCTGGATGGTGACTGAGCCCCTGTCCACTAGAACGTGTCGTGGCGGGGGGTAGCGCCATCAGTCTTTGGGCACCCTGTTCTGTTGGCTGGAGAAATCAGGGAAAAAAAAATCTGGAGGCACCACTAATTCTTAGGCCCCTGTCATGGGTGGCTAGATGGAGTCCTCAGACCCCTGGTGTGGGTAGGTGAGCCCCCTTCTCAGGGGCAGGGTGGTCTTGAATGTCACAAATCTGCAGCTCTCACTTGGCTACTGCAAGTAAAAATAGGCTTCAATTGGATGCCCTACCCGTTTTGTCTTAATGAGGGCACGTGGTGTTGAATCAGCCTGCAAGACACTGGGGTGGGGGTGAAGGGCAGGAGTGAAGGGCACTGCAAGTCTGTGGACTTCCTATGCCAGTGGCTGGGCAAAGGAGCAGGTACCTCTGGACTCAGCCATGAGTTCCCAGCTTAGGGAGTGTGGCGTTGTTGAATGCTCCAAGGCTGTTGTCAGAGTAGTAAGGGGGACGGGTGAGGGGAAGGGAGTGCTCTTCTGCAGTGGAGCTCTGGTTGGGGGAAGGGTTATGTTGCCAGTGCATGTGGTGGCTTGGGAGCTTGCACTTAACTTTCACATGTTTGATGTCACTCCTGTTTGGTTCTGGAGGTACATGCAGATTCGTTGCTGCTTGGCTGCACCAGATAGGGTGGCTTTTGGTTTGGGATGTTGCTGCTTGCCTCAGCCTATGTGCACTATGTAGATTCAGCTAGCAAGACACCAGTGATCCCTCTATCCATAATTCCCCATTTCCACTGTTTTCAAATTGTCTCTCCTTTCACCTGCCGCTCAGTCCAATTCTTTAATGATTGTGGTTCCTACATTGTCATATATATCTGATTCACTTGTTTTTTCAGGTCTTTGCTGTAAAAGAGATGACAGAAAGCATCTGACTGTTCCACCATCTTGGCTCTGCCTTGTGTGTGTGTGTAATTTTGAATCATACTTTATTAACTTAATGTTGGCAGTCTAATTAAGTAGTTCTGTTATTGTTTTTAAAGCAGCCAGATTGCCTGGATTCAAATCCTGTCTTTATCATTAATATATGTGTGACTTAAGGCAAGTTACAGAAATTGTTCCATGCCTCAAAGTCTTCATATGTAAAAAGAGTATAGTGATAGCACTTAATTTATAGGGTTTTGTGAGGATTAAATAAGATTAAATAAAGCATTTTGTGTAGCGCCTGGCATATAAGAACTCAATTTTGTACAAGTTGAATTTGAGGTGCATATGGCTATTCAAAAGAGTCAACCAGTAGATATTGTTTGTTGTGGGGGATTGCCATTTGCACTGTAGGGTGTTAGCAGCATCCCTGACCTCTACCTACCAGATGCCAATAATACTCCCTGCCCCTCATGACAATCAGTAATGTCTCCAGACATTGCCAAATGTCTCCTGAGGGGTGGAGGCAAAATGCCCCAATTGAGAACAACAGCTGCAGAGTATTTCACCATATGGCTATCCCATAGTGCATTTTTATCAGTTCTCTATTGTTGTGTAGCAAGAATTTACAGAAAAATGTTAGATGACAGTAGCATTGTGGTATCCTTATACTATTGCCACTTTAGTGGAAATTCATTTTTCACCATTACATATAACATTGAATTATTATTTTGGGATAAATTATCTTTAGGACACCTACTGAAATTTTCTCTGCCTCACTTACCCCTAAATTGTGTTAGTAGAACTCCTAGATTTAAATTTTTCTCGTAATCTTGAGATAATGCTAAACTGGACATGATATAGTATCCATTTTTAACAGAGCAGTGGGTGTGATTTGATGGCTTTTTGTTTAAGGATTATCATTCCCATTTCATAAAAGAGATTAAATTTATTTACTTTAGTTTTGATATTAGAGCTATGTTGATTTCAAAATATAATTTGAGTCTTTTTCCATCTCTTAATATGATTGGAAATGGTTTACCCTAAAAATTATATGCTCCTTAAAATTCAACCAACTGCAATACACTATTAACTAAGTCAAGGGTGTTTTTTTGGAAGGGGAGTCTTGACAACATTTTTTACAGTTTCTTCAAAGAATATGAAGTCTCCATTTTTGAGTCAATTTTGATTAATACCTTGCTACAAAATCATGGCTTGTAATAAAAATTTTCAAAAAATATTAGTATAGAATATCCATTGCCATTGAGTTAATTCTGACTCATAGGGACCAGAGACCATATAGGACAGAGTAGAACTGCCCCATAGGGTTTCCAAGGAGCGGCTGGCAGATTCAAACTGCAGACCTTTTGGTTAGCATTCAAGCTCTTAAATACTATGTCTTAATCTCATGTAATGTATTATCTTTTCAGGCTCTGTTGTTATATCTACTTTTTTTTTTTAATTGTGCATTATATGAAAGTTTACAGAGCAAGTTAGTTTCCCTTTCAATAATTTGTACATAAAATGTTCCATGGCATTGGTTTCATTCCCCACAATGTGTCCTCACTCCCCCATTTCCATCATAGGTTCACATTTCCTGATTTTCTACCCCTTCCTGCCTTCTTATCTTCGCTTTTGGACAAATGTTGCCCTTTTAATCTCATATAATTGATTGTTCTAAGGAATACGTTTCTCTCAGATGTTACTGTTTATTTTATGGGACTGTCTATGGTATAGCTGAAAGGTGGAAACGACTTCAGTTCCAGGTTAGAAGGGTGTCTTAGGGCCATAGTCTCGGGGGTTCCTCTAGTCTCTGACAGACCAGTAAGTCTGGTCTTTTTTATGAATTTGATTTTTTTGTTCTGCAATTTTTCTCCCACTCTGTCCAGGACCCTCTATACTTACTTTCTAATATTTGATTTTGTGTATTTGTTTTCTTTTTTTTTTTTTTTTTGTATTAGACTTGCCAGATCTGTATACCTCTATTCTAATGCAAGAATAGTTCTCTGGTTTTCTTTCCTTGTTTTATGTTTAGCTTCTTTTTTTGTTGCTTATTAAAATATTTGGAAACCCTGGTGGCATAGTGGTTAAGACTACGGCTGCTAACCAAAAGGTCAGCAGTATGAATCCCCCAGACACTCCTTGGAAACCCTATGGGGCAGTTCTACTCTGTCCTATAGGGTCACTATGAGTTGGATTCAGCTCCATGGCAGTGGGTTTGGTTTTGGTTTTTGGATTAAAATATTTTTATTAAATATTTCATTTTTATTTCTACTTTAAGAATAAAAGCATTTAGCCTGTGAATCTGCTCTGTAATGCAGCCTTGACTTCATCCCATAAGTTTTTACATAGTGTTTCATTTTGTTACTTTGTAGTTTATATTTCTTCTTTGACCCAACTACTATTAAGCTGAACAGCTTTTAGCTTGCAAGATCTAGGGTCTGTCTGCCTTATTTAAAACCTTTGTTTTTGTATCTACTCATTATTGTAAGGTGGTCAGTGAATATGTTTTGCATAAATACCGATTTTTAGTATTTTATGAGGTTTTCCTTTAATTTTTGTCACTGTTCTAAGAATACTTGAAAGGAAAGTTTATTTTCTGGGCATAGGGTAAAAATACATTATACATGTTTATTAAGAGTTATTAATTGTATTATCTATGTCCCCTACACTCTCATTTATTTTTTGCCTACTTCATCATTTACTTTTTGCCTCATTCATGTTCTGAGAAAAATATGTTCAAGCATTCCTTCACAAATACTTTTTGTTATTTTCCCCCTCATGTTTTTTTTAATGCATTGGCTTTAAATATTTTGACATTCATTTATTTGGCATCATCTACTATTTGGTTTATGCTGCTACAGTTTTACTCTGAGTTTTGTTTTTCATCAGTATATCAAGATTCTCTTTATGCTTTGAATTCTATAGTTGCATTTCGTCATTCTTGCATTTTGTATGTGTTTTCCTGATATCTTTACCCAGTCTTTTATTTATAACCTTTTCCTATCAGTTGTTTTGTACTAGATTTATATCTTGTTTACAGCATGCAGTTACATTTATTACTTGACCTAATCCGAAAGTCTCTGTGTTTTAATTGGAGTTGACTCTTTTATTTATTGTCATAAATTATATATATACAGACTTATTACTTCACCTCATTTTATTGTTTCTGCCTATCGGACTTCCTTGCTTTTTTTTTTTTTTTTTTTTCCTTCTTTTATTGGTTTTTGCTCTGTGATATTCTTTCTTTTTTATTTCTATTTACTAAAGAAACCAGGAGTTATATTTCTTTGATTTTTTTCTTTAATAACTTTGAGGCTCTAAAACATATTTTCAGCTTTTTAGTTCTTTTTATGTTTTAGAAATTTAGTGATCTTTATTTTCTAATAATCAATGTTAAAAGTAAAATAGTATTTATTTATCTCCGTCACATGAGAAAACTAGCATGCTTTTTACTACTTTTTACTCTTTCTTTACCCCATTTCTTGTTTTTGTGGAATAAAATGGGGTAATAGAACCACATTCCGGTTTGTTTTTTTTTTTTTTTTTTCACTTTTGAGAATTATTTTTTACTTTTCATTCTACTTTATAGCCATGTTAACAATAATTATTTAAACTTTAGGTTTATTTCAGTGTTCACCACCAGGCTCTTTATTTGATCACGCCTAAACTATTTATTTTAATATATCTATCACCTGGAATATATTTTTAAGTATTTTTTTAGGGAGGAAAACAGGCCTATTATATATACTGAAAGCTTGTATTTCTGAAATTGCATTTCTCTTGTTTTCATGACCAAATGACAGTTTGACTAAATAGAAAATACTTGAATCATGATTGTTTTTCCTCAAAACTTTGTGGCCCTTGGCTAAATGCTTTAATAAACAATCTCAAAATCTCAGTGGCTTAGTACTTAACAGTTCAGTTTGGGGGTTTAGCAGGCAGCCTTCCATAAGATGAGTCAGGAAGGAACACAGGCTCTTTCCATTGTCACCTACACATCCTCCACTGTCCTCTCTGCATCTGGCTGACCAATTAGCAAAGAAAGAGAAGAGAACAGCAGGTCTTGCAGAATATTTTAAGGGCCAGGCCAGAAGTGGCGTTTGTCAGCTCTGCCCACAGTCCATCAGCTACAACTAGTCATGTGGCCCACCCAGACTCAAGGGGGCTGGAAACTTGGTCTTCCTGTGTTTCCAGGAGGAAAATGAAATGATGTGATGACACACAGCCTTGTCTGTGCCACATAGGCGCTCTATTGTCCTTGGGTATTTACAGAGAACTTTGAGGTCACTTAAATTTAATTGTTAACTATATATACAAACTTTTTTTTTTTTTTCTGTGAAAGTGCTTGTCATACTTCATCTTTTTAATTCAAAATTTTAGCCAGGCTGTCTACAGATGTGGTTCCCTTCAAATTTATTTTGCATGCACATTTAGGCCATTTTGCAAAACACATTTTCTTCAATTATGACTTCAATTGTTGTTTCTGTATAAATTGCTCTGGCTTATTCCTCAGCAATACCTATAATTCTTAGATTGGATCTCCTCTCTTCTCCATACCTATTATCTCCTCATCACTTTAATCTCCCTATTCTTTTCTTTCTGAATACAAGGAGAATTTGTTCTTCTCACCCACAATTTGTGTTTTAGCAGTGTCAACTCCTCCCTGTACTTCCTTTCATATGAATTTTATTTGTTCTGTTGCATTTAGGTATCCTCCAATTTCATTTATATTTTAGCCATCTTCTTTTCAATCTGCTCTCATCTCAACCTTTCTTCCTCTTGTTTATATTTCTGCGCCTTTTTTCTTGCATGTTTTCTAGCATTTTCCCTTTAGTTCATTCATTTTCAAACGTAACATAAACCACCCAGACCACTAGTTGCTTCCAGGCAGGACATGAGGTTTTCCCTTGGCCTAGTACACTCTTCAGTTGAGTAAGGCTGTAGATAGTTTCAATACCAAACACCAACAGTAAGTCTCACCTTTTCATGCCCAAGCAGCATTTAGCACAGTAGCAGATTGCCTAAGGTTCGAGAGAGATCATGAAGCTGCTGGCACAAGCCACTTCATAGCACTCTCTGGCGTCCTGGACCAAAACACCAGCACTACACTGATTAAAGGCTACACATCAGCTAATCATCACTTGGATGTTTGTAAAATTCTCTTCTTAGATGTAGAGTTAGAAGACCTGTGCACAGCATCTAGTTTAACTCCAGGGCTACCAGACCAGTGAGGTGGAGGCTTCCCTGAGTCTCACCAGATAAACAAATAACTTCCACAGTGACAAAGGGGATTTCCCTCAACAGAGCCTCATCCTGCAAATTCAGCAGAGAGGTGTGGAGTGCTCATCTCTGTTAGCTAAAGCAAATCTTAGCTAGGTCTTCCAAATGTGCTTCTACTTTAGCACCACACATGGTTTCCCTGTATCATATTGATTATGGATTAAGAATACAGTAATAGGGAAGATTTAATGTCACCAACTGTCAAGTTGCCGACTCATGATTCTCCTGTAGAGCTAAGTTTTTGGAAGCAGATTGCCAGGCCTTTCTTCCAACGTGTCTCTGGTCTCTGGGTAGACTGGAACTTTTAAGTTTCCAGTTAGCAGTTGAGTGTGTTAACCATTTATACCACCCAGGGACTCCAAAATCTGGGTTAACATCCTCATCTCTCATAATTAAGGTTTCCTATTTTTCAGTTTGACTCGCCATGTGAAGTCAAATCATTTTTTTCTGATTCCTAGACACTAAACAAGTGCTTTATTAAGCATTAGTCAGGTATTGTTGAATGAAAGAATGAATGGAAGAATGAGTTTAAGAAACAAACCAACAACTGAAGCACTCTGCCTGAGTGTAATTATCAGAATTAGCTCACCTTGTGTGTTTCTCTTTTTGGGTGAAGCAGTTGGGGACTCTGAAAACCCTCTTTTTGGAACTATCAGGAGAGGTGTTCATGGGAGACACTTCCTATGTTCCCCCAAGCTGGAGCATGTAGGAAGCTGGACTAGCCACCACCGCCCTGGAACATCTTTGCTCCCACCTGCCTGCTGCCCCGGTCCCCTCCTAGCCATTGCCATTTGCAGCTACTGCCACCTCTCAGTCTCTACTTCCATTCAGCCTTTGCTGCAACAGCTGCTCCTTATACCTCTTCCCCAATGAGCCTTCTCAGTGTGATGCTCCTTCTCCCTCTCCATCTCCAGCCAGTGTTCACTCTAGCTATAGCAATAGATTTTTGTCCTGGATCTTATCCAGCCCTCTCTCAGGGGACAGGAATTGAACTTACTCCAGGGTAGACATCCCCAGGTGTAGAGACATGGAGAACAGAGGAGAGATTGGGTCAGAATCACAGACTCGCAGTGAAGGATGGTGTGCTCTGTAAAATGGCAGACTGTCACCCCTTGAGCTTTTGGGTCTGACAGCTAAATGTGATCAAGGTGACAAGGTGACATGCTAACAGGAATCTCTGACATAAATACAAGCCAGAATGTAATGAGGATGTTGCCTAACCACCAGCAAAATCCCAGGCAAGGTGCCCTACATGATACAAACTAAAGATCAGAGAGGCAGCCCTCATTCCTAATCAAAGTCACCTCTGCACAGGGCCAGGTAATGAGACCAGAGGGCAGGGCATGACAGCAGGTTTATGAGCTGATGTGAGAAACATTGACAAAGAAGCAGGAGAACTGACATGTAGCCCGAGGTCTTTCACTAACTAGCTGTGCAATCTAAGCAACAACACTCCCTCTCGGCCTTGATAGATTGTGCTGTGAAATGGGATAATAATATTTTTTCTATTTCTTTAATTAAGACTTATTTAGTCCCTACCCCTACATCCTACAACCCACCTCTGAAGCCACTTACCCACAATCCACAGACAAAATCCTGGCCCAGGACTAAAAGCCAAATGTATTTTCAGTTAGTATCGTTATAAGTGCCCTAATCTAATAATACTTGTGATAATGGTAATAATACTAACAAGAAAAACTATGATGCAGCACAATGATCTTACTTCTTTACATATATTAAATAATTCAGTCTTCAAAATGCCTTGATGAGGTAAGTACTATCGTTATTCTCATCGTCCTTTTTTTTAGATGAGGAAATAGGAACAGAAACCTAAGTAACTAGCCCAAGGTCACACACTCGTAAGCAGTAGAGCAACACAACACCATACTGACTCTGTGCTCCGAGACTTGACTCAAGTCAGATTTCCTGATAATCCAGCTCTTGCCTTGCACCCTAGTTGTAGTTCCTGACCTTCTGGCTACTTCTAAAAATCACGTTCCTACCTTATATTTTACATGTAGTAGTTAAACTCTAGCCTTATTCCCTACAACTGGGACTCTGTAACATGCCCAGGACTGCTGTTTATCTAAAACTAGGACCCCTGTTGCCCTGGCTGGTTATGTACTTCCCACCCCAACAAGGACGGGAGTCCTACCCCAACTAGGGCTGTTATCTGCAGCCAACTTTCGTCCTGTTGATGGCACCCCCAGACTGGAAGCTGCCCCAGGCAGGGACTAGGTCTTGCTCATCTTTACTTGCCAGAGCTATTTCAGCATGGTCCAGATTCAGGCGCTCAGTTAAGCTAATTCAGCTGGTTTCTTTACTGTGGCCTGTTCTCAGCTTCCCTGCTGATGGCTCCTCCACCTATGAACATCTCTCTAATGCTGGTGGCTCACCTGGACCACCACTGGTGATAGTATATGGCAGTGCTTTATACCCAAATAATAGGCAGAGCATGGGCTTGAGTCAGACAACCCTAGCTGTGAATCCAGTCTCTTCTATTTCATCTCTTTTTGTGTGTGTGTGATTAAATCTACATACAAGATGCACAGGTCTTAAGTGTACAATTTAATGAGTTTTGCCAAATAAATACACCCATGTGACCAACACCCCAGTCAAGCTATAGAACATTTTCTTCACCTCAGAAAATTACCCCATGTACCCATCCAGTCAATCCCCACTTCCCAATAGGCAACCACAATTCTGAATTTTATCACCTGTTATGAATTGAACTGTTTCTAAAAAAAAAAAAAAGTTGTGTTGAAGTCCTAACCCCTGTGCTTATAAATATGAGGCTGTTTGGAAATGGAGGGATTCTTTTGTTGTGTTAGTGAGATCATACTGGAGTGAGTGGGTACTAAACCTAATCTCTTTTGAGTGGTGTCTTATAAAAAGAGCAGAATAGACACAGACACAAATAGGGGAAGACAGACACCACGTCAGGATACACAGACACAGCCAAGGAATACCAAGAAACGTCCAGGGCTACAGAATCTCAAAGAGACAAAAATCTTCCCCTAGAATTCTAGAGAGAGGGAGTCTAGCCCTGCTGATGACCTGAATAACCTTCAAATGGAAACCCAGGTGGTATAGTGGTTATAAGCTCTAGCTGCTAACCAAAAGGCCAGCAGTTCAAATCTACCAGCTTCTCCTTGGAAACTCTATGGGGGAGTTTTACTCTATCCTGTAGGATTGCTATGAGTTGGAATCAGCTTGAGAACAACTGGTTTGACTTTTTTTTTTTTTTTAACCTCCAAAACTGTGAGACCATAAATCCCTGTTCTTTAAAACCACCCACTTGTGTTCATTTTGTTATAGCACCACTAGCAAACTAAGATATCACCATGGACTTGTTTTATCTATTCTTGAAGTTCGTATAAAGAATTATGGTGTTGGCAAATAATATTGAATATACCAGAAACTGCCAGAAGAACAAATGGACCTGTCTTGGAGAAAGTACAGCCAGAATGTTCCTAAGAAGCGAGGATGACAAGCCTTTGTCTCGCTTACTTAGACGCATTATCAGGAGGGCCAATCCCTGGAGAAGGACACCATGCTTGGTCAGCAAAAACGAAGATGACCCCCAGTGAGATGGACTGCCACAGGTGGCTGCAACAATGGGCTCAACCATAGCAAGAATTGTGAAGATGGTGCAAGACCGGGCAATATTTCATTCTATTTTACATAAGGTCATTATGAGTGAGAGCTAACTCAACAGCACCTAAAAACAACAACAGAGAATGTATCCTTTGTGTCAGGCTTCATCCTCTCAACATCATGTTTTGACCTTCATCATTGTTGCTCCCTTCTTTTTTATTGTTGGGTAGCATTTCATTGTATGTGGTAGAAACAGGCATCATTTGCTTTGTAGTCTTGGGAAAGTTCTACAGCTCCCCAATTAACTCATTCATTCACTGATATATTTAACAAAAATTTATTCTCCACCTCAGTTTTATTTTCTATAAAGTCACATTGATAATATCAACTGTTGTTTGGGTATTTAACCAATATTAGAGAGACAGTAGACTCAAGAGTGAACACTAGAGCCAGACAGCTTACATCTGAGTCCTGGTTTTATTGCTCACTAGCTGCATGATCTTAACAAAAGACTTACCTTTCTATGTTCCAGTTCTGTCATTAGTAAGAGGATGAAATGAGCTAAGATTTGTAAAACTCCTAGAAAAATTTCTGGCATACAGAAAATGCTATGTAAGAATTCACCATTATAACTAAGTATGTAACACCACAGTGCACAGCAAGCACTCAATAAATCATAGTTATTTTTAAATTGTTATTGTTATTATATTAGTCCGTAGAGACAAAATATAAAAGGGTGCACTACTAGCTATCCAGAATAGTTCAGTGCTGTGGGAAAGGGACCCAGTCTCCTTGTTGTTGTTGTTAGGTGCTGTCGAGTTGGTTCCATCTCATAGCGATGAAACACTCCCCAACCTTGCGCCATCTTCACTACCATTGCTATGTTTGAGCCCATTGTTGCAGCCCCTGTGTCAATCCATCTCATTAAGGGTCTTTCTCTCTTTCGTTGACTTTCTGCTTTACCTAGCATGATGTTCTTCTCCAGAGACTGGTCCCTCTTGATAATGTGTCCTAATTCTGTAAGATCAAGTCTCACCACCACCACTACCCAATCCCTTAGTCATGATAATAAATTAATGAAGTGCTCTCTGAACTAAGGTTCTGAGACTTCCCTAATTAGTACTGAAAATCCCAAGTCTCAGAAACCTCCTTAGTTCCAGACAGAGCAGGACAGTCGGTCACCCTAATCTGAACCTCACTCTTCTTATCTGTTAAGTGGACATAACATACTATTGCCTTTCTCACAGGGTTGCTGAAAAAGCCAAATGAAACGATGTGTGTAAAAATGCTATACAAAGGCAATGGATTTTTTTTTTTTCTGGGTATAGTAAAAAGCACAAAACTTGAACCAGAAAGTTTGAGTCACAGCTTCTCTGCGTACAAGCTGAGTGACACTGAGCTGTCAGCGGGATTCAGTTTCCTTGTCCATAGAGATGATCATAATCAGCCCACAGGGTGTTGTGAGCTCATGTATGAGAAAATGCTCTCTGTACTGAAATCATTTATTACAGATTAAAATGTCAATTAATTTGGAATGTGGACCTAGGGGCTTGGCGGCAGGGCCCTCTGTCCAAGGAAGGCACCCCAAACTGTCCCCCTTTCAGCTCTAGTCCTGAAGATCCTCCTCCCAGATTCCAGGCTGACCCAGGAGTCACCCTCCTGGTTAGCCCCCTCAGACTCTCATGCCTCTGCCTCATGTCTTGGTATCTGACCTGGACCCTGGACCCTGAATGGGTCCTGCACTTCCTAAGCCTGAGGTGGCCTCCCTCTGCTCTCCTGGCTTTCCATCCTTGGCCCAGGCCCTGGGTTCAGCCTTATTTTCTCCATGCTGGTGCTGGCAGCTTTCTTTGGCCCTGTGCTAGAGGTAGGACATGATCACCACTGTACTCTCTGTCCTTAATGCTCACCTCATGGCTAGGGTGGGCCCCAGTGGCCTCTGAGGGCAGTGATATCTCCCACCCCACCTCCAGGGACCCACCTTAGAGATGGCCCTCAACACCAGAAACCCTTCAGCCAAGGCCTAGCCTGACAGCTCGCTCACACACTCTACCACCAAGCCCCTCAGCTGGGGAGAAATGGCTGCTGGAATCATGAGGCCTCAGCGGTAATCAGTGCGGAGAGGCCTGAGGTAATGGAATAACTCTGATGCAATTATATATTGATTGCAAGTATTATGGCTGCTCGTGATTGCTTCTCATTGATACAAATCCACTGGGCTGCCTATTTGGATAAAGCCAAGTGAGAACAAGGAGAGAGGGGGAGAGGAAATGAGAAGAGGGAGGAAGGAGGAGGCATAAGGAGATGGTGAACACAGTTATAATTGGTTACAGGTCTATTCAGGCAGCAGCAGAACCACCAGGCAGCCCTCAGCCATGGCCCTATCCCCACTAGCCAGTCCGACCTGGCTAACTCCGAAACAAGAACAGAAATGGGTGACAGGGTACCACCAGTCCATGTTCACCTAGTCCCTTAGAACTCCTGAAGACCTCCCCTGCCTACCAAGTAACCACACTGGAGAGACCTTGATGGCCCACATTTCAAAGGACTGGAGAGGAGATCAGCAAGGGCCAGCTACCTCTGTCCCACAGCCATGGCATGCGGAGCTGGGAAAGAGAACCAAAGGCCAACCCTGGGAGTCAAGGGAGCCTCAAAGGGCCAACATGCAGGGGGTTCCAAGGTCAGTGGAGCAGAGTTTACAGAACACTGAAAGGTCAGAGCAGGCAAATACGGGGAGGCCTAGACAGTGCCAGAGATTGAGGGCAGGGTGCAGTACCATTTTCTTAAAATGCTGTCTTGACTTAGTTTTGAGGCCCTGGTTGAAGGCCTGTCCATTCCGCCTCTTGAGCAGTTGATTAAGACCACTCTTCAACCATTCCCCTTATCATAAGGTTCTCAGACCCCTGAGCCACTATGCGCACATCCTGATGGCCCCAGGTCAAATACTCAACAGCTAGGGAAAATCCTTATGCCCCCTGGGCCTGCAAAATTATTTAAAATGCCCAGTCCCCAGAAACTTCAGGAAAACTAGCTTACCCCACTCTGCTTGCTGTACCTATACTCTCTCCTACAATTCCAGCTTGTTGCTACCTTATCCCTGGATGCAACCCCCTGTATACCCTGTATCAAAGCATGTTGTGTCTCCCGGTCCCTGGGAACTGTGAACAATAAACCTAGTTACTTTTTTTGACCTCCCTGACTTCTCTTCCCTGCATCTCACACCTGACACACCATCCCACAAATTTGTTATAACAAGGGACTGACAATTCTCACAACTGACCTCACGACTAACTGTTTTCCTCCAGAGCAGCAAGGCTCAAACATTTGTTCTCAGGACAAATTATTGGGACTTTCAAAGAACTTCAGTTTACGTGTCTATGTTTATGTGATAAGCTTTGGTTTATCAGAGCAATGACATCAACATCTAGCCTCTGGAAATCTCCACCATACTCTCATTAGAGAATGAGCATGGAAAAGGCAAATAGCATCTCAGTATTGGGAACAGCTTTGATCTCGTGGACCACCTGAAGTGGTTTCAGGGACTCCAGACAGTGGATCATACTTTGAGAACTCTGGCCCTACAGGTATAACTGTTTTGGCAAGTGAAGACCGTTTAAAGAACATGAAGTGATACAGTTGTGGAAGCAAAGCTGATACATTGTCCTGCAGCCATCACAGGGAAATGTGTGCGTTTCATATAGTCTGAATTAAGTCTTACTTTCTCACATCCCACAGGGGAGAAAAGAAAAAAGCTCCTTGCTCCTTGAGATGAGCCAAATACACACATAAATGCTTGTGTACATAGGCGCGTACATACATACATATGTACACGCATGCATACATATTTACATACCTATGCTTAGCTCCTGGGCACTTAACCGTTGGGCCGCCAGAGCTGCTTTACATACATAGGTAATACACACATACATATATAACCAAACAAAACCAGAGTTACTTTGTCTAGCTCTAGTTTCAAAAATACAGGAAGGCTGTGCCTTTCTGGTAAATTCAACCAAAACCAAACCCGTTGCTGTCTAGTCGATTTTCACTCCTAGCCACCTTATAGGGCAGAGTAGAACTGCCCCATAGAGTTTCCGAGGAGCAGCTGATGGATTCCAACTTCGGACCTTTTGGTTAGCCACCATAGCTCTTAACCACTGCACCACCAGCGCTCCTCTGGTAAGTTACTGGCTCCCTAACAAAAACTGGCTTTGCCCCTCACTTTTCAAAGCTAATAAGTGTAGATTTGTCACGATCCTGAGAAATACAGTAACCATGTAAGAAAATTACTGTTTGTCCACCAGAAACGGACTAACTGTAGACTTGGAAATCTTGTGATTTATTTTCCTCTAAATACTTACTGTACTTTTTATGTGGTGAGCTAGTTCTTTTAAGACTTTCTTTGCAAGTAAACTGTCTTCTCTAAATGCTGGCCTTACTGAGTCTTCCTTTGATTCTTACTCGCTTGGGAGGAGGTAAGGCTGAGTTAGTGAAGAGGCCACACCAGTGTTGCTCCGGCTGTGTTCAGACAATGAGCCTGGTGTGGCCTCTTCACACACAGAAGGGGGCTAATGTGCAGGAGCATGTCCTTGTCAGGGTCATAGGCTGCAAGCAGCAGAAACTAACCCAATTAACTTAAACAAAAACAACATTGGAATGCTATTGGGTAACTCATAAAATTGACACAGGAAATGGGTAGGAATCAAAGAGGTAAAGTGGCCAGAACCCCAGCTACAATTGCTCAACAGAGCAAGGGGGTTAGAATGCTGCCAACTCTGCTGCTGATTAGAACAGTACACACACCTCAGCCCAATCCCTGCCTCTGCTGCAGGGGTGAGGCTGCTGCTGCTATAGTCACTGCTCCAAACTGTTTCTTTGCAGCTCTTACTCTAAATTCCAAGTCCCAAGTGAGAACATCCAATTGTGCAGAGGTCAGTGTCTGCAGCCCAGCTGCCAGTGGTCTGGGTGAACAAGTCTAGACTTTTCTGCTTCCAGGGAGGAATGCGGGGTCCTGCCTACCACCAAGACACACCATGATTCAAAACCAAACCAAAGCCATTGCCGTCGAGTCAATTTCGACTCATAGCAGTCCTGTAGGACAGAGTAGAACTGTCCCATAGGGTTTCAAAGGAGTGGTTGGTGGATTCAAACTGCCGATCTTGTGGTTAGCAGCCTGAGCTCTTAACCACTGTGCCACCGGGGCTCCATGATAGCTTCGGTTAAAGAGTTGGCATTGTGAATGGGGATGGATGGATAAATTCAAAGAACAAGAGAAGGAATGGACATCATTAGGGGACTGCCTTGATGTGAAGAATGGCATGGAGTCTGAGGTGACTCCAAAGTTTCTGACTTGAAGATCAGCTTTGAGTCCGGTGGCAATTACTGAATCAAGGAACATTAAGAGAAGGGAACAGCAAAGAAATTAGCTCAGTTTTGGACAGGTTGAATTTGAGATGCCTGGGTCTATTTAGTGGAGATGACCAGTAGGCATTCCGCAAACTCAAAGCTCTATACATTTGGACAGGATTCTGTTAATGTTACTGATATTATCACTACTATTAAATATTAAATATTAGTGAAATTGCCTTCCTTGAAGAACCTAAGGCATAGAATCACTCCAGGGAACTGGGAACAAAGCACTGCCTTTGTCAATACACAAGAAAGTGAGGATCCAACTTTTCATCCTTTTTTCCTTCTTTTGGCTTGGCTGCCAGTCGCATGGAAGATGGCCAGACATTCAGGGGAAGGGTGCCCAAGACAAATCCGGTAACCAACAACATTGTTAAAATAGGTAGCTAAAAGTCAATCATACATGTAAATTGGCAACCAAATTCAAAACTGTTGAATTTTGAAGCCTACAGGCTTTGTCTACTTTGGGGAACCATCTGGTGACCAAAGAGAGAAAGTGGCATTTCCTTAGATGGTACGAGGGCTAAGAAGGCAGGAGTCCCAGGAATCTGTGCTCACTGTGACCTCTCAACATGTCCACTCAGGGCCTGCCCTGCCCTTCCCTCCTATGTTCAAGACTTCCAGGGCTCACGTTTGGTGGGTTCCAGCCCAGAGAGGCAGTGTGGTATAATGATAAAGGCAGGACACCTTAATTTGTCAGGATGATTCTGATTCCAATTTTATACCCAATCTTTTCAAACCATGTGCCTGGAATTTTAATTCAGAAAATATGCTTCCCCAGGCACTGAGCAAAGAGTACAGTATTTAGAGTGAGATGATCTGAAATTAGGGTTCCTGTTTTACTCGTATCTGACCTTCAGCACATATTAAACTTTTGTAAACTGGGCCTCTGTTCCCTCATCTGTAAAATAGGGCCTATATCACATATGCGTGTTCCATGAGTGCTATAAAAAGTTAAATGGGGGTAGAAGAGAGCTATGTAGGAGTCCCGGGGTAGTACAAATGGTTAACACACTCTGCTGCCAGTTGAAAGGCTGGCAGTTCTAGTCCACGAGAGGTGCCTCAGAAGAAAGGCCTGATGATCTACTTCCAAAAAATCAGTCATTGAAAACTCTGCGGAGCCCAGTTCTACTCTGACACACACGGGGTCTCCATGAGTCAGGTTCGACTCAAAGGCAACTGGTTATTTTTTAGAGATATACATGGTGGCACAGTGGTTAAGAGCTTGGCTGCTAACCAAAAGACAGGCCGTTTGAATCCACACTCTGTTTCTTGGAAAGCCTATGAGGCAGCTCTACTCTGTCCTATAGGGTCACTATGAGTAGGAATCAACTCAAAGGCAATGGGTTTGGTTTTGGGTTTGGATGTAGCAAAGCACTGGAAATGTATTATCTCAGGCAGTGAGTGCTTATAACTAACACCCCCTTATCTGGAAAATAGCCTTAAGCTTTCCTATAAAATTGTTCACCTCAGTAGTAACATTTTAGACAAGAAATACATGTACTGAACCTTCCCAGTACAGTAGTCACTGGAGTGAGTTGGGAAGGCACATGAACAATATGTTACATGAAGATGGAAGGTTCCAGAAGAGCTAATGATCCACGTTCATCAACCCAAAGGGCGGTGATATTGGTAAGGGTGGATGGCAAGGGCGCTCTGCCGAATCCCTGCTCTTGTCTTACACATATAACGTAGAGAAA
Source organism: Loxodonta africana (assembly GCF_030014295.1). Taxonomy (NCBI): domain Eukaryota; kingdom Metazoa; phylum Chordata; class Mammalia; order Proboscidea; family Elephantidae; genus Loxodonta; species Loxodonta africana. The sequence continues at coordinate 53,594,631 of NC_087360.1, read as the reverse complement.
TGATACATTCTGTTTTACACAGCGTTTCTAGAACGAAAGAACTTACTTAATTGCCTCAAGTTGTATTTGTTTTGCTTTTAATTCTGTTAGTGTAGCCTGCAGCCTAATAGTAAGCAGAATGTGTCTTTAATAAAGCCAGGAAGTAAATGAAGAAAAAAAAAAAGGAATGAATTGCTTTGATTTACTGGGAAAGGACAACGCTCTGTAAAATCAAAATGTTACTTTTTAGTCCCCCACTTACTGTGCCCCATCTTCCTGGTGGAAGTTCATTTCTTTACAACAGGCGATCAGTTATTCACAAGGAAACCGAGGTAACTTCCCAACTTGTAACTCGGTTCAAGCACAGCAGCTTTTATTGAATACCTACCTGGTATAGAAGGTGCCCAGAACAATTAAAGGTATGTGCATGATGAAAGGACTTCGCATACAGTAGGCACTCAATAACTGTTTCTTTTCTTCCTTTTTGGCTGCCTTTCCATGTCTGTCAGAACAGGAGTTACCTCAACACAAGGGAGCAGGCATTTCATTTGGGTTTGTACACTTCCTCTCTGGTAGGCTAAATACTGAGCAAATCAGCTTTTTAAAAAAAAAAAAATATTACCTCCATTTATTTTGCAAAAGACTTGCTGACAAGACACCCAGCAGCATCTGAAATTTCATCTAGACAAAGAAGGCAGGGACAAGGGGGAGCCAGGAGCTCTCTTTTCCCTTTCTGGGCTTGCCACTGCGTTCCTCCCACACTCACAGGGCAGGCACATCTGAGCACATGTGCACCACCGCGATAAGGAGACTTTCAAACGCGGCAATTCATCACCGTGGCCCTGGGTGGAAGCGGAGTGTGTATGTGACTGTGTGTGTGTGTCCACACGCCCACTTGCCCAGGCCCCGGGAGAGCCTTTGTAGCTTGTCCGACAATGGAGCCAAGGCGCAGAGCATGCAAAGGGGGAGGAAGAGGCAAGGCAGTAAAGAAAAGCACCCACTTTGGCTGCCTACCTTCAGTTTTTCTGTCTGGGCAATTGGAGCCGATTAGCCAGTTAACAATGTGATAAAGGGAGGCACAAAAGGAGAGAAGCTTCTAGCCTGTATCCCTGAGGCAGAATTGAGATAAACATTAATCAGGGCAATCCCTTATGGGAGCTGGGGTTATTCCTGATGCATTTTTGGTGGGGAATTTATAAAGTAGGTAAATATGGATAGTGTTGCTGATGCTCCTTCCCAGAGTCCTCTGGGACCTTCCTGCTAGCCCATGCACACCTAAGGGTACACATTAGAGCCCCACCTTGGCTTCCCTCCCAGGGCCAATCAGCTCCCTTTTGGGGGTCCGTGGGAAAACGGAAATTAAATGGATGCACATTTATCGAGACCTACTTTGTGCCAGGCACTTCCGTTTGTTTTCTTAGTTTTAAGCCTCATGAGACAACTGAGAAGATGCATTTCTGGTTATCACCGTTTGTACAGATGTGGAAGCTAAGGTGCAGAGATGTTATGTGGTTTTGTTTTGGTGCTCAGGTACACACAGTTGGTAAGTAGTGGATTGAAAATTCAAATCTGGATTTTTTTTTTTTTTTTTTTGATGCCCAAAATAGTGTTTTCCTTTATACCACAGCTACCACCATCTCTCTGCCACAGATTCCTGGATCCCATATGAAACAGTAGGTCTGGGGTAGGGCCCAGGAATCTGTATTTTTACGACAGCATTTTTTTTTTCTTTTTCTTCTTTTAACAGTTTTATTGAGGGGTAATTGATGTACAATAAACTACAGGTATTGAAAGTGAAAATTTGCTAAGCTTTAAGATATGGACACACCTGTGAAACCGTCACCACCATCAAGATAATGAGCATATCCATCACCCCAAATATTTCCTCATGTGCCTTTATAATACCTCTCTCCCACCCCTCCCCAGCCCTCCCTGCCCCATCTCCAGGCCACCGTTTATCTACTTCCTGTCAATATAGATTAGTTTGCATTTTCTGGAATTTAATATATATGGAATCATGCAGTATTCTTTTTTGCCTGGCCTCTGTCACTCAGCATGATTGTCTTGAGATTTATCCTTGTTATCGTGCATATCAATGTATCCTTTCCACCTTAAAGCTATGCCACAATCTGTTTATTTATTCACCTGTTAATGAATGTTTGGCTTGTTTCCATTTTGGGCTTTTATAATTAAAGCATCTATGAACATTCGTGTACAAACTCTCAAACTTCAATAATAAGAAAACAAAGAACCCAGTGTAAAGCGTGGGAAAAGATTTTGAACAAACACTTCAGCAAAGAAGATATACAGATGACAAATAATCACATGAAAAGATCTTCAACCTCATTAGTCATTTTTGTTGTCGTTATGTGTCATTGAGTCAATTCTGACTCATAGCAACCCTGTAGGACAGAGCAGAACTGCCCCATAGGGTTTCCAAGGCTGAAGCAGATTGTCTCATCTTTCTCCCAGTTAGCAGTCAAGCACTTAACCACTGCACCATCAGGACTCCTTCATTAGTCATTAGGGAAATTTAAACTAAAACCGCAATGAGAAATCACTATATACCTATTGAATGGCTACATTTAAAAAGACTAACAATGCCATGTTTTGGCAAGGATGTAGAGCAATCAGAACTCTCGAACATGACTGGTGGGGATGTAAAATTGCACAGCCACTTGGAAAGTAGTTTGACAGTTTCTCAAAAGTTAAACATACACCTACCATATGGCCCAGCCGTTTCACTCCTAGGAACTCACCCAAGAAAAAAAAAATGAAAGCACATACCCATACGAATACCATGAATGTTAGTAACAACTTTATTTGGAATCTGTAGCTTGAGAAGCACCCCCAGGTGATTCTGATAGAGTTAGGTTTTATCATGGCAGAGGCCTTGGATGTTGTTTTTCTCATTCAATCCACATGGCTAACTCTTTGGCCTAGCTAAGGCTCCGCTGCTGTACATGGTCTTCATTTTGAGACCCAGGTTGACAGAGAGTTCCTCCATGGGCATTCTCCAGTCTCATTGTGAGGAGTCGAGAACCAGGAAGAGACAGAAGGGCATGGCCTACCACGCAGAAGCTCCTAAAGCGTCTACTCAGAAGTGACCCACATCCTTTCCATTCACATTCCATTGCTCCAAGTGAGCCACATGGCCATGTCTGGCCCCAGTGGGATAAGAATATATAATCCTTCCATAAACAGGGGCGATGAATATCTTGAATAACGTAATCTGCTAGAATCTTCTTCCACCAAGCCCAATAAGATCATCTATAAAGATATAGTAGATTCTGAAAAGAGAAGCATTTGGGGAAAAAGTGGTGCATTTGGATTCAAGAACTTGGATTCTGTTTCCTGGTATGCCCCTTATAGGTTGTGTGGTGTTCAGCAACTCACTTAACCTCTGTAGATCTTTGTTTTATTCATTTGTATAATGAAAAGTAGTTTCCATGATTCTTAAGTTTCCTCCAAGCCTCTATACTGCCATGATCTCAAAGAGCTCCACAGTAAATCTGCTCACCATCCTTCAAAGGGTGGATTTAACCCCGTAGGCCACTTTATAGGCCATAGTTTTTCCCCTGTGGTGGCATCCCTCCCCACTCTCTGGCAGGCACTCAGTCATACAAACAGGTATTCACACACACACGCACACACGTTTAAATTTTAAAGTGTTAATATCTCCGAGATTGAGAGTGTCAGAATTGTCATTAAATTATGCCAGACACAAAGGCCCTCTGCTGCTTTGCCACCCACGTGAGATTGTATTTTACTTATTTGGATTCGTTTTTTCTGGAATTATTTACTCGTTTTGAGTAACCTGCAAAATGTAAAGCTGGGGACAGAGAGTCATTGGCCTCCTTGTTTAGAAATGGATTTGTCTTTTGCAGGCAGTACCCATACCTGGGGCAGTTTGGATCAAAAACAGCTTTCAAGACTTTAATCATTCATTACCACTTATTAAAGAATTCACCCTTTGATCAAGAGCTTGGGGATTCCATGCATTGCCCTCTCAAAATGTAGTCCCACCCCCCAAGATCCCAGTGCTGTTTTTATTTCTTTGAAAGCCTTGTTTACTTCAGGAATTCAGCAATTGCCCCCAAAATTCCTTTGATGTCTATTGAATTTATTGCATTATAGAAAAGCTATTTCAGCTTTTGGTATCAGCATCTTTTTGATGTGCTGAGGGGTCTTTTTGTTGGGTTTTGTGTATAGCTGTTGATTTGTGTTGTTGGATTTTTTTAAAGAGTGATTTGAAGTTTTTTTTTTTTTTTTTTGGAAGACTAGCCAAAGGGTCCACCCTTCATCTGTCAGTTTGTCGTACTATGGTGGCTTGTGTGTTGCTGTGATGCTGGAAGCTATGCCACTGGTGTTTCAAATAATAGCAGGTTCACCGATGGTGAACAGGTTTCAGCAGAGCTTCCAGGCTAGGACAGTCTGGGAAGAAGGACCTGGCAATCTACTTCTGAAAAAATTGGCAAATGAAAACCTTATGAATAGCAGCTGAACATTGTCTAATATAGTGCCAGAAGATGAGCGACTAAGGTTGGAAGGCACTCAAGTTATGACTGACTGTGATCGTTAAGGCTGTGTGTCAACTTGGCTGGGCCATGATCCTCAGTGGTTTGGCAGTTATAATGTAGTTTGGCAGTCATTTAAGGATGTAGTCACCTCCATGATGAGATCTATTATAATGTGATCACCTCCATAATGGGATCTGCTGTGAGTAGACAATCAGTTAAAAGGGAGTTTCCTTGGAGGTGTAGTCTATATTCAATATAGGTGGACTTTCTGGCAAGGCTCATGGGCTTTTCTCACTCTAGATCCTGCAACTGGCTCTTGTTCATCTCACCTCTGGTTCTTGGGACTTGAGCTAGCAGACTACCTGCAATTTTGCCTGCCAGTCTTGGGATTTGTCAATCTTTGTAGCCTGTGAGCCAAAGCCCTGCTGTCTGACCCATGGAACAAGACAGCTTAGTGCCTTCTAGCAGGAGGCTTCCTGGTGGAGTGGGGACTTGTTGGTGGAGCTAGGCATGCCAATCCACTGATCAAGAGAGCTGAGTGCCTTCTGGCTGAGACTTACTGGTAGAGTGGGGTACATCCAGGCACTTATCAGTAGAGCTAAAGAGCTTTGGAACTGTTGCCTGAGCAGAGCAGAGGATGAGCTGGCCCAAGAGGCCCGAGGGGCCAAGGGACTGAATGGCCAAGAGGCCAAGGAACCAGGAAGCAGAAGCTGAAAAGACAAGCACAGGAAACAGAGCTTCCTTGGTCTCAAATGGTATGGCCACAGTCTTTGGGGTCTCAAAGGGTGGAACCAAGGCCTGCTGAGTCTCAATGGGTGGGGCCATTACCTCCTAGGTTTCAAAAAGTCAAATCTTCCCCAACTTGGTTCCAGAGTGTAGGGCTGCCTTTCATGAGTGCCAGGGGTATGGGGCTGGATCGGCTACTCAAAGCTGAGGGGGTGGGGCTTCCATGTCCAAGGGCCAAAAGAACAGGCCTGCTGAGGCTGAGGGGGTGGGGTCACCACTCAAATGGACTAGGAGAATGGGATCACCTAATGCCGAGGGAGCAGAGTTGCCACTCCAGCAGGCCTGGAAGTCAGAGTTGAAAGCCCAGAGCACAGGGACCTCCATCCACAATCCAGAGAGTGTGGCCAATACCTAGAGTCTGGAGGGCAGGGCCATTCCCTAAATGGTCTCAGAGAACAGAGGATTATTTTCAAGCTGTAAGAGCTAATGTAATGTGTTCTGCTGACTTGCTCGGAAGCTGTTATCCCTTCTTTCACTCCAATTTCTACCATTTACAATGGAAATATCTACTTTGTGCCTCTTCCAACATTGTACTTTGGAAAAAGATAACTTATATTCAAGATTTCACAAATGAAGAGAAATTTTGCAGAAGATGAGCTTTTGGACTTGGAGTTGATTTAAGACTTTTGAGATGATATGATGGGGTAAAAGACTTTTACATGTGGCGAGGACATGAACTTGGGGTGGGGGGCAAAGGGTAGCATGTTGTGGATTGAATTGTGCCCCCCAAAAATGTGTGTCAATTTGGCTAGGCCATGATTCCCAGTATTGTGTGGTTGTCCACCATTTTGTGATCTGACACGATCATCCTATCTGTTGTAAATCCTAACCTCTATGATGTTAATAAGGCAGAATTAGAGGCAGTTATGTAAATGGGGCAGGACTCAATCTACAGGATTAGGTTTTATCCTGAGTCAATCTCTTTTGAGATATAAAAGGGAACTAAGTAGAAAGGGGAGGGATCTCATGCCACCAAGAAAGAAGCACCAGGAGTGTAGCACAAAATTTGGACCCAGGGTCTCTGTGCTGAAAAGCACCTAGACCAGGGAAAGATTGAAGACAAGGACCTTCCCCCAGAACTGACAGAGAAAGCCTTCTACCTAGAGCTGGAGCCCTGAGTTTGGACTTCTAACCTCCTAAACTGTGAGAGAATGAATTTCTGTTTGTTAAAGCCATCGATTTGTGGCATTTCTGTTATAATAGTACTAGATAACTAAGACACTGAGGAAGAGCTGCCTCCTCAACATAGAGTTGAACTTAGTGATGTGGATAGAGTCAAGCTTTCAGGATCTTCATTTGCTAATGTGACATGACACAAAATAGAAGAAACAGCTGCAAAAATCTATTACAAATTGGAATGTAGAATATACAAAGTATGAGTCTAGAAAAATTAAAAGTCACCAAAAAATGAAATGGAATGCTTGAAGGCTGATATTCTAGGTTTAAAAAAAGAAAACAAACCCACTGTAATTGAGTTGATTCTGACTCATAGCAATCTTACAGGACAGAGTAGAATGACCACATAGGGTTTCCAAGGAGTGGCTGGTGGATTCAAACTGCCAACCTTTTGGTTAACAGCCATAGCTTTTAGCCACTGCACCTCCAGGGCTCCATCCTAGGCATTAGCTGAAAAGAGCTGGTATTGGCCATTTTGAATCAGATATCATATGGCCTACTATGCTGGGAATGACAAATTGAAGAGGAATGGCATCACATTCATCCTTAAAAAGAACATATCAAGAGCTACCCTGAAGCACAGCGTTGTCATTGGCAGGATAATATCCATGCGCCTACAAGGAAGACCAGTTAATACCACTGTTATTGAAATTTACACACCAAACACTAATGCCAAACATGAAGAAATAGATTTTTACCAACTTCTGCAGTCTGAATTTGATCAAACATGCAGTCAAGATGCATTGATAATTACTGGTGATTGGAATGTAAAAGTTGGAAACAAAGAAGAAGGATCAGTAGTTGGAAAAATATGGCCTTAGTGATGGAAATGGCACCAGAGGTGGCATGATAGAATTTTACAAGACCAACTTATTCATTGCAAATATCTTTTTTCAACAATGTAAGTGGTGGCAATACACGTGAACCTCACCAGATATAATACACAGGAATCAAATTGATTATATATATCTGTGGAAAGAGATGATGGGGACACTCAAAATTGTTAGTCAGAACAAGGCAAAGGGCCAGGTGTAGAACAGGCCATCAATTGCTCATATGCCGGTTCAAGTTGAAGCTGAAGAAAATTAGAACAAGTCCATGAGAGCCAAAGTACAACCTTGGGTATATCCCACCTGAATTTAGAGACCATCTCAAGAACAGATTTGATTCATTGAACGCTGATGACCAAAGAAGACCAGATGACTTGTGGGTTGTTATCAAAGACATAATACATGAAGAAAGCAAAAGGTAATCAAAAAGACAGGAAAGAAAGAAAAGACCAAAATAGATGTCAGAAGAGATTCTGAAACTTGCTCTTGAATGTACAGTAGCTAAAGCGAATGGAAGAAATGATGAAGTATAAGAGCTAGACCAAAAATGTCAAAGGGTGGCTCAAGAAGACAAGGTAAAGTATTATAATAAAGTGTGCAAATACTTGGAGTTAGAAAGCCAAAAGGGAAGAACATGCTCAGCATTTCTCAAGCTGAAAGAACTGAAGAATAAATTCAAGCCTTGGGTTGCAATATAGAAGGATTCTACGGGGAAAATATTGAATGACACAGGAAGCATCAAAAGAAGATGGAGAATACAGAGTCACTGTACCGAAAAGAATTGGTCGAGATTCAACAAATTCAGGAGGTAGCATATGCTCAAGAACCAATGGTATTGAAGGAAGAAGTCCAAGCTGCACTGAAGGCATGCCACAAGAACAAAGAACCTCCTAAACAGATGCCTCAGTCACAGGTCTGCCATCAGTACAGGCAGGAGAACAACCTCTGGTCCTGGTGCCCAAGACCTAAGAGGAAATAAGAAGATTCTCTTCAGTCCTATTATGCAGAGAGCCATAGGAAGAGAAGTTGAAGATCTAGATTGTACTTCCAATTCTATCATTCAATAATGGTGTGCCTGGGGACTAGTTCTTTCCCCTCACTTCATCCTTGACCCCTTCCAGTCTGCTGTTAGGGCCTTCCAACTTCAGCTCTGCCCAGATGACCCCAACATTGACGTGCTATCCAAAGGCTTCGCTGTGCTCAGGACCCCAACCAATAGGAGGTAATTGCAGATAAATTTGGGAGCAAAGGTTCCCCTCTTACCTGTGGATGGGCTCTAGCACTCTTCTTTGGCTCCTAATCCAGGTGTTTTGGGTATCTGGGCTAAACTTCACCTTTGGCTACATGTAGAAGCATTTCTGTGGGCAACTCTCCTTCCTGAACAGTCAGAGAGTAGGGACAGTCTGTCTGATTAATTGCTGTATTCTGGGCTCCTCACCTAGTTCTAAAAACCAAGACCTGAACCCCAGATTAGTCTGAGGTCTGATGACCTCACACCCTCCCTGGGATCCGGGAGCCACCAAGAACCCCTATCCCTGTGCCCAATCCTGTCCTTCCCCCTCAGGTCTGATCCCTTGGATATCAACAGAGGCCATAACCAGACTTGAGTTTGCTCTGTCTGCTTAGACCTGGTGCCTTGGATCTTGGTGGCCATCCCCTCTGTCTTGGTCGACTCTACTCAGTCCCTGCCTGAGGCTGGTTTCAGTCGGTATCTCTCTCCATAGGACTTTCCAGCCACCACATGCCATTATACCATGTCCTGCTGGTCTACATCCCAACTATCATTGAGTCCATATTCCCATCTCCACACACCTGAGCAAGCACTTCCCAGCTGGTCTTCCTGCCTCCATTCTCTATCATGCTTTGTCTCTTTTCTTCCCCTCGTGGATTCACCCTTCTCACTACTCCCTGAGCTATTACTCTAAAATGCACATTTGACTATCTCGTCCCCAGTATGTAAATGTTCAGTGAATCCCCAGTATAAAGACCAAACTCCCTATCATGGGATTCAAGGCCTTCGCACTGGATCCAAATTGCCTTCCAATATCATCTTCTTACACCTTCCCAGGCACATCACGCTCCTGCTTTCTCAAAGTTCCACACCCTGCCCTCCCCCACCCCTCCCCATCCCAACCACATAGGATTAAGCAATTGCCTCTAAACACAACACGCATTTAGTATTTCTCATTTTTCACTTCCTAGAATGTCATCCTTCCCTTTGATTAACTCAAATTCCTTCTCACCCCCTAAGTCACTCTTCCTTGGTACCCCTTCCTGCATCCAACCTCCATCGGATTCAATGTCTCCCTGCTCAGGGATCCCAGCCATCTTTGATAGGGTTTATTGCACTGCTTTGCTAACTGGTATCACAGTTCCTGGAGTGCTTGCCTGTCTCCCCAGAGACTGACGCTATTCCACATAGCCAGCACCGTAGGTAGCACCCGAAAGGGATTCAACACATGTGCATAGAGTTGACCCTCAAGCCAGAGCAAAGAACAAATTCCTCACCTGGCCTCTTCTCCTTACCACAGGCCCAGGCACTGATATCAACATGGCCTGTCCATGGGGTAGGAACTAGAGGCAGCAGATACAGCCTGCTGCAGGGCCTCAGGAAAGACTCACAAAAGCCTTGAAGAAACCCACTTAGAGGGGAGCCAAGGATACTATTAAACACCAAGGCAGGGAAGAAAGAAATAAGAAAGAACCTGCTTTGCTTTGCGCCTGTGCCACCTCTTTTGAAAGCCTTTCCCTGCTAGCAAAGGGGCAGTCTTTGCTGCTGAGTCCATGCTGGAAGGTTCAGAGTTTTTCTCCAACTCCTCCCTCCCTCCAATTCCCCAGCCCTCTTGTATTTGTAGCAATTTGGCTGGCAAGCCCTTTTCAAATAAAAAAAAAGCACAAGTGGGATCAGACATTTGAAAAAGGAAAGAAATGGAATTCAGGAGCTGGGGCTGCCACATGCAAAGACAGTTGGGGAAGGCAAACCAGAGAGCCTTTTGGTTTGTTTGTTTTTCAACAGATATAAGGTCATTGCAAGTAGCAGCCATTAATGTAATTAGACCCTCCGAATAGGAGACGGGAGAGAGCACTCCTGTAGGGGAGAGGAGGGGGGGAGGGGGCAAAGAAAGTAACTGGAGCCAAATAGTGAATATTAAATTCTTGTAAGTAATATTTAATTAAGTTATTCTACGACTGAAGCTTTTTGCAAATATTACCATGGGATTCAAAGTAGCACGTTAAGTGCCCGGAAAATCACTAAACAGGAACACAGGCTGCCTTCTTGTCCTCTGGTCTATATCACTGTTTTATCTGCATCAATGTTCTGTGGGCTGAAGGCTAAGCAAAGGTACAGGGATACTTGCCCCTGACATCATTGTTTCTTCCCTCTACACACAGCATCCACATCATACCACCACGACTGGAGCTTACTGCCATGTTAAAGTTAAAATCTTCAATTTATCCAAAGACCCATGATAAACTGAAAAAAGACTAGCCAAATTTGAGAGAAGATATTTGCAACCCATATAACCAAATAAGGATTACTTTTCAGAATATATAAAATCTATTTACAGAAAAAGGCAAATGACCCAATAGAAAAAATGGGCAGAAGATACAAACAGGAAATTCACAGAAGAAAAATATCTTGTTAAAACACGTAAAAAAAAAAAAAAAAAGAGCGAGCTCACTAGAAATCAGAGAAATGCATGATCTGAAATGCTACAATTTCATACCTATCAGATCAGCAAAAAAAAAAAAATTAATGTCTGACAATATTAAGTGTTGACAAGGATATGGAGCCATGGGAATGTTCATGCAATACAATTTAGTGCAATCACGTTGGAGAGGAATTTGGCACTATATGGTAAACCTGAAGGTACATATCACATAGAAGTCAGGAAACACATTACAAGGCATGCACCCTAGATTCTTAGAGTCACATACAATAATGTTCAGTGTGGCAATACTTGTATAGCAAAAATTGGAAACAACCAATGCTAATGAGCAAAAGAATGGACATATAAATTGAGACACAGGGACCCTCATTATTCATGGATTCCATATTTGTGAATTCACCTACTGGCTAAAATCTATTTTTAATTCCGAAATCAATATTCATGGTGCTTTTGTGGTCACTCATGGGCATGCACAGAGCAGCGGAAAATTTAAGTCACCCGATGTGCACAGTCCCAGCTGAGGTCCAACAAGGCAACACTCTGACTTCTTGTTTCAGCTTTCTCATACTATAAACAAGTGTCTTGCTTACAGTCTATTTAATGCACATTTTTTGCACTTTTGTGTTTTTTTGTTGGTGATTTTACTTTAAAATGATCCAAAGCATAGTTCTAATGTGCTGGCTAGTGTTTCTAAGTGCAAGAAGGCTGTGATATGCCTCATGGAGAAAATACATGTGCTAGATAAGCTTCATTCAGGCATGAGTTATAGTGCTGTTGACCATGAGTTCAATGTTAATGAATCAGCAATATATATTAAATAAAGTGTCTTTACACAGAAACACATATAAGACAAAGCTGTGTATTGATTGGATGATGAAAATGTTATGGCCAAGTTTCTCAGAAACTTAACCCTGTGTTTCCCCTAGAAGCAATGGTTCAGCATTTACTAAATAAGTGACTTTATAGAACGTAACTGCCACAAGTAATGAGAATCGACTGTATTTTGATACCATGAAAAACTACTCAGCAATGAGAGCAGACCAATGGAGCACCTAAATGAGTCTCCTAAACATAATTTTGAGCATAAAACAAAATAAAAAACAAAGGAAGTGGCAGAAGAATACATACATGATGGTACAACTTATACAAAATTTTAAAGTTTGTAGAATATCGTATTTAGAGACACTTACGTATATATTTTAAAAGAATGCATGAGAATGACAAGACCGCATTCGAGGCAGAGATTACCTGGGATGAAGGGCGGTGGTATGCAATGGGGAACAGTACACACAACAATGTTTTGTGCACAAATGTCAGGTACATAGGCATTCATTGTATTAATCTGTAAATCTTTTTTAATGTCTTAGATATTTCAAAATATATTTTTAAAGGTTAGTAACCATCATATTTTTTTTAAACGATAGAAAAGCAATAGACTCTTCCCTTGAGGAGCTTATGATCTTCTAGAGGAAACATGCACTGAGGATAAACATCAACCCTTCTCTCTCTATTCCATATTTAAATCCAAATTCAGCTGCCCCAAAGTCACCAGATGTTTTCAGAGGGACCACAAACGCCTCATTTTCTCTTCAGAGCTTGAGAATACCTCATGAAGATTAGATGTGGAGGCTCTTGTCATTGACCAGAAGAAGTGCTGCACACACAGAAGCTACCAACAGAAATAACTGAACATCTTTTAGTTGAATTTCGACTTGGAGAAGGGTTCCTTTGAGGAACAAAATAAGTAAATACATATTTCGGTAAAGGATAGTAATGGACTTTAAACATTCATAAAGCAACCTTTTTATCTGTAGAGGAACTCCTACTATTTTGCTTATTTATTGAAAAAGGAAGTAAATAGATCACGCAGACAATCTAGGAAACCTCAGTATTAGCTTAATGTGGCCTTGGAAAATCAGCCTCTCTCTCTCCTATACTAGACAGCAAATGTCTAGATTATCTCTAAGATCCCTTTCATTGTATCAGTAGAAAATGTGATATAATTTTCTAATATATATACAGGTTTTGAAAAAAACAACAAAACATACCCATTTTCCAGAACCCTATTAGAGTTCTAACTCCTTAAAATCTTTCCAGATTCCTTCAGTCCACACTGACCTCAGCTCACAGCTCTTGGAGCATGGAACACCCCCTCTATCCCTTGACACTGCAGCTTGGCCTTGTGCCTTTCAGAGGACTGAACCTGAACTCACTGGGGGTGCCTCGACTGTTCCTAGCCTGCTCCTGCCCGCCTGCTTACTCTCGGCTTCATTTCCCATGAAGCTCCTGAACTTTCACTTTGGTGTATGCCTCTGCTCTTTCTGCCTCCTACCCTGTGCTCCTCTAGGTCATTGGCTTGGATTCCCTGCTCCTCCCCTGCTGTGGGATACCTTATGAGTCCTTCAAGAAACCTACTCCCAGCCCTGCCCAGATGACCAGCTACCTTTCAAGTGTTCAGTAGGCACAGGTGTATCTAACGCTACTGTACTGGACAGCACAGGTCTAGATTTTCTCTAAGTTCTCCGAAGATAAGATGAATCAGGAATGGTGTGGGTACCTAAAGGTGTCAAGCTAGGTGGAGTCAGAGTCTGAAAATGATCCCAGAAACTCAGAATGAGGGGATCAGAGGAAGAGCTTGTAAAAAGGAACTTTGGGATCAGAGAAACATCAGGTCAAGAATTAAGTGAGAGCTGGGAATTCAATCAGAAACAAGAGGAGTAGATCTGGGGACCTTGTAAGAATAGGGTCTGGCTCCTCCAGAGACCCAAAGGAAACTAGGTGCCACAGGTCAGTGCAGACCTGAGATTGGACACTGGATGAGTCATCACCAAGAATGTGACACTCAAGCATCAGGGTCCAAAGGAAGGAGATGGGGGCTGAAAGGGAGGGGTGACAGCGAGTGTCTGGAAGGGATTTAATGCTTTAAGGCTGAGTTTCCTGGGAAGGTATATGTAAATCATCCCTGTGACTGTAATTTAGTCACTGAAGGGGCATCCAAGGGCTCTTAGAGTCACATCTGTGCATAACTGTAGTGGGCTAAGCTAGAGGAAGCATCAGGGCAAGGTAATTAGCAGTATTTTTTAAAGCAAAACACTTTTTTACAATAAAAGTAATTGCTCATGATGACTTTTCCAAACAGTGCATAGAAGTATAAGAAAGAAATTATCTAAAGTTTCTCAACCCTGAAATGATAATTTGGTGACCATTCTTTCATGCATTTCTTTATGCATGCCTACAATTTTAATAGGATCATACCATACAAGCTCCTTTTATCATAGATATTGTGTGTGTGTGTGTATTTTAGAGCTGTATTCTTTTGAGGGAAACACTGGTGGTGTAATGGTTAAGAGCTATGGCTGTTAACCAAAAGGTCCGCAGTTCAAATCTACTGGGCGCTCCTTGGAAACCGTATGGGACAGTTCTACTCTGTCCTATAGGATCGCTGTGAGTCAGAACTGACTCGAAGACAATGGGTTTGTTTTTTGGTTTTATTCTTTTGAGGTCTGGAGAAACTTACTCCTGCCTTCTTTTACCACACTCCCATATTTAACATGGGGTGAAATCATTGTGATTTCACAAAAAGGATCACGTTACACACTTTTTTCACACCTTGCTTATTTCATACTTTGTTTAAATTTCTCCAGATTACCAGATTTAGAATTAATGCCGTTTTAGCGTCTGCCTAATATTTGTATGCAGGCATACTGTAACATATTCCACTAACCTCATTGATGGACACTCCTTTTGAAATAACTTTGTATGTATAATCCTACCCACTGATGCTTTTATTTCTATAAGGTAGGTTCCAAGAAGTGGGACTGCTGGATCAGAGAGAATATGCATTTCTTGTTTTAATAGGCACCACAAGGCTGTTTTCCAAAAAAGACTGAAAGAGTTTGCATTCCTGCAGCAGTGTGTGCAAATTCCCTCTGCCCTGAATCTCCAACAGTGGATGGAGGAGATTGATCTTGATTCTTACCATTCTGATTAAGGTAAAGTGACAAGTCATTGCTGCTTTAATTTGCATTTTCATGACTACTACTAAGGTTGAGCACTTCTTAATGTGTCTATTGGTCACTTAGATTTGCTCCTCTGTGAACTGCCTATTCATATCCTTTGTCTATTCTGTTTGATTGTCTTATTTTTTTTAAATCAATTTGCAAGAGCTCTTTGTAGGTATATTGTAGCTTTACCAATGCGAACATTTTTTCTAACCCTATCATTTGACTCCATACTGGATTTTACAATCAAATTGCAGTTCATGGTCTCACGAAGGGAGGAAGGGTAAGCCTCAGAGATCTGGAGGGTACAGGTAAGCAGAGGAGCTGAGTACTCCAGATGGCCTCTGGGGATGGGTTCTGCAGAAGAGCATATACCCAGAGAGGAGATGACAGAATGGTGTATCTGGGCCACATGCATCCTCACAGCTATTTCCCTGCTCTGGCATGATGGGGGAAGCAGCTCCCCAAACGATGGTACAGAAACAGCAGAGGGAGCCTCCAGACCTGAAGGGGACATGAACAGAGAGCAGGGGTGTCTCAGTGGGTGTCTGCAGACCAGTGGCCCAACACCAGATCAGGGTAGTAGACATGTCTCGGTGGACAGCTGTGGGGACAGATGCCTCAAGGGCCATAAGTCTTGGTTCTGTGTGAATTCCCCAAAACTCTCACAGGGAAAGGGAGGGAACTGCCAACTGGTAGAACTTAAGCTCTTCATTCTGGCAGAATGAAGATTCCAAACAGAAAGAAGGTTGAGTTTAGAAAAATAAACATGGTATTTTCTGCTGAGCATCTGTGGTGGGGCCTCTGTGATGCTTCTCTCAAGTCCCAATCAATGAAGAACTCTTTGCCCAGCTGTTGGGAGTGTCAGTGGCAGAGGGTTTCTGCTATCAGCCTCTCAGGGATTGCCTCAGCTTCAGGGCCACCTCACCCAAGGACACAACCCATCCAGGGTGTTCCACATCAATGTCTGATCAAAGCAGGAAAGGCCTGGGCATCTCAGCCCAATTCAGGACAACACTGAAGATCATTTCAGCCCCAAGGTAGCCCATGGGGTCACAATTGGTGTGCATCGTAGCTGGGCTTCATCACAGCTGGGCTTTCATCTTCGCCTACTCCTGCTATTGCCCTACCCTTTCACAGGTGTGGATCCCAAGGACACTCTTTAAGAAACACCCTGTAGGTCAGTGTCAGCTTCCCAGGGGACTCTACCTTGACAGTCCCTGAATATATGGTTTGAGTCACACCTGATGCAGTCGGTGCATAAACAAAATGTGATCCAGCAGCATTCTGAGGCAAAGCAGCACCTGAGCTCTGCAGGGCTTATGCTGGTGCAGGGGTGAAGGCTTCCCCACAGAGCATACCTCCACTGCTCCACAGCTCCTACCTCCTCAGCTCCACCCTGTCCTGAGCTGCCCCTTTACCTCATCACCTCATCTCCTCTCAAGAGTGGCTCTTAGAAATGGTCTTAATTGGAAATGAGGGGCCTCTGCTCCTTCCGCCAAATTTCCCTTGAAGGAACACACGGCAAATTGCTCCCACAGACTTATTTAATCTAACCCTTCAATTTATTCCCCATTAAGATGGCTACTCTAATTCAGTTATTTGTGGCTGTCAAGCAAAGATGGAGAGACCCCCCCTGGCTTTGTGGTATGGTTCTCTGCTCCACACACTAAAGCCCAGGGCCTTTTCACCTCACACACCAACACCTGCCCACATTTTAAAAGCACACCCCAGTTGCCCAGCAGGAAAACAAGACTTGGTATGTATTTGAGGTTTACCTTCTTGGTCCTTAGACTTTCTAACACTGGAGCTCATTGGCCACACCATGAAAAGGAGGAACACAGAAACACAAACTCGTGCCCAGGCCTCTGAATGCTCCATTGGAAATATACTGCAGGGCAGTGAAGGACAATGTGTTACGAGGCCTGATTCGGCTGTCCCTGTTTGGTGACTAACTAGTTGTGTGACATTTCACACCACCTGGGTAGTGCAACTAGTTAAGCACTTGACCACTAGCTGAGAGATTGGCAGTTCAGACCCACCCGGAGGTGTCCAAGAAGAAAAAGCCTGGTGATCTTCTAAAAACCGACATCTTTGAACAACCAATGGAGCAGTTCTACTCTGACACACATGGGTTGCCATGAGCTGGAGTTGACTCAACAGCAACTTATCCCCCTCTCTAGGACTTGTTTTCCTCATCTAAGGATTAGGAAGGCTGAACTTCAAGCTCTAATAGACTAGGGATCTTTGACATTTTTTAGACCAGTATTTCAGATAGTCTCCGTTGTTTTATCTTCCAGTATGGACACACTGGAGTTCCTGGCCTATCCCAGTCCTTGGAGAACACTGAAGGTGGCCTGCTTTTGTTTTCTTCCATTGGGCCAGGTCTATTAGTGTAATCCCTCCCTGACTTTTGTTTCCTGCAGTTTGACTTCTGAACATTCCAAAATGATAGTGTTTCATGGATGTGAGCACGAAATATTACATCTAGGGCTGTTCTCTCTTAATAGTCGGCTCTCAACCCGAGAAGTTTATCAGTTCTCCTGAAGAGTCCCTACTGTGCCATTAGCATTTGATATGAATGTCACAATTTAAAACGCTTTTTATCTTTTAGAAAAGTAGAGCAAGGAAAATGGGCCAGATCATTCGGTCCCTGGCTCAGAGTTGGTGACTGATTTTATTTGTGAAGTGGGCTTATATAATCACGGGGGGCAAGTGATCCAGGCGATGTTGCCAGTGCAAGCTGTTTGACAGGTGTGCCATCCTCCTTGCTCCCCCGTGTGCAGGCAAGTGTGCACAGACTCATACTCACGCTACCACCCATACACGTACACACATCTACCCACGTATTAGAAAAATGCCATCAGTGCAACAGTCATGGGGGAAAGCTGGAGTAGGAACATTTTTGCAAGTGTCAGAAAGAGGAAATGTGAGAAAGACAAGGACTGCCACATAATATCACATGATATCAGAAGGCACAATACACTCCACAAAGGCCCCTGGGTGTGCAAGTGGTTTTTGATCAGCTGCTAACCCAGAGGTTGGTTGTTCATATCTACCCAGTGGCCCTTTAGAAGAAAGGCCTAGCAAACTGCTTCCATAAAGATTACAGCCAAGAAGCTGTTCTACTCTGCTCAACATATGGGGTCACCATGACTCAGAATCAACTCAACCACAAAAGGTTTGGTTGTTTTGTTGTTGTTGTTTTTTAAAGTATTCCTACAATGCCATATAGTTGTCAAGGCATTTACATATGCACCATATCTTTGGATCTTTCCTACCTCAACAGGCACATACTGTTCCTTCTGCTTGGGCCACCCTCTTCTACACACCTGCCCATCCCTCACCCAATTTCTTCTTATAATTCCACTCTCAAAATAAATGCCACCTTACCAGAGCTCTCTGACAACCCCATCAAAATTAGGATACTCTCTCACCATTATAAGGAACCCTGATGGTGCAGTGGTTAAGTGCTTGGCTTCGAACCAAAAGGTTGGCTGTTTGAACCCATCAGCTGCTCCATAGGAGAAAGATGTGGCCATTTGCTTCCATAAAAATTACACCCTTGAAAACCCTATGAGGCAGTTCTACTCTATCCTATAGGGTTGCTATGAGTCGGAATCAACTCAACGGCAATGGGTTCCGCCATTATTCTTCATCTTATCACTGTTTGTTTTTTTTTTTTAGTGTTTAATTACAGGTTTTTTATGTATTTATTTATCTATTTACTGTCCGTCTCTCCCACTTAATTATAAATTCATTAAAGATAGGTATCTAGTCTGTCTTAATTTATCTTTGTATTAGCAGTATCCAGTAAATGCCTAACATAGCCAATACTCAGTAAATCAATTTGTTAAATTAATCAACTTAATTTTCGCAACTACTCTGTAGAGCATGGTTATAGCCATTTTACAGGTAAGGAAGTTAAGATATATAGAAATTAGGCTACTTGAAAGTTCCCAATAGCTAGTAAGTAGTAAAGCCAGGATTCAAATGTGATTCCCTGCACTTTCAAAACATCACACTGTTTCATACAGTCATTCTCTAAGGAATACTCAAAGCTATAAATTGTCCTTTGAACTGCGCTACAGCTTCCACTCTCAAGAAAAGGAAGTACAGTTTGATTTACCCACATACACATATGCACACACACACATGCCTTTGACCTTGCCCCACTCCCACAGAAATAGTAGAAAGGACCAGGTGGTAAATTTGACTCTACTATACATACTATGGAGCCCTGGTGGTGCGGTAGTTCAGCGCTTGGCTGCTAAAAAGAAATTGTCAGAAATTAGAATCCACCAGATGGTCCTCGGAAACCCTACGGGACAGTTCTACTCTGTCCTATAAGGTTGCTATGAGTCAGAATTGATTCAACACCAATGGATTTGGCTTAAACTTGAAACCCTGGTGAGTAATGGTTAAGTTCTACGGCTACTAACCAAAGGGTCAGCAGTTCAAATCCACCAGGCGCTCCTTGGAAACTCTACAGGGCAGTTCTACTCTGTCCTATAGGGTCGCTATGAGTCGGAATCGGCTCGATGGCACTGGGTTTGGTTTTGGGTTTTTTAAGGAGCCCTTGTGGTGCAGCAGTTAAGCACTCAGTTGTCAATCAAAAGGTCAGTGGTCTGCACCCACCAGTCACTCAACGGGAGAAAGGAGTGGCAGTCTGCTTCCATAACGATTATAGCCTAGAAAACTCTATAGGGCAGTTCTGCTCTGTCCTATAACATCACTATGAGCCAGAATTGAATGACGACACACAACAACAACGTACATGAGATAGAGGCCCTGGGTGGTTCAAAGGGTTAACACACTCAGCTGCTAACCGAAAGATTGGAGGTTTAAGCTCATCCAGAGACACTGCAGAAGAAAGGCCTGGCAATCTGCTTCTGAAAAATCAGCCACTGAAAAACCTGTGGAGCACAGTTCTATTCTGACACACATGGTGTTATCATGAGTCAGAATCATTTTGACAGGAACTGGCTTATACATGTTCTGCTCAAATTTGCCCTGACTTGCAACTGACCGTGTTAAAACAACTAGCATTCCTAGGATGTATTAAGGGAAATATGACAGAATGTTAGAATTGGAAGGGACATTTAGTAAGTAAGGAAATTGAGGCCCCATTGAATGGGAGTGACTTGCTCAAGGTCACTTGTAGTAGAGCCAGTACTAGAGCCCAGGTCTGCTGATTCCTGGTCCAGTGCTCCTTCCCTAATATCAGTCACAGTTAACATACAATACAGTATGCCTCTGGCATCCTCCAGTCACTGCTAATCGACACTGACCCCTTTCTTCATGTGGCTTTTCAGTGTTTGGTCTCTGGGACAGAGTGTACTGGGGAAGCTTGCTGTGATTCCATGAGGACATTTCACACATGAAGTTGGGCTTCAGGTGGTTTTGCAAATTACTAAATGTTTATGTAAGGATATTGCTTCAAACCTTTCTTTTCTCCATTTTCCCAGTTTAGGCTCTCACATTCACCCAGCAGCAGGGCAGTGCTCTCAAGTGTAATCAATAACTGTATCCTGTCTCCCAATTGATTAATGTTCTTTTTTAAATTAAAAAAAAATTAAAAGATAGCACATGTGTACACACGCATATATATCCTTGGGAGACCCTGGTCTAGAGATGCAAAAGAATTCTTTGAATAGATTTGGGGGTCCTAGATTAGGTTAAAGAGTTGGAATCTGAAAAATAGGAAGATTATCAGAAAAGGAATTTCAGTGAATTTCCTCCAGAAGTGTAGGCAAAGGACAGTACCAAGGAAAGGACTGGCTCAGGTAGCTGGGGACCAAGGCCCAGACTCAGCCCACACTCAGCAGACGGACTCTGCCTTAGGACAGATTTGGGATCCATTTCAGGAACTGGCATCACTCGGCTTGCGAGAAGTCCAGCCTGGGCAACTCTGCTTGCTATGCCCCACAGAGGCTGGAATGGCATACATAGATGAGTCATCACTCCACAGGACATACACACTCACTCGCAGACACACACTCAAGCACTCTCACATACACACACTCATACACACACTTGCATTCTCCCATATACACACAGCCTCGTGCACTCACACTCACACACATTCACACACTCAATGCATTCTCACACACACACAATCATATACACTCTCACATACACACACTCTCGTGCACTCACACTCTCTCTACACTTACATGTACTCACACACGCACACACATATACACTCACTCATTGTTTCATGTACCTGTTCCCTTGATCATGGTGTTGCCTCTGCCTGCAGCAGCCTTTCCCACTTCATGGTCTGGATAACCCCTGGAAGCCTTAGCTCAGGCGGCCTCTTCTCTAGGCAGCCTTCCCTGCTCCTTCCACCTCTTCCCGAGATCACCTCCTCTGTTCTGTGCCCCCACAATACTCTGTGCCCCATCACCCCCACTGCATTTGCCACAACACCGTACACAATTACACAGCTACATGACTATTTTCCCACCAGACTGTGAGCTCCTCGTGATCAAGGACAGTGTTTTGCATGCCTTTGTGTCTCCAGCCCAGAGCACAGTGCCAGACACTTAGTAGGCCCTCAGAAAACGTTTGTTAAATGGTTAGATGAATGGATTTCCCTGTTTGAGTCGGGGATGGAGAGTGTCTTATAGCCTCTATCACATAACTAAAAAAAAACAAACAAACCCATTGCCATCTAGTCGATTCCGACTCATAGCAACCTTATAGCATAAAGTAGAACTGCCTCATAGGGTTTCCAAGGAGCGGCTGGTGGATTTGAACTGCTGACCTTTTGGTTAGCAGTGGAGCGATTAACTGCTGCACCACCACATCTCTATCACATAACCAGGACATGTTTTATCCCCAGTCCAGATTAACACCTATCACAAAACCAGGGGATTTTTATCCCAATAATATAAAGTGTATAGCCCAGAGAAGTTAAGTAACAGGAAGAAAAACTGAAAGATAGTGAAGAAAGAAGCTCTTAGAGAACAAAGTTCAGGCCCTTTAAACTGTCAGACCAAAGGCAGGGATGACTCCAGCCCATCTCTGCCTTGTGTTCCTCTTTGTAAAATCATGGAAGAATTTTTGCTGGGCCAAATCGCGCATTCACCAAAGTTTATGAATTTATGATGCCTTCTCTTCTGCCATCTTCTTTCCCCATTTTGTAAACTCCTTTACTCTTGGTTCATCGTCATCTGGTTGCTTAAAGGGCGATCCTTCCCATGAACACCTGCATGCTAATTCAGATTCTTCAAGATGGAATAGACTTGAAGATCCAAGGAAGTTTCACCATCTCAGGGGTGTTTCAGACATAGTAATGAAGGAGCTATATGTGTGCGTGTGTCAGTGTATGTGTGTATAAGAGAGATAGAGGTGGAACCAAGGACACTAGGTCAGTTCTGCTGTCTTCCCTGCCTCCTGGGGATGTCATATGGTCGAGAAAATCCCAAGTGACAGAGCACTGGAGGATTCAGAGAAACAGATTGTGGAGTGAAGCCAGGTGTGTTGCCTGTAGCTGTTAGGGCTGTCACGTGAGGTGTGTTCAACTTGCACAGCTGCACACAGCCTGGGTTAATAGGAACACCCGGTCCCAGTGGAACATCAGCTTGGAGCCTTGCTGTAAGCAAAGTGCTGGCCTGCTGTCAGGACATGAGCTCTGTTCTGGCACCTCCACTAACCTGCTAGTTGGACCAGCCTCTTCCCTTCTCTGTAGACTCAGTTTCCCCATCAGCACAATGGGGTAGGGTGAATTACAAGACTGATCTCTAACCCCTTCCCATTTTTACATTCTGTGAGTATCTGTAACAACTCCCCCCCGCCCCCCACCTTGCCAAGAAAAACCATCAGCACAACAGCAAACGGGAAGAGAGGGCAATGAGTGCTAGCCAAGCCTTCATCTACTCGCTCACTCTAAACAGAAATCACTTACCCTAAACGGCAATCAGTCCCCGATGGCCTCCTTTCCAAATGCCTTGTATGACAATGAGAGATTTGTAACAACATCCAATCGGGCACACCTAACCTTCCTGTAATTGCCTGTCCTTTTCAGCGTTCTTAAAAGCTTTCCAGTGGAAAAGAACAGAAGCTCCTTGTCAGAAGCAGGCTATTATACAGAGGAGAGAGACACCTCCCATTTCTTTCCTCCTTTCCAACCCTTCTCTGCACCCCACCCCCAGTCCCCACACCCTCTGCATGAGGAAATGGTAGTTTCAGCATCTGGCTGACATTGCCATGAGAGCAGCAACCACCTGCTGATGTAAATCACCCAGCTGTTCCCCAGCCCCACCCAGGCTCCCTTCCTGATTCTCCAACCCTGGGGCCTGAGCAGCTCAAGAGAGGCTCAACAGGCTCCTTCCAGGGTAGAAGGGGTGACACCAACAGCATTTGCAGCTCACATTGAACATCATTATGATAATGAGCAGACCTGAACACCAGAAAGGTGCAGGAACATACCAGAAGTCACACAGCAGGTGAGCAGAGCCGAGACATGCTCTCCCCCTGAAAGATCCTGGACCTAGATTCTAGACAGCTCCCATACCCACACTCTATGCTCTGAATGAAAGCACATCACTCACTGCTCACCCGGAAATGGAAGAAATCTCAGGAGATTTGCCGGTCCCCGCCCCCACCCCAACATGGCAGACAAGTGTGAGGGCACAGAGTAACCCATGGCTCAGAGACCTGCTTTCAGAACCCACCCAATCATGGCATGAAAGAGAGGCTGGAATGTCATGGGGGTTAAAAAGAGAGGTTGAAATTCTCCAAGAAAGAAAGTCATAGAGAGATCATGCACAAAAATCAGTGGCTACATCATCATTTTCTTGAAAATACTAGATAGATTCCTGACTCTCCTGTGTAGGCCGTGCTTACTCCAAACCCCTTGATTTTTCTCCGGGTTTACTCACCCACTCAACAAATATTTACTGAGCACCTCCTGGGAGAAAAGAGCTGTGCTAGACACGGTAAGAGATGTAGAGATGCCCATGACAAGGGTCTTGTCCAGCTCCGCATCTAATGGTTCGTAGGGGATGTTTATTTAGGTGACTATGGACTGGTGAGAATTGTACATGGTTATGAGAGGTGAAGGACCACGGACACTCACAGGAACATGGGTTTTGCCAGCCAGGGTGGGGTAGAAGTGTGGAAGTCAGAGAAGGCTGCATGAAAATAGGAAATGGGGGTGGAGGAGACACTATAGGCAGAACGGAAGCAAACAGCCAGAACCAAGGTGCAGACTGAGGAAGTATAAGTGGAGGGGGAGCAGCAGGAAGTTTGGTTTGCCTGAAGGATAGCCTGGAGGCAGGGGCAGTGTATGGGGGATGAAGCAAGCAAGATACATTGGGGCCAAGTCTTGCGAGGCCATACTGAGGAGTCTGAATCACCACACTGCAGAATGTCAAAGATGAAAAGATTCCAGAAAAGCCATCCAATCCAGCTTCCTGCCTGTGGCTAAATTAACCCCTCACATGTCAGGAGACCCTACTACTGCATTTTTCAACTTTGATTTGAATCTCCCACAATAGACCATAAGTTCTTTAAAAGAACATGACTTTGGACCCTGCATCGTGTCCAGCATGGAGCTGGGTATGGCTGGGCTCCAGGCTCATTGACTGATTGATCGTCCAAGAGATGAGGAAACTGCTTCCTTTAGGGCAGCAAGAACTGCCCCTGGCGCCCTACACCTGTGGCTCTGGGAGAGTAGAATTTTTAACCCAGATTCCTTTTGAACAGGGTTCCTACCACCTCCTCCTATCTTTCGTTTCTTGTGGTCTGCAAGAATGGCTTCCTTCTGGACAACACTGAGCACACACACTCACACACACACACACAGAATACTCCTACACATAAACACAGAGGCAGGGAGCGTTTCTCCTGATTTTCTATCTATAGGCCACTTGCGTTAGCCATTACCCAAGCATTAGTCATATCTCAAAATACAGGGTAAACTGACATCAAGAATTCCCCCAACTCTGACGCAGGTGCACATGTGCACATATGCACAAGATCAAACATGGGAAAGCACTTGTAGAAGAAGGAGAAGGGGTGAGCAAATGAATAATCCAAAATAGAAAGAGACAGGCCCTGAAAGAAAAGAAGGCCTGGAAAGACAGATCAAGCAACAGAGGGTAATGCCCACACAGACGAATGAGAGACAAAGATGGCAGCTGAAGAAGTAAATGTTTCAACCTCAGGACCAGTAAGCTTCCACAGACCTGCGTTTCAGACTTGTGCTCCTACCATTAGGGTGGCTTGAAGTGTTCCACTCCGTTCTCTAAAAATGACCTAAGGAAAGGGAATCTCTCCTCTGAAACTCTGCAAAATATTCCTACCGCTAGACTAGACTTCCTTTTCCCAGAGCCCATATTCCCCATCTCAGCCCCGCTCCACGTGTGCTGGAGGTAAGTCATCCCTGGGCCCTCCTAACTGGCCCATCCCTCCTCACCCATCTCTGCAGATCTCCGTTTCCCTTGGCTGCTTCCATCCCTCAACTTGTGGTATGGTGCGGTAAATTCTTTCTCAGTTTCTCGGCCCAAATTAGCTTCTCCACCCCTAGCCAAATTCCACACTTCCTTCATAGTCCATCTCCTCCAAGAAGCCTTCCTTGCTCACCTGCCAGCCCAGCCTGGCCTGGCCCAGCCCAGCCCAGCCCAGCCCACATTCATTTCTCCCACCCTGGGCACCATCAAGATGTACAATTTGCACTGCATGTTTGGCACTTAGCAGGTTGTAAAGCTAATTACCTGGTAACATATCTGCTTTCTTTCCCCAGTCAGACTATGGGAGCCTGTGGGTAGGGACCCACATTCAAATTCTCTATGCCCACCCGCCAGCACTTAGCACAGTGGCTTGCTCCTACTCAGATTTCAAGAAACATGTGTGAATTGTTTGACTGATGAAAGGTGCTGACTTTTGTCAGAAGAGTTACTTTGTATTCATAGCCCTTGGGACTCAGGAGGGATTTCCTTTTCCTTCTCCACCACCTTCTCTCACGTGAAAAGTTTAAAATTTTAATAGAGTTCCTTTCTGAACTCCATCCTCCCTCCTACCCCCTGCCTCCTGTATAAGAAAATCATCTTGACCAACTCAAAGTCCAGGCTCCAAGCTTTCCCAGTGTCACATCCAGGGCCCTGTCTACAGAAAACAGTACCTGCAGCAATTAGTTTTGCATTGCTGAATGATCTCACAGCTGGCCCGGAAACTTCGATGACCGGTAGAAACTGTTCATTAGCACCTCTCCTCACCTGGGGCACACGCCCAGCCTGCCATGCCTTGGTTACACCTTGGGCTCAGACTTCTAGTATCTTTGGAAGAAAAATTCTCCCCAAAGAGGGACATCGACAGGAGGGTCGGCAGCAGACCTAGAGTGAGCTCAGTTGAAAAGCTTTTAAAACCCTTTTATATTTTTCCACCACCATCTCACATTCATTCTCTCTTCATCTTCCTGCTGCAGATAACTGACACCCTCATTTTACTATAACTTCATCCTATCTTAGAAGGATCATTAGTGGTTCAGTGCTAGAATTCTCACCTTCCGTGAGGAAAACCCAGGTTCGATTCCAAGTCAATGCATCTCTTGTTCAGTGTCACCCATCTGTCAGTGGAGGCTTGCATGTTGCTATGATGTTAAACAGGTTTCAGTGGAGCTTCCAGCCTAAAACAGACAAGGAAGAAAGGCCTGATGATCTATATCCCAAAATCAGGCGATTAAAATCCTATGGTTCACAATCGTAGGTCAACAACCAATCATGGTGATGACATAGTACCAGGCAGCATTTCATTCCCTTGTGTATGGGGTTGCCATGAGTCAGAGGTCAACTCGATGGCAGTTAACAACAACAACCTTAGAAGGAAATGAGCTAATAAAAATCATTTCCACTCACGTCCACATCTGCACCGTCACCACACTCTAGTCCTGCCGAGACTTTGAATGGCTTCAAGATTGAGACCAGGCTTTTTTTTTTTTTTTTTGCCATTTATGTATGGTTGCTGGAATTAGTAGGCACTCATGAAATGGGAAAGAAGGGACAGAGGGAAGGAGGAAGAAAGGAGAGAAGAGGTGGCCCCAGGGCTTGAATTTTGGCCAAGCTCCAAGCATGAGCCCATCTCTCTACATGACACAGGGAGATGTTATCCATAAGTATCTGACTCTTTCAGCTTACTTCTCTGCTCCTCAGTTTCCCCATCTTTAAAAATGGAGATAATAACCATGGCTACCTCAGGGACTTGTAAAGCTTAAATGAATTAATACATGTAAAGCTCTTAGAGTGCTGCCTGTCACATAATAAGCAATCAATCCCCAGTAGCCATTGTCTTTATCATTCTCATTATCCCAGGAATAGGTTATTCAGTCTACACAGCCCCACACCTGGTTGCCTGACATAGCCTCCCCCTTGCTTAGCAGACGCTTCCTTTGGGTGAAGCTAGGAAGGGGCAGAAATACGTCTTTACTATTTGTTAAATTGCCTCCCATTGTGCGGACTTGAATGCGTGATTTATTGGGTACTGTTTTTTTTTTTTTTTGTATAGCCAGAGTGTAAGCTTTGTACCTCCTATCTTAATGACTTAGCAAGTAACTGATTGCAAACACTGAACCACAATATCGGCTCATTTATGCCTCTTTGTCTGAAATCAAGGAGGTATTCTGGGTGAGCAAAGTTTCCAGATAACTGAAGCTTATCCTTTTAAGCATAAACTTTTTATTATTTCAACCATTTTCAGTGAAATTCATTATCCACATAGGATGACTCCATTATCACTGTGAACCCAATTATTGGCAGTAGCTGTGGCAGAGTGGAAATGGCACTGGACCCAAAGTCAAAAGGCTTAAAATTGAGTCCCTTCTGGCCCTTAAGTTGTGTATCCTTAACCTCCCTGAACCTCTCTCTCTCATCTATAAAGTGGTGATGTGCCTCTCTACCTCATCAAGTTGTTGTCAGAATTGAAAGGTGTAATGTCTGTGAGAGTGCTTCCTAACTTCTAAAATGCTGTGTAAATGTTTGTGATCTGCCACAGAGATGCCCTCAGGAACTATTAAGGCCTGTAGAGCCACTTCTGGTGATCCAGTTCCGAAAAACTAGCCATTGAGAACCCTATAGAGCACAGTTCTACTCTGACCCACAGAGCTCTCTTTTTCTCCTTCGGACTCACGGGGAATGCATTCTGTGATATGCCATCAGCTCTGAATCATTTATTTTTCTTTTACTAGATTTGTTTTACTTACAAAAGTCATATCTCCCCTTCTAGATCATACAGTCCTTGTTACTCCTGTAAATCCCCATAATGCCTTGCCCAAGACTGGGTGTATGCAAACCTGTTGCCATGGAGTCGATTCCAACTCATAGTGATCCTATAGGACAGAGAATTGCCCTATAGGGTTTCCAAGGAGCACCTGGTGGATTCAAACTGCTGATCTTTTGGTTAGCAGCTGAGCTCTTAACCATTGTGGCAGCTGAGCTCTTAACCATTGTGCTACCAGAGCTCTGGGTATATGTAGGTTTTTAAAAATATTTGCATTTTATCTGAGTGATTAAATAGAAAAAAAACAAATAAATGGACCTTGTCAAGGAAAGAAATCTTAAGAAATACAAATAAACTTTAGGCCCCTCCAGAACCTTCCTCCTCGTCTTCACCAAGATATGAAGAACACAGGGTCCTGGAATTCTGGAAACCTGCGATCCAGTCCAAGCTCCCCTACCTCCTTGCTGGGTGACTTTGGCCAAGCCATGTCCCTTTGCTATGGCCTCGATTTTCTCCCCTATAAAATATCAGAAGAGACTTGACCTTGCTTCTCATGGGATGGTCTGTGGATCAGCAGAATCAGCTGGGCACGTGTGAGAAGGGCTCCACCACAGCCTTACTAAATCAGGCTCTGCACTTGAACAGGTCCCCAGGTGATTTGTAGGCACATCGGCATGCGGATCTCTGAGCTCTGGCAGAATTCTGATACTCACCATTTTCTGGCCTCTTTCTGTCTCATATTTAGAGACAACAACATGAGCACCCAGAGGCTATGCAGGAAACTCATGAGCTGCCTGAACTTTCCATATCATGCAGGATAGTCAGTCTTTTATTGGAAGTCTTTCTACTGCCACTACTGATAGGGCCGAGGTCGCTACTCACAGGAAGTTTTCTGGATGAAAAAGGGGAAATTATATCATTCTACCATGAAGAAAGCCATTACCAGACCATTCAACTAAGAAAGAAGTTTACCAGCTCACAAGCCCTGATAAGCATCTCCTCGTTTTCCCAGACTTTTTCCACTCCTTAAACACAACTGTTAATCTAGGAAAGTGACTCAGCCTTCAAGTGAGTTTAATAATCTCCCTCAGAAATTGCAGGGAGATAGCACTGGTGGGAGATAAGGTGATGGGCCAAAAGCTCATACTACCTCCCCTCTCTGTGGCTGTGCAGGCTGGATTTGTAATTCACTGGCTGTCAGAGGCCCCTCCGCAGAGGGAGTTGTGCTTCATCTCTTGGAAATTGGGTTCAGAGTGGGAGGAAGTCCTTCCCAAACTTACCTTCCACCTTCAGAGGATTGAGAATTTAGAACCACCATACTTCAAAATCTTCTTGAGCCCTGATGGGCATGTTGGGTGAGCTGAAGTATATCCTGGAGGAATAGGCTACAGCTGCAAGGATGAGAAGCTCAGGAGCTGGGCAGCTGACCTGCTCCATGCCCTGCACTTGATTCTTTGGAGGCCCTTGAGAATGCCTTACTTTCCTAGTGCTGCTGTAACACAAATACCACAAGTGAGTGGCTTTAAAGAACAGAAATTTACTTTCTCACAGTTCTGCAGGCCGAAAGTCCAAATCAGGGTCTCAGCTGTGTCAGTTTCTTCCCTTTAGTAGAAAAGCATTCCTTGAATCCTTTGCAATCCTCGTATGGCATATGTCTTCCCCTGTCTGTGTATCTATGTCTGTGCAGCTGTTTACAGGTAGTCCCCAATTTACAACATGGTTCTGGTCTGATAACTTCAGCGTAAGTCAGTTTGAACATAATTTGAACACAATTCAAATACCTCATTGTTATTTTTTGTTTGTTTTCATTATTATTGCCTTTTATTATCACTATCATAACATTGAACATCTGAGAATGATAACGTGAGTAAATTACATGCTGCAACATTGTATGTAGCAGCAAAAAGAATTAGTTGACGTTCAACAATTTCAGGAGGTAGCATATGATCAGGAACCAATAGTATTGAAGGAAGAACTCCAAGCTGTACTGAAGGTGTTGGCAAAAAACAAGGCTCCAGGAATTGACGGAATACCAATCGAGATGTTTCAATGAACCGATGCAGCACTAGAGGTGCTCACTTGTCTATGCCAAGAAATTTGGAAGACAGCTACCTAGCTTACCAAGTGGGAGAGATCCATATTTGTGCACATTCCAAAGATATGTGATCTAACACAATGTGGAAATTATCAAACAATATCATTAATGTCACACACAAGTAAAATTTTTCTGAAGATCTTTCAAAAGTAGTTGCAACAGCACATCGACAGGGAACTGCTAGAAATTTAGGCTGGATTCAGAAGAGGATGTGGAATGAAGGATATTGTTGCTGATGTCAGATGGATCCTGGCTAAAAGCAGACAATACCAGAAAGATGTTTTCCTGTGTTTTATTGACTAGGCAAAGGCATTCGACTGTGTGAATCATAACAAATTATGGATAACATTGTGAAAAATGGAAATTTCAGGACACTTAATTGTGCTCATGAGGAAACTGTACATAGACCAAGAGGCAGTTGTTCAAACAGAACAAGGGAATGCTGAGTAGCTTAAACTCAGGAAAAGGTGAGCATCAGGGTTATATCCTTTTACCATACTTATTCTGCCTGTATGCTGAGCAAATAATCCAAGAAGCCGGACTATATGAAGAAGAATGTGTTATCAGGATTGGTAGAAGACTCATTAACAACCTATGACATGCAAATTATACAGCCTTGCTTGCTGAAAGGGAAGAGGACTTGAAGCACTTACTGATGAAGATCAAAGACTGCAGCCTTCAGTGTGGATTACGCCTCAACATGAAGAAAACAAAATCCTCACCACTGGGCCAATAAGCAACATCATGTTAAATGGAGAAAAGATTGAAGTTGTCAAGGATTTCATTTTACTTGGATTCACAATCAAAGCCCACGAAAGCGGCTGTCAAGAAATCGAATGACTTATGGCCTTGGGCAAATTTGCTGCAAAAGACCTCTATAAAGTGTTGAAAAACAAAGAAGTCACTTTGAGGACTAAGGTACACTTGACCCAAATCATGATACTTTCAATTGCCTCATATGCATGGGAAAGTTGGACAATGGATAAGGAAAACTGAAGAAAATCCATGCCTTTGAATTAGGGCACTGGCAAAGAACATTGACTATACCAAGGACTACCAGAAGAATGAATAAGTTTATCCTGGAAGAAATACAGCCAGAATGCTCCACGGAAGAGAGGATTTCAAGACTTCATCTCACAATCTTTGGACATGTTGTCAGGAGGGACAAGTCAGGAGAAGGACATCATGTTTGGTAAGGTAGAGGGTCAACAAAAAAGAGGAAGACCCTCGATGAGATGGATTGACATAGTGGCTGTAACAATGGGCTCAAACATAGCAACAATTGTGAGGAAGACACAGCAACAGGCAGTGTTTCATTCTGTTGTACATAGGGTAACTATGAGTTGGAACTGACTCAACAGCACCTAACAACAACAACAGATTACTAGCAATAAGATGTACAAACAAAAAACAGACAGTCGTGAGTACGATTCATTGGAACTCAAATGTGTCATAAGTCAGGCACTACCTGTATATAGCTGAGAGGTGATCAGGTTTAAGATCCACTCTATACTGGTATGACCTCAACTGATAGATTACATTACATTAAAGCCCATTATGGAAAGTGATTACATTATGTTACGTTACATTACGTCACATCACATCCAAAGTTTTGCAGTGTAGATTTCAACACATATTTCTGGGGATACAATCCAATCCATAACAGGCATAATCATAATAAAGCCTTCATTATGAGATGTTTCCAGATAACTGAAGTTCACCCTTTCAGGCCCAAAATTCATTTATTTTCACTGCTTAGGGGAGACACTTCTTAATAGGACGGCACTCCCCTGTTTTCTGAAACAAGATAAGCAGAGTACAAATGAATGTTTTTGGTTATTCATGCCCATCATTGCCACAGAAGCCTCGTGAGGGCAGGGACTTTCGCCTTTCTGTCCCCTGCTGTGATCCCAGTGCCTATGACATTGTCTGGCACACATGGGATATCCAGTGTGCTCCCAGTGCCTACCACGTTGTCTGGCACAAGTGGGATGTCCAGCGTCTTAGTGTCCTAGGGCTGCTGTAACAACATACCACAAGGTGGGTGGCTCATAAGGACAGAAATGTATTTTCTCACAATTTTCAAAGCGAGTAGTCCAAATTCAGGGTGTCAGCGGGGCCATGTTCTCTCCAAAGGCTCTAAGGGAGAATCCTTTCTTGTCTCTCCTAGTTTCTGGTAGTCCCATGTGTTCCTTGGCTTGCAGCCACAGCACAACTCCATCTGTGCCTCCATGGTCACATGGCCTTCTTTCCTCTGTATGTCTGTCTGTGTCTCTTCTCTTTTGTACGGACACTGCTCAAATGGGGTTAGGACCCACTCTACTCCAGCATGACCTCATGTAAACCAGGGACAACATCTTCAAAGACCCCATTTCCAACCCATAACACTCGGAAAACCTAAATTATGCACCTTCCTTTGGCAGGCACTGTGCAACGCTCTGGGGACGTGGAGGTGAATGGATAG
This sequence comes from Loxodonta africana, assembly GCF_030014295.1. Lineage (NCBI taxonomy): Eukaryota > Metazoa > Chordata > Mammalia > Proboscidea > Elephantidae > Loxodonta > Loxodonta africana. The sequence goes on along the minus strand of NC_087360.1, from coordinate 53,561,888 downwards.
AATTTCCTCTAAGGCTGGGCTCATGGTGCAGCCAGGGATGTTTACACTGGGCTAGAATGTCAGGACGGCCCCAGAAGGTGATTAGGTGTGAACAAGGCTGACTTTACAATGCTGGTTGCCACCACATTCTTAAGTTTTTTCAGCCATATCGTTAGCTTTTTAAAAATCTACCTTTCCTTCTCTCTGTTAGACTGTCAGTTGTCACTTAAAATTGCATGAAATAGTAAACGGGGTGAGAAGTCAGAGATTGTTCTCTCTAAGGAGAGCAGACATGTGGCATCCCCCATTGCTACACCGTGGAAGACGCCACCCCTAAGCAACAACACTGTATTCTCTGGGAGCCTTTTGGTCCTGCTCCCCATTTCAGGTCGTCATTCCAGCTGGTGGAAGTTGGTCTGAGAAGCATTTCACAGCCTTCATCCAGTGCAAGCCCCATATTTTACAAATGAGGAAGCTGAGCTCCAGACGGGAAGGGGTTTTTTGAAGGTCAAGTGGCTAAGGATAGCAGACATAAGGTGCAGGTCTTCTGATCCCAAAACCAGGGCCCTCCTGCTCCTATCACTCTGTGCCTGCTTCCCCCATACATGTCACACACTGACTTCTGATTTCCTGGGAAATCAAAATTTTTTCTGGAGAAAAAAAAAAAACACATAAATGAGCTTAAAACTATGCCTACAGTGAGCATATATAGGCACTGCCCTGTTTGTAAAAATACAAGTGCTTTAGTGCTAGAACTTAAAAAAAAAGAAGTTGCTATCTAGTAGACTTTGACTCATGGTGATCTCATATGGTCAGGGTAGAACTGTGCTCCATAGGGTCTTCCATGGCTGATTTTTCAGAAGTAGATAACCAGGCCTTTCTTCTGAGATGCCTCTGGGTAGACTCGGATCTCCAATCTTTTGGTTAGCAGCCGAGCGCTTTAACTTTTTGCGCCACTCAGGAACTGCTAATACCTGAACATGGTGGTACTTAATTGTGGAAACTGGGGATCAGGGAGATTGGTTTATTTGTCTACATCCTCTTGTCTAAGGTCACACAGCTAGTCAGAATCTGAGCTCTAAATTGATCCCAGCCTCCTGATTCTCACACCTGTGGCCTTTATACTAAACCTCTTTGATGCTAAATAGAGAAACCTCAACACGAGGCCATGCAGATCTAATGCCACCTCCAAATGTGCTTTAAAAGTTCCCTCCACTGCATTAGTCAGCGTCTTCTAGTTCACGGAAATAATTCCTGTCAGCAGGGCCATGTTCTGGACCCCTTCTGCCACGAAGCTTGCCACCTACTCTTGCTTTATTCTTCGTGGGACTTTGGTAAATAACCATGGCTTCTTCCACATAAAAAATGCCACCTGTGGAAGAGGATTGAGAGCCAGACTTCCCTGGTAGAAGCTATTCCAGGACACGCTGCAGTCGCTAGGCTAACAGATTGACAGCCAGTCACGTGCAGGCACCAGTGGTAAAAGGCTCATCATTGCGCTAAAGGCCTCTTTATTCACCCTGATTTTTCCACACATTTCATTTCCCATCATGGCTGACTGCCTAAAGCATTCATGTGAAAATAGCAGATTTTTGCCTGTGTGTGTTATTCCGTCTCCTCCCAGTATTGCAGTTTATTGGATTCTCAGAAATGACACAAACACTTGGCGCACCCAAGAGGGAGAAACAAAGAGAAAAAGAGATAAAATGGTGATACACTCATGGAAGGGGATCAAGGCCTGTTGCATGCTGAGGACAATGAAGTCAAAGCTGTCATGGAATGACACTTGGCAGAAGGGCCCTTGGGGACACTTCATTGCAACACCTCATTTCCTCTGTAGAAGAGGAAACTGAGGTCCAGAGAGGTGAATTCTCCCACACTGTGTAAGTGGAAGAGGATAACCTGTGTATGTTGTTTGCAGGATTTCTTTCTCATCAAGCCCAAAAAACATGAGGAAAGTTCTGAATGGAGCCTCAGAATAGGGGATTGGGTGTAATAGGTCATAACAATAGCTCACTAATACATTTTTTTGTCAGGGTCTTTTTGACTCCTCTTTCCTCACACCCAAAAAGTGTAAAACCCTGTAGGATAAGAGGTGAAATGTGAAGAGAAAGGGCCTGGAAACAGTACATCTTGAGTGCCAACCACATGCCCAGCATGGGACCAGGAACTTTTAATTTATCGAGTTCTCAAAATCATCACATAAAAACCTTTTCATAAAGAACTCTAGGACCCAAACCAGGATATCCTAGGGAATCTATATAAAAATAGCTGATATTACTCAAGGATGCATAATTGCAAGGCATTGTCTAAGCACTTAAATGTTTTAACTCATTTGAATCTCATGACAACTCTATGAGGTAGGTATGGTTAGTCTCCCATTTTACACACAAGGAAACCAAGGCACGAAAAAAGATATAGTAACTTTCCTGAGATCACACTAGTCAGTAGTAGGTCCAGATTTCACCCTAGAGGCCTGGCACAGGAGCTGATGCACTGCAGGCCTCTCTATCTTTGAAATGTCTACTCACCTTAATCTGGGCAGGGGTATTAAGTCCTTTTGCTGATGGAGCCCAGATGAGTTCTTTTAAGAGGTTTTTTTAAAAAAAATAATAATAACTTTTATTGTGCTTTAAGTGAAAGTTACAAATCAAGTCAGTCTCTCACATATAAACTTATATACACCTTACTACACACACCCATTTACTCTCCCCCCTTTTTTTTTTTTTTAATGAGTCAGCCCGCTCCCTCCTTCCAGTCTCTCCTTTCATGACCATTTTGCCAGTTTCTAACCACCTCTACCCTCCCATCTCCCCTCCAGACAGGAGATGCCAACATAGTCTCAAGTGTCCACATGGTGCAAGTAGCTCACTCCTCATCAGCATTTCTCTCTAATCCATTGTCCAGTTCAATCCATGTCTGAAGAGTTGGCTTTGGGAATGGTACCTGTCCTGGGCCAACAGAAGGTTTGGGGACCCTGACCACCGGGGTCCTTCTAGTCTCAGTCAGACCATTAAGTCTGGTCTTCGTATGAGAATTTGGGATCTGCATCCCACTGTACTCCTGCTCCCTCAGGATCCTCTGTTGTGTTCCCTGTCAGGGCAGTCATCGGTTGTGGCCGGGCACCATCTGGTTCTTCTGGTCTCAGGAAGATGTAGTCTCTAGTTCATGTAGCCCTTTATGTCTCTTGGGCTCATAATTACCTTGTGAGCTTGGTGTTCTTCATTCTCCTTTGATCCAGGTGGGTTGAGGCTCATTGATGTATCTTAGATGGCCACTTGCTAGCGTTTAAGACCCCAGACGCCACTCTTCAAAGTGGGATGCAGAATGTTTTCTTAATAGATTTTATTTTGTCAATTGACTTACACGTCCCCTGCAGCCATTGTCCCCAAACCCCTGCCCCTGCTTTGCTGACCTTCGAAGCATTCAGTTTATTCAGGAAACTTCTTTGCTTTTGGTTTAGTCCAGTTATGTTGACCTCCCCTGTATTGAGTGTTGTCCTTTGCTTCACCTAAAGTAGTTCTTATCTACTAACTAATCAGTAAATAACCCTCTCCCACTCTCACTCACTCTCCCTCCCTCCCCCCTCTCGTAACCACTAAAGAATGTGTTCTTCTCAGTTTAAACTATTTCCCAAGATCTTATACTAGTGGTCTTATACAATATTTGCCCTTTTGCAACTGGCTAATTTCACTCAGCATAATGCCTTCTAGGTTCCTCCATGGTATGAAATGTTTCACAGATTCATCACTGTTCTTTGTTGATGCGTAGTGTTCCATTGTGTGAATATACCATAATTTATTTATCCATTCATCCATTGATGGACACCTTGGTTTCTTCCATCTTTTTGCTATTGTAAACAGTGCTGCAATAAACATGGGTGTGCATATATCTGTTCGTGTAAAGGCTCTTATTTCTCTAGGGTATATTCCAAGGAGTGGGATTGCTGGATCGGATGGTAGTTCTCTTTTTTTTCTAGCCTTTTAAGGAAGCACCAAATCGATTTCCAAAGTGGTTGTGTCGTTTTACATTCCCACCAGCAGTGTATAAGTGTTCCAATCTCTCCACAGCCTCTCCAACATTTATTATTTTGTGTTTTTTGGATTAATGGCAGCCTTGTTAGAGTGAGATAGAATGTCATCATAGTTTTAATTTGCATTTCTCTAATGGCTAATGATCGAGAGCATTTTCTCGTGTATCTGTTAGCCACCTGAATGTCTTCTTTAGTGAAGTGCCTGTTCATATCCTTTGCCCAATTTTTAACTGAGTTGTTTGTCTTTTTGTGGTTGAGTTTTAACAGAATCATAGATTTTAAAGATCAGGCGCTGGTCGGAGATGTCGTAGCTGGAAATTTTTTCCCAGTCTGTAGGTGGTCTTTTTACTCCTTTGGGAAATCTTTAGATGAGCATAGGTGTTTGATTTTTAAGAGCTCCCAGTTATCTGGTTTCTCTTCATCATTATTAGTAATGTTCTGTATTCTGTTTATGCCTTGTATTAGCACCTCTAACTTTGTCCCTATTTTTTCTTCCATGATCTTTATCATTTTAGACTTTATGTTTAGATCTTTGATCCATTTGGAGTTAGCTTTTGTGCATGGTATTTTTTTTATGAGGTATGGGTCCTGTTTCATTTTTTTGCAGATGGATATCCAGTTATGCTAGCACCATTTGTTAAAAAGACTATCTTTTCCCCAATTAACTGACATTGGGCCTTTGTCAAATATCAGCTGCTCATATGTGTTGGATTTATATCTGAGTTCTCAATTCTGTTCCATTGGTCTATGTGTCTGTTGTTGTACCAATACCAGGCTGTTCTGACTACTGTGGCTGTGTAATATGTTCTAAAATCAGGTAGAATAAGCCCTCCCACATTGTTCTTCTTTGTCAGTAATCCTTTACTTATCTTGGGCTTCTTTCCCTTCCATACGAAGTTGATTTGTTTCTTCATCACGTTAAAAAAATGTAGTTGAAATTTGGATTGGAAGTGTATCGTATATATAGATGGCTTTTGGTAGAATAGACATTTTTATAATATTAAGTCTTCTTATCCATGAGCAAGGTATGTTTTTCCACTTATGTGGGTCCTTTTTAGTTTCTTGCAGTAGTACCTTGTAATTTTCTTTGTATAGGTCTTTTACATCTTTGGTAAGATTTATTCCTAAGTATTTTATCTTCTTGGGGCTACAGTGAATGGTATTGATTTGGTGATTTCCTCTTCTGTGTTCTTTTTGTTGATGTAGAGGAATCTAACTGATTTTTGTATGTTTATCTTGTAACCTGAAACTCTGCTGAATTCTCTTTTAAGAGTTTTTGATACATCATCTCATTTGACCCTCACAACATCTCTCAGAAGTGGGCAGAGCAAAGAAAATTATCCCCATTTAACAAAATAAGAATCCATAGCTGAGAAAAGTGAAGTGACTTAGTCCCTGGTAACTCAGTTAATAAGTGACAAGGCACACACGATGGACAAGGTCGCTTAACTTCATGGCAATTTATACTACACCGTATCATCAGTTCCCCTTGAGCTCAGGAACATCCCTGAGAAAGAACAACCCTGAAGAGCAAATTTGGGATGGGGGAGGATGAGGTTTACAACAAACAACCATCCTTCACCTCCAACTTCATTTTTATTTTTCAGGCTTCCTTTTATATATAAAAAAAAATTTATATGGGAGTTACAACTCATCAAGGTACCATTTTTGTTTGAGGAAATCATTTACTGGTTGACCTTATTTGGGCTGGGTTTGGGGACCTTGGCAGAAGTCAGCCTCTTTAGCCTCTCCCTAAACCTCCCTTTTCTTTTTTTCTCCTTTCACCTTCTCAAGACTTGCCTCTGCTTTCCTTTCCCTCACAGCCACACAGCTTTTGAACAACTCCCGTCGGCACAACGCATTAGCAATTGTGCAGTGAGGGTGACATTTAGATTCACAGTCCTGGAAGAAATTGCATGGATTTGGATACACCAGAACACTAAATTTAACCAACCCAGAGGGCTCTGGGGGAAGTGGGGGAGGAGGAATGAGGGAAAAGATTTCATATTGGGACCAGTCCTGCAAAACACAGGCACTGGACCATCCCAGCCGCCCTTCCCTGCTCAGCAGGACGGGGGTGAACAGAGCTTCAATTAACCCACATTCACCTCTCCCTATTGTAAGATGGTTGCTCTGAAAGGTCCTAATCATTTCCCTTATTGTCTGTCTTAACACAGAGCAGAGCAAAGCAGTGTCAAAGCTGCACATCTCTCAGCAAAAAAAAAAAAAAAAAAAAAAAAACCCTGAGGTATACTGTTCCATGTGTGCATATATCTTTGAATATACACATGCCATTTCTCTCTCTCTCTTTATCTCACACACACACACACACACACACTTTGATTAAGAAAAGATGAGGTGAAGAAAGGGATGCAGAACAGAACCACCCCACCCAATTTCCTAACCTTCCCAGAGAATAAGAACTTGAGGAAGAAGGCTAGATTCTGCTTTCCCAACTCCTAAAGCAGCCCCTTCTAAGGGGACTACCCCAAGACCCTGCATAGGTAATGAATGCTCAGTGTGCCTCTCAATAATTTTGGAAACATATATGTTCCCAGCATGTTAGGATTCAAAGTCACTGGGATTTTTTCACCTCACTTTCTCCATTTGGCAAAGGATTCTAAAGTGCTGACAATGTGACTTTAGTTTTACCTCTTTCTGCTGTTCCACAGTGGCTTGGAACTCAAGCAGCACCCTTTGAAAATAAAGAGAGGTTAGGATCTGCTCTTCCAAATAAGATTTGGGAAAGTAAGTAACAGTAATTTACAGAAAAATTCCTTTTCATGTGGAAACACTTAAGCCCCCATAAAATGTCATGCCCTGGCTGATTCTGTTGCTTCATAAAACGCAAAGCAGGAACCAGATGTATCAGGGTCAAACAAATTTTTGTCTTAACAACTGAAACCAAGACGCCTGTTAGAGAGGGGACAGTCTTTGCTTAGGAAAATGCTTCCTGAAACGCATGGTGTGATCGATGGATTGCAGTAACAGCCACAGTTTTTCATGCTTCCTTTATCTATGCCCTTTGGTAGTGCCTCCCACAGCGACTCTGGGATGAGCCAGTAACTTGCTTTGGTGAATGGAATAATAGCAACCTTGATACAAACAGGGTCCTAAAATAAATAAATGCTTGGACATCTCCACTTCCTCTCTTCCATCCTTCCACCACCATGAGAACATGCCTAGGCTAGACTGCTGAAGGGGTATGAGAAACGTATGGAAGATAACGAAGTTATTCCAGCCAAGGCCATTCTAGACCAGCCATTCACAAGATGATCCACCAGGTGATGACCTATGCATGAGCAAGCCCAGCCAAGATCAGCAGGACCACCTAGCTGACCCATAGATTCATCTGAAATAAGAAATAGTTGTTGTTTTAAGCCACTGAATTTTGGGGTGGTTTATTCCTGATGGTGAAAATGGTTAACATACCTAGCTGCTAACCAAAAGATTGGAAATCAAGTCTACCCGGAGGCACTTCTGGTGATCTGCTTAGAAAAATCAGTCATAGAAAATCCTATGGAGCACAGTTGTATTCTGATACATGGGGCCTCCATGAGTTGAAATTGACTTGATGGCAACTAGTTTTTGGTTTTCTGTTACTCGGTGATAGTCAGTTGGTTAACAGGGGTCAAGCAAACGAAAATCAAAAAAAAAAAAAACCAGTGCAGTCAAGTTGATTCTGACTCATAGCGATGCTATAAGACAAAGTAGAACTACCCCACAGAGTTTCCAAGGAGCACCTGGTGGATTTGAACTGCTGACCCTTTTGTTAGCAGCTGTAGCACTAAACCGCTACGCCACCAGGGCTTCCAAGTAAACAAAAGGGGCCATTAAACTGCAAGGAAAAAGAGTTAGGAATAGGGAAGAGCAAAGCAGAGAAAGAAGAGAATAAAGGGATAGGGAAGCACCAAGGGAAATGGCAGAAGGACTAAATATTCATGGTGATAGTTAATATTCAATTCTAAATTGTTGGTGTTACTTCAATATATTCATCATTTACTCAGTAAAAGCTGTCCCAGACATAAAGTCCTTGTGTAGGTGTGAGTGAATGAGTGCATAAATATGTGTGTAAATCAAAGAAAGAGGCAGATTTCCACATTTGAGTCAATGCAAGGTGGAACAGAGAAATTAAGAGGATCCAGACCTAATTTGGTGGCAGCACAACTCAGAAACAAAACTGACCACAGAAATACAACTTTTGCACTCCCTAAAACATGGAGCAAGAGTTCATACCAATCTTATCTAGATCTTAAGGGGTAGAGGCTCTTGCTGACATCTGGGCCACATACCCAAGCATGCTCTTAGAGCCCTCTTTTGGGGCATTTCCTGATAGGTGAGACAAGATTCAGTGAGTACCCAGACCCAAGTTACTGCTTATCCTAGCTCATTCTCACAAATTAATTTTGAAATTCAGAAGCATTTATCCAGAGCATGCATATACACATACACACACACTCAATACACACACACAAACACACATGGCTCTCTTAGACTTCCTGGAAGTCTTCTTGTTATGGATTGAGTTGTGTCCCCCAAAAATGGGTATCAACTTTTCTAGGCCATGATTCCCAGTATTATGAGGTTGCCCACCATTTTGTGATCTGCTGTGATGATCCTATGTGCTGTAAATCCTAACTTCTATGATGATAAGGAGGCAGGATTAAAGGCAGTTATGTTAATGAGGCAGGGCTTAATCTACAGGATTACGTTTTATCTTGAGTCAATTTCTTTTGAGATATAAAAAAGAATCAAGAACAGAGAAGAGCCTCATGCCACTAAGAAAGAAGCACCAGGAGCACCATGTGTCTTTTGGATCCAGGGTCCCTGCGCTGAGAAGCTCTTAGGCCAGGGGAAGATTAATGGCAAGGGCCTTCCCACAGAGCTGACAGAGAGAGAAAGCCTTTCCCTGGAGTTGGTGCTCTGAATTTGGACTTCTAGCTTCCTAGACTTAGAGGTATATAAGCTTCTGTTTGTTAAAGCCATCCACTTTTGGTATTTGTGTTACAGCAGCACTAGATAACTAAGACATTCCTCAACAAGGCGAAATCTATCATGAAGCTAAAAAAACTTAAACTTCAAAGCTCCTCATTTTCATGACCCCTTCCAATGCTCTGTAACCAATTATACATTCATAATTTTGCATTATTTTTCTTTAAAGCTCATATAAACTTCAAGCTCACAAAACCTGGATCCATTTCTATTCCTAACAGTTCCAATTCAATACCTGTCTCCCAAGCCAAATTATTCTCATTTTGAACCCCACGCAGACACTGTGCTACAACTGCACCCCTACTTAGCCCAGCAATGAAGAGCAAGGCACCCAACCCTTCAACCCTTTGCCCCCGCATATCTGCATACAATATGGAGTCATTTTCCATTCCCACAATTAAGACCTTTTAAACATTCTCATTCACAGGTAAGTAGAAGCAAACAGAGTTCTGGAACACAGTCAGTAAAAAGATCAGAAATCCATGGGTCACATGTCTATTCTCCTTCCATTCTCTCCACTGCTCCACCTCTTTCCTCTCTTCTCCTCTTTCTTTTTGCCACTCTCTATGTTCTCCCTGTATCATCGCATTCACTCACATGGCTTCGTGTACATCTGCCTGCTTAACAGATACCTAAATCTCAATAGCCAAAGTTGAGTCATCTCTATAAACACACTTTAGAACTTCTGCGTTTCATCTCCCAGGGGATGGCTCAGCTCACCACCTAGGCATGCAATCAAAATACCTTGGAGTTATAAGCATCTTTCTCTATCTCCTGCCCCACTAATCAACCAACAACAAAGTTTTATCATGTTACATCCAAAATATTTCACCAGCCATTTTCTCTCCCCCCTGCACTGTGAACCTACATCATATCTCACCTGGACTATTGCCCCTTGACTGGTCACCCTGACTCCATTCTCCGTTGTGTCTAATTCACCCCTCACACGTGTGATCCTACCATAAGTAAGACTCTTCAGTGGTCTTCTATCAACCACCAAACAAAGTCCAAGCTTCTTTATTTGTAATAAGAGGCTTTTCAGGATCCTCAGCTACCCCCTCCCCTGCAGCTTATATCTTCAGCCTCAACTCCCACTGATGCTATCCTCCCACCTCCTTCACGCACCTCAGTCTCCATGGCTATGCTGAAATGCTGATTATGTTTCTGTTTTCTGTCTCCCCTTGATCTCATCTTTCCATCTCTATTCCCGTTCTATTCATCCAACAAACTCGTAACCACCCTTCAAGGCCTAACTCGAGCACTGCCTTCTCTGTGAAGTTGTCTCTGATGACAACCCACCCTTATCAGGGGGAGCTAATCACTCTCTCCTTTGAGTTCTGGTTTAATCTTGTACCACTGCTGTTATTATACCTAGTATTCAATACTAGTTGTATAAACTATAGTGGTCTCCTAGCCCTTCATGATTGCCTTGAACACCACTGTGGAAAACAGTTTGGCAGTTCTTCAAAAATTTAAATATAGAACTAGTTGAAAGGGAGTTTCCTTACGTGGTGACCTACACTAAGTTGAAGTACCAGACCTGCTTTGGTATACTGTAGAAAAAGGTATCCAAAGGCTTAGGGAAAATGGCATGCTAGAGTGGATTTATCAAGTTAGACCCACAGACCCACATGGAGTATCCAGAGGACACACCTTTTACCACAACTGTGAGGAATAAATTTGTGAAGGTGCCCCAGCATCCTTAAAGACTGCTGTGATAGCTATTTTATGTAAGCCAGATTTGACAGTGGGAACTGCCCTAACTGAATTAAGACACCTAACAACAATGGAGCTGATTGGAACCTGTGGTAGCAGGGGCCAAGTAGCGGCACTCAATCAACAAAGACCAGGTGGGCGTGGCTATTACAATGGACAGTGAAGTCAAATCAGTAATAAGAATTGTCTGACTCGTATGGACTTATGGCATTGGCTACTTAGTCATGGTGTCCCTAGGAGTGAAATAGGAAAACTACTAAATATCTACTTGATCTGTACAAACAGAAGAATTCTAGGTCAAGTGAACAGCAGTCTAATGTGAATCACCAGAACAGAGAGTTACAGCCCCTCAATCAATTCCCAGGCTTGAGTGAATTTAAATACCCACAATCCCTTGAATGAAGGCCCCTTGAGGAGGGACTCCAATACACTGCCAAAAACTTGTACTGTTAATCTTTCTCCCAGCCTTCCCCAAAGGGATCTACGGCCTTTTACAAGAATGACTGTTCACTGGGGAAAGGAAATAATCAGATATTTCCAGAATTACTGCATACTAGCTCTGAACTGACACTAATTCCAGGAGACCCAAAAGGTCACTGTGGCCCACCAGTCAGAGTGGGGACATATGGAAGTCAGGTTATTAATGGAGTCTTAGCTCATGTCCATCTCACAGTAGGTTCAGTGGTCTCCAAACCCATCCTGTAGTGATTTCCCCAGTTTAGGAATACATAATTAGAATAGACATACTCAGCAACTGGCAGAACCCCCATATTAGATTTCTTGACAAGTAGAGTAAGGGCTATTATGGTAGGAAAAGCCAAGTGGAAGCCATTAGCACTGCCCCTACCTAGGAAAATAGTAAACCAAAAGCAATAGCACATTCCTGGAGGGATTTCAGAGATTACTGCCACCATCAAGGACTTGAGTGATGTAGGGGTGGTAATTCCCACCACATCCCTACTAAACTTGCCTATTTGGCCTATGCAAAAAACAGATGGATCTTGGAGAATGACAGTGGATTATCAAAAACTTAGCCAAGGGGTGACTCCAATTGCAGCTGCTGTTCCAGATGTAGTTTCATTGTTTGAGAAAAATAAAACATCTCCTGGTACCTGGTATGCAGCTATTGATCTGGCTAACGCCTTCTTCTCCGTATGTGTTTTGAAGGACCATCAGAAGCAGTTTGCCTTCAGCTGCTGAGGCTAGCAATACACCTTCCTACCTCAGGGCTACATCAGCTCTTCAGCCACACGTCATAATTTAGTCCACAGGGAACTTGATCACCTTTCCCTTCCACAAGATGTCACACTGGTCCGTTACATGGATGACATTATGCTGATTGATCCTAGTAAGGAAGAAGTGTCAATGACTCTGGACTTCTTGGTAAAGGATTTGTGAGCTAGAGGGTGGGAAATCAATTCCACAAAAATTCAGGTGCTTTCCACCTCAGTGAAATTTTTAGGGGTCCAGCGGTGTGGGGCATGTTGAGATATTCCTTGTAAAGAGAAGGATAAATTACTGCATCTGGACCCTCCTACAACTAAAAGGAGGTACAACTGCTAGTGGGTCTCTTTGGATTTTGAAGGCAACATATTCTTCATTTGGGTGTGCTACTTTGGCCTATTTATCAAGTGACTCAAAAAGCTGCTCTTGTTGAGCAGGGCCCAGAACAAGAGAAGGCTCAGATTCAGGCTGCCAGGCAAGCGGCTCTGCCACTTAGGCCATATGATGTAACTGACCCAATGGTGCTTGAAGTGTCAGTGGCAGATAGAGACGCTGCTTGGAGCCTTTGGCAGGCCCCTATTGGTGAATCACAGTGCAGACCCTTAGGATTTTGGAGCACAGCCCAGCCATCCTCTACAGATAACTACACTCCTTTTGAGAAACAGCTTTTGGCTTGTTACTGGGCCTTAGTAGAGACTGAACGTTTAATCATGGGCCACCAAGTCACCATGCAGCCTGAGCTGCCCATCATGAACTGGGTGTTGTCTGATCCACAGAGCCATAAAGTTGGACATGCACAGCGGTACTCCATCATTAAATGGAAGTGGTATATACAAGATCAGGCCGGAGCAGGACCGGCAGGCACAAGTAAGTTGCATGAGGAAGTGGCCCAAAAGCCCATGGTCTCCACTCCTGTAACATCACCTCCCATCTCTCAGTCTTCACCTATGGCCTCATGGGGAGTCCCTTATGATCAGTTGATTGAGGAAGAGAAAACTTGTGTCTGGTTTACAGATGGTTTTCTGTGATATGCAGGCACCACTTGAAAGTGGACAGCAGCAGCACTACAGCCCCTTTCTGGGAACTTCCTGAAGGACAGTGGTGAAAGGAAACCCTCCTCATGGGCAGAACTTCGAGCAGTGCACCTGGTTGTTCACTTTGCTTGGAAGGAGAAATGGTCAGATGTGCAGTTGTATACTGATTCATGGGCTGTGGCCAATGGTTTGGCTGGATGGTCAGGGACTTCGGTAGAACATGATTGGAAAATTGGAGACAAAGATGTATGGGGAAGAGGTCTGTGGATAGACTTCTCTGAAGGGCCAAATAAGTGAAGCTATTTGTGTCCCGTGTAAATTCTCACCAAAGGGTGACCTTGGCAGAGGAGGATTTTAACAATCAAGTGGATAGGATGACTCGTTCTGTGGGAACTAGTCATCTTTCCCTAGCCATTCCGGTCATTGCTTAATGGGCTCATGAACAAAATGGCCATGCTGGCAGGGATGGAGGTTATGCATGGGCTCAGCAGTATGGACTTCCACTCACCAAAGTTGACTTGGTGTAGCCACTGTAGCCACTGCCGAGTGCCCAATCTGCCAGCAGCAGAGACCAACACTTCATCCCTGATATGGCACCATCCCTCAAGGGGATCAGCCAGCAAACTGGTGACAAGTTGATTACACTTGACCACTTCCATTATGGAAAGGGCAGTGTTTTGTTCTTAATGGAATAGACACTTACTCTGGATACGGATTTGCCTTCCCTGCATGCAATGTTTCTGCCAAAACTACCATCCATGGACTTACCGAATGCCTCATCTGCCATCATGGTGTCCCACACAGCATCACCTCAGATCAAGGGACTCACTTCACAGCAGATGAAGTGCGGCAATGGGCCCATGCTCATGGAATTCGCTGGTCTTACCATATTCCCCATCATCCTGAAGAAGTTGGCTTGATAGAACTATGAAATGGCCTTCTAAAGGCAAATTATAGTGCCACCTAGGTGGCGATAACTTGCAGGGTTGGGGCAATGTTTCCCAGGAGGCTGAATGTGCTCTGTATATGGGAGTGATATTACTATTACCTCTAGTGACGCACTTGCAAAATGTTTGCTTCCTGTCTCTGAACTTATGCTCTGCAGGTCTAGAGGTCTTAGTTCCAAAGGGAGAAATGCTCCAACTGGAGATACATCACTGATTCCATTGAACTGGAAGCTAAGAATGCCACCTGGCCACTTTGGGCTCCTTATGCCTCTGGATCAACAGGCAAAGAAGGGAGTGACCATATTAGCTGGTGTGATTGACCCTGATTACCATGAGGAAATTGGATTGATATTACATAATGGAGGTAAAGAAGAGTATGTCTGAAATGCAGGAGATCCCTTAGGGTGTCTCTTAGTACTACCATGCCCTGTGATTAAAGTCAATGGAAAACTACAGCAACCCAATTCTGGCATGAGTACTAATAGCCCAGACTCTTCAGGAATGAAGGTTTTGTTCACCCCACAAGGGAAAGAACCACCACCAGCTGAGGTTCTTGCTGTGGGCAAAGGGAATATGGAATGGGTGGTGGAAGAAGGTAGTTATAAATACCAATTACGACCACATTACTAGTTGCAGAAAAAATTGTTATGAGAATTTCTGCCTTGTATGTGTGAATCAAATAATTTTGTTTTCTTCACTTTTAAGATGAAAGCAAGGCTAATGCATTTTTGGTTGTATGTGTGTTCATTGTATCATGTTAAGTGCAAGCATAACTTTATTCAGAGATTATATATGATTTAAGGAGATGTGTACAGGTGCCAAGTTGACAAGTAGCGGGCTGTGATCATTAGGGTTGTGTGTCAAATCGGCTGGGCCATGGTTTTCAGTGATTTGGTAGTTATGATGTAGTTTGGCACTCATATGATGATGTGACCACTTCCATGATGAGATTTGGTATAATGTGATCACCTCCATGATGGTATGTGCTGTGAGTAGCCAATCAGTTGAAAGGGAAGTTCCTTGGGTGTGTGGCCTGCATTAAATATAAGTGGACATTCTGGCAAGGCTTGTGAGTTTTGTTCACTCTGGATCCTGCAGCTGGCTCCTGTTCATTTGACCTCCAATTCTTGGGACTTGAGCTAGCAGCTTACCTGTGGTCTCGCCTGCCAATCTTGGGATTTGCCGATCTTCACAGCCTGTGAGCAAGAGCCCTACTTTCTAACCTACTGATCTTGGGTTCTCCAGCTCCAATGGCTATGTGAATCAGAAGAAGCCTCTATCCTGACCCATAGACTTGGGATTTACTACCATGTGGGCCATTTCCTTGACATAGATATATATATTTGGAAACCCTGGTGGTGTAGTGGTTAAGTGCTACAGCTGCTAACCAAAGGGTCGGGAGTTCGAATCCACCAGGTGCTCCTTGGAAACTCTATGAGGCAGTTCTACTCTGTCCTATAGGGTCGCCATGAGTCGGAATCGACTCTACGGCACTGGGTTTTTGCTTCTCTAGAGATCCCAGCCTAAGACACCATCCAAAAAAAACCAAACCAAACCCATTGCTATCCAACTCATAGCAATTCCAACTCATAGCAACCCTATAAGACAGAGTAGAACTGCCCCACAGAGTTTCTAAGGAGCGCCTGCTGGATTGGAACTGACACCTTATGTATGACCTAGAAATTCCACTTCTAAGCGTATACTCAAAAGAACTGAAAGCAGTGATGCAAACAGATACTTACAAACCAATATGCATTGCAGCATCATTCACAATAGCCAAAAGACAGAAAGAACCCAAGTGTCTGTTAACAGATGAATGGACAAACAAAACATGGGATATGCACATAGTGGAATATTTTCAGCCATAAAGAGATATAAAGTTCTGATACATACTATGACATGGGTGAACCTTGAAAACATTATGCTGAGTGAAATGTCAGACACAAAAAGACAAATACTGTGTGGTCTCACTTTCATGAAATATCTAGAATAGGCAACTGCATAGACTCAGAAGTTTATTAACAATTACCAGGGGTGGGTGCGAAAGGGAATAGAGAATTACTGCTTAGTGAGTATTGAGTTTCTATTTGGGGTGACAAATGTTTTGGAAACAGTGGTGAGGGTTGCACAACTTGGTGAAGGTAATGTCACTTAACTGCACACTTAAAATGGTAAAAAGGACAAATGTTTTGTTATGCGTATTTTATCACAATACAAAAAAAGTGGCATAAATCTCAATTTATGACCAATGAAAATCAAAGCACATCTTCAGATTTCTATGAGTTCCTGGGAAGCTGCATCCTCATGGTTACCAATGATTCTGGGGTTTTGTCTTTATTGCCTTAAACAAATAAATAAATAACTGTTCACACAAAGCATTGATTAGTATTGTAGGCTATTTTTTAAATGTCCTTACGTTATCCACACCAGGAGAATTACATTACATCTTCATCCCAGGGAGCCCCCAGATTAACACCATTCGTTGGTTCCTCTATCTACCCCCCTTCTCCCTTTTCCTTTTTGTTTTTTTTTGTTTTTTTTTTGCTCCCATCCCCTTCCTGCCCACTGGATTACCACCAGTAATTCCAAATTCCAAATTCTTCTCCCTTCATTGTGCAGAACCCTTAGTCATCTTATGTCTGACAGTCAAACTGTGCAGGCTGGAAAAAAGTGGGTTGGTTAGAGGATGGACCTGAGTACCTAGCTGAGGAACGCTTTGTCTCCCTCCTCCCCCAAGGCCCTGTTTCACTCCTGAAGACTCTGGCCTCTTTCCCATCAAATGCATCACCTCAGCCACCTTCGGTGGTGGTTCAGCATATTCCTGCATGAAATAAATGTTATTTTCTGGTGCACCCAGGTTTCATTAGTCTTCCTGTCAGGGAGAATCAAAGTGAGAGGGGAGAGAGCCTGGCAGAAAGTGGCTTCTTGCTTACACCAGGCAGAAAAGTATAATGTGACCCAAGGAAAGAGAGGGAGAGAGAGAGATGGAAAACTAACTTCCTCGTTTAATCAAGTCGAAACACGGATTATATGAGGTTGAAAAACAGTTACCTTGTTCTCGCACAGTCTCTTGCTCTGTCTGGGGCTATAAAATCCTTTGTGATTTTATCTTTTCATAAACTTTTATTGAATCTGATGTTCAAGGGGGCATGGAGGACCATCCAATTAAACTCCCCCTACTAATCCTACTCTTAAACCCCAGCACTAAACTGATGGAAGATTAAAAGCTAATAAAGATGACAAATGAGAGGTGATCTGTAGGTTGATAAGGGAAATGGAGTCAGGTAGGGATTTGCTGGTGGGAAACCAGGCCCAATTCTGGAAATCACAGAGGTGGAGCGAGCTTTCATGGTGGCTAATTGAAAGAATTCTAAAAATATGCAACGTGGGCACCCATGGCAAAACTCTGCTCTGTGATGCAGTGATCTGGGGCTAAGTCAGGCTGCCCAGGACAGGGCTACACAACAGGGAGAAGGTTGAATTCAATGCAAACATATACATAGATACATGTATAGCTGCCATCAAGTTGATTCTGACTCCTGGAGACCTTATATAAAACAGAACACAATGTTGCCATCCTGGGTAATCTAATAAACAAACATGACAACTCTCTTCACAGTGGAACTGAAAGACATGTTTCCTCAGGGTAGAGCAGTATGGAAGTCAGGGGACACGGTCCCAGGCCTGGTTTTGCCACCCTGAGTCTGTGACCTTGCACTTCTCCCCTCTTTGGACGTCCTTTTGTTCCTATGAGCAATCCTGTAACTACTTAGTGAATAATTTACTTTGGCTTAACCTGCCAGACCCCTGCACCTTCTGAGTTCATCTGGACCCCCGCGGTACTTGCATTTTAGGAAGGAACTGGAACTAACATTTTCTGAACCTCTGCCAGGTACCAAGCCCTTTCACCCATATGATCTCATTTTACCATCACTGCTACACAATGTAGCTTTGACTAATCTCAATTTTACAGGAAAAAAAAAAAAAAAAACTGAGGCTCAGGGAATAAGAGGCCAAGAAAACACAATTGATTCAAAGTCTCCTAAGTCTGACTCCAAAAGCTCAAGCTTTTTTCACTCCATCAGTAGTTCTCAGTCCTAGCCGATCATCAGAATGACACAGGAAATTTTTTTTTAAATATTGATACTGGACCCCACCCCAGGCTAATCTGGGAGTGCAGCCCAGACACTGGTATATTGTAGAAGCCCCGTGGGGGGTTCTCTGTGTGGCCAGGTTGAAAATCACTGTGCTAATATTGCCTTTCTCTAATTTTTTTTTTTTCTAAGATAACAGCCGGTGAGTCCCATCTAGCGTAACCCCCATTCCTAGCCTCAGCCTCACCCATCAAGTAAACCCAATCCATGTCTTTCACTCGTTTTACAAGTTAATATTCATTTCATCGCATTTAATTAACACAGAGAGACTAGAGCTGTCTCAGCATCGCACCCAGCTAGCAGGAGCCTGCGCCTCCCTTGGAGTTCAATCACAGCACTGTCTTACACAATTAGCTTCCTTCTCTCTGATCTGAAGCGTCTGCGCCCATAAATATCAACCAATTTTATTGATATTTGTAATTAAAACCACCAAAGGGGGTCACACTTGGTTGAGCAAGTTTGCAACACACACACGCATAATGCGAACATGAGCATATTTGTATATGACATTTAATAGATAATAATCCTGGGCATTTCTCATTTTCAGAACATCCTGTGGGTACCAGCTAATTAAGCCTAGTGTGTCTCCCAGGACAGAGGATGTTCTTCAGACATACCCCTATGATTGTCTTTGTTTCTGAAGTTTCAGGGAGACTAAAGGCCAAGAAAGTAGGGTGACAGGCCAACAGTCACAGAGAGAAAACAGCATGGGCACAAGATCTGACCTTGCCAACTTCTCGAGTTCCTTCTTCTTGCAGTTTCTGCATCCTTCTAAGGGATTTTTTTTTTTTTTTTAACCAATGGCAATAGGAATAAGCTCCAAGCCTCCCCAGGCGCTTCAGGGTTTTCTCTCTGGGGTTCTCTGTGTCTGACTGAATTGGTCCTTTCCATTCAAAAAAGTGGTTAAGTGCTACGGCTGCTAGCCAAGAGGTCAGCCGTTCGAATCCGCCAGGGGCTCCTTGTTAATTCTATGGGGCAGTTCTACTCTATCCTATAGGGTCGCTATGAGTGAGAATCGACTCGACGGCAGTGGATTTGGGTTTTTTTGGTTTTATTCAAGGAAGTATGTGTAGGAAATTTGACTCCTCCCTTAGTTGACATCTGTGGAGCTGGAGCGAGAGCTGCCACCACCACTGCCAGCACCCAGCAGCACAATGATCCCATCTTTATGTTGGCCCACTTGTAGCTACACACATAGGTTGTTTGGGATTCTAATTGGGTTGTTCTTACCAGTAAATAACCAAAAGGGTTATTTAAGAGATAAGTGGAGATTATAAGCAGAATATTGTTGGAAGCTCTTTTTTTTTTTAATTTTACTTTAGATGAAGGTTTACAGAACAAACTAGCTTCTCATTAAACAGTATACATATTGGTTTATGACATTGGTTAACAGCCCCACGGCATGTCAACACTCTGCATTCTCGACCTTGGGTTCCGTATTACCAACTTTTCTGTCCCCTCCTGCTTTCTAGTCCTTGCCCTGAGCTGGTGTGCTCCTTTAGTCTCATTTTCCTTTATGGGCCTGTCTAATAGTTGGCTGAAGTTTAAACCTTAGGAGTGACTTCATTAGTGAGCTCAAAGGGGGTCTGGGGACCATACTCTCTGGGTTTCTCCAGTTTCTGTCAAGCCAGTAAGTCTGGTCTTTTTTTGTGAGTTAGAATTTTGTTCTACATTTTCCTCCAGCTCTGTCTGGGACCTTTTATTGGGATCCCTGTCAATGCAGTCAGTGGTGGTAGCTGGGCACCATCTAGTTGTACTGGACTCAGTCTGGTGGAGGCTGTGGTAGTTGTGGTCCATTTGTCCTTTGGACTAATCCTTCCCTTGCGTCTTTAGTTTTCTTCTTTCTCCCTTGCTTCCGAAGGGGTCAGACCAGTGGAGTATCTTAGATGGCAGCTCACAGGCTTTTAAGACCCCAGTCACTACTCACAAAAGTAGAATGTGGAACATTTTCTTTATAAACTATGTTATGCTTATTGAGCTAGAAATTCCCCAAGACCATGGTCCTCACAGGCCTCAGCCCAGTAATTCAGTCCCTCAAGGAGTTTGGATGCATCTGTGAAGTTTCCATGACCTTGCCTTGTACAAATTCTGCTGGATTCCCCAGTATTGTGTACTGTCTTACCCTTCACCAAAGTTACCACTTATCTATTGTCTATTTAGTGTTTTCCCATTCCCACTCCTCCCCTCCCTGCTACCCATCAAAGATTGTTTCTTTTTGTGTGTAAACCTTTTCATGGGTTTTGATAGTAGTAATCTCATACAATATTTGTCCTTTTGTGATTAACTTATTTCACTCAGCATAATGTCCTCCAGATTCATCCATACTGTGAGATGCTGCACAGATTCATCACTGTTCTTTATAGTTGAGTAATACTCCATTGTGTGTATGTACCATAGTTTGTTTACCCATTTGTCTGTTTGATGAGCATCTAGGCTGTTTCCATCTTTTTGCTATTGTGAACAATACTGCAATGAACACGGGTGTGCATATGTCTATTCATGTGACAGCTCTTATTTCTCTAGCATATATTCCTAGGAGTGGGATTGCTGGATCATATGGTATTGCTATTTCTAGATTTCTAAGGAAGTGCCATACCATTTTCCAAAATGGTTGTACCATTTCGTATTCCCACAAGCAGTGCATGAGAGTTCCAGTCACCCCATAGCCTCTCCAACATTTGTTATTTTCTGATTTTTTTTTTTTTTGAGTCGTTCTGGTAATGCCAGGGTGAGATGGTATCTCATTGTGGTTTTCATTTGCATTTCTCTAATGGCTAGGATCACAAGCACTTCCTCCTGTGTCTGTTAGTCACGTGAATGTCTTCTTTTGTGAAGTGCCTGTTCATTTCTTTTGCCCATTTTTTAATTGGATTATTTGTCATTTTGTTATAGAGATGTTGAATTTTCCTGTAGCTTTTATATATTAGACCTTTGTCTGATTTGTAATAGCCAAAATTTTTTTTCCCAGTCTGTAGGTTCTCCTTTTACTCTTTAGTGAAGTCTTTTGATGAGCATAAATGTTTAATTTTTAGAAGATCCCAGTTATCTAGCTTATCTTTGTGCTTTGTTAGTTATGGTTTATATCCTGTTAATACCATGTATTAGGGCCTCTAGCATTGATCTTAATTTTCCTTCTATGATCTTGATACTTTTTTGTTTTATATTTAGGTCTTTGATCCATTTTGAATTAGTTTTTGTGTATGGCGTGAGGTGTGGGTCCTGTTTCATTTTTTTGCAGAAGGACATTGAGTTTTGCCAGCACCATTTGTTAAAAAGACTGTCTTTTCCCAATTTGATGGACTTTGGGTCCTTGTCAATCAGGTGACCTTAGGTGAATAGATTGACACCTGAGCTCTCAATTCAGTTCCATTGGCCAATGTATCTGTCTTTGTACCAGCACCAGGCTGTTTTGACTACTTTAGCTGTATAGTAGGTTCTGAGGTCAGGTAGTATGAGTCCTCCTACTTTATTCTTCTTCTTCAATAGTGCTTTACCTATCCGAGGCCTCTTCCCTTTCCATATAAAGTTAACTATTAGTTTTTCCATCTCTTTAAAGAATGCTGTTAATTTTTGGATTGGGATTGCATCTGTTTATAGATTGCTTAGGTAGAATTGTCATTTTCATAATGTTGAGTCTACCCATCCATGAGCATGGTGTGTTTTTCCATTTCTGTAAACCTCTTTTGGTTTCTTGCAGTAGTATTTTGTAGTTTTCTTTGTATAGGTCTTTTACATCCCTGGTTAGACTTATTCCTAATAATTTTTTTTTTAAGGGCTATTATAAATGGTATTATTTTCCTGATTTCCTTTTTGTCGTTCTCTTTATTGGTATACGGGAATCCAACTAATTTTTGTATGTTTATCTTGTATCCTGCTGCTTTGCTGAATCTTTCTATTAGTTCCAGTAGTTTTCTCTTGGGATCTTTTGAGTTTTCTATGTATATTATCATGTCATCTGCAAATAGGGACAGTTTAACTTTTTCATTACCAATTTGGATGCTCTTTATTTCTTTTTCTTGCCTTATTGCTCTTGCCAGGAATTCCAGCACAATGTTAAATAGGAGGGGTGATAAAGGGCATCCTTGTCTTGTTCTTGTTCTCAAGGGGAATATTTTCAGCCTCTCTCCATTTAGAATGATGTTGGCTGTTGGTTTTTTATAGATGGCCTTTATTATGTTGAGGAATTTTGCTTCTATACCTATTTTATTGAGAATTTTTATCAGGAATGGGTGTTGGACTTTGTCTAATGCCTTTTCTGCCTTGATTGAGATGATCATGTAATTTTTTTCTTTCCTTTTATTTATGTGGTGGATCATGTTGATGGATTTTCTAATGTTGGACCATCCTTGCATACCTGGTATGAATCCTACTTGGTGGTGGAGTATTATTTTTTTGATATGATGCTGAATTATATTTGCCAGGATTGGGGGGGAATTTTTGCAACTATATTCATGAGAGATATTGGTCTGTAATTTTCTTTCTTGTGGTGTCTTTGCTTGGTTTTGGTATCAGAGTTATGCTGGCTTCATAGAATGAATTCAGAAGTATCACTTCCTTTTCTATGTTCTGAAATAGTTTGAATAGTACTGGTATAAACTCTTTTCAAATGTTTAGTAGAATTCTCCACTGAAGCCATCTGGGCCAGGGCTTTTTTTTGTTGTTGGGAGGTTTTTAATCACCTTTTCAATTTCTTCTCTTGTTTTAGGTCCATTCAGATTTCCAATATCATTTTGTGTTAGTTTGGGTAAGTAGTGTGTATCTAGAAATTTGTCCATTTTCTCCTAGTTTTCAAATTAGTTGGAGTATAGTTTTTCATAATACTCTGTTATGTTCCTTTTTATTTCAGTTGGATCTGTTGTAATGTCCCCCCATTTCATTTCTTATTTGGGTTATTTGCATCCTCTCCCGTTTTTCTTTTGTCAGTCTGGCCAGTGGTTTGTCGATTTTGTTGATCCTTTCAAAGGAGCAACTTTTGGTTTTTTTGATTCTTTTGTATTGTTTTTCGATTCTCTTTTTAATTTAATTCTGCTCTGATATTTATTATTTCCTTTATTCTTGTGGCTGGGGGCTTCTTTTGCTGTTCTCTTTCTATTTGCTCAAGTTGTGTAACTAATATTTCAATTTTGTCTCTTTCTTCTTTTTTGATGTGTGCATCTATTACTACCAATTGGCCTCTGAGCAAAGGTTTTGGTATGATGCGTTTTCATTCTTGTTTGATTCTAGGAATTTTTTTTCATTCCATCTTTGATTTCTTCTATTACCCAGTGGTTTTTAAACAGGCTGTTATTCAATTTCCTTGTAATTGATTTTTTTTTCTTGCTCTTCCTGTTGTTAATTTCTACTTAGTTGGCATTGTGATCAGAGAAGATACTTTGTACTATCTCAATGTTTTGGATTTTGTTGAGGGTTGCTTTGTGCCCTAAGATGTGGTCTATTCTAGAGAACGGTCCATTGGAAAGAAATGTGTACTTTGCAGCTGTTGGATGGAGTGCTGTATATATGTCTATGAGGTCAAGTTGGCTAATTGTGGCCTTTAGATCTTCTGTACGTTTGTTGAGTTTCTTTCTAGATGTTCTGTCATTTACTGAGAAGGGTATGGTGAAGTCTCCTACTGTTATCATGCAACTGTCAATTTCTCTTTTCACTGCTGTTAGAGTTTTTTATGTATTTTGGAGTCCTGTCATTGGGTGCATAGATATTTATAATGGTTATGTCTTCATGATGGATCATCCCTTTAATCATTATATAATGCCCTTCTCCTGTCTTTTAGGTGGATTTTGTTTTAAAGTCTATTTGATCTGAGATTAGTATTGCCACTCCTGCTCTTTTTTGGTAGCTATTTGCTTGATATATTTTTTCCATCCTTTGATTTTTAATAAACTTACGTATTTGTTTCTACGGTGTGGCAGTATATTGATGGATTCTTTTTTTAATCCATTCTGTCAATCCCTGTCTCTTTATGGGAGCACTGAGGCCATTTATCTTCAGTGTAATTATTGATAGGTGTGAGTTTATTGCTGTCATTTCATAGTGCTTTTTTTTTTTTTTTGCCGTGCTGACATTATCTTTATTCCTCTTACTCTCCTGTGCTGAATTTCTTTTGTTTGTGGATTTTTCTCCACTTCTTTTGTTTTTGTAGATTTTGTTTTTACTGAGACTTTATGTTTTTCTTCTTTATTTTGATGAGTAGGTTTTTAACTTTCTTTTTGGCTCCCTTGAGATTTACACTTGTTTTCCTAGGTTTGAACCAGTCTTTTATTACTTGGTGTCACCTTGCCTTCCTCTCTGTTAGAAAGTTCTGTACCTGTACTGTTTATTCCCTCTTTTATTTTCCTGACATTGTCGTCATTTGCAGATTAACCTTTCTGGTTCCCTGTTGTAAATCTTTTAGTTCTGAGTAGTCCTTGAGAGTTCATTTCCTAGATTGGTATCTGGCTGGTGCGATATTGCATCCTAGATTCAGGCTGTTGTCAGATGTTGTTTGTTCTCAAACCAAAGGACTCCCTTTAATAATTCTTGTAAGTTTCATTTTTACATATTCTCTTAATTTCTGTTTATCTGGAAATGTCCTAATTTCACTGTTATATTTGAACAAGAGTTTTGCAGGATATATTACTCTTGGCTGGCAATTTTTTTCTTTCAAGATTTTATATATGTCATCACATTGCCTTTTTGCCTGCATGGTTTCCACCGAGTAATCAGAGCTTAGTCTTATTGTTTCCCCCTTGTATGTGGCTTTTCCTTTCTTTTTTGAGCTGCTCTCAGGATTCTTTCTTTGTCTTTGCTTTTAGTGAATGCGGTTATGATAGGCTTTGGTGATTTTCTTTTGAGGTCTATCCTATATGGGGTTCGTTGAGCTTCTTGGATTGTCAGCTTTTCATCTTTCATGGTATTAGGGAAGTTTTCTGTCAGCAATTCTTCAATGATCCTCTCTGTGTTTTCCTTTTTCTCCCCCTGTTCTGGAACTCTAATCACTTGTAAATTCTTGCTTTTGATTGTGTCTTAGGCTGGGTTCTCTAGAGAAGCAAAACTAGTAAAGTGTATAAATATATATAGAGAGAGATTTATATCAAGGAAACAGCTCATGCGATTGTAGAGGCTGAAACATCCCAAATCCATGTATAAGGATAGAGGCATCTCTCAATTCACATAGCTGAAGGGGCTGGTGAACCCAAGATTGGTAGGTTGCGGCGGGGCGGGGGGGTCTCCCCCCTCTCAGGCTGTGAATATGGACGAATTCCAAGATCTGCAAGCTGATATAGCTCAAGTCCCAAGAGCCAGGGGTCAGACAAACAGGACGCAGTGCGGGATCCAGAGCAAGCAAAAAAGTCAGAATGTCTGCTTATCTTTGGATGCAGGCCACACCCCCGAGGAAAGTTTCCTTCAACTGCTTGGCTACCCACAGCAGATTCACTCATGGGAGTGATAACATATAAACACTGAGAATCATGGCCTAGCCAATTCGACACACAATCTTAACCATTGCAGGTTGTATCCCTCATCATTCTCAGGGTTTCTTCATTCTTTTTTTCTGATTTTTCCTCAAAGTGGTATCCAAATATTTGTCTTCAATTTCACTCATCCTGTCATCCATTGTTTCCAACCTGCTTCTCAGACCTTCTATAACACTGTCCTTTTCTGAAATGTTGTTTATCTTTTGGATTTCTAATTGTTGTTTTTGTAGGATTTGTAGTTGTGAATTTATTTTGATATTTTGTTCCTGAATTATTCCATTGTTTTGTCTGTATTTCTCATGAATTTTTCTGTCTTTTCCATGAATTTGTCTATTTTCCCCTCATTTTTGTCTCCTTTTTGCTTCAGCTCTTGGATAGCTCTTAATATTAGAGATTTGAATTTCCTAACAGGTAGTTCCAGGGCCTTTTCTTCTACTGGAAGGTTATCTGATGTTTTAATTTGGATGTCTACTGGAACCATCCTGTCCTGTGTTTTTATATGTTTTGATATTGTCTGCTCTCTTTGGGATATTCAGTAGTTATTTTCTTTCTTTATTGCTTGTAGATTTTTTTGTTTTGCTCTGGGTTTTTTTTTTTTTTTGGTTTTTCTAAGCAGGTGGGCTGTGCATTCTTTGTTGTTTGCTCATCTATGGGCACAATACTTTTAACCTGCTTGTCCAATGGACAGGGCCAGTCGCTCAGCTTTGGTGCAGCCGAGCAGGTCCAACTGAAGGGGAGGGGCTGGGATAGGTTGTTTGTGGCATGTACTAGGGCCAACAGCATGGGCTGAGGATCAGTGTAGGGCAGGTTCCAGTAAGCCATGCCTGTGCTGCTTGGGGGTGTGATGTTCAGCACACAGTATAGACAGGCAGAAGGGAGTGGGAAGGTTCTGATGTGTGGCACTAAGTTGGGTATAGTAAAAAAGAGAGTGGAGAGAGGAACAGAAGCCAGGAAAAAAAAAGTGCTAAGGGAGCCTACTGTTTGAGTGGAGAGATGAGAAACTGAAAAATGAAGAAAAAGGAAATAAGGGAAAAAAAGAGAGAGAAAAAAATAAATAATTTTTTTTTTAAATGCCCCCAGACCAAAGTCTTATAAAAAGACCAGACTTAATGGTCTGACTGAGACTAGAAGAATCCCGGTGATCATGGTCCCCAAACCTTCTGTTGGCCCAGGATAGGAACCATTCCCGAAGACTACTCATCAGACATGGAAGGGACTGGACAATGGGTTGGAGAGAGATGCTGATGAAGAGTGAGCTACTTGTATCAGGTGGACACTTGAGACTGTATTGGCATCTCCTGTCTGGAGGGGAGATGGGAGGGTAGAGAGGGTTAGAAACTGGCAAAACAGTCACGAAAGGAGAGACTGGAAGAAGGGAGCGGGCTGACTCATTAGGGGAAGAGTAAATGGGAGTATATAGTAAGGTGTATATAAGCTTATATGGGACAGACTGACTTGATTTGTAACTTTCACTTAAAGCACAATAAAAATTATTTTAAAAAAGAAAAAAAATGCCCCCAGAGATCCCACTGGTGGCTGGGGAAGTGGCTCCCAGGCCTCAGGACACAGCCCATCTAGAAGGGATGGAGAAGGCACACAGCGTCAGATATTCAAGAAGTAGGAAAAGAAGGAAAGTAGAGAGAATTGAGAAACTAAGCAATGGAGGAAAACAAAAAGGAAAAAAGAAAAAATAGTAATAAATTTTAAAAAAAGAAAAGAAATGCCCCCAGGAATCCTGTTGGGAGCTCCTTAGTAACTCAGAGATGGTTGGCATACATGGGCCAAGAGTAGGCTCAGGTTATGAGATCTGCCCACTTCTCATTTTCCCTTGAAATCTCATCACTTACACATACCCAAGGAGATTTAAGACCTTTTCCCAAATCCCCTAACAGCATTCTTACAAGAAACAACCAGTCTTCAATTGATTTAAAAGGGAACAATTCTATCCCACATGGCAATCTCTTGAGAACCTGGGCAGGAGGATTATTTCCCATGTGAAGTAGAATAATCCCTTCATTTCCAAACCCCTCAAGAGTGGAAGGGAATTTCAGGGAGAGCAGGAAGAATAGGTGGAGAGAGACAGCACAGATATAGATGAAAACATACCGTTAGACACTGTTGTAGTGAGAGTGTTTTTTACAGTTTGATGACTTATGCTCACTTGCTTCCAAAAATGATTTGAGACAGTTACAGTAATAGGCACATATCCAATAAAGCCATTAAAATAGAAATCAGGAGGATATATAAATGTCTGGGGAGGGTGACATTGAGGGAGTCATTGTTCTCATTACCCCATGAGTTTAAGTAGGAACAGTGGGTTTAGAGTGAACATTGATCATTGGGGGAACTAACTCAATTATTCAGGGGTTAACGATCCAATTTGTGTTATATCTAGGCCTCTGGTATCAGCTCTTTCTCTCTTCTGCAGCCTAACTATGAGAAATTTCACTGTTCCGCATGTA
Organism: Loxodonta africana; assembly: GCF_030014295.1. Classification (NCBI taxonomy): domain Eukaryota; kingdom Metazoa; phylum Chordata; class Mammalia; order Proboscidea; family Elephantidae; genus Loxodonta; species Loxodonta africana. The sequence goes on along the minus strand of NC_087360.1, from coordinate 53,533,893 downwards.
TTCAGCCAAACATGGGCATAAGAAGGAAGGAAATCAGAGATTCTTACAGTTGAAAAAGATTTCATACATCGCTTAGGATGACTTTCTACCAAGTCTGGGAGTTCTTTCTAGAGCGGTTGTGTCAGACGGTTGTGCACCATCCATTTGAACACAAATTTTTTTTTTTTTTAAAGACAGGACACTCACTGTCTGCTGAGACATTCCTCATGAGAATCCATTCCACTGCTAAACAGTTTGAGTTATTAGAAAGTTTTTTCTTATATAAAGACAAAATCTACCCTCTTAGGTAAATCAAGCAGTGAGCCCAAACCTGGTTGATCTTCAAAGTTACCTGGGAGTTTTTGAAAAGAAATTCTAGTGGAAGTATAAATTAGTACAACCATTTAAGAAAACAGTTTGGCATCATCTACCAATGTTGAACATATGCACACCTGTGGCGCTACAATTTTACTCCTAGGTATACACCCAACATAAACAACCATGTGTGCCCCAATAGATGAGTACAAAAATATTCTCAGCATTGTTATTCATAGGAGCCAAAAACAGAAAACAACTAAAATGTCCATCAACTGTACAATGGATAAATTTTGATATATTCATAAAATTGAACATTCTAGTGTAATGCAGTCCAAAAGAACTTTCTGTGCTGATGGAAATTTCCTATTTTGTGATGTCTGGTATGGTAGCCACTAATCACACATGGTTATTGAGCACTTGAAATGTGACTAGTGCAATTGAGGAACTGGGTTTTTTATTTTCTTTCATTTTAATTAATTTATATTTAAATAGCCATCTATGCCTAGTGGCTACTGCATCGGATAATATAGCTCTGGAGAGGGGGAAAAAGAGCAAAATAAAATTATATACAAGTAGTATGGATAGATCTCATAAACATATCACTTTGTAAAAGAGACCAGACTCAAAAGAATATATATTGCACGATTACATTTATCCAAACTTCAAAAAATAGGTAAAATTAAGCTGCAATGTTTGGAAGTGCAAAATTAAACTATAATGTTTAGGGATCCACGTTTAAGTGGTAAAAACTTTGTTTTAGAAAAAAAAGGAAGCGATTGGAAAGGGTCACAAGGAAGCCTCGGGTGTCTGGTTAATTCTTTCTTAGCAGCGTGGCCATTACATGGTGTTTGCTTCGTGATAAATCATTTCACTATCTAATGTGCTTGTGTTTGGGACACTTACCTATACATGCTTTATATTTCATAATAAAAAGGGGTTAAAATACAAATTATCCTTGCCACTTTTATGTAAATCTAAAATTATTTCAAAATCATTTTTTTTTTTTTTAAACAATACAGATTCAGTGCCCCACTCCAGATTTGTTGAGTCAGAGATTCTGGATATAGAACCCAGAACCCATTTTTTTCAAAAGCCCAGGTAATTCTGTTGCACAGCCTGGTGAGGAAGCATTGCCTTCTCCCCTATGAGAAGATTCTTCTCCAAGGCCGAACCTCCCCAGAATCTCCCTCCATCCCCAGAATATTCTTGTTTCCCATCCCTAACTACCCCAGGTGTTCCTTCTGGACTCACTCTGGAGAATAACCACCCACTACACTTTGCCTGCCCTGAGTATAATACAGTAGCTGCTTCCTGCCATCACCAACATCCTTCTATGGGAGGCAAATGTAAATCCAGCTGTTTTTCCACTTGTATGAACAGCTGGAAAAGGGTAGAGGGGGAGAAGTGCTAAGGGAGGCTAAGGGATGAGGTGAAAACTAATGGCTAAAATGTGATTCAAGAGTCTCATTTATCCTGACTACCCCAGGCCTCAGCTAACCACGGATAATGGTGCATGCTCACGGGTGCAAACTTTGGATGGTCCATTGAGTGGGCAGACAAGTGGAAAATGCTCATTTTTCCTGCGGCCTGCTTGATCCTTCCCATCCAGGAATTAAGTTCATTTCCCCATTCAGAAAACTACCTCTTTCAAGCCCTTACATAAGGTGAGCTTTCCCCAGATAATCCCTGCAGCTCCAGCAAAACCATGGATGCTGAGATTTCTCTGCCTCCCTTTTTCTCTTGAAGAATTCTGTCTCAGGCATTAGAAGGACAGGGTTGTCCAGGACAGTCAAGATAGAGAATACGACTAGAGATGGAAATAGGTGGGCTTATGCTGTGAGCCAGGCACATCAGAGGTCACATTCTAGGAAAATCAGTAAGAGCAAAGATGAGTAAGCAGTCAATAACCATTTATTTCATGTCACCATCACATCAGCTCTGAAGCAGACAGGACCATTGTTCTATATAGCTCCAGGTGCACCATGTACTCATAGCCATAATGACTCTTGAGTTGTGCAGTGCCCAGCCTATTCAGCCTTAGGTGGCAGCTCTACAGATGGGTAGGTTTTATTATTCCCATTCTCAGAGGAAGAAACTCAGACTCAGAGAGGCACTGGGATTCACATCCAGATCTCCTGCCTCCATCCCTGTGCTGTTACTGCCACCATGCCAGCTGCCCCAGTGGCCCCTGTAGACAGAGCTGGCCTCACAGTCAGAAGGACACCATAAAGACACCCTGGGAAGTAAGGTAGCCTCTGTGCCTGGCTTCCAAAGCCCATGCTGGAAGCCAGTCAGGTTTAAAAGAGACTGCAGGAGTGTGTAGGGAAAGAAAGTCAGACTTCACCTTCTTGGAACACACTTGATAAAGGCAAACAGGGCATAATTAAGCCTAAGTCCTGCCATGTCTTCAAGTGAGGGAGATGCCAAGGGCTCCTGTTCCTTTCCATCCTCTGCAGCCTACATCTCCCCATTCGAAGGTCACCCTCATTAATGCTGCCAAAAAAAGCCATCACTCTCCATAACCAGTTGGTCCACTAATAGTACCTTTTACTTGCTTCAGACAGGGCATATTAGACCAGTGGCTGTACGTGTGCCTCTGTGTCTGTGTGCGTGTCCATGTGCATGTCTGCATCTGAGTATGTGTTTCCTAGTGTCTAAAAAAGATGTGTTTAATTTTCTCCTGGTGTTTTATGCGCTTACACAGTCAAAATTAATGGAATCAGGTTGAGATTCAGATGACATCATACTAGTGACTCGCATCTTGATAGATGGATAGATTTTTCCCCTCTGCATTCCTTTCAAGGTAACCTTGACTGGTCACACAGCTGCTGGAGAATACCAAGGAACAGGATGTTTTTTCTTAGACATTTGACTTGGCCATCCACAGTCAACAATCATGGCCTCTGGGGAAAGGGTAGGGAGAGGACAGAGAGCAAAGGCTGAGGATTAAGCTAATTAGTGGAGCTGGTCCCCTGTGCCAGCGAACACTGAGCAGCACATCACTCCTGCAGGGATGGGAACATACAAGGGACCATCTCAATGCTCTCGGGAAATGACTTTTCTTCAGCATCGTTTTTATCAAGCACCCTTTCCCACTGAAAAGTGAGGAGGTATTGAGGAGGAAATAAATAGTGAGAGCAGCTGGAAAACAACAGAACAGGTTACAATTATGCAATCATTTCCACTACTAGAATTTCTTAGAGGGAAATATTCATTGGGAAAATACAAAGGAGAGAGGATGACTCACACTCTTTTAAGGCTCAACTCGCCCCAGCCTGCTTGAATGCAGAGGTCAGATTGACATGGCTGGATGACTTCCAATTCTCAAAGTCCAAAGGTATCAGCAAAGTCACCATTCCTTTGCTTCCTGTTCAGCATTTTTCTGTCTTTGCACCAGTTTCTTCCTCTGCCTGGGTGTTTAGGGAGGTGTTCATTCCTAAAATGTTGATTCCACAGGACCAAGTTAAATCAAGCAATCTAGCTTGTTACAAGCAAGTTGCTTGTTTTTGTAATAGTCTAGCTCTAGAAAGAAAACACCCTTTGGGTATGCACAGATCAAGTAATCAGCCTTTGTCATACAAACTGGGGCATGCAAGTTCATCCTCACTACAGGTAGACAGGACACTCAAAAACCAAAGAAACGTCATCTAAGATACTCCACTGGTCTTACTCTGTAAGAGACATGGGAGAATGAAGAAAATCAAAGACACAAGGGAAAGATTAGTCCAAAGGACTAATGGACCACAACTACCACAGCCTTCACCAGACTGAGTCCACCACAAGTAGATGGTAACCGGCAACCACCACTGACTGCTCTAACAGGGATCTCAATAGAGGGTCCCAGACAGAGCTGAAAAAAAATGTACAACAAACTTCTAACTCAGAAAAAAAGACCAGGCTTGCTGGCCTGACAGGGACTAGAGAAACCGTGAGAGTTTGGTCGCCGGACACCCTTTTAGCTCAGTGATGAAGTCACTCCTGGGGTTCACCCCTCAGCCAAGGATTAGACAGGCCCCCCAAAAAAAATGAGACTAAAGGGGCACACCAGCCCAGAGGCAAAGACTAGAAGGCAGAGAGGGGACAGGAAAGCTGGTAAAGGGGAACTCAGGGTTGAGAAGGAAAAGTGTTGACATATTGTGAGGTTGGTAACCAATGTCACAAAACAATATGTGCACAAACTATTTAATGACAAGCTAGTTTATTCAGTAAACCTCATCTAAAGTACAAGAATAAAATTAAAAAAAAAAAAAAGTATATAGACCTAGGTGGAGGATACATTGAGAAACAGCAGCTTCACATTTTGATATTTTTGTTCAATAAAGGTTTCTATGATATTCTTAAGAAAAAAAAGATAAGCTGTTTATGCTAACACGTAAGGGGTTTATTATGTTTATTTTAAAATAAATTAACAAGTAAATATTTAAAAAAAAGGAAACCCATTGCCATTGAGTTGATTCTGACTCTTAGTGACCTTATGGGGCCCTGGTGGTGCAGTGGTTAAGAGCTTGGCTGCTAACCAAAAGGTCAACAGTTCAAATGCACCAGTCACTTGTTGGAAACCCTATGGGGCAGTTCTACTCCATCCTATAAGGTCACTATGAGCCGGAATCAATTCAACAGCAATGAATTTTGGTTTAGTGACCCTATAGAACAGAGTAGAACTGCCCCACAGGGTTTCCAAGGCTGTAACTCTTTACAGAAGCAAACTGCCGCATCTTTCTTCTGCAGGGTGACTGGTGGGTTCGAACCTCTGACCTTTTGGTTAACAGCTGAATGCTTAACAATCGTGCCACCAGGGATCCTACACAGGACATATCAGTAAAAGAAACCAGTTGCCATCCAGTCAATTCCAAATGAGGGCAACGCCTGTATGTCAGAATAGAGCTGTGCCCCATAGAGTTTTCAATGGCTGATTTTTCAGAAGTAGATCACCAGGCCTTTCTCCCAAGGTGCCTCTGGGTAGACTCAGACCTCCAGCTTTTCTATTAGGAGCCAAGTGCATTAACAGTTTGCACTGCCCAGGGACTTAGACACTTCTAACTCCAGAATTAGAAGGCTTCTTAAGATCGCCATGCCCCATCTTCTCCCTTATAGGTGAGGACACAGGGAAGGAAAATAGTCACAAAGGTAGTGAATAGATGAAGAATGAGAAAAAAAAAAAAAAAAACTAAACCAGTTGCCATCACAACTCCATGAGTGTCAGTATAGAACTTTGTTCCATAGGGTTTTCAAAGGTTGATTTTTTTTTGGAAGTAGATCACGAGGCCTTTCTTCCAAAGTGCCTCTGGATGGACTCAAACCTTCAACCTTTTAGTTAGCAGGCAAGAGCTTCCCAATATGGGCCATCCAGAGACTCCTGTGAAGGATGAGAGCCCTGGATTCCTGAAACTGCCAGCACAGGGCTCTTTCTCATCTACTGCTCTGGGTTTTTTTTTTTTTTTTACTCCTTCCATCTCCTTAGCAGAATTGATAAGGCTCAAAATGTATAAAATTTAAAGAGTCCCCATACAATTCAATATGAATAATATCACACACAACTAAAATTTTGCTGAAGATCATTCAAAAGTGGTTATAGCAGGACATTGACAGGGAGCTGCCAGAAGTTCAAGCAGTATTCACAAGAGGAAGTGGAACCTGGGATATCATTGCTGATCTCAGATGGATCCTGACTGAAAGCAGAGAATACCAGAAAGGTGTTTACCTGTGTTTTGTTGACTATGCAAAGGCATTCAACTGTGTGGATCTTAATAAATTATGGATAACATTTTGAAGAATGGGAATTCCAGAACACTTAATTGTGCTCATGAGGAACTCGTACATAGACCAAAAGGCAGTCATTTGAACAGAACTAGGGGATACTGTGTGATTTAAAATCAGGAAAGGTGTGTGTCAGCGTTGTATCCTCTTACCATATTTATTCAATCTGTATGCTGAGCAAATAATTCAAGAAGCTGGGCTGTATGAAGAAGGATGCAGCATCAGGATTGGAGGAAGGCTCATTAACAACCTGCAATATGCAGATGACACAATGTTGCTTGCTAAAAGTAAAAAAGGCTTGAAGTACTTCCTGATGAAGATCAAAAACCACAGGTTTCTGTATTGATCACACCTCAACATAAAGAAAACAAAAATCCTCGTAACTAGACCAATAAGCAACATCATGATAAATGGAGAAAAGATTGAAGTTGTCATGGAAACCGCAGTCCAGAAATCAGAAGGTGTGTTGGATTGGACAAACCTGTTGCAAAAGACCTCTTTAAAGTGTTCAAAAGCAAAGATGCCCCTTTGGGGACTAAGATGTTCCTGACCCAAGCCATGATATTTTCAATTGCCTCACATGCATTTGAAAGCTGGAGAATGAATAAGGAAGACTGAGGAAGTGACAACTTTGAAGTATGGTGTTGGTGAAGAATATTGAATATACTTCCAGAAGAAAGAACTTATCTTTTTTGGAAAAAGTATGGCCAGAATTCTTCTTAGCAGGGAGGATAATTTTGGACACGTTATCAGGAGGGACCAGTCCTTGGAGGAGGACATTGTGCTTGGTAAAGTAGAGGGCCAGTGAAAAAGAGGAAGACCCTCAATGAGATGGATTGACACAGTGGCTGCAACAATGGGCTCCAGCATAACAATTGTGAGGATGATGCAAGACCAGGCAGTGTTTTGTTCTGTTGTACATAGAGTCACTAAGAGTCAGAATGGACTCGAAAGCACCCAACAGCAACAACAACCCAGCAATCCTAGAAAAATACCAAACCCTGTTTTACTAACATGCAGAAAACTCATGCTATGATGAGCCTGACAGTATATGTATAAGGTGGAATAGAAGGAGCAAGGAACATATCTGTATCATATTCTGGCCATGTCATGAAGTCTTTGAATCCTGTTGTTGGAAACCTGCGCTCCATCCATCTGCATTCTAAGGATGAGTCAAGAAAAACCTCAGCCTCAACTCTTCCCCTGAGGGACAATGCCCAGCAAAGTCATCAACAAGGCAGTGTTTTCCTGTGCCATTTTCTCTCTCCACCCTTTTGTCATCACCTCACCACTACCCCTACCCCATATGAGCATATCCTGCCTCTCCGCTGTTTAAGAACTGAAGTCCCCAACTCCCCCCCTGCTCCATCTTTTCTGGACTTCACTCCATTCTCTGGATCTAAACTCACCTCCACATGTCAAAATCACACTCTTTTTCACATTACAGGGAATGCAACTAATGTCTCATCAAAGTATGTGTATAAATTTTTGTATGAGGAATTAACTGGAGCTGTAAACTTTCACCAAAAGCACAATAAAAAAAAATCACACACTTTTATTAAGACCCATCTCAAGTGCCACATCCTCCATGAAGCTTTCCTTAGTCCCCCAGTTGGAACAAACGTTTCCTTTCTCTGTGTGTTCTTACTCCAGGGTACCTCCATTATCATGTGATGAGTAGCTGTCCCAGTCAGAAATGAATCCATCTAAGGTGGCATTTTTAAGGGAAGCTCCTTGCCTGGTTTTACCCTCTTAGGAAGAACCAGAGTCTTGAGTCTAATAATCAGTAGCATCCAACCAGTTCAGGTTCACAAAGAACAATACACATACATTTCTTTACATTCACAAAGAACAATACATATACATTCTTATTTATCTTAGGATTTTCTGAAAATGGAAAATGGATTGGTCAAAAATGAATTCATGTCAACTCTGAAGGAAAACTATTTTCATTTATAGCATAAATCTATGTGAAGCAAGCTATAAAGCCGTACAGCAATTCTGATCTCAGTCTGCAGTTCCTCTCCCTCTAAGGAACTAAGAACGGCCCTGATTAGCAGTAGTCAAAGGAATAGTTCTGCATGTTTAGATTCTCTTCTGCTCATGCGAGGCTGCCCTCTGAGCAGGATGACCCCCTTCTTTCTTTGGGGCACTTTATGCTGTGACCCACCAGGTTGGTGTTTGGCCTCAGTAGTTGGCCAAAACACTGTCCTTAGTGCTGAATTTCATTATCTGATTTCCTCCCTAGGCTTTGCTCTCTCCAATATCCTCCACAAATTGCTGGCTGCCTGCTTTAAAAAAACAACAACAAAACAGTTGCTGAGGAGTCGATTCCAACTCATGGTGACCCCGTGTGTATCAGAGTAAAACTGGGCTCCACAGGGTTTTCAATGGCTGATTCTTCAAAAGTAGATCACCTGAGGTGACTCTGGGGGACTCAAACCTCCAACCTTTCATTAGCAGCTGAGTGAGTTAACCGTGTGCACCATCCAGGGACACTCTGCCTGATTTACCTCACTGGAAGTGTCCATTTGATGCTGTAGCTCTCTGCCTCTCTGAGAGGAGATCTCTGTCTATGTTTCTGACATTCCATTCTGTCTTCAGGGTTGGCATTAAGAGGGAGTCTTTAACTTGGTTTGGAAGGAATTCAGTTCTTTGGACTCTCAGCTGAAATAGATTTCCCCTCATGCAATACCCTGACAATTCCTGTGTAACCTTCACTAACACCTTCCCAGATGCAAGAGCTAGTCAACATTATAAGTGTCAGTTTGGGACAGACATGAAGTTAGTTATAACACCACAGAGCATGATCTGCCTTGAATAATAATAGTAGCGGTAGTTACTCTCTATCCTTCTACCATTTATAAAGAAATTATATGTCCTTTATCTCTTTCTATTCTCCCGTGAGATACTGAGGTATCAGTACCCCTATCTTATAGTTGACAAACCCAGGCTCAGAGAGGTTAGCATGACCAGCATATGATCAGACAGTAGATGGCAGAATTAGGACATGAGCCCAAATCTTTCTGTCTTCAAATCCTTGATATCACACTGTAGCCTCTTTGTATCTTCCTGAATTTTCCCTTTCCCCCAATTATAAAGCCTCTAAGTAGCACTCTATACACTGATAGCATCCTTCCCCTTTCTTCTCCCTACATCTCTTTTTTTAAATTTATTTTGTTGTTGTTGCTGTTGAGAATATACACAAACATACACCAATTCAACCATTTCTACATGTACAATTCAGTGACATTGATTATACTCTTCGAGTTGTGCAACCACTCTCACTCTCTTTTTTCTAAGTTTTTCTTCCCCCATTAGCATAAATTCACTGCCCTCTAAGGTTCCTACCCAATCTTTCAAGTTGTCACTTGAATCCCATAAAAATAGTTCTTAAAAGAACACAATACTTAAGGCAGGCATTTTTAACTAGTTTGGCTAAACTACTGCTCGGTCTTAAGGAGACTTGAGGGGATATTTTTGGTTTAAGGTTTAAAGATTATCTCAGGGCAACAGTTTTTGGAGTTCATCTAACCGCCATGGCTCCAGAAAGTCTAGAGTCCATGAAAACCTGAAATTCTGTTCTGCATCTTTCCCCTTTTGATCAGGATTCTTTTATAGACTGTTTGATCAAAATGTTCAGTAATGGTAGCCGGTCACCATCTGGTTCCAAATGCAATTCCACAGACATTTACCAAGAAATGCCACAGGGACCGCACTGGGATAGGGATTACAGAGCTTACTAAAACTTAGCTGAAGAGCTTCCAAGGCTATTGAGGTGCTAAATAAATCTGTTCCCAAATAGTATTGATTGAGAGACAGTTAAAATATTAACCTCTACCACAGGGGTACTCACATTTTAACAGGGAAATCCTGGCACCAATAGCTTCAAACCAAAAGAAAGAATTCCCAGTGATTGGAATTTAGACACTGGAGTAGGCCAGTTGAGGAGACATTTTAGAAAAAGTTGCCTTTTGGCCCTTTTCAAGTTTTTTAAATATAATATTTTCCCCTCTCTTTTTATAGCACCTTCCAGTGGATACCTCCCACTAAGCACTGCAAGAGTAAGTCCCTGTGAGAAGGCACTGCTCCCTGCAGGAGCTGACTCTAGCATTCTTTATTCCTGGCCATGCCCCCACCTCCAACTCTTCTAACCCCTGTCCTCCCAGACTCCAGAAGGATACTCAGGGGCTGGGCATCTAAGAAGGCTCTCTCCAAGGGCAAGCAGGACACCTGCTAGGTGACTCCCCCTCTCTGCAGCCTGTGCTGAAAGCTCAGCCTTCTGATTACAGGAAGGAGTTGCTTCCTCCTGTTTTCTAACCAGAGCCCTCCTCTGACCCTAATAACAGGGCCGTTGAAATCAGCAATTCCATTTTATACGGCCAGAACCACACACACTAAAATCAGCAGGTCAACCACAGAGCTGTATTTAGCAAGGGCAGGTAAGATTTAAAGAGGGAAGTGTTGTAGAATGGGAAGTGAGTAGGCAGTCAGCAACAAACTTGACTTTAAAATTCTGTCCAAAGCCAGCGCCGGTCATAAGTTTTATATTCCTTAATAGTAACAATAATAATAAGTTTTAAGCCAGTTCTGTCATCCTCTGTAATGATTCTGTTCTTTACTGTACTAATAATTTACAAGCACTTTCACCCACCGCATCTCATTTAATCCTCACAAAGATCCTGTAAGGTGAGCATCATTATTATTTTCAGGGAGATACATTGGCAAGATGGAAACAGCACACAGGCCTTAGAGTTGAATCTGGATTTCAATCCTAGTTCTAGCTTTCCGGCAGGTCACTCTACCTCCAAGATAACAAGATAACATTTGAATACACCTGGGGAATTGGGTAGAAACTTCGATGGTGTAGTGGTTAAAAGCTGTGGCTGCTAACCGAAAGGTCATCAGTTCAAATCCACCAGGCACTCCTTGGAAACTCTATGAGCAGTTCTACTGTGTCCTACAGGGTCACTGTGAGTCAGAATCAACTCGACGCTAGTGGGGTTTTTTTGGTGGGGGAATTGGGTGATAGGACTCCGGGTCCCCACAGCTGAGGCAACATCTGCACAGGCTGATAAGAGTTATGGGCTTGGCTGCTAATAGAAAAGCTGGCAGTTTGAATCCACCCAGAGGCACCTTCAAAGACAAGCCTGGCAATCTGCTTCTGAAAGGTCACAGCCATGAGAACCCTACACAGCAGTTCTACTCTGCACACATGGGGTTGCCATGAGTCAGAATCGACTCAATGACAGCTGGTTTGGATTTTTCATCTCAGAAAGAGCCGTATTTGAGGCCTTGTTCTCTTAAAAGTGTATCTGAATGACTGATCACCACTCCTGGATCCGCTGGCCACTGTTGAGAGCAGATAGGTAAGTGTTTGCTGAGGAGAGGTGTTTATTATCCAGAGGGGGTGTGGTCACAACAGACAATCTGGCTCACTCATGCAGGTCAGAAAGAATGGCTTTAGATCAACTACTCTAAGACCAAAATCATCTCCACAGGAGAACATCCTTCAGCATTCTACTGCCCCAACAATTCTATACCATAGTTTAAACTGTTTGGTTACCAGGGAATAGAATGCGTAAATAATTCATATTGGCGGTTTTACCAGGAAGCCACTTCACTCAAAGTTTAAAATTCTAATGGACAGTATTTCTCAAAGTGAGTTCCAAGGCTTTTTTACAAAGGTGTTCTCTAGTCAAATAAGCACTTAGAAATGACGGGCTAGCCAGTGCTTCTTTTTTTTGTTTTTGTTTTTTACTGTTGTAAAAACATAGAGAACACAACAATTGCCAATTAAACCTTTTTTCTGTGTTCAATTCGATAAAGCCATTTGCATCAATCATGTTCTTCAACCACCACCAATATCTGTTGCCAAATTTTCCATCCTCATAAACATAAAGTCCGTGCTACTTAAATAAGCATTCCCCCATTCCCTACCCCTCCCACCCTTGGTAACCACTGTTAAACTCTAATCTCTATACAGTTGCCTATTCTAGGTATTTCATGTTAGTGAAATCATACAATAGTTGTCCTTTTGTGATTGACTATTTTCACTCAGCATAATGTTTTCAAGATTCATCTATGTTGTGGCACGTATTGGACTTCATTTCATAATGGGGCGGCGGGGATCATAGGGCTACAGAGTTTTGGTAACCAGTGCATCTTAATCTGAGGAACATTAAAAAACTGATGCATCATCACAGACCAAGGAAATCAAAATCTTGGAAGAGTGGGGCCCAGACAACAATGTTAATTTAAGGCTCCCAGGAGATTCTGATGCACAATGAGGATAGGAAACTACTGAGTGCAAGAAAATTAAAAAAAGTACCTTGACTGCTAAATTTCTCAGCACCTCTGCTATGCTGTGGATTACAAAAGGGGGTGTTTAACATGTGGAATAACCCAAACTGATCAGATCACAGTAACACTGCTTTACGGAACATCTTCTCAAAAACACTTGTTTTGTGGAACATGCTTTGGTAAACACCAATGTCTTTTACTGAGTTTTTATGGTCTCCATGGGTGACTGGTAACACCTGCACTGAAATTTTTCCAGGCCAAATTATTGTTGCGATGCTCTGTACCACAGAACTTGGACCTCCTTCACCCATGTGTGAGTGTCTTGGAACAGGCCCAGATCTTCTTGCAGAGGAAGCATGAAAGGACTCTGTCCATTTAGCCAGCCACATGTCTTACAACTTCTTTATTTTCATTAATAGACCTTAAACTTATGTTCTGTCTAGTTGATTGCCAAAGCATATGGCTCTACCTTAAAATGTGAACACTGGCTAGCTGTAGTTATCCCCACCCAAGAATATACCTTTGGTCTGTGTTCAATATGTCAGGCATAATTGCAAAAAATGTGGGTATGCAAGAATTTTTTATGCAAGAATTCCTAAAGCTTATATGTCCCATTCATTTCATCACACAAGGAATCCTAACCTGTGGTTTATGGATTGAGAGGAGTCTGTGAACTCCCTTTAATTGTGACTGTAGGCAACAGACCACAGGTGTATTAGCAGTACTAATGACTTTGTTGACAGTAGAAATCACAGACTTTCATACTGTTTTGAGTTGAATTATGTCCCCCCAAAACAGGTGTTGGAATTCTAATCCCTATACCTGTGGATGTATACATAGCCCTAGGCTTACGACAGGGTTCTGATCCCAAGACCCCATCGTAAGTCGGTTTGAACATTAAGTAAAACATCTTTTTTTTTTTTTTTCACTATTATTGCCTTTTGTTATCAGTATCTTTATGAATCGGATCTTTATGTGTCTTTGGAGATTGCAAACATTACATATAAGCTTACAACTTCAACATCGGCCCTTCTCGTTTCTCCAGTTACAATGGGTTTGGTTTTGGTTTTTATTGTTATTAGACCTGCTGTTGGATCTTGTTTTTTAAAGCATTAATGAAGAAGCACAGATATTATTTATCACAAATTGATTTTTGTTTGTATTTTATAATTTTTTCAATATCATAGGTTTCTTTTGCTATCTTGTAATTTTGAATCTCTGCATTTAGAGACATTATTCTGAGAAGAGTTTCTTAGGCTTTACCTGATTACCAAGGGGCCCATGGCACAAAAAAAATTAAAAAATCTAGATTATCTAGTACATGCAAGAGTCATCTGGGAGACTTGTTGAAAACACAGATTCCGGGATCTTACACTCATAGCAGGGAGGCCCTATAATCTGCATTTTTGAAGCATATGAGGGAATACTAATGCAATTGTTTCCTGGACTGCATTTTGAGAAAAGGTGCTCTAGATATTCTTAAATTTAGTCTTGGGTCAAATAAGATCATCAGATTTAAGTCCTTGGGCAGTGTTGTTTCAACTTATCTCCCAATCACTTTGATGGTTTATACTTTATCATTATGTCATTGGTACACTTGTCAAGATGTCCTGAATGCTACCAACATCATCATACTCTATTTCTATGGAAATCCCTAATAGAATTTTCATGGGTGTCAAATCAGAAAGAAAAAAGTTGTGTGACTCCTAAGCAGCTTTAATGAAGAAATCTTTGAACATTATTAACCCTGAAATGTTTTTTCTCTTTGCATTGAACACTGGAAGCTTAAACCCAGCTTCATCCTATCTCTAGAGATCACTAAGAACATATAATATGCATCTGTGGCCAAATAACATTTTGAATGATTTTGGTCATTCTCCAATTAAACCACACTAGAAGCATCCACTTCCTACCTCTGAGAAGCATTGTTCCAGCAGAAACCAAAGAGAAACAAGAGTTCAACGTCCTTAAGAAGACAATCTGAGCTCTGGCGTCTGCTCTCCCTCTCCCATCCATGGCCCCAATAGCATTACGGATCCACGAGAACTGCGTGCAGCCCAAGAGCAGCTACCCATGCAGGGTCCCTGGCCTCTCATGCCAGCATGCTGGGCTAGCAGTAATGTAGAAATGATGCTTTGGTAGAAAAAGAGGGCTGGAGACAGCCCCACTGAATTTCCTGCAGTCCCAGAGTGGTGGAGGAGAGGGTCCATAATGCCCCTATTCTCCATCCTTCCAGGGGAAATGTAGATGAGAGAGGCCCAGTAGGCCTAGAAAGAAATAGTGGTTCAGACAGAAGGTGCATTAGCTAATACTAGCAGGGATCAATGCTAGAAACCAGGTGGAAAAACCTCACATAGAGTAGGTATTATTTTCTCAGGCCACAGAAGCAGGTATGCAAAAAGGTAACGTTCTTAAATTTTCCATAACTCAACTCATTTTCTATCCCAAGCCTGTTCTACCAGCTAGGGAGAAATTGCTCCTAGTCACTTCAGAGTTTTCCAGCCTATTGGGCTGATTCTCCCTCTTCAACGTCTTTTACTGGGATTGCCTCTATGTTCTGGGGGCTGACGAAGTGCTGGGGACAGGGAGCATGAGGGTTGTATGTGGCCCTGGTCACCAGTTGTCCACGTGGCGTCTGCTACTGCACACTTGTTTCTGCAGCTCCGTTGCCATCACTCACACCTCCTCACAGCGTTCACCATGTTCGGTGGCCTCATCTGGGATGTTCAGCAGTGTCTAACTTTCATGGCCATCTCGGCTTCTCCTGCCCATGCCACCAGCCTACAGAAGTTCTGTCTAGTCTGAGTTTTTGAGCAGTCAGTCCCCTCGTTTGCTCTTTTCAGAAACTCCGTGCCCTGGGTCCTTCAGGACTTTGACTTTTGATCCTGGACAACTCTTTTCTTTCAAACAATTCTCTCTTCTATATATTTCAGAGGTATATTCGAAATGCCAAAACTGGTCTAGACACTAACAGTTTCTTTCTGCATTTCTGCTTGTAAGGGTGGGAATAGGGCTGCAGTGAGTGGATTAGATGAATGGAAAATGTTGGGAGGTAGGGTTGGAATTATCAGGGATCACGACATATCTAAATGCTCCAAAATGCATTCCTGGTATGCAGCTCTAGATGCCAGTCTCACCCCTGCCTTTATTTCCTACTTTTACCCTGATCAATATAGATATTATCTTCATTGTAAACTGCTATCAAGTCAGCCCCCATGCCCATGGTGACCCCAGCTAAAAGGGAACAAAATGCTACCTGGTCCTGTGCCATCCCCAAGGCCAGTTTTGGACTGAACAATTGTCATCCACAAGGTTTTCGTTGGCTGATTTTCAGAAGTAGGTCACCAGGCCTTTCTTCCTTTTGTATATTAAAGTAAGAAATAGATAACAATGTAATATATCACAGTAGGGGCTTACTAAGGTGTGGCAATTATTATCTTCATTTTACAAATAATAGCTGTTGTTGTTGCTAGTTGCTGTTGAATCTGTTCAGACTCATGATGACCCCATGTGTCACAGAGTACAACTGCTCCATAGGGTTTTCTTGGCTGTAAGCTTTATAGAAGCAGCTCTCCAGGCCTTTCTTCCGTGGGTGGGTTTGAATTGTCAACCTTGTTAGTAGTCGAGTGTAAACCATTTGCTTCACCCAGGGACCTGTTCACTAAATAGGGGTATTTTATTATGTCTATTTTACAGCTGAAGAAATTAAGAATCCAAGAATTTAAGTGCCTTGCCCAACATAATACAGCTAATATTTGGCAGAATCAGGGCTCAAAATTAGACCTCTTTGGCCTCTAAATCCTATGCTATTTCCACTGAAGCACATTTGTTCCCCCTAATGCTTTCCCAAGTAATTTTAGATTCACGTATCTGGTATTTATTGCACTTTGTTGCTAGCATGTTAAGATGGATCTTCAAATGATGTTTCTCAAGAACTTTGAATTTCCCAGGTGAAAATGCTCATTGCAAACAGCTGTATTGTCAGCTATTAATTACCAGTGACAGTGAGAGATAGGGATATAACAGTTGGATGAGATTCATAATTAATCAGCCTTTTTTGAGTCAAGAGTCTCAACCTGCTCCTTCCATCCCTTGTCCTGTCAGAGCTTCCCAGAGGAAGAACCTAGTTTCCTGAGAGGCTCAATTCCCAATGTCTGAGTCACAGAGAGCTGTCCTTATCAGACACCTACATTATTTCTGACATCAAAACAGAGATCCAGGAGAGCAGAGGAGCCCAAAACAGCTTAAGAAGAGAGTGGATTGATCCAAATAACAAAATTCCAAGACACAGTTATTTAACACTAAATAAATACATCAATGCTGTGGGTGCTGGTTATGGCTTGCCACGACCACTGGTTCTCCTTCTGGATAAGTGTCACCCTTGTTGGAGGGGCGGGGCCTGCTTGCCTGTCAGTCTGAAATTAGGCACTAATCCAAAAGGTTTAGCAAACATTTACTAAGAACCTATTATGGGGCAAGCAATAAAACCTATTACTGTAAGCTTAACGGAATGTCAGCCTGTTAACCTTTGGGATCAGGAGCTTACAGGTGGGTTAAGGACATCCAAGTGAGCATAAAATAAGTGAAGGCTCATACCCGTGGATACCACAGATAAATAAGATTGAAGTCACAGGCTGTACTGATACTAAAACGGAAGTGGTGGTTCAGTGACAGAATTCTTACCTTCCTCACAGGAGACCCAGGTTCAATTCCTGGCCAATGCGCAGCCACCACCTGTCTATCAGTAGAGACTTGTATGTTACTATGATGTGGAATAGGTTTTGGTGGAGCTTCCAGACTAAGATGGACTAGGAAGAAAGGCTGGGCAATCTACTCCCAAAAATCAGCCAATAAAAACTCTATGGATCACAACTGTCCAATCCACAATGATCATGGGGATGACACAGAACCAGGCAGCATTTTGTTCTGTTGTGCATGGGGCCACCATGAGTCAGGGGCTAACTCAGCAGCACCTAACAACAACCAAAAAAAACAAAACAAACATGTTGTCATTGAGTTGATTCTGACTCATAGAGACCCAATGGGACAGAGTAGAACGGTCCCATAGGCTTTCCAAGGAGCAGCCAGGAGATTCAAACTGCCAACCTTTTGGTTAGCAGAGGAAGAACAACACTAGTGCTAGAACCACATGTCTGGTCCTTTTCTTCTGACAGAGAAGATCATGGAGTGTCTGCCTCTGCACTCTGTTGAAAGCATTAGAAATAGATATAATCTCATGTGTCTATGACCAGTTCTCAGTCTAACCAGATAACTCCAGTATATGAAACTGAGTTGGACAAAGACACATGTCCTATTTACCTAGTGCTGCCATAACAAAAAATACCACAGTGGGCAGCTTTAAAGAACAGAAATGTATTTTCTCACAGCCTGGAGGCTCAAAGTCCAAATCAGGGTCTCAGCCATATCGATTCTTTCTATGGACTTCTCTCCTAATCTCTGGTGTCTGCCGGCAATCCTTGGCATTCCTTTGCTTGTAAATGGGTCTTCACACGTAGCATCTGTCTTCCCCCTTTGTGTGTGTGTGTCTCTGTTTACTCTACTCTTTTTATCAAACTGCATTTAGAAGAGATTAGGAGTCCTGGGGGCGCAGTAGTTAAGAGCTCAGCTATTAACCAAAAGATCGGCAGTTCAAATCCATCAGCTGCTCCTTGGAAACTCTGTGACATAGTTTTACTCTGTCATATAGGATCGCTATGAGTCAGAATCAACTGAAACGCAACGGGCTTGGTTTTGGTTTAGGTTTACCTACCCTATTGCGGAATGGCCTCCTTAACACAACAAAAAACCTGATCCTATATCTATGAGTCAGACTCAACTCACAAAAGAAAACCCCTACTTCTAAACAAGGTGATATTTACTGGTACAGGGGTTAGGACTTCAACACATATTTTTGGGAGACACAGTTCAATCCATAACAACATATGTGAACAAACGATGATTTCGCGGCACTGATATGTATGCAGAAGTAAGGAACGTGGAAAGCAAAAAAAGCAAAAAGGCCCAGAGAAAGACGAGCTCGATGCACCAGGCCCACAAACGCCTCACTGACTGGTCTCCCTAGCCCTGTAGAATTTCTGATATTGCATATGAGGCTCCAGTGTCTTTATTTTTAGACCTGCCCTAGCATGAGCATTTCTGACCTTCTATCTTTGCTACCTTAGCTGTAGCCAAGGAGGCCTTTTCTACATCACCCTGGACACACACATGATTTGGAACCTGCTCTGAGGCTGGCATCAGGAAGCTTTGGTTTTATTTCTCAGAAATAAATTAACTAAAAAAAACTCAGACATAAAAATAGAAAATTGAGTGAAGCAGGTAATTACAAGGCTTCCCCTGAAACACAACCATTTGCAAACCTCTATGAAATGAGAGGAGGAGCCCTGGTGGCACAGTGCTTAAAACCCTTGGCTGCTAACCAGAGGGTCAGCAATTCGAACTCACCAGCCACTCTTCAGGAGAAAGTGTGGCAGTCTGCTTCTGTAAAGATTTATAGCCTTGGAAAGCCTATGGGCAGTTCTACTTTGTTCCGTAGGGTCACTATGAGTCAGAATTGACTTCACAGCAGTGGGGTTTGGTTTCACATCAAATAAGAATAGAGAGCTTCCCTGGAAGAGGGAGGAAAAGTAGATGTATGTCCTGACTTTGTGCATAAGATCTACATCCCAATGGCGTAGGTCCCCACTTCTAGATATTTGTTTTCTAGGGACCTGAGTAATGGAATCTGGTTTATCCTGTAAGTACTCTGAGATCTTCTGTCCCCAAGAAAAAGGCCAAAGGAAGGAAGAAATCACTCAACTCTGCCAGCTCTCCCCCGTCTTATGAACATTGATAATATTGATTTGGGGACCTTAGTGTGATACACATGGGGTTGTCATGAGTTGGAACTGACTCGACAGCAACTGGTTGGTTGGTTGGTAATGTACTGCTGTTTTAGGGCATCCCCACATGTTTCAAGACCCTGAGCTGGAAATACCAGTTCTTTAACAAAGCAGCAATTTTCTTGCTCCCTGTGTCAATCCCACTAACACTGGCCAAGGCCTTGCAGGTCCTTCTTGAGAATCCAGGCTAAAAAATAGAGATTGTTCAAGTAGCTTCCTAAATGCATTGAAGGAGCCAGGTGTTGAAAGAAATTAACAGATGTTTTCCCAAATGTAATCATGAACCAGTCCACAAATGCACGAGAGAAGGGAGCTGAGTCAACTGATGGAACTTGAATCTGATTTTCACAGAGTATCAATGACATGCTAGGGGCTTACATCCCCGGCCAATGGTCTGATTATTCTATACCTCTATACTCTTTCTAAAGTTGTGTAAACCAGTAAATTAATCATATTAACTAATTGCACAAAATGGAATTGACTATTATCTCATACGTGATAAATAGTACTGATAAATCCTTACTTATCCACTCTAGGCTGCGTCTAGACCCATGTTCCTCAGTGGTCAGGAATGTTATGAAGCTTCAGACTTACCCTGGGAAGAAGAAGAAGATGAGGAGGAGGAGGAGGACAACAAAGATCTGTCCTTGGAGGAGGAGACCCCTGTGAAACAAGTCAAGAGTCTGACACTCCAGAAGCAGAGAAATGTTGCTAAGAAAAAAAAACCTGGATCCAAGAAGTGAACTGCCAGAAATGGTTGGGCAGTGGAGACCACTATACACGGCAGGCCTTCCTCCATCCTGCCCCTCAACCTACTCCCTCACCATCCCTGTGTCAGAACTGGTGGATGCTGGTTGGGGTGACGCAAAGGCCCCTCACCCCCAACTCTCCAGTTCCAGCGGGACCAGGAAAAAAGAACCAGATCTCAATAAAGTTGGCTTTGTCAGGAAAAAAAAAAAAAGTTTTTTTTAAATGACAAATTAGAAAGTGAAGAAGCATGGATTCAGAAAAGTATTTTTAGGACAGTGATTGCCATTTTTTAAAGCTTTTTGAGAAACTGACTCGAGGAGGACTTTTTTGCTGCTTTTGGTTTCTCCCTGATATTGTGTTGCTGGCATCCTCTTGGCTTTGAAATCCACCACATTTCAGGTTCCTTCTGCTTATCCTCCAAAGCCCCCAACATGCTTTGTGCATTGCCTGGCACATAGTAGGCCTTAGATAAATGCCAAAGGTGCTGAATGGAATGGCAAGTCTTTATGAATCTTGTCAGTAGTAGAAGTTTTTCCCTGGACCCTGACACTCTACATGCCTATCTCCAGCTCGTCAAAGGCCACTAGGGTGCCCGTAAAAGAAGGGCCTTGTTGGATGCCCATGTTCTTTGGAGTAGTTCTTCACCTACCCTAGTGATCACTCCATACCCTGTTTAACTTCTGACCTTTTTGTCTACAACCCTTGCTGGGTCTCAGACTCTTTGCCACTACTCCAGGGCTAATGCATATGTAATAAAAATAATAATAACAATAAAATTAAATATATATGTATGTATACACACATACATACACATATATATTACATACAGTGTTTTGGCCTCTTCGGTGTAGAAAAATCTGGAAGAATGAGAAGTACCCTCACTTTCTCTCCTCCCCATCAAGAGGGTATATAGACCTCTGAATCCTGGAAACAGTGCTTCCTTTGCCCACAGAGCAGAGTTAAAGACATTTGTTTTTAGAAGTGTGTGCTCCTAAAGATAAAAAAAGAAAATAGTGTATTTTCTGAAAAGAGGATGGGCACTGGGACTTGGGATTGGGACAGCAGAGTAAGAAGGGGACAGAGATTTGTGGGGTCTAGAGCAGCAAGGATTCATTTCTTTCTCTCTTGCATGCCACCTGAGAAGTGTTGGAAGGAACCTCAGATGGACATGCCTTGGGGTTCCTCTAGGGGAATTGTCCCTGAGCACAGGGCTCTCTGTCTTAGCAAAGGCCCTATGTGCCTGCTTTGCACATAGGCAACTAAATTTCAAAGGCCCCTGTAGGCTTGAACACTGGACATATTTGTGTGGACTAAAGACCAGAGGGTGCTCACCAAATATTCTGCCCTTTTTTAAGAGCCTATGACCTTTTCACAACCCAAGAAGAGTATAGAGTGAGAGGAAGGAGCTCCAGTTGGATTTTCTTCAAGCCTAGCAATGTGTGGGCTCAAAATAAATGAAATTAGAGTGGGAAAATATTTATATATCATGTTGTAGAGTAAAATTTATACCTACTAAATATAATGAATTCTGTTCCACCCATAGCCCCTACCTGGCTTATGCTTCTTGGTTAAGCATTCCTATTGGGTCTGACCTCAGGAAAAGCCCACCATTGGGTGACCCTCCCAAGCAGCCCTGGACAGCATCACCTGGCCTAGCGCTGATCCCAGACATGCAAGGCAGATCTGTCTTTCAAATGCATGAACCAACACTAGTTAGACGTTAATTTTTCCTGGGTTAATTCCTTACTGTACTGTGGCTTTACAACGTCAGAGTCTCAAATCCTTGTCGTGAATACTGTCCAGCTTCCTAAAATCTTCCGCTCTGAGCTGGCACTGAATGTTCAAAAGCATCTTCCCCTTTTTGTCACAGTTCCTGCCTCATATTTGCAAAATTCAGCCCACAGAAGTATTTGTCCCTGTGTTTGTCATCTGTAAGGACTGAATCTGATATACGGCTATAACGTAATGAGACTGAATTTTAAACAAATTGCAGACTTTATGAATCCAGATGAGTGTTGGCCTTCAAAGATATCACCTTGGGAGGCTGGTTTTGTGCTTTTTCCAATGAGGTTGCCGCCCCAGGAATCATGGTTGGACTTTCTCTATGGAAATTGTCCATAGAAATAGCCAGTCATATAAAACAGAAAACCCATTCCTCTCTAGTGAGGTTCATTGCTTATGTGTCAGCCTCCGCTGGTAGCCTCTGTCTGTTCCCCTCCAGGGCGTGTGTCTTAATCATCTTTGCATATCTCAAATAGTGCACAGAACCCAGCACCGATGAGGCACATCATAAATGTCTGATAAATAAAAAACGGGCTTCTCATCGGCCCAATGATTTTTTTTTTCTTTTTCTCCACTTTCTCCTTTAGACACTCAGTTATCTATATCCTCTCTTTCTTACTGCTTAAGTCACAAGAAAAAACACCCAGGAGCATGGAGGGACTGAGGGGTTTTTATCAGTCATTTTATGGGCTAGGTTATGCCGTGGTAACCAACAAACCCAAACTCTCAATGGCTTAAAACAATAAAGGTAATTGCTAGCTTATTATACAGGTATGAAGTATGAGGGTGGGGATGGGTAGTTCCACTTCATGTAGTCATTCCTCAGTTGCTCAGACCAACAGAAACTACCACCCTTTCAGCAGGAGACTTCAGGGTACATGCAGTATGGAAGGAAAGACTAGAGGTGTGCATACCAATAATTAAATTCCCTACATGGAAATAACACAGCTCTTCACCCATAACCCATTGGCCATAGCTAGTCTAGTTTCATGGTTCTGCAAAACTGTAAGGCGAGACATGAAAGTAATTGTAATCCTGCTATGTGTCTGGAAGAAGAGGAGAACAAATTATGAGTAAACATTGGAATTCTCTACCACAAACCAAGTCTGGAAGTCAGCAAGAACAGATCAATGAGGGCATCAAGTGTGGTAGGTTGTTACTTTAATTGTCCCTCAATGGACCATGCCTCCCAGAATCTATGCCTTTGTTTTAGTTCACTCCCACATCAACTTTGAGCTTGGCCTTGTGACTTTCTTTTCCCAATGGGGCATTAGCAAATGTGATGCAAGCTAGGGATTTATAAGCACTTGCACATTGAGACTTGCCATTTTGTAATGCTGAGCCACCATGTAAAAGCCCAGGTATTCTATTGGAGAGACCACATAGAAGAGAGGCACCTCAGTTGATAGACCCAGCCAACTGGAAGGCATGTGAGTGAGACCCTCTAGATCAGCCAGCTCCCAGATGAGCTGACAACTATCCACAAACATGATTGAACCCAGCCACATCACGTGGAACAGAGATAAGCTGTCCAAGCAAAGCCTGGCCAAATTACTGAACCACAGAAAAGAGAAAAAAAAAAAATGATTCCTGTTTGAAATCACAAAAATTTAGGATTTGTTGCACAGCATTAGATAATGGCTGAAGCAATCAGTATCTAAAAGAGGGTTCTGCCATAACAAGAACCTAAAACATGTGGCATTGGCTTTAGGACAAGGCAGCAGATAGGGGCTGGTAAAAAAGTATGTAGGTTGTTAGCCAAGGCTGAAGAAATGGTAAACATTATTTTAAAGAATGCTACAAATGTAGTAAAGAAATTGTTATTGTTGTTGTTAGATGCCATCAAGTAAGTTCCTACTCATATCAACCTTATGTACAATAGAATGAAACAATGCCCAATCCTGGGCAATCCCCACAATCGTTGCTATGATTGAACCCATTGTTACAGCTACTACATCAATCCATCTCATTTAGGGCCTTCCTCTTTTTCGATGACCTCCTAATTTACCAAGCATGACGTCCTTCTTCAAGGACTGGTACCTCCTGATAATATGTCCAAAGTATGTAAGACAAAGTCTCACCATCCTCATTTGTAAGGAGCGTTCTAGCTGTACTTCTTCCAAGGCAGGCTTGTTCATTCTTCGGGCAGTCCATGGTATGTTCGACATTCTTTGCCAACACCATAATTCAAAGGCATCGATCCTTCTTCAGTCTTCCTTATTCATTGTCCAGCTTTCACATCAAGCAACTGAAAATATCATGGCTTGGGTCTGGTGCACCTTAGTCCTCAAAATGACATCTTTGTTTTTTAACACTTTAAAAAGGGCTTTTGCAGCAGATTTGCTCAATGCAATACGTCATTTGATTTCTTGACCGCTGCTTCTGTGGGTGTTGATTCTGGATCCACGAAAAATGAAATCCTTCGCAATTTCAATCTTTTCTCCATTTATCATGGTGTTGCTTATTGGTCCAGTTGTGAGGATTTTTGTTTTCTTTATGATGAGGTGTAATCCATACTGAAGGCTGTAGTCCTTGATCTTTAGTAAGTGCTTCAAGTCCTCTTCACTTTCAGCAAGCAAAATTGTATCATCCGCATATTGCAGGTTGTTAACGAGTCTTCCTCCAATCCTGACGCCACATTCTTCTTCATATAGTCCAGTTTCTCAGATTATTTTCTCAGCATATAGATTGAATAAGTATGGTGAAAGGGTACAACCCTGATGCACACCTTTCCTGATTTTAAACCATGCAGTATCCCCTTGTTCTTAGAGGCTGGAAATTGTTATTAGAGGCCGGAAAATGGGCAACGCATGTTATATAGGGACAGAATAATTAGCAAAAAATGTTGCCTGCAGTAACTTGAAAGAAAGTATTTAATGAACTTGTGATTATATTTAAGAAACTCTGTTATGGATTCAACTGTGTCCCCCAAAAATATGTGTCATAAATCCTAACCTCTATGCCTGTGGTTATAATTCCATTTGGAAATGGGTTGTCTTTGTTATGTTATGCTAATGAGGCATGATTAGACAATCTCTTCTGAAATATAAAAGAGATTTAAAAAAATAAGCTAGAAAAGCAGAGACGGGATAAGATAAATGCCAAGCCATGTGGAGATCTTTAAGGGACCAGGAAGCAGATGTGGAAGAGACAAGGACCTTCCTCCAGAGGCGACAGAAATAGAAAGATTTCTTCTAGAGCTTGTGCTCTGAATTCAGACTTTTAGCCTCCTAAACTGTGGGAAAATAAATTTTTGTTGGTTAAAGCCATTCACTTGTGGTATTTCTGTTATAGTAGTGCTAGATAACTAAGACAAGCTCTCACAACACAATGTTGCTAGCATAGGTTGGATGCTTCTAGCTGCGTGTGATAAGGTATTGCCAGAAAGCAATGAGCTAAAGAGGTAACTATTTCATTTTCAAGCAGATTTCGGAAGAAATATAGAGGACCTAGAACTTTCTTGTTCAGGAAAATTGAACTGTTTCTCATCCTCAGTCTCATCACCAGCTAGACAAAAATTCTCAGATGAAAAATAGCCCCAGCATAAAGATCAAATCAAGGGTGTGGTTGTAAGATCCTTTGTTAAGTTCTCTGAAAGGCAATGCCAGGGGACCCTCTCATCTAGTCAAAAGGGTTTTTGAGAACATTAAGGGAATTTTCCCATAACAGCTTGATGCACCCAAAGAGAGAGGTGTGTCTCAATAAGAATTATGGATGAGGCTTTGGGTACCTGCAGTGAATTCCTATAATATTCATAGAAAAACCACAAACTTTTTAAGAAAATTTTATCAGCAAAAGCACTACAAAGTTGAATTAAAGTGTAAGAGGCAATTCAAAATGAAAAGAGGCCTCTGGACCCTCACTTTCTACAAGCAGGAATCAGATTTTAAAAGCTACTTAGCTAAAATCATAAATAATTTCCTATGTGTAAAAGAATACACCTTTACATCTTCTGGCCAATACCCCAGAAGGCAGATTCCAAAAGCCACAAGGAGCAATGGGCTAAGTATCCCTCTCAGAGAGCAGAGCCAGGCCCCTATCACTGAACATTCTCTGAGTCAACATGTGAGCAGCTAGACTGCAAAATTGCTGTGGACCAGTGACTGCTTTGTACTTACTGTCCTTTCCATTTTAAGTAGGAGTATCTACAGTGACTATCCAGTCTCTTTCTCATCACTGCCAATTAGGCATGGGGGCTGGGGGAGACATAATACTAATCTTTTAAGTTCAAGGTCTCAAGAGTATCCTCACCTGAGGACCTGTGTTTGAGGAGACTTATCTGCATCTGAATCTAATGTAGATCATGTGATAATGGACTTTAAGCCCATGCCACAATGAGATGAAACATTTGGGAGTCTTGGGAAGGGTGAGTATATTTTGCACATAAGAAAGAGTGATTTGCTGCAGGTAGAGGACAGATGGTGGCATACCGGTTGCTATTGAGTCTACTCCTACTCCTGGAAACCCCATGTGTGTCAAAGTAGAACTATGCTCCATAGGGTTTTCAATGGCTTGTTTTTCAGAAGCAGATCGCCAGGCCTTGCTTCCAAGGTACCTTCGGTGGACTCAAACTTTTAACCTTTCAGTTAGCAACCAAGCACTTTAACTGTTTGCACTACCCAGGGACTGTCTATAAATATGGCCCAATAATTCCTCCCTTCTATGTTGCACATCCCTCAGCAATGTGACTTTGCAGCTCCTCCTATTGAGAGGAGAAACTTATTTCGCCATCCCTTGAATATGAACTGGCTTTGTGACTTGTTTTAACTAACCAAATGTAGCAAAGTTAATGTTGTGTGACTTCTGACGCCAGACCTCAAAAGAACTTACAGCTTCCACTCTTACTGTCTTGGAAAGTAGCTGTCACTATGTTAAAAAAAAAAAAAAAAAAAAGATTATCCAACTACTAACAGAGGAACCATGTAAAGGAGAATCAGACACCCCAGCCAAGAGCTCTTCTGAGGATATGTGAGTGAGGCCAGACAAGTGAATGAAGCCATCTTGAATCATGCAGCTCCATTTGAGCTGCCAATTGATTACAACAACAAAAGTGACCCTTGGCAAGACAAGTAGAACAACTAGCTTGGTAAAGCCAGTGCAAACTTCAGAATTATGAGCACATAAATGATTATTGTTTTAAGCCATGAAGTTTTTGAGATGGCATGTTGTGTATGAATAATAACTGAAACATCAAGAAACAGAAACAGACTAACATGGTCCCATTACTGCAGTGCTGTATAGTAACCAAACATTCACAAACTGTCTAAAATGTACAGTCTTATTTGATTTGCTCCCTGGTTTTGTGGTGAATGTTACTATTATCATCATCTACAAACATAGATATCTATATCATCATCTCTAGATATAGAGAGGTTAAGTTCCTATTCAGAACAATACAACTTGAAAGTGAACCAGGATTCAAATTTTCTAATTCCAAAAGCCAGGGCACTTTTTATTACACCACTGGTGCCTCTTGAACGCAACATTTAGATAACACTGACATAGCCTGGAAATGCAAACCACTAGAAGTTGAAGCCTCTGTAAATAACAGCTTGTCTATGTGCAAGTGGACAAATATGGTGATGTTAAGCAGACAGATTTTAAGGAGAGCACCAAGTACACCCCTGCCTCCAAGCCTTTACATTACTATTTCCTCTGCATGGACCACACTCTCCAAGATTTCCATTAGGCTTACTCCTTCAGCTCCTTTAAGTTTCTGTTCTATGTTGCCTATCTGTAAGGTCTTCCCTGGCTTCTGCAGTCCCCAACCCATGCACTCCCTATTCCTCTTCTCTGCTTTGTTTTATTGGTTTACTTGTTTCGTGTCTACCTCCTCCTACTATGATTTTAGCTTCATGAGGTCAGGGATTTTTGTCTGGCTTATTTATTAGTGCACCCTCAGTTCCTAGAATAGCTTCTGACACATGGTAGGCACCCTGTAAAAGTACATTAACTGAATGAATAAACAGAAACTAGTTTTTCCCAGTTTAGTTTAGTTTAGAGATCCCTGAATACTAGAAACTCTGAAGATCTCTTTATCTCTCGGGATCCCTGAAGACTGTTTTCTGTGACCTTGGTCAAACCAATCTCCCCTCATCCAGAGATTTCTGAAGAAAATTGCTGGCCTTCTTTGGCTCCTAACAAATGGAACTCTTTAGTCCCATTGCTCCCAAGGTCCTGATTCCTGGACCATGTAATTTCATGGCACTAATTCTTTCCCGCCTTCCTTTCCTCCTTGTTCTGTGTGCCTTTCCATAGATTCCCATCTGACCTTAGACACTGGCTCATCTCTTGTCCAAGAGGAACTCCTGGCTGCACATTAAGGACACAAGGAAGAGGTGGAAGCTCTTTCACATAGTTCAAATAATGAAGGTGGAAAAACAAGCATTGTTTGGTACCTGCCTCCCATAGGGCATAGAATGTGGTGATAGAAGGTGGAACTCCTTAAAAGAAAGGTGTGAAATCTTGAAAAGACCATGCAATACGTGCTTATTTCTGCTCCTGCACCTTTATTTATATTGTGTATACACACACACATACACATGCATACTCACACCTCTAGCTGAAATGCCGACTTCCATCCCCTAATCAACTCCTTTACAAATCTTCCCCATCTTTCAGGGTCCATTTATTTCTTCACATTTATTCTCACCACACCACCCTAACATTGCTCTTTCTTATTTGAAATCCCATAGTATTTGTGGTCGATAGCACTCTATATCAGTCAATGTCCCAGCAGGAAACAGATGGCACACTCAGCTGGGATATTTGAGGAGGTGCTTTACGAAAAGTCTATTTACAGCAGAGTGAACAAGGGTTAAAGGAACCATATTTTTCTGGGTCCTCTGGGAAACAGATGCCAAGACACGATTAAATTTGCAAGGGGTTTTTTTTTTTTTTTTTTTTAGAGGAAATGCCTGTGAGAGAAAATAGGGAGGTACCCAGGTAAAGTTGGAAGAACGTTCAAACTATAATTCATGTCTGACCTTGAATAAAGAACAGAGGAATAGAAGGTTGGGTAGAAGCATCCCAAACTGCAATACAGTCTAAGAAAAGTTCAGGAGTCTTCTAGCCAACACTGGCCATCAGAAGAGTCCCACATTTCCCAAGAATGGACCTTCCTTACTGTACCTACCATACTCATTCATTGGCTAGGAGCAGCCCACAGGAACTGTGGTGTCCGTGCAAATGAGATGATGCATTTTAGGGTGCAGAAGCTTGCATCCTTGGCAAGTTGTGCTCCATCTAGTTGGAGGTCTGCAAGGTACATTCTTACGGCTGCTACAGTCCACGCCTTGAATCAAGCATATCTACTTCTCTACACAGATTGGGGGAGAGCTCTTTCATAGTTCCAGTGGGCCTTTCTTCCTGAGGGGAAACTCAAAAGGGGGAATTTAATAGATGAACTATTGCCCCCATCTTTGCAATTTCTCTTGGGATAAAAACTGGTATCATCCTCCCTCTCCCTCCTCCACTATCTATTTTAAATTTTCCTCACCCTTAGCTATCACTTTGGCAGGTCTTGGGGCTTACCTGGAGTCACCCAAACCTTTATTCCTGATAGTTATGAACCTGGTAATCATACTCTTCTCAGGCCAGGGTGACTAAGTGTATCCATTTGTAGTTATACTGAGGCAAGGGATCAGCTGGGTTCCACACTGCCCCCATTATATAAAAGCATACCTACTTCTTCTTGCAGATCACTGTCAAATACTCCTCCCAGTGTGGTGACTTCTGTCCTTGCCTGATGGTCCCAGGCACAAAGGGTCCAAGGTGGTTCAATGGTACCCTTGCTGAGACCTCTAGCAAGTGTTCATATCCTATGGCAATCAGAGTCTCCAACCCTACAAAGTCCAGAGTTACAGGGACAAGAAGCATAAAATCCCCCAGAGAGGTCACTGGTAGTGGTAGTAAGTGTGGCCACTCTTTCTTCCACGCCCCCAGTTTCCAGACCCTTCCTTTGGGACATAGTATCATATAAGAGTCACTGATTTAATAAACATACTGCATGCTAAGGGATGGCACCCCAATCTTTCACAATGATTTTTTTTCCAGTTGAGGGACTCAGTTGTGCTTAGAAAGCTGTTCCAGCATTTTATGAGTTTAGCTGCCTCTAAGTGGTGAAATATGTGATGCAACCAATGGAACTCATAATCACAGTCCCACTCCCACACTCCTTTCACTATAAAGCGGGTCCTCTGATTTTTCTTTTTCTTTTTTTTCTGATTAGATGCTATGCTGTATGCAATTCCATGCTTGTGGACCAGGCGTTTTATAAGCGCCCATATAGTAATGATAGCTGAGGTTTTGTGAGCAAGAAAGGCAAAATCATACCCAGAAAAGATATCTTTCCCTGTGAGAAGGAACAGTTGGCTTTCCTAGAATGGAAGGACATCAGTGTAGTTGACTTGCCACTATGTTGATTTCCTTGAAGAATAATGCCTGAAGGAATTAGTCTATGTTGCCAGCAATTTGGACTTTCAGAAGTAGCAGTAGCTAGATAGGGAATCCACACTGTTGGATCCACACATATCTTCCTCTCTCATACTCTGGACACTCCATTCATGAGCCCATCATGTCCACTCTGGGGTGGCTGATGATAAAGGCTGGTTAATATTAACAGGCCAAGTCATTTTGCTACTTGGTTGTTCTGTAGGAGATGCTTACCTGTTGTAGTTGTTGTTAAGTGCCATTGAGTCATTTCCAACTCATAGCAACACTATGCACAACAGAATGAAATACTGCCTGGTCCTGCACCATCCTCACAATCATTGCAATGCTTGAACCCATTTTTGCAGCCACTCTGTCAATCCATCTTGTTGAGAGTCTTCCTCTTTCTGGCTGACCCTCTACCTTACCAAGCACGATGTCCTTCAGAGACTGGTCCCTCCTGATAACAAGTCCAAGTACGTGACATGAAGCCTCATCATCTTCACTTTCAAGGAGCACTCTGGCTGTACTTCTTCCAAGACAAATTTGTTCATTTTTCTCTGGCAGTCCATGATGTATTGAATATTCTTCACCAACACCATAATTCAAAGCATCAATTCTTCTTCAGTCTTTCTTATTCATTGTCTAGCTTTCCCATGAGTATGAGAAAATTGAAAATATCATGGCTTGAGTCAGGCACACCTTAGTCCTCAAAGTCACATCTTTGCTTTTCAACACTTTAAAGAGGTCTTTTGCAGCAGATTTGCTCAATGCAATACGTTATTTGATTTCTTCACCGCTGCTTCCATGGGCATTGCTGAGGATCCAAGTAAAATGAAATCCTTGACAATGTCAATATTTTCTCCATTTATCACTATGTTGTTTATTGGTCCAGTTGTGAAGGTTTTTGTTTTCTTTATGGTGAGGCGTAATCCATATTGAAGGCTGTAGTCTTTGATCTTCATCAGTAAGTGCTTCAAGTCTTCTTCACTTTCAGTAAGCAAGGTTGTGTCATCTGCATATTGCAGGTTGTTAATGAGTCTTCCTCCAATCCTGATGCTACACTCTTCTTCATATAGTCCGGTTTCTCTGATTAATTGCCAGCATACAGATTGAATAAGTATGGTGAGAGGATACAACCCTGAGACACACCTTTCCTAATTTTAAACCACACAGTACCCCCTTGTTCTGTTTGAACGACTGCCTCTTGGTCTATGTACAGGTTCCCCACGAGCACAATTGAATGTTCTGGAGTTCCCATTCTTGGCAATGTTATCCATAATTTGTTATGATTCACACAATCAAATGTCTTTGCATAGTCAATAAAACATAGGTAAACGTCTCTCTAGTGTTCTCTGCTTTCAGCCAAGATCCATCTGACATCAGCAATGATATCCCTAGTTCCATGTTCTCATCTGAATCTGGCTTGAATTTCTAACAGTTCCTTGTCGATGTACTGCTGCAACTGTTTTTGTGTTGTCTTCAGCAAAATTTCACCCACGTGTGATATTATTGATATTGTTCAATAATTTCTGCGTTCTGTTGGATCACCTTTCTTTGGAATGTGCACAAATATGGATATCTTCCAGTCGATTGGCCAGGTAGCTGTCTTCCCAATTTCTTTGCATAGACAAGTAAGCACCTCTAGTGCTGCATCACAAAATTATCTCTGATCCTCAGGTCTTTTTTTTTTTTATGACCTCTGATCAGGCCATTGGCTACTCATACTAGACTACTTCTCCTTCCGTACAAAGTATACCCGGTAAACTGCTAATAGCTCCACCCATTGGGAAGATTTTTCCCCTCTGCTGTCTTTTGGGATCACCCTTAAATGTGATGAAAATGAAACAACTATCCATCTTTGACTTGTACCTATGTACTGAGTTGATCCAGCTATAAATTAAGCTCAGATATTTTCCTCATCTTTTATTTCATCATATGGGGCTTTCCATGTGGCCATAGGCACAATTATAGGAAACGCACTGGTCCAACTGCAGTGAACAACATGGGGGTCTGGATCCCTGTTCTTGCAGGTTTCTCATGCCTCCTGGTCCTAATCAGGCTCAGTCCCAGATGTACTATTCCTATATCACAGTGAACTCCTGTTGGGCCTGTCTGACTTTACAACTTGGCAGGTCTGACAGAATCCAGCTCATAATGGGCAGTTCCATATGCATTGTCACTTGGTGTCCCATGGCCAAGTGCTCTCTCTCTACCAGGATTCAGTAACATGCCAAGAGCTACTTCTCAAAGGGTACATAATCCTCCACTGCAGATGCCATGACCTTGCTTCAGAATCCCAAGGGCTTGCGTTGTGATTCTCCCACTGGAGCTTGTCATAAACCAAGGTCACCCCACCTACCCTTCCCTCCTCCAACCAATTACTCTATGGCCACTTCCATTTTATGATTTTCTCCCAAGACTCTATGCATTGACCCATATAATTCTTGGCATTCTTTCCTCACTGAACACCTCTCTGATGCTTACTTCCTCCTGGAGGTGATTATGACTGCTTCTAGATCAGCCAGATACTGTAGTTCTTTGAATTTGAAGTATTCATTCAGTTTGAATCATGAGCAAGAGTCCCCAGGATGGCCATCCCCACTGACCTTTGGAGCCCAGGCTGTGGGCCAGGCTCACCACAGACCTCACCTTTCTCACACCCTCTTCACCCCAGGACAACAAGTTGTTCCGAGGGTGCCACCCCTTCTGCCCCTCAGTACAGCCACTTCACTGATGGGGGTACTTTTTCTACAGACTTGATTTTGATGCTCCACACTCCACATTTTCTCATTCAGATAGAGCATGCAAATGCACTTTTTAAAGAAGCTGTGTCCTTACTTAAAGCATGGGGCTGGACACAGCTACGAAAGAGCCCAAATGACTTGGGTATCCCATACCCTTTGTTATGAATTGAATTAAGTCCCCCCAAAACATGTGTTGGAATCCTAACCCCTATACCTGTAGATGTAATTCTGTTTGGGAATAATTTTCTTTGTGACGTTAATGAGGCCATAGCAGTGTAGGGTATGTCCTAAAAATGTAATCACTGAGTTATAAGGAGCAACAGAGAGAGAGACAGATGGAGAGAAGATAGATGCCGTGTGAAGACTGCCGAGGAATCTCAAGAATTGCCAGCTACTAGAAGCTGAAAGAAATAAGAATCTTCTCCCAAAGCTGACAGATTGAGAGCTTTCCCATATAGGCAGTGCCCTAAATCTGGACTTCAGTCCTCTGTACTAGTAAGAAAACAAATTTCTGTTCTTTAAAGTCATCCACTTGTGGTATTTGTGTTACAGCATGTTAAAAAAAAAAAAAAAAAAAAAAACGTTGCCGTCAATTCCAACTCATAGCGACCCTATAGGACAGAGTAGAACTGTCCCACAGAGTTTCCAAGGAGTGGCTGGTGGATTCAAACTGCCAACCTTTTGGTTAGCAACCATAGCACTTAACCACTACGCCACCAGGTTTTTCTGTGTTATAGCAGCACAAGGAACATAAGACACTATTCATTATTCTCATTAGGCCTTTGGAAACCCCTTGCCCCTAAAGATTATTACAAACCAACAGCACAGTATAATAAAAAGAACACTGAATTAGTGCTAGTTCCACCCCAGGCTCTGTCATTAGGTACCTGGGTGGCCTTGAGTAAGTCACTCAGCCTCCTTTAGCCTCATATGTAAAGCAAAAGGGGCAGACTAGTGACTCTTAGATTACCTCTAAGTTGCCTTCAAGCACTAACAACCTATAGCTCAAATTCGACTGTTAACTATCCAAAGACAGAGAAACGTATCTGCTTAGTCAGAGGAGCTTGTTTTAAAATGTCCCTTTTCACTGGAATTAATTGTGAAACTGCAGACAGAAGACTTTTTGGCCCATATTTAAAATTCAGAATCACGAGTATTTTTCTTAAATATGTTTTCTAGTTATTTATTGCTACATAACAAACCATCCCATAACTTACTGGCTCAAAAAACAATTTATTATTTTCTCTCACAGTTCTGTGGTTGGACAGGGCTCAGTTGTGTGGTTCTTGCTTGGGGGTCTTCTATGAAGTTGCAGTCTGATGGCAGCTGCGACTGTGGTCACTGAAGGCCCAACTGGGCTGGATATCCAGATGGCCCACACACACGGGCTGGCAGGTGAAGCTGGCTGCCAGTGGAACCTCAGCTGGGACTGGTGATCAGAGCATCTGCATGTGGTTTCTTCCTCTGTCTTGGGCTTGGCAGTGGGTTCCAAGAGGAAGTGTCCCAAGGATGAGTGTTCCAGAAAAGGGAAGCAGAGACCACAAGTCTTGGAAGTCCTCGAACCGCACTTCCTCCCAGTGACATCGCTAGGGGTGTGGAAGGGTGCAAACCACACCAGTAGACACTGTCAGAGGAGGTGACACCAAAATGACTGTCTATAAAATATCCCTGTTATTATTATATTATATGTTATCATAATATTATTATGTATAATGTTATTATTATAATAATGTTATTATTATATGTTATTATAATTATGACAACAAAAAATTTTTATAAGCCCAGGTTACAAGTATCGATATACCCACAAAATTAAAATCCTATGCTAATTTACTTTTTGAACCTTCTAATGCACCCCAGCAGAGCTGTCTTTATACCAATTACAATGATACTTTGAATCACATGGCTTTGTCTGGCCATACTGTAAGCGCACACTTGTTTTCGTTGTTGCCAGTGTTTTTACAGTTGCTGATTTTGTCAAATTTTCTGGTGTTTTAGCTACAATATTGTGGTAATTAGTATTTGTGAACCTATATCAATAAATTTTTTGAGAATGAAGTAGTAATTAAAGGAAAAAAGTGATATACAGAAATTACGATTTACAAGCAACATTAGTACAAAAAACATTACTAAGGATTCTGTATGGTCTGGTACAGGAGGAGGTCCATGTGGGGAGGTGACATCATGAGCTACCACACTAGGTAACACCAACCCTAGTGACGTCACTGCTTCTGCCCCATTCTGTGGATCAAGCAAGTCACTAAGGACAGGCCAGATTCAAGGGGAGAGAAATTAAATCCCACATCTTGATGGGAAAATGACAAAGTCACATTGCAATCTGTCACAATTTGGAAATCTATAAGATATACCTGTCATATTATATAAACAAATCCACAGAAAAGACACGAATACTTATCTCTGGGCAACATAATTTAAATTTTATTTTATTTATCAAATACTTAAACAGTGCTCACTATGTACTAGGTACTTTTTAAAGCACCTAACACACAGAAACTCATTTAAACCTCAAAAACTCACTTAAGCCTAATTGCCTAAAACCACACAGTAAGTGTCAGAGGCAGGATTTAACTTGTAGTCTGGCTCCGGAGTCTATGCTCATAATCACTACTATTTGCTGCAATTAAGTGAATGTTTACATTTTTTTATGCATCTATATTTTCTACTTTTTTACCCGTGTATTATTTGAAGCACGTATTGATGAAGATCAAAGATTATAGCCTTCAGTATGAATTACACCTTAACATAAAGAAAACAAAAATTCCCACAACAAGACCAATAAGCAACATCATGATAAATGGAGAAAAGTTTGAAGTTGTCAAGGATTTCATTTTACTTGGATCCACAATCAAACTCATGGAAGCAGTATCCAAGAAATCAAATGATGCACTGCATTGGGCAAATCTGCTGCAAAAAACCTCTTTCAAGTGTTGAAAAGCAAAGACGTCATTTTAAGGACTAAGGTGCATTTGACCCAAGCCATGGTGTTTCAGTCACTTCATATGCATGCAAAAGCTGGACAATGAATAAGGAATTGTATTGATCCCTTTGAATTGTATTGGTGAAGAATATTGAATATACCATGGACTGCCAGAAGAATGAACAAATCTGTCTTGGGAGAAGATTGGCCAGAGTGCTTCTTAGAAGCAAGGATGGTGAGACTTGTCTCACATACTTTGGACATGTTATCAGGAAGGATCAGTCCCTGGAGAAAAACAACATGCTTGGTAAGGTAGAGGGTCAGAGAAAAAGAGGAAGACCCTCAACGAGATGGATTAACACAGTGGCTGCAACAATGAGCTCAAGCATAACATCAATTATGAGGATGGCGCAGGACTGGGCAGTGTTTTGTTCTGTTATACATAGGGTCACTATGAGTTGAAACCTAACAACAACTCAGTAATACCTAACAACAACAACATTATTGTATAAGTCATAAAAATTAATAATCACTGGTATTGAAAGAGAAGAAGTCTGTGCTAACTGCTCAGAGAAGCTATATGTGCATTTGTTTAGTCATAAATATAATGTTGCAGAAATAACAACTAAATCCAGGCCAAAGGGTGAACTAAAAGAGACTGAGGCATCTTCTGAAAAGAACTGGGCAGTATTGCGAAACTTGCACTGGGAGTTGAATGCCTGAATTCTTTTAACCCTGTGTAACTTGACTGAGTTGGTAAAATCATGCCAATGCCATCCCCAACTGCAGAACTCTCAGATAAAATCTTTTCAGATAAACAGCAGATACATTTTAGTGTGAGTATGTCCTAAATATTGCAAGCAATATACTAAATTTTTTTTTTTTAATCTAAAATTCAAATTTAACTGGGTCTCCTGTATTTTCATTTGCTAAATCTGGCAACTCTCCCTGCAATACATGTGGTGAGGGACTCTAGGACCACCAAGAATCCTCTGAGAGTCAGTGGTCAGGACCCAGGGGAATAGCTTAAAGGAAAAGCTAAACTCTGGAGGCTCCAGGAGAGGGGAATTGTGAAATCAGGAGCACTCCTGAATTGGGGTTGCTCCGTGCTTGTGTCTGAATATTTAAAAATAAGTCAAAGGAGCCAAAACCTTTTGAGTCACTTTTTTTTCCTTCTGGAAACCCTGGTGGTGTACTGGTTAAGAGCTACAGCTGCTAACCAAAAGGTAGGCAATTCAAATCCACCAGGCACTCCTTGGAAACTCTATGGGGTAGTTCCACTTTATCCTACAGGGTCGCTATGAGTCAGAATTGACTTGATTGCAATGGGTTTGGTTTTGTTTGTTTGTTTTCTCCTTCTACTGTTTCCTTAGGCAAAATTTCTCTCCTGTCACATTATGCGTAAAACCATTTCTTCTGCTACTTTGGGGGAGGACGAAGGGAGCTGGCCTGAAACTGAGTTGGCTGTGGGACACCAGACAAACAGGCACAGGCTGTGGGCTGAACGTTCAGCAGGAAAACTTTCAGTTAGATGTGAGGAGGAATCCCCTTCCTTCCTTAAGGTCTCCGGAAAGAACCCTCAAATTCCTAGTGACAGAACATGAATTTCAATAGGCACTTCTTGGCCTAGGGATCTTTAAAGTGTCCTTTTCCTTGAGGATGTAGAGTGGATGAATTGAACTATGACATCCCTGTTTAAATCCTATTCCCTGGGCAGGATGGGCCAGTACAAGGACCATAAGCCTTGGGTTTGAGTTCCTGCCCTCCTCTTGCTAACCATGTGATTTAGGCAAGTATTTTATCCCCTGTGAGCATCAAATCCTGTCTTTGCAAAATAGTGGGGCATCAATCAAAATTGGTCTCCCTTTTACTTTTCTTCTTCCTAGTAATTGCTCCTTTCAGCTCCTCCATTACCCAACAGAAGCATGTTTTCCCTGTCCCACTTCCCAGCTCCACCACACAACCAATCCTCTTTGAACCTATTCTCCCTGCGTCTTCCCAACTCAGGCCTTTCCCTCCCCACCACATTTCCCAATGCGCACTGGCCTTGGAGTAAGAGCACTGCCAGCTCTTCCTGCCTAGGGAGGGAGGTAGGCACATTGCTGAATTCAAAGGAGTGGCAACCCCTCTGATGGACCAAGGGGAAGAATGGCCGCACTCCTTCCTTTGAGTGCCAGGAGAGACATGCAAGCAGCTGATGCTGGATCCAGAGCAGAACCCAGAGAAGGCAAGCATATGTCTTATGAACATTTATTATATGACAAGAATGAGTGAGCAGGAAGCTTACGGCTACAATTAGTGTGCAATGAAGCAATTCCAGAGTTGATGTGTCTCAGCAATTTAGTATCTACAAAACCCTCTGCCTGAGGGAAGCCATAATCTTGTCCTATATGTGTATGGGTGCATGCGTGCAGTATATACATGTTTCAGAAACTCCAAGCGTCTTCAGAATCTTCATATGGATGTAGAAGTTCCCTGGGCCCTTAAGCTCCAAGCCGTGTCATGGAACTCCCTGACCATTGCCTTCTTGGAGGGCCACAAAGTCTCCAGTCCTGACCCCAGGATGCAGCTCCCAGAGTTAGCCCTCTGGCCAAGCTAAGGGAGTGAACTGATTACATCCCAGATGTTTCCAAAGTGGCCTGGTAGAGCTGTGCCATTGCGCTAGTTTAAGTAGAAACAATTCCCATTCTCATCACTATCCCCATCACCATCATCATTTTGTAAAGAGGCTGGCCCCAGAGAATGATTTCATTATCTAATCATCTTAACATGCATGATTATTTCCCTAAAAATACAATTAGCAGATACACCTCTGGGATTTAAAGTATATAGATAGCACAGCCTAACACAAAAATTGTATCACAAAAGGGAGAAGAGACAGGAGAAAAGAGATACAGGGAAGATTCAGGAAAAGGCAGAGGCAGAGGTGGTGAAACATTGCAGTAGCAGCAGGAGAAAGGGGAATGACAAAAGGGAGAAAAACAAAAAGAGAAAGAGGGAGAAAGTGGTAGATTAAGAGAGAAAGCAAAAAAGAGAAAGCTGCATGAAGAAAAAAGGTAAAACCCTGTGAACATGATCTTCAGCTGCCCACCCCAGCAGACAGGTGGGGCCAGAGCTCTGAGTGTCTCTCCTCCTGCCCACATGCCCAAAAGGTCAAAAACCAAACCTATTGCCATTGAGTCCTTTCCAACTGATGGCAACCCCACGTGTTACAGAGTAGAACTGCTCCATAGTGTTTTCTTGGCTGTAATCTTCACAGAAGCAAATTGTCAGGCCTTTCTCGCACAGCACTGCTGGGTTCAAACTGCCAGGCTTTCAGTTGGTAGCATAGCCCAAACTGTTTTCACCACTCAGAGACCTTATGCTGGTCAGGGGAACCCACAACAGCCCACAGCAACCATGATTTCCAACTCAAGGAATTTCTCCAGCTCTATCTTCTTCCCCCCATTCCTGGTGTGACTTTCCTGTTTTCACCTCTACTGCCTTGTATCCAGAGCCTCCTTCACTGCCTCATCTCTCCAGGTTGACAA
Organism: Loxodonta africana; assembly: GCF_030014295.1. NCBI lineage: Eukaryota > Metazoa > Chordata > Mammalia > Proboscidea > Elephantidae > Loxodonta > Loxodonta africana. The sequence continues at coordinate 53,494,460 of NC_087360.1, read as the reverse complement.
CTTGTCTGCTGACTGCCCAGCTTTGTCTGCTCATCAGAACGCTTGTTCCTAGGCATCGCCTGTGGCTCCAGAAACCAGACACACATGCCCTGACCAGGCCACTGGACACAGCACTACAGACTGAGCCCTGTGTCCTGGGAGGCCCCGCAGGCCTCAACTCCCTTTCACTTCTCCTTTTACATCCTTAGAGAATATGAGCAACCATTAAGAACATGCATGGAGAATCAGAAGGCCCCATGGCAGTACTGAAGAATTTCCTCACCTCCTACAGTTACAGGGCAGATATGGCTGAGGACCAAGCCCAGGCACTGACAGTAAGAGTTGCAGAGTTGCAGTGCTAATTAGTTCTTGACCCCACCAGACCTATGATGATGAGATCAGGGCTCTGGTAGAGAAGGAGTTGCACTGTGAGTGATACAATGGGGAAATCTGAACAGACACAGACAGGCTAACGAATTCCCCTGTGCCTTTCTTGACCTTCAGGACTAGAGTAGTACAGCCTAATTGCTGCAAGCCCAGGTTCAGACAGTGCCATGCTCACGGCTTTGTAATTAGTCCCTTTGTAAATTATCTTGATTTGAGTGTACCAGCTCTTTCCTGAGAGTTCCCTAAGTGATACAGGGTGTCAATAAATATTAAGAAGGGAAAGGAGTTCAGTGGCCAAATAAGTTCAGAAAAGTCATGGTTAAGCCTAACCAGGATTTCCAAATGCAGAACATAGCTGATTGATTTACTGAACTATTAATGTGGTTTTTAGTCCCATTGTTGTAGGACACTCAAAAGAAAGATTAGTGTGTTTTCTGGGCCAAAACCAAGAAGTAGGCTACCCTTGTTCTGAGTCTGATCTCCAGTGCCATAGAGTATCTTACATTTCAGAGCCGAAACAAAAAATGGAAGCTAATACCAAACAAACACCTGGAAGACAATCCCGAGCTGAGATTTATTCAGGAGGTAAAGACCAACTGAAGAGGAAGATGGGATTTCCCAAGTCCTTGATGGGAGGGGATGGGCGTAGACAGTTATCTCTGGCAGCAGGATCTCCACCCTACTTCCCTGTCATTCCACAGAGTGGTCAGAGCTTTGACAGAAGCCCCAGGGTATTCATGCCCAAGAAAGCTGAACATGGAGTCAGCGTCCTGAGAACCTTGGCCAAGATCACTGTGCCCTGATCCTGGCATGGAAATAACGGATCCACCTACTCTGCAGGGCTGGAAGCAGAGACCTTGAGGGTCTTATGACCAGAGACTCATTTCCAAACTTTATATAACTGTAATGTCTCCCCCAGAGTCCTGAAAATTTGAAGCAAGAGTGAAAGAAACCTCTTACAAACCAGAAATCTGATTGATTTGCTGCCAACCAAGGGAAGTGAAGGCCATCCCTATATGTCTGGTTGTGACACCTACACTCCACTGTAGTGAAGGTGTTCTTCTCAGTAGCGCTTCCAATCAGATAACTGGAATTAATGACTTAATTCAAAGATGCAGAAAATTTTAGTCCCCAGTGTGGTTTGAACCGTGCTTCCAAAAGATATGCTGAAGTCCTAACACTGTACCTGTGAATGTGAATTTATTTGGAAACAGGGTTTTTCCTGAGTTATCAGTTAAGTTGAAAGAAGTCATACCAGAGTAGGGTGGATCCCAATCCTAATCCCTCTGAGTGGTGTCTTATAAAAGGGAAGAAGAGACAGGGAAACAGAGTTAGAGGAGAGACAATATGTGAGGATCCTTCTACAAGCCAAAAGTTGAAGGAGACAAGGAAAGATCTTTTCCCAGGTCCTACAGACGGAGAACATAGTCTGCTGACAACCTGAATTCAGACTTCAGACCTCCAGAACTGTGAGACAATAAATTTCTCTTCTTTAAAACTACCCTCCGTGGTAGTTAGTTAAGGAGGCTCTATGAAGCTAAGGCAGGCTCCAAAGCAAGGACAATGGACCGAGAATTTTAGGGGTGGTGTCTCTTCCTATATTTGCCAGCATAGCTCTAGCTGTGCAGCCTGATTAATACAGCCCACTTAAGCCAGAAAATGAGACAAGGGATAGAAACCCACCTACATGTTCCAGTAGCTCCTCATCAACTAAGATCTAGAAAGAAGAACTTGTTAAAGAGTAGTTCTGTTCTTTCCCTCCCCCCTTGTCACTATAAGTCATAATCAACTTGTTAGCAACAGGTTTGGTTTTGGTTACCTACCTTTAGGAGTCTCTTTTCTGACCTACTTTCCTCCCTCACAAAGGGATCATAACCTGACCCTATGAATGCCAGTAAATTTCCATCAGTCCTTAAACTAGCCCAAGCCAGACCTGGCCCACCTTGCATGTGCAGAAGGGCCACCTGTTACCACTAATTGACTTCAACAGAGGATGCACCAACAGGTTGAATGAATCAGAAGGATAATATTCTAAAGTGAGAGGTCTAACAGGAACAGCGTCACCTCCTATATCCTGGCCACCTTCTAGAATTTTTCCCTCCCAAGTACGCCTGTGCAGCCACCATCTTGCTGCCCAAATCACATATAAGCCCTGCTTCCTTACAGCTCAGGGAGCTGGATCTGAGGAACTTCCTCCCAGCTCCTTACTCTGCACATTGCAATAAAGTTACTTTCTCTTTCTCAAAGACCAGTGTCCAGATAATTGGCAAGTCTGAGTGCACCAGACAAGGACCCACCTTCTAGGGTTTAGTAACAGTGTGATCTGTTCTTTGCGCCCCCAGGCTCAGTGTAGACTTGATAGGACCATGTGCTACACCTGTTCATTTAGGTCTAATCCCTAATTAATTCAGCAGATCTCCTGGAATGCCTGCTAGGCTAGGAAAGATGGAGCCTATAAATGATTGTATAGTATTTTTTGCACAAAAATGTATACTAGGTTTTCTGGCTAACATGTTGTGTTGAGCACTTATGAAGCCCTCTAATATGATGAATGAAATGATGCAAGCCAATGAGGATGCAGAGAATGAGAGAGGAACAAATATTAGATAAGAGATTTCGACTAACTTTTTCAAAAATGGAAAGTAGATAAAGGAGTCACAACTGACTTAGAGTTGCAAAAGCTGTGCTCTGAGCCTACGGAGGGATACCTGTGAGAAGTGAGCTGTTTCACCCTGTAAAGCCCCCAGAAATATTGGCAATGGGAGGCACTGAGTACTTCAGAAAACAATAGGGTGGGCTGGCACTGAGAAGAGGGGTATTGGTTGGTTGAAGTCTGTATGCAGGACAGTTAGCCTTCCATCCATCTTCCCAACCCTATGCAGCCAGATGACTAACCATCCTGCCCAGGTGGTAAAGTGGAGACTGGTCCTCTAATTATATTGAACTGGAAAAGCTACATGTACATGTTCAGGAACTCAGGGCAAAGCAGAAGACACAGTGGAGTCTTGGGGTTAAAAACAGAAGAAGTAAGTGAAATTCTACATCTTGAATAGTGAAAAAAAAAAAAAATCCTCATCCAGCTCCGAGAATGACAGGAGTTAGGTACAGAGATAGAGATGAAGGCAATAGTGATAGTGATAGAGATAACAGCGAGAGAGAGAGAGAGAGAGAGAGGGACACAGAAAGAGAGATTAAGGTCTTCAGGAAGAGATTGGCTTTTCTGAAGAAACTGAATTCTCACGTTTCTTCACAAAAAAATAAAAGAACTCCATCCTGCTTGTTGCTTGATCACTGTACAGTGAAGCTCACCAAACAGTAACTCCTTCTCTCCTGAAATGGGAACCCTGGTGATGTAGTGGTTAAGAGCTACATGTGCTAACCAAAAGGTCAGCAGTTCAGCTCCACAAGGCTCCCCTTGGAAGTTCTATGGGGCAGTTCTACTCTATCCTATGGACACTCGCTGTGAGTCAGAATCCATTGATGGCAACAGGTTTGGGTTTTTTTTTTTCCTCTGAAAGCACACACATCCAGAGCTCCCAACCATTTTAATAGGGCCTTTCTCTTAAATATGAATGACAACCATGAAATATGAAGAATGCTGACCAAAATGAACAGGAAAATAAAAACCTAGAAGAAACAGAGACAAGAACAAAATAAAAAAAAAAAAAACTTTGACTACCCATTGTCGTTGAGTCAATTCTGACTCAGTAAAAACTTTGATTAGTATCCTTTAATTAATATAAGAAAATATTGCATTTGTGAAACCAAAAATTGGATGCAATAAAAAGTAACAAAGAACAGAAAGCACTCTTCAAAGATAAAAATATGATAGCTTAAATAAGAAATGCAATACAACCACTGAAAAATAAAGTCAAAGAAGTCTCCCAAAATTTAGAAAGAAAAGACAAAGACTTTAAATAGGAAATAAATTTAAAGAATAATTCGAGAGAGTAAACAATTATCAAATAGACATTCCGGAAGAAGAGAACATATAGAAACAGACAAAAAAAAACATCCAATATATATTAAAAAACGTTTTCCATGAATTCAAAGATATGAGTCCCCTGATTGAAATGGCTCTCTGATTGCCAAACAAAATAAATGAATAAAAACCATATATCAAGGCTCTTCATCATGAAATTTTACAACAGGAGTAAAGATAATATCCTAAATGCTTCCAGAGAGGAAAAGCATCACATCAAAATACATGAAATAAGAATGACAATTGACTTCTCAATTACCACATGGGAAATTAGAAGACAAAATTCTGTGGGAAGTTTCTTTTAAACCTAGAATCAAATCCCCAACTGAACTATGATTTAAGTATGAGGACGGAATAAAAATATTTTTAGATCTACAGAACATGTTCAACTTCTTCGGCAACTGCTAGAAGATATGCTTCACCAAAATAAGGAAGAAACCCAAAAAGAGAAAAACATAATTACAGGAAACAGGCTCCAGGCAGAAGAACAGGAAAGATAAATCCTAGGATGATGGAAAAGGAAAGTCCCAAGATGGTGGTTTTGCAGCAGACTTAGAGAACAGAAAATCCAAACAGAAGCAAAAGGGCTCTAAGGAAAAACACCAGCAGAAAAATTAAGCTGTTACAAAACATGATGTGCACGTTTGTTGTTAGGTGCCATCAAGTGAGTTCCGACTCATGAGGACCCCATGTACAACAGAACAAAACACTGCCCTGTCCTCTGCCATCTTCACAATTATTGCTATTTTTGAGCCCCTTGTTGCAGCCACTGTGTCAATTCATCTTGTTGAGAATCTTCCTCTTTTTTGCTGACCCTCTACTTTACCTAGCATGATGTCCTTTTCCAGGGACTAGTCCCTCCTGAAAACATGTCCAAAGCATGTGAGATGAAGTCTCACCATCCTCACTTCTCAGGAGCATTCTGGCTGTACTTTTTCCAAAACAGATTTGTTCATTCTTCTGGCAGTCCATGGTATATTCAATATTCTTTGCCAATATCATAATTCAAAGGCATCAATTCTTCTTCAGTCTTCCTTAATCATTGTCCAAATTTCACATGCATATGAGGTGATTGAAAATACCATGGCTTGGGTCAGGTGTGACTTAGTCCTCAAAATGACATACAAAAAAGGAAATGCAGTGTACTACTTGCCTTAGCAGTCAACAAGATGCATCTGTCATAACCATACAAATATTGAATATTGGCTTATACAAAATTTGTGATATAACACTTTTGGTGGATAGTAGAAGTGATGCCATTTCCTACAATAAGACTATATAGTATAAATCTCCAAGAATGGGGCAAAATATGTATCATGCCTCAAAATATGTCTGACCATAGAATCCCTTTGAGGCCAAGCATCCTATCCTGTGAAATTAGTGTTCCATGGAATGCCAGTATGAGAATTGATGCCACAGAGTAGAGTAGTGAAGGATTTTATCTACCACCCTCTGATTTCCCCAGCCCAGGGGCTGGCATTATTGGAAGAGGACCTGGCACATCAGTGCCTGTTAAATATCAGTACATAACAGTGTGCCATTATAAGCCAAAATAAATAATGCTCATAGGAGTCCAAAATCCCTGGGCAGAGCAAGGTTTCATGAAGAAAGTTAAAGACTATGAAATCAGCTTTAAAACAACAACAAAAAAGAAAATTGGAAAGTGTTTAAATTACCTGGGAGGTGAGATGATAAAGTTCACCATTCCAGGGAAGGAGAACAATTGTGTTTGGGTGTGATAAGGAAATTGGTGTAAGTAGAGATGAATCTTTCTGCCAGGAAAAAAAAAATGAAAAATAAAGTTGAGTAAGAAGTTTAAGGCCAGGCTTTGAGGAGCCACTGGAGATTTTTGAAGACAGGACTAAGAGGATAAAATCAGTGTTTGAAATAGAGTATTTCAATAGCAGGGAATAGGAGAGACTACAGGGGGGAAGAAGCTAAAGCTGGAGAGACCAGCTTGCTCCTGAGGGTAAAGATCTGATCCAAGATGGTGGCAGCTGGACCATAGGAAACTCCACTGCTTCTATACCATTGTGCTTTCACAAAAATGCAAAACTTCTTCCTCTTCTACACCTGATTCCATCAGGTCATACCATCCTCAGCCACTCTTTGATACTGCCACTTACCATATGCAGACTGGCCACATTCCCTGAGAACTTTGGGCACCTGAAGTGTTCTTTCTTTCTCCCTCAACTTGGACATTACCTCTTGTGTTTCAAAGGTCTTTGCAGTGGCTCTCCAACACTCTAGCCTCACAGTTCTTGGTTGTGACACAACTTAGTTCCACTCTGAAACTTCACCATCCATTTCTCAAACCACAATCTCCGATTCTTCTGGGTTTCTTGGTCTCTTATGTCTTATACCTGCATTTCAACCTCAATGACACCTATCTTGTGGAGCTTTAATATATCCCACTAGCCTACCCTCAGTTTCCTTTCCTACACTCTAGAACTCAGGTCACGAACTTCAATTATCCCTACACACTAGGCTCCTTGACTTTCTCACTTTCATTTTCTGTCACACCTGCCCTACAAATTCCCTTCACTATAATTGTAACTGGGCATCTGACCAGTGATATATGAATTATATAATTGAGGGCCTAGTGAAACTTCATATTTTCCAGTCCCAGGTAACTCCAAATCACCCTCATAAACATTTCTATTTGGCTGTTAGTTTCTGCTCCCATTAACAACCTTCACTGATCTCTTTAAACTTATAACCAACTCCCTCCCTCTTTACCTCACCTCCTATAACATAGTGGAAGAGGTATCTGTCTTTAGGTTTAGAACCAACCCCTCCACCTCTAGCCTTAGCCCCATTCCTTCCCATCTCAGACAATTGAACCCATTCATTTTTGTGTTGTCAGCCTATCCCTCTCTGCTCGCTCCTTCCTCTCAAGTCTTAAAAATGCTTATGCCACCTTTAATTATTACCTAATCTTTCTCCTTCTCTCCTAGGCCAAGCTTCTTGAAAAAAGAGTCTGTATTCACTGTCCCCACTTTTTTTTTTTTTTTAGTCCCCTATTAACTCTTTGATGTAAACATGCTGTAATCTATTCTCTGCACCCAACATGCCGGGCAAGTTATTCTTGCCAAGAATACCTACTAACTTTATGCTTTGGTGCATTTGGCACTCTTAACAGAAAATTCTATTCTTTATTTTTCTTTAGGACCATGCCCTTTCCTGCTTCTTTTTTCTTCCTCCTTGACCATTCATTCACCCATCCAAGAAAACATTCACTGAGCACCTACTACATGCAAAGCGGACCACTAAACAATCAGTTCCTTCAAGAGTTCATAGTCTGGTAGAAGAAGGCAGTCTTAGAAACAAGAGCATCCTCTAATGTGCTACAGGGGCAGTGCTGGAAGTTGTAGACAGTCCACAGGAGGCCAAAAAAAAAGAGAAGGAATTGCCAAATAGTTCCACTTCTAGCATGGCAACATGAGGAGCTCCATGGACCTTCTCCTCCATAAAACTGCTGAAAATTATTTTAAAAACAGTCATCTAGAGTCTCTGAAATTGTCCTAAGGGCATACAGCAAATGAGAAATGTTTATTCAAGAAAATATTCTAAAACTCTGTAAGAAGAGCAAGACTCTATGGCATTTGAACTGTGACCCACTCCCCTTCTTCCACCTCTCTGCTCAGCATGACGGAAACTCCATTCTGGATGGATGCAGCCAGGATCATAGGACTCCCTGTCCTCCCAGCTCCCACCTAGAGAGTTACAGAGGTGTAAGACATCAGAATTTCTCATTCTGCCCCTACCAAGAGGTAGGAGTACCAGTAGGAGAACTGATGCCAAAGAGTAGTGAAGGATTTTGTCTAGCACCACCTGATTTCCCAAGTCCAGGGGCTGGCATTATTGTAAGAGGACATGAAACCTAAGAAAACCTATTGCCATCGAGTATATTCTGACTCATAGCGACCCTATAGGACAGAGTACACCTTCCCCATAGAGTTTCCAAGGAGCACCTGGTGGATTCGAACTGCCAACCTTTTGGTTAGCAGAGGTAGCTCTTAACCACTATGCCACCAGGGTTTCCAAGAGGACATGAGTGCCCTTTAAATATCAGTACATAGCAGTGTACTGGAAACCCTGGTGGCATAGTAGTTAAGAGCTATGGCTGCTAACCAAAAGGTCAGCAGTTCAAATCCATCAGACTCTCCTTGGAAACCCTATGGGGCAGTTCAACTCTGTCCTATAGGGTCGCTATGAGTTGGAATGGAATCGATGGCAACAGGTTTGGTTTTTGGTTTGTTTAGCAGTGCACCATTATAAGCCAAAATGAACAATGCTCATAGGAATCCAAAATCCCTGGACAGAGCAAAGTTTCATGAAGAAAGTTAAAGACTTTGATATCAGCTTTAAAAAAAAAAAAAATTCTTCTCCCTCTAAGCCCCCACTGGTAGGCCAGTAGCACAGTGAGAATTAATTAACCTTACCCAGTTCATTTGTAAAACACTCTAGAAATGCATATTTCTTTTCTTTTCTTAACTAATTTAAAAAGCAATTGCAATAAACAATATGTATATAATTATATTGTTGGGAGCATAACATTTAGAAATGTAATATATTTGCCAATAACTTCACAAAGCCATATTAGGATAAAGAAACAAATCCAAATGGTAACTCAAATCCACAGGAACAAATGAAGATAACTGGAAATGGGAAATAAGGTTAACATAACAAAGCTATAAATATATCATTGTTGTGCTTTCTTCTCTCATTTTCTTTCAAAAAATGAAATTATATAAAGTAATAACAACAGTGTATGGCTGGGTTTGTAACATATACAGATGTAATATTATAACAAAAATACTCAAAAGGGGAGGTGAGAAAGAAGTGATATAAGAGTAACAATTCTGCATCTCATTGGAATTAAATTAGTATATATCAGAAGAAGTTTCTAATAAGATGTATATGGCAATTCCTAGACCAACCACTAAAAAACATATATATATAGTAAAATTTATCATTAAAGAAATTTAAATGTTATATTAGAAAATTCTGCATTATTAGAAAATAATGCAAAAGAAAACAGTAAAGGATAAATAGAAAAACAAAAAAGACACGAGACATGTAGAAATAAAAAGTAAATTGTCAGATGTAAATCTAGCTGTATCAATAATAGCATTAAATGTGAATGCCTTATACAATTCATTAAAGAGGCAGAGATTGTCACACTAGATAAAGAACAAGACCCAACTTTGTGCTGTCTACAACAGATACATTTTAGATTCAAAGACACAAATAGATTGAAAGTAGAAGAATATAAAAGGATATATCGTGCAAGTAGAAACCATTCAATCGTACATTTTTTTTTTATGGTGAATTGTATAGTAAGTAAATATTGCTTGGTAAAGCTTGTACAAAAAGAGGAAGGAATTTTAATTTCCACTTAGGAGAGAAAGTCTCAGAGATTAACTTAAGAAAGTTACTGAGCGTTTTCCAGTAACTTTCTTAAGTTACTTAACTTCCAAAACCAAAAAGAGATATGCCATTTTGGCAGAAGAGCCAAGTAAGCAAAGACTGGAAGCATAAATGGTCTGTTAGGTCCATACATCCTGTAAGTTGTGTGGCGTGGCAGCAGGGTAAGTGACTGGGGTCTTCTCATTACTAGATATTCCTCCTTTGTCAGCTCCCTGAGTCATTGCCACTATGATCACACCCTATGTCTCTTTTCTTTCTCCCTCAAAACCCTCTCCCAGAGCGGTCTCATTTCTACCGTCATCCAGATGCACAAACCAAAGCCTTTGGCTGATGATATATATCTCCATCCCCCAGCAACCAAAGATAGAAGCCTAAGAGTCATTCTCAGCTCCCACTTATCCTTTCCCCACTAGCCCTAATAATATCCAAATCCTGTCAAATCTATGTCCCAAATCTCTCTCACGTACATAACCACCAACTTAGTTAGGTTCTCAGCATCTCTAAAGTAAACTACTGTTTGTATCTGGTCTCCCTACACAAATTTCATTCTCCTTCCTCATGGCCAGCCACCAAGTGATCTTTCTAAAGCACAAATACCATAATGACTCTTCCCTTCACTTTCTATCACCATAGCGGGCCTCTCAAACTTCCCCAAGAAAGAGCACCACTAGCAAAGAATAAACGCACTCCCACTTAGGGAGCCTGGTACCATGCCCAAGACTGCCAGGATCCACCCAAATTCATTTTAATTCTATAATAAAACTTTATATTACCTAGCTAAATAAATCACTCAACTTGTTTCCCAGTGTTTTTCGAGTAAGATTGATGCCCCAGGAATGTTGTTTACTCACCTCGTGGCATTCAAGTCTCCCTGGCATACTACCACATGCCTCCATTTGTATCTCTACCTGTAATTGCGAAGCAGAGGTTATTATATATCCCCAATTGTGCTGCTTAGCCTGGCACATAAGGCCCTCACAATCTGGCCTATTTTTGGTTCTCCAATACCACATCTCACCTTTCTCCAGCTTATACCCCTCTCCAGTAATACACTCTGTGTATTCTCAGAATCTAGAATAAGACTTGCATAGAATATGTGGTAAGGAAAAAAAATTATACTCCAGTTCAGAAATTGTCTTCAACCAGAAGATTCTTCTCACCTTAAAACCTCAGGCCTTCCAGTGAATCGATTCTGACTCATAGTGATCCTACAGGAAAGAGTGGAGATGGCTCATGGGGTTTCTGGGGGGTGGATGGTGGATTCCAACTGCCAACTTTTGGTTAGCAGCCAGGCTCTTAACCACTTCCCAGCCAGGGCTCCACTTAAAATACAGTATCCTTGAACTGGGAAGAGTGCTCTTACACATTTAGATACACTTTGGACCACATTCATTTCTTTTTCTGAACGGACTTTCAAAAAATACTGTTTCTTTTTCCTATTTGCTTTGAAAGTTCCATTACAGAAGTGTACGGCCAAAGAATTTTAGACCTGAGAAACACTGTGAGACATACTTTCTCCTGATGCCATTTCGAAGGTTTTTCCTACTACATTTATTGTCATGCAGTATTTTTCTTGCTGCATTGTTTAATACATAGACCAAAAAAAAAACCAAACCCAGTGCTGTCAAGTCGATTCCGACTCACAGTGGCCCTATAGGCCAGAGTAGAACTGCCCCATAGAGTTTCCAAGGAGCGCCCAGCGGATTCAAACTGCCGACCCTTTGGTTAGCAGCTGTAGCACTTAACCACTACGCCACCAGGGTTTCCAATACATAGACATTTCACAATAAAGGCTTATGTGCCAAAAAAACCTCAGGGCTTCCAGATTGCAGTGGACTTCTAGAAAACTCATCGTGTTGTATTGTTATTTTTATTAAACTAACAAATTTCTCACATTTTACAAAGAATACGTGTTCACTATTTAAAAAGCAAGTAAGCGATATAGGAAAATATAAAGAATGTGGTATGTTACTCAAACTCTCCTACCCAGAATAGCAAATGCTAACATACAAGCATCATTTTAGACATGCCTCTGTTCAAAATGGGGCCCCTGAATCGTGTAAATGGTTTGCGCTTGACTATTAACTGAAAGGTTGGTGCTTCAAACTCACCCAGCAGTGTTACTGAAAAGAAAGCCTGGTGATTTGCTTCTGTAAAGATTACAGCCAAGAAAATTTTATAGAGCTCAGTTGTACTGTGACACACATGAGGTCGCCATGAGTAAGAACCAACTCAACGGCAACGGGTTTGGCTCTATTCACACAGTGTCATAATTGGTTATATGTCCATCTCTTGCATAAAACAGTGAGCTTTTCAAGGACCCCAGTCTTCTTCATATATCCTGCATCTGCCAAACTCCTGACACAGATGTACTCTGTGTGTGGGGAAGGGAAGAAACTCCCCCATCAGTCATGTCCTCCAATAGCAGGAGTCCACCCTTTCTATATGAGCCCTTTTGCTGACCAGCAGCTTTTAGCAGGAAGCCCCCGGGATCATCCATTCCCCCAGCTCCGCTTCCCCCATCACCTACCTTCTCTACCTAGCCCCTAAATTCTGCTCCAGGGTAGAGATTTGGGAGGTGAGAATCTGGTGATCCTTCTAATTATAGGGGAATTGACAGGGCGGAGTGGAGAAATGTGTATTTTTAGCTGAGGTGAAGAGAAAGCAGATCAATAGAGAAATTTTTCTGTCAGAACTTTCCTTATCTCCTGCTCCTGAACTAAGTAGGTTCCAAGGGTCTTGAACTTGAAAAATTTTAGAATAAGAGAAAGAGAACAAGAAAAATGTGTGAAAAGGGAAGTGGGAGTGGAGAAAAACGGTTAACATCTCTGTCAGAATATTTATTTTGGAGAGATTTGCAAAACAGTGAAATGTGTTTACTGTTCATTGTTGGGAAGCTAACAAGAAATAGATACAGAGGCAGCATGATGCTAACTGCCTTTGACACTGGTGATGGCCCTTTGGTTGGAACAAATTCACCCAGTGCCGAAACAAATTATTTCATGTGTCTGTTTTCTTGAGAGCCACCCTTCGCAAATATTCTAATGCTGGAATTGGCTCATCCGTCCATTTATTGATTTATTTGCAGGCAGGCTGGTGTGGAGGAGTATCAGGCACAAGGGACACTCCAAGGATGCAGGGGCTGAGCATAGGGAAGGATTAGGATGACTGATGCTAATCACAACTGGGTTACAAGTTCTCTGGCCAGGTTGGGGCATTGCCCTCCTATGACTGTCCTGGGGCAGTAATTCTGACCTGTCATTGCCACTCATTTAATTTTCACAAATACACAAGGAGAGAAGTACTTTTATTGTCCCCTTTTTACAGATGAGGAGCTGAGACACCAGGGGGTATTTGACCCAACATCAACCACATAACTGTGTAGTGGCAGAGCTGGCATTTTGGCTATACACTGTGTATCTCCCACTGCCTTACCCTTTTATCATATCTTGTTCCTTAAGAAAGAAAGTTAAAGCCTCTCCTCTCCTGGAGACCTAAGCCAAGGCCACACTCATCCATCTCTCCCTCCACTTAGTCCCCCAGTAATCCTCTGCAGAAACCCACAGTCATGTCCCAAATTTTCAGAACAAGTCCGGGGATTCAAATTCAGAGGTATGTGAATTAGACAAAGTTTTATTTCCTATAACTGGAGTAATAATATCTATTTATAATTTTCTAGCAATTGATATTTTTAAAAATGCTTCAAATATGTTTTTGAAAATGTTGTTGTTGTTGTTAGGTGCCATCGAGTTGGTTCCAACTCATGGTGACTGTCATGGATTGAATTCTGTCCCCCAAAAATGTGTGTCAACTTGACTAGGTCATGATTCCCAGTATTGTGTGATTGTCTACCATTTTGTCATCTGATGTGATTTTCCTATGTGTTGTGAATCCTACCTCTATGATGTTAATGAGACAGGATTAAAGGCAGTTATGTTAATGAGGCAGGACTCAATCTACAAGATTAGTTTGCACCTTGAGTCAATCTCTTTTGAGATATAAAAGAGAATTGAGCAGACAAAGGGGACCTCATTACCACCAAGCAAGAACCAGGAGGGGAATGTGTCCTTTGGACCAGGGGTCCATGTGCTGAGAAGCTCTAGACAAGGGGAAGTTTGATGACAAGGACCTTCCTCTAGAGTCAAGAGAGACAGAAAGCCTTCCCCTTGAGCTGGCACCCTCAATTCGAACTTCTAGCCTACTAGACTGTAAGAGTATAAATTTCTGTTTGTTAAAGAATAAATTTCAGTTATAGCTGCACTAGATAACTAAGACAGCAACCCTATGTACTACAGAATGGATAGGTAATATTAATATAGTTTAAGGATGAGAATTAGAGACGGTCATCCATGCAAACTGCCATGGATTGGTTACAGCTGCTTGGGTTAGGCTCTGAGATGTGATGCGTTCTGAAGTCAATTCCAGGTTCAGCGGGAAGGAGTCAAGTGGTTAATGCATGTTATTGCTGTGGGTATGGAATAGATTGGGGAGTGACTTGAGAGCTGCATATAGTAGAGTGACATCATGTTCTTGTTAGTTGGTATGTCACCTCCAACTCATGGCAACCCCATGTAAAAACAGAATGAAACATTACATGATCCTGAGTCATCTTAATGATTATTGGTAGGCTCAACTCCATTGTTACAGCCACTGCATATTTTGAGTGCTTCTAAACCTTGGAGCCTCATATTCCAACCCTATATCGTACAATATTTGGTTTCTTTCCATAGGGTTTTTATTGGCTAATTTTCTAAAGTAGATCACCGAGCTTTCCTTTCTACTCTGTCTTAGTCTGGAAGCTCCACTGAATCCTGTCCACCATGCTGATTCTGCTAGTATTTGAAATACTGGTGGTATAGTTTCCAGCATCATAGCAACACACAAGACACCACAGTATGACAAACAGATGGATGATAGAGAGTGACACCATAACCATATTTAATTCACACAAATGCAACCTCACAAGTTCCATAAAGATAAAAAGAGAGAGAACCATTTAACAAGTTTGAGTGATTCTAACCCATCCTTGTACACATGCCCTGGAGTGAGGAGGTGAGCACATGCCCTGGAGTGAGGAGGTGATGGGCCTTCAGTCCCCACATGTATCTCTTGGTATGAGCATCACACCACACTAAGTGGGATTCTGGCTTTAGAAAGAAACAGAAAATACTTTCATGTGGCATGACCTCCAAACACAAGCCAAATACTTCATCCAGAACAGTAATCTGTTACTAATGCTGGAGGAAAAAAGAAAAGGCTTAAGATCTCCAACATGGTACATTCCTACAGAATTTTCAGAGTTAATTAAGCAATTTGCTTCCATTAAGATTACAGCTAAGAAAACCCTATGGAGCAGTTCTACTCTGTAACACATGGGGTCGCCATGAGTTGGAACCAACTCAATGGCAACCAACAACAATTTTGTTTATATACAATTCTATTGAGAACTCATCCATTTGGAACCTATCACTCATATCAGGTATAAATCTATAGTGCTTATCACCCTGGGTGTGGTGAAAGAGCTCTGGACTGGAATTTAGAAGTGTCAGTGCTACCATTACTAGCTCTCCAGTCACTTAGCAGTTTTCTAAACTTCCCTGAACACCCCACTGGAGATAGAAATCAGTAGCTTGAGGTATTCCTCAGAGCCAAGTGCTAAGAAAATGCTTCAGTTGTATTGTTCTTCTGAGTTCTTAAATTTATCTTTCCATTCCACCTCATACTAGCTGAGCCAACTTGGGCAAGTCAGGTACCCTTTTTGAGTCTATTTCCTTATCTTAAAAGTAGGGAAAATAATCCATCACAGAGTGGTTTAAAAAGTACTCTAAATACGCCCCTTATCACCACTCTTATTCAACATTGTGCTGGAAGTCCTAGCCAGAGCAGTTAGGCTAGATAAAGAAATAAAGGGCATCCAGATTGGCAAGGACGAAGTAAAAGTATCTCTATTTGCAGATGACATGATCTTATACACAGAAAACCCTAAAGAATCCTCAAGAAAACTACTGAAACTAATAGAAGAGTTCAGCAGAGTATCAGGATACAAGATAAACATACAAAAATCAGTTGGATTCCTCTACACCAAAAAAAAAAAAGAACATCGGTGAGGAAATCACCAAATCAATGCCATTTACAGTAGCTCCCAGCAAGATAAAATACTTAGGAATAAATCTTACCAGAGATGTAAAAGACATACAAAGAAAACTACAGTACACTTCTGCAAGAAACCAAAAGAGGCTTACATAGGTGGGAGAACATACCTTGCTCGTGGATAGGAAGACAACATTATAAAAATGTCTATTCTACCAAAAGCGATCTATACATTTAATGCAATTCCAATCCAAATCCCAACGACATTCTTTAATGACATGGAGAAACAAATCACCAACTTCATATGGAAAGGAAAGAGGCCCCGGATAAATAAGGCATTACTGAAAAAGAAGAACAAAGTAGGAGGCCTTACTTTACCTGATTTTAGAACCTATTATACCACCACATTTCTGATCAGCGCCTGATCTCTAAAATCTACATGGTACTGCAAAAACTCAACTGCAAAAAGACAAATAACCCAATTAAAAAATGGGCAAAAGATATGAATAGACACTTCACTAAAGAAGATATTCAGGTAGCTAATGGATATATGAGGAAATGTTCACAATCATTAGCCATTAGAGAAATGCAGATCAAAACTACAATGAGATTTCATCTCATTCCAACAAGGCTGGCATTAATCCAAAAAACACAAAATAATAAATGTTGGAGAGGCTGTGGAGAGACTGGAACACTTCTCCACTGCTGGTGGGATTGTAAAATGGTACAACCACTTTGGAAATCGATTTGGTGCTTCCTTAAAAAGCTAGAAATAGAACTACCATCCGATCCAGCAATCCTGCTCCTTGGAATACATCCTAGAGAAATAAGAGCCTTTCCACAAACAGATATATGCACACCCATGTTTATTGCAGCACTGTTTACAATAGCAAAAAGATGGAAGCAACCAAGGTGCCCATCCACGGATGAATGGATAAATAAATTATGGTATATTCACACAATGGAATACTATGCATCGATAAAGAACAGTGAGGAACCTGTGAAACATTTCATAACATGGAGGAACCTGGAAGGCATTATGCTGAGTGAAATTAGTTGCAAAAGGACAAATATCATATAAGACCACTATTACAAGAACTTGAGAAATAGTTTAAACTGAGAAGAAAACATCTTTTGTGGTTACGAGAGGAGAGGGGAGGGAGAGAGGGAGGGGGTATTCACCAATTAGACGGTAGATAAGAACTACTTTAGGTGAAGGGAAAGACAACACACAATACAGGGGAGGTCAGCACAATTGGACTAAAACCAAAAGCAAAAAGTTTCCTGAATAAACTGAATGCTTCGAAGGCCAGTGTAGCAGGGACAGGGGTATGGGGACCATGATTTCAGGGGACATCTAAGGCAACTGGCATAATAAAGTCTATTAAGAAAACATTCTGCATCCCACTTTGAAGAGTGGCATCTGGGGTCTTAAACGCTAGCAAGCAGCCATCTAAGATGCATCAATTGGTCTCAACCTACCTGGATCAAAGGAGAATGAAGAACACCAAGGACACAAGGTGATTACGAGCCCAAGAGACAGAAAGAGCCACATGAACCAGAGACTATATCATCCTGAGACCAGAACGAGATGGTGCCTGGCTACAACCGATGACTGCCCTGACAGGAAACACAACAGAGAACCCCTGAAGGAGCAGGAGAGCAGTGGGATGCAGACCCCAAATTCTCATAAGACCAGACTTAATGGTCTGACTGAGACTGGAAGGACTCCGGCGGTCATGGCCCCCAGACCTTCTGTTGGCCCAGGACAGGAACCATTCCTGAAGCCAACTCTTCAGACATGGATTGGACTGGACAATGGGTTGGAGAGGGATGCTGGTGAGGAGTGAGCTTCTTGGATCAGGTGGACACTTGAGACTATGTTGGCATCTCCTGCCTGGAGGGGAGATGAGAGGGTGGAGAGGGTTAGAAGCTGCCCAAATGGACATGTAAAGAAAGAGTGGAGGGAGAGAGCAGGCTGTCTCATTAGGGGGAGAGTAATTGGGAATGTGTAGCAAGGTGCATATGGGTTTTTGTGTGAGAGACTGACTTGGTTTGTAAACTTTCACTTAAAGCACAATAAAAATTATAAAAAAAAAAAGTACTCTAAATATGTATGTCGTGCTTTGCTTGTTGGTGGATTTGTGCATGTGTGTTTTTAGGTTGCTGCTGTTGTTTGTCAGAATGCAGATGATCATATCACTTCTCTACCAAAAATCCTTCACTGGCTACCCATGCTCTCAGACAGAGTTCACACTCTCACCTAGCATACAAGGCCCTTCAGAAGCTGACCTCAGCCTCTTCCCACCTTCAGCCCCCACTCGCATAAACACATCCTTAACTTCAGCTCCCCAAACATGCCATGCTCCAAATAACTCTTTTCCACTGTATGTGTTGTTCCCTCTGTTGGTGAATTATTCAGCCTTCAAGATTCAACTCCAATATCAATTCTTTTCAAAACTGGAGTAGTCTGTTGTCCTTGTTCCCATTTCTGTTATAGTGCTTATTGAATCACATTGTCACTGGGTTTTTAAACGCCTTTTACCCACAATTGGCCATGAGGAACTCTCACTCCTTTCATCAACCCATAAAACTTGATGCCATTGAGTCAACTCTGACCAACAGCGACCCAATAGGACAGAGTTGAACCGCCCCATAGGATTTCCAAGGCTGTAATCTTTATGGAAGCAGACTGGCACATCTTCCTCCCATCAAGTATCTGGCAGGTTCGAGCCAGCGACCTTTCAGTTAGCAGCTGAATACTCCTCCAGGGCTCCTTCTTTAATCAACACCATCCCTTAAACTAGAGCTCAGTAACTTGATGAACGAATGGATGAGTGATCCATTCGCGGTCTATACATTTATGATTGTCCCCAGATAGTTCTGAAAGTAAGAAAAATATTAGAAATGGTGATTTGACACCGAGACACCAACCACATTTCCACTAAAAATAGATACTTTAGCTATGCTGAGGCAGGCAAAAACCTAAAGCTCTCTTCTTCTCCATGCAGCCAACCTGACTGCTCTATTTCTTCATGTCCCCACTGAGGAAGAGCAGGCCTGAAAAACTCTGCTGAAGCACCTCTTTGCAAAGAGAATTAGGACATAATTATAACACTTGTAGTAGTGATTAGGTTGAAGGTCCAAAGACTTTTTATTTTATACCATTTAAAAACTAAATATTGAACTTACGGGTAACATGGTACCAATGTATGCTCTTCCAATATTCCTTTAAAATGCCTACAAAGATACCAAAAAAAAAAAAAGAGGAAATTTTACAAAAAATATAACTAAGAGAATTTTAAAAGAAAATAGATGGAAGTTTATTAGGAAAAAAACCTAGCCAAGCTTTGCCTTATACACCAAAGCTTTGTGCCATATGAAACAAAGACCTTTTCTTTAATTTAGGAAGATGCTTCATACTGTCTGTCCTCTAACCATGAAACTCAGAGACCTAGGCCAAAAGGTCAGTGGTTCAAACCCACCAGCCGCTCAGCAGGAGAAAGATGTAGCAGTCTACTTCCATAAAGATGGCAGCCTTGGAAACCCTACAGGGCTGTTCTACTCTGTCCGATAGGGTCTCTGTGAGTTGGAGTTTGACGAAATAGCAACGGGTTATTTGGTTTTATGGAATGTAACAAGTTATTTTTGTTGTTGTTGTTGCCATTGAGCGGGCTCATACTCATGGTGACGTTATGTACAACAGAACAAACCATTGCCCAGTCCTACACCATCTTCATTGTCCTTAGTATGCTTGAGTCCATTATTGTGGCTATTGTGTCAATCCATCTCATTGAGGCTTCCCTCATTTTCACTGACCCTCTACTTTATCAAATATGATGTCCTTTTCTAGTGATTGGTCTTTCCTGATGATGTGTCAAAGTACAAAAGTCAAAGTCTCGCCATCCTCGCTTCTAGGGAGCACTCCTATTGTATTCCTTCCAAAACTGATCCTCTCATTCTTCTGCAAGTGCACGATATATCCAGTATTCTTCACCAACACCACATTTCAAATGAATCAATTCTTCTTCTGTCTTGCTTTTTCATTGTCCAGCTTTTTCATGTAGATAAGGCTATTGAAAAGACTGTGGCTTAGATCAGACACGCCTTAGTCATCAAAGTGACATCTTTGTTTTTTAAAACTTGAAATAGATTTTTGCAGCAGATTTGTCCAATGTGATCCATCATTTAATTTCTTGACTGCTACTTCATGGACATTGATTGTTGATCCAAGTAACATAATTACTGACAATTTCAATTTTTTCTTCATTGATCATCATGTTGTTTATAAATCCCATTGTGAGGATTAACAAGTTATTACCTATTATGAAACAAGATGAAAGGAATTTGAGATTTTTAAAAAAAGGCAGTGAAATGGAAGGGGGAAATTGATAGAAAAAAGTGATTACAACTCTTACTCCAGTATTAAAATGGACTAGTCCTGGATGAATTATAAAAAGTACATCTTTTAAAGTAGTTTTGATCTCTCAAGAAAACGAAATATCCAAGGGAGTGAGAGACAAAGAAAGAGAGTAGCCTGAGCTAAAGAGCACTGACCACTTAAGAACATAAAGCCAGGGTTGCTCTAGAATCAAATTCTGGTATCTGCACTGAAATCAAGAGACCAAACTTCTAACTCCGAGTCAATTTGGGGAAATGAATCTGAGGGTGTTCTATTAAATGAAGGTCCTTCAAGGAGGCTGAAGTGGTTCCAGGTTCCCAGTAGAAATGAACACAAATCATTGCTGACGTAAAAGTAACCACACTAGTGGCCCTCACTACTCCCACAGATTAAGTTCAATCAAATATGAGCACACAAGCAAAAATTTTATCCAAACCCACAAAGAAATAAGCTACATGACTAAGAATTATAAGATAAACAATATATTTATACAGATACAAAATATAAAATAACTGCATAAAATGCTTATAAAATAAAATAGAATAAAAAATTAGCTAGGATAGTCCCTTGGCTAGCAAAAACAATTAGGCAAATTTGAAAAAGAATGGCATATAACTTTAGAAATGGAAAATGTAATTCTTTAAATTTAAAAATTTATGGTTGGGTGTATGGTAGATGGTTGTTGTTAGCTGCCATCAAATCAGCTCCTACTCATGGCAACCTTATACATAACAGAATGAAATGTTGCCCAGTCCTACACCATCTTCATGATCATTGATATGTTTGAGTCCATTGTGAATCCATTGCATTTGAATCTATTTCACTGTTGATTTTCCTTGTTTTTGCTGATCCTCTGCTTTCCCAACAATGACGTCCTTTTCTTACAATGGGTCTTTCCTGATGACACGTTCAAAGTAAATGAGCCAAAGTTGCCATCCTCTCTTCTAAGGAGCATTTTGGTTGTACTTCTTCTAAGACTGATTTATTCATTCTTCTGGGAGTCCAAGGTATGTTCAATATTTTTCACCAACACCACAATTTGAATGCATGAATTCTTCTATCTTTTTTTTTTTCATTGTCCAGCTTTTGCACACTTATGAGGCAATTGAAAAGACCATGATGGCTTGGGTCAGGCATACTTAAGTCATCAAAGTAACATCTTTGCTTTTTAAAATTTTAAAGAGATTTTTTGCAGCATATTTTCCCTGTGCAATTCATCATCTGATTTCTTGATTGCTGCTTCTATGGATGTTGATTTTCAATACAAATAGAATAAAATTCTTGACAACTTAAATTTTTCTCCATTTTTCATGATGTTATTTGTCAGTCCATTTGATTATCACTTTCTTCATGTTCAGGAGTAATCCATACTGAAGATGTAGTCTTTGACCTTCATCAGTAGTGCTTCAAGTCATCTTCATTTTTGGTGAGCAAAGTTGTGTCATCTGCATATCAGTGGTTGTTAATGAGTCTTCCTCCAATCCTGTTGCAGAGTTCTTCTTCATATAGTCCAGTTTCATGGATTATTTGTTCATTATACAGATTAAATAAGTAAGGTGAAAGGATGCAAGCCTACCATACACTTTTTCCAATTTTAAACCACAGTATCCCTTGTTCTGTTGGACAATGACTGCAGCCATACATCAACAGGGAACTGCCAGAAGTTCAAGCCAGAGTCAGAAGAGGTATGGCAGATAAGACAGCTGAAAAAGAATTCATGAACTAGTTATCAGATCTGAAGAGATCACCTATAATGCAACACACGAAAAGACAAGGTATAACAAATATCTAATCAGAATCCCAGAGGAAGAGAAGAGAAACAAATAGAGGAAATATTCAAAGAAAAAATGACTAATACAAACACTAATACAAAAACAATGACTAATACAAATCAACAGATACAACAAGCACATAATATACCAAGAAGGATAGTTTTTTGATATCCAGACCTAGGTACACTGCAGTGAAATAAAAAACACTAAAGAAAAAGAGAAATTCTTAAAATGCTTTCATGACCCATGGGACATATGGTATCCCACTCACTTTTTCCAGCTCTCAGGTTTCTTGAGACCCTACCTTTCCCACTAAAAGCATTTGCTGCCTCCAGTGGGGACTTCTGTAATGGTGGAAGGCAAAAGAAACATTTATTGAAGCAAAGTTGCTGGAGCGTCAACTGTAAGGTAGTGTATCCAGGACATGTGATTGGGTAAAATTTTTCTGTTTTGGCTTTTGTATAACTAGATTTTCCTTGTGATAGGGATCCGTAGTGGGTTTGGTTTGTGTGTGTGTGTGTGTGTGTGTGTGTGTGTGTGTTACAATAAATCTTGCTACCTATGACTTGTGGGGCAGATGGGCATCCACAAATCCTAATGCCTGAGAACCCCTTGAGGTCTGTGGTACCCATGTATTCCCAAATAATATTTCTCAAAATCCATAATACCAACCAAAAGTTCAACACACTCCATGACTCAGCATGCTTCCGTTAATGAAAATGCAAGGTATCCAAAATAAAAATCAAAGCAGAAAATAATAGAGTCTGGAAAGAGTTTAAAAGAAGCTGGAGAGGAAAGACAGAACACCTACTTAGAATAGCAATACATTTCTCAGCAGCAATAATGGGAGCCTGATGATAGAGGACTAATTGCTATTGGAGGTGTAAAGTAGTACATCTACTTTCAAAAAAAAATGGTTAGCATATGAACATATTTATCATCTACAATCCAATGATTCTATTCCTAGGTATATGACTGGAAAAATTGTGTAAAATGTACATCAGGGAATATATACTAGAATTATCAATTATCAAAAATAAAAAAACACCAGATATCTATTAACACAGGGATGGCTAAATAAACTGTGCCTTTTTTATAAAAAAAAAATTTTTTTTTTATACTTACATAGGAAACCCTGGTGGCATAGCGGTTAAGAGCTACGGCTGCTAACCAAAGGATCAGCAGTTCGAATCTGCCAGGTGCTCCTTGGAAACTCTATGGGGCAGTTCTACTCTGTCCTATAGGGTTGCTATGAGTCAGATTCGACTCGGCGGCACTGGGTTTGGTCTTTTTTTTATACTTACATAATGAAGTACCGCACAGCAGGTAAAAATGACTAAACTACAGATGCACACAAAAATATAAATCGATCATAGAATACATAACCTTGAATGAAAAAGGCAAGTCACATACCATCTTATAAAGCTGAAAATCAAGTTAATTAAGCAATACATGGCTTAAAGATACATACTGTGCTAAGCTGTTTTCTAAAAATAAGGGAATGCAAAGACAAAATTTATGATGGTGGTTACCTATGATGGGAGTAAGACAAGAGAGGGAGGATGCCATTTATTAAACTGGATGGCACAGTCATGAGATCTCATTTCACTCTAATGATTCATAACTTACATGTATGCTACATATATCTTCGTGGGTATCAACTGTTGCATAACAAAATTTAAACCAAAACAAAAAGGGCAAGAAAGTTTCAAATACAATATCAGAATTAAAACAAAAATAGAAAGTAATAAAGAACAGCCCTGAGACTCTACTAAAACAAAAAATAGTGCTATGGAATACACATTTTAGAAGCCTTTCCTAATAGATGTAAAAGGATATATATATATATATAAACCAAAAAAAAAAAAACACCAAACGTGTTGCCATCAAGCCAATTCCGACTCATAGCAACCCTATAGGACAGAGTACAACTGCCCCATAGAGTTTCCAACAAGCACCTGGCAGATTCTAACTGCCGACCTTTTGGTTAGCAGCTGTGGCACTTAACCACTACACCACCAGGGTTTCCATACATACACAGAAAGAGAATATATTATGAATACAGAAGACCATGGATGGAAACAAACATAACTGGTATCCCTGAAGAAAAAAAAAGGAATAAATGGAAGAGAATGAATACTCAAAGAAAAATTTGAAGAAAACTTTCCTGATACGAAAAGCAACTAGAATTCAGCCCAAAAGAGATCAACTACAATGAAAAAAAAATGATAAACACCTTAGTGAAAATGTTTAATTTCAAGGTTAAAACAAAAAATCATACAAAAATCTAATCAGGAAAAATAAAACAGTTCTCAGAAAAAAAAGATATCAAGCTAGCCTCAGAATTTACCTCCTAAATTTAAATGTCAAGGGCAATGGAATAATCGCTACAGAGTTTTGGGAGAAAAGGCTTGATAACTGAGAATTCTGTGCTATTTAAGTTATTTGGCAGCAACAAAAAATATTCTGAAATGTGCATAGGCACAGAAAATATATCACCCTCATAACCTTTCTGAAGAAAATAAAACGTAGTCGAAGACAAAATGGTTGACAAAAAGAAATGAATAAATATAAAGAACACAATAATGAAGAAGACATGCTCATAAAAGGACTGGTAAACACTGAAATCATTAAGACAAAGAACTAAATGAAAACATCTGCTCTGAATACGGTTAGAAAACAAAATGGAAATGTCAAAAATAATTATTAGAAGAGAAGATAAACAATGTAAAATGATAATAAATACAGAATAATCTAGTCTAAATACTACAGATTGAACAGATGCATATTTTGATTAAGAGGTTGATTGATGGGGGAAAAATGTGTTAATTTCTTGATAACATATAAGAAGACATTTTTAGACAATATTGATACTTAGTTGACACTGGTAATCAAAGAAGTTTGGAAAACAAGTTGGTTTTTTTAAAGGTAATCACTGGAGAAGAAAATAAGAGAATAACCTAATTTATTTAGTCAAAATAAGACAAAGGAAATCTTTTCTTAAATACAAAAACAGTCAATAAAAACAAGATGGTAGAAGAAAAACAACCTTTATCTGTGATAGTAATAAATAAAAATAGGATAAACTCACCTACTGAAATTAAAGCACACTTAATTGATTTTTAAAAAGAACCCAATTATAAGTTATCTACAAGAGATACATTTAAAATGACACAGAAAGGTTAAGAATAAAAGAATGAACAAAAATGTACCAGTCTAACACGAACAAAAAGAAAGCAGAGCCCACAAGATTAATGTTGAAGTAAAATTCAAAGCAATGTGTAATAAAAAAGACAAAGAAGATGGTATTTTATTGATACAGGGCCAAATCCACAATATAGATAAATAATATAAAACCTCTGTTTTGAGCAACATAGCATTAAAATACATGGAATAAAAACCATTATATAATGATAACTTGGCAGAAACATAATAAAAGCATGACTTTTTAACATATCTTTTTGAACCTTGATAGATCAAGTAGGAACTTAGAAGAATCTGAATAATGCGGTTAAGAGCACCGATTTAAATTCTGCGTTAAATCCAGCACATTACAGAGAACACACCTACTTTGCCAGCGTAGAAAGCCTCAAAAAATTTTTGAAAAGCAAAAACTACATCATCCTCATTGTCTAATCTGCACTATAGTAAGACAAGAAAGCAAATGCAAATGTGTACACGCATACGCACACACACAACAAATAACTATCAATCATAAAATGCTCTCTTAAATAATAATGGTGCCAAAACAGGAAATCAAAGTTACACTTAGAGAAAGTTTTAATAATAGGAGAGACAAGCTATATTCCCCAATGAAACAATTCATTATAAACAGGTCAATTTGCCACCAAATTCAATTTATAATTTTAATATTTTTTCAGCCAAAACCCAGTGGATTTTTTTTTAATTTAGGAAAATTATTCTAAAATTTATATAAATGGATTACATTTATGGGATTTTTTTTTTTGTAATAAGTAGCTACCCATGAAAGTAGCAGTCAAGAAATCAAACGACGTATTGCATTGAGCAAATCTGCTGCAAAAGACCCCTTTAAAGTATTAAAAAGCAAAGATGTCACTTTGAGGACTAGGATGCCCCTTACTCAAGCCGTGGTGTATTCAATTGCCCCACATGCATGCAAAAGCCAGTGAATAAGGGAGCCCGAAGAGGAACCGATGCCTTTGAATTTTGGTGCTGGAGAAGAATATTGAACATACCGTGGACTGCCAGAAGAATGAACAAATCTGTCTCGGAAGAACTACAGTCAGAATGCTCCTTAGGAGCAAGGATGGCAAGGCTTGTCTCACATGCTTTGGACTTGTTATCAGAAGGGACCAGTCCCTGCAGAAGGACATCATGCTTGGTAAAGTAGAGGGTCAGCAAAAAAGAAGAAGACCCCCAAGGAGATGGACTGACATATTGGCTGCAAGGATGGGCTGAAACATAGCAACGATTATGGGGATGGCTCAGGACTGCGTAGCATTTCATTCTGTTGTACTTAGGGTAGGTATGAGTCATAACCAATTCCATAGCACCTAACAACAACATTAAATAGGAAAATTTTTTTAACGTGGAAGTTAGGACAGCTGCCTTGGAAATAATTTGATAATATATATCAAAACTTTCAAAACATTCATCATCTTTGACCCAGCAATTCTACTTTAATGTCAATAATTCACAGGCTAGAAAATAACAGAAAGGTTAAAATTAAACCAGTAGAGATGTTCACTACAGTATTAATCATATTAGAAAATTCAAAAGACTCTCAATGTCCAATAATAAAGGGACTATTCGAGTAAGTACTATGTATGCAGCCATTAAAATGTTATAAATATTTAATAATCTTGGGAATGCTATATTGCATTATAGCTTTGTGTAGATCCTATACAATTTTGTATACAGAAAATTGTATTGTCTGATGGAAAAAGAAAAAGATAGTTTTACATCTTCTTTTCCAATACAGATGCTTTTATTTCTTTTTCTTCCTTTATTATAGTGATTACAACCTCTATACAATGGTTAATAGAAAAGGTGAGAGTGGACATCATTGCCTTATTCCTGATATTAGAAGGAAAGCATTTAGTTTTACACCATTAAGTATGATGTAAACTATAGGAATTTTGTAAATGCCCTTTATCAAACTGAGTAAGTTTCCTTCTATCCTAGTTTGCTGAGAATTTTTATCAGGGATAGATACTGGATTTTATCAAATCCTTTTCCTGCACCTATGGATATGATCATACAGTTTTGGGTTTTTTTTTTTTTTTTTTTTTTTTGCCTGTTAGCAAGGTGAATTACATTGATTAATTTTTGAATGTGAAACCAACCTTATGTTCCTGGAATAAATTCCACTTAGTCGTAATGTATTATCCTGTTTATAAATTGATGGATTTGGTTTCCCAAATTTTGGTTGAGAGCTTTTTTTATGTATGTTTATAGAGGATATACTAGCAGTGGTAGTTTTATAATGCCTTTGTGTTGTTTTGGCATTAGGGTAACGCCAGCCCCATAGAAGAAATAAGGAAGTACTCCTTTTTCTTTGATTATTTTGAGTTTGTGTAAAATCAGTATTATTTTTTCTTTAAACATTTGGTAGAATTCACCAGTGAAACCTCCTAGCCTTCCTTTATGAGAACGTTTTTATTACAAATTCTATTTCTTTCATACATATAGGGTATTTCAAGTTTTGCTTTTTTTTTTTTTACTAGGGTTTTGTGTTTTTTTTAGGGTTTTATAGTTTGTCTTTCCAGGGATTTATTCATTTCATCTAAGTTTTCAAATTTATTGGCATAAAGTTGATCATAATTTCTCATTATCATTTTAAGCACTGTAGAATCTGTAGTGATGTCACCTCTCTCATCCATAACGTCAGTAACGTATCCCTTCGTCTTTCCTAATCTGATTAGGTGTTTATCAACTGTATTGATCTTAAAAAAAAAAGCACAACCTTTGTTTTTATTGGTTTTCCATATTGGTTTCCTGTTTTACTGATTACCACTCGTATCTTTATTTTCTTATGCTCATTTTGTGTTTACTTTGCTCTTCTTTTTCTGGTATCTTAAGGTGAAATTTGGGGTCATTGACTTGAGACCTTCTTTTTTTTCACAAAGGCATTTAGTGCTGTATGTTTCCTGTTAAGTATTGCTTTTGTTCCTATTATGACATCTTCAAGCTCATAAATCTATTCTGCCGTGTACAATCTGTTTTTAGTCCCATATTTTTCATCTCAGACATTGTAGTTTTAATCTCTAGAAGTTCAATTTGGATCTATTTTTAATGGTTTTAATTTCTGTAATGAGAATTCTCCATTTTTCTTCAAGCTTCTTGTCTTTATCTACCAATTCTATCATCTGTGTCATTTCTAAATCAAGTTAGATTTTGACATATTTATCTCCCTAAGTGGCTTCTGTTTCCCTGCTTCTTTAATTTTATATCATTGGTGTTATATATTTTCGTATTTCTGTGAATACTCTTGAGCTTCGTTCTAAGTTGCAATTATGTGATACAAGAACCATTTGAACATTTTAGATCTTGATTTTAATCTTTTTTTAGGCAGAACCAAACCAACTGTTTAGTTTAGGTATAAATTTTCCCCGTTAATGAGTCCAAGGTCTTCTGAATATGCTCCCCAATGCCTAGTGAACTGGATGGAATGTTCTCCCCCTCTCTTTCTGGTAGGAATAAAGCTAATAATGGCCTTGTGTGAGGTTTGCTGTTTGCTCATTCTGCCCTTTTTGGGTTGTTCTTTCTCTGACTTTAATAGTTTCTTCATGCACATATGCTAAAGACTCAAGAGTGACCCAGTGACAATCTCCAGACTCCTCTCTCTCTCTACCTCCCTCTCACCAGCTATCTCTTCTCTAGCAAGTTTCCCTGGCATAGCTTCCCAGCTCCAAATCCTTAATCTAGGGAGACCCCTGGGCTCCGTGTAGTTCCCTATCCCTTTGTTGCAAACTGAGATCTCACTCCAGGTAGTAAGCTGGGGAAACCTTAGGGATCACCTCATTTGTTTTCTGTCAGTGAAACATTGTCTGATGTCCAAAATCTTGAAAACTGTGGTTTCAAATTGTTTTTGTTGTTGTTAGGTGCTGAGAGTCAGTTCTGACCCTTAGGGACCCTACGTATAATAGAACAAAACACTGCCCAGTCCTGCACCATCCTCAAAATGGTTTGTGTGTGAGCGCATTGTTGCAGCTACTGTGTCAACCCATCTCCTTGAGGGTCTTCCTCTTTTTTGCTGACACTCTATGTTACCAAGCATGATGTCCTTCCCCAGGGACTGGTCCCTTCTGATAACATGTCCAAAGTACATGAGACAAAGCCTCGTCATCCTTACTTCTAAGGAGCACTCTGGCTGTATTTCTTCCAAGACAGACTTGTTCATCTTCTGGCAGTCCACGGTATATTCAGTATTCCTCAACAACACTATAATTCAAAGGCATCAGTTCTTCTTTGGTCTTCTTTATTCATTGTCCAGGTTTCGCATGCATATGAGGTGACAGAAAATATTATGGCTTGGGTCAGGCACACCTTGGTTCTCAAAGTGACATCTTTGCTTTTTAAATACTTTAAAGAGGTCTTTTAAAGCAGATTTTTCCCAGTGCAATACATCATTTGATTCCCTGATTGCTGCTTCCATGGGTGTTGATTTTGGATCCAAGTAAAACGAAATCCTTGACAACTTCAATATTTTCTCCATTTATCATAATGTTGCTTATTGGTCCAATTATGAGGATTTTTGTTTTCCTTATGTTGAGATGTAGTACATACTGAAGGCTGTAGTCTTTCATCATCATCAGTAAGTGCTTCAAGTCCTCTTCGCTTTCAGAAGGTTGTATCATCTGCATATCGCAGGTTGTTAATAAGTCTTCCACCAATCCTGATGTCACATTCTTCTCCATACAGTCCAGCTTCTCAGATTATTTGCTCAGCATACAGATAGAGTAAGTATGGTGAAAGGATACAACCCTGATGCACACCTTTCTTGAGTTTAAACTATGTGGTGTCCCCTTGCCCTGTTCAAATGACTGCCTCTTGGTCTCTGTACAGGCTCCACATGAGCACAATTAATTGTTCTGGAATTCTTGTTCTTTGCAATGTTATCCATAATTTGTTATGATCCACAGAGTCGAATGCCTTTGCACAGTCAATAAAACACAAGTAAACATCTTTCTAGTATTCTCTTTTTTCAGCCATGAATCATCTGACATCAGCAACGATATGCCTCATTCCATGTCTTCTTCTGAATCCAGCTTGAACTTCTATCAGTTCCCTGTTGATGCACTGCTGCAACCACTTTTTAATGATCTTTGGTAAACTTTTACTTGAGTGGGATATTAATGATATTGTTCGATAATTTCCACATACCGTTGGATCACCTTTCTTTGGAATGGGCACAGATATGGATCTCTTCAAGTCAATTGGCCAGGTAGCTATCTTCCAAATTTCTTGGCATAGATGAGGGAGCACTTCCAGTGCTGCATCTATTTGTTGAAACATCTTGATTGGTATTCCATCAACTTCTGGAGTCTTGTCTTTCACCAATGTCTTCAGTGCAGCTTGGACTTCTTCCTTCAATACCATGCGTTCTTGATCATATGCTACCTCCTGATATGGCTGAATGTTGACCATTTCTCCTCATTACAGTGACTGTGTATTCTTTCCACATTCTTTTGATCTTTCCTGCATCATTCAATATTTGGCACTAGAATTCTTCAAAATTGCAACTTGAGGCTTGAATTTTTTCTCCAGTTCTTTCAGCTTGAGAAATACCAAGCCTGTTCTTCCCTTTTGGTTTTCTAACTCCAGGTCTTTGTACATTTCATTATAATATTTTGTTTTGTCTTCTTGAGCTGCCCTTTGAAATCTGTTCAGCTCTTTTACTTCATCATTTTTTGCATTCTCTGTAGCTACTCTAAGTTCAAAAGCAAGTTTCAGAGTCTCTTCTGATGCCCATTTTGTTCTTTTCTTTCTTTCAAATATATATACATACGTATAAAATATATATATATATATAAACATATACATGTATAAACGTATTTCTTTTTTTTTCATTTGTTTCCTATGGGAGGATAAGTCAGGACCCTCTTTCTCTATCTTGGCAGCAGTAGAAATCCTGATTGGTACCATTGTATCTGCAAGGGATATAAAAGCACAATGGATAGTGAAGAATGTGTAAAACAAAATTGTGAGTTTGTATTTACATCCATATACATATAATACAATTCCCTTTTTTCAGGAATATAGCTAAACGTAAAATTATACTTCAATTCATTAGAATATGGTTGCCTACTGGGTGAGGGTGAAAGTGGGAAATGTGAATGGATTTTAAGGATAAAGAGGAATAAATAACTAAACATACACACACGAACTTGTATACATACCACAAAGGGAACTTGCTTGAACGGGATTATAATGTTTGAACTGAACAAACTTAAGCCCCTAAAACTGAGATTGAAAAAAGATTAAATGGGAAAAATTGTTGTGTCTATTCCAGGACAAGAATAAGTACTATATTTTGAGCACCTAAGTTATCCAAGTTTTCTATTATCCAAGACAAGAAGGGAAATACACTGAGTTCCAATTCTAGGTTTGATCAAAATAAACAGAACTATTTATCAGGTGAGGCATACTTTATCCTAGCATTAAATTCCCAGAAGAACTCTTTCTTAGACTAGCACTAATGGCTTTTAAACTATGTTCAAAGGACTCTTTTAACAAGGAATCATACAGAGGAATGTGAGTTGGTAGGAAAGAAGGTGGTGGAGAAAAGAAATGCAGGAAAAGAGAGAGGACAAGACTCCAGGGCCTCCAACTTCCATTTCAACCATGTTCATCTGTTTGAGATATTAAGCTTTCACAAAGCATTTATTTGAAGAAAGAATTCTGTTATTAAAAAGAAAAAAAATGGAAACCATTCTCATAGGCCTTTATATGAGATATTGGACAGTATAATAAACAGTATGTTCAACAGCAGTTATCCAAAGTTGCAGAGTATTCTTCATATCACTATTTCTTTTATCAACACTAGATGGAAACTGAAGGACTAATACTAGATCACAGTTCTCTGAAAAGACATTTCTATGGAACGTTAAAGTAATATAATACAATATGTGTCTCCTAGTAATAGAATTAACTAGAGAGAGTGAGCTTAGAGAATCCATAAGAATGGATAGCTAATGTCCTTTAACTAAGTCTCTAAGATCCCTGTCAGAGTGCTTCTGGGAGATTTAAAAACCAGGTGAGTGCCCAAAGTTAAAGATGTGTTCAATTATTGACTGAAAGTAAGCTATCTGTTTTAAGGAAAATTGAAATGTTATTAAACACAAAAAGACTGATTTATACCCTTGCCCAAATGGAGAACCTCCTATTTTCCTTCAATACACTCACACACATGCACATACACACACAAATCTAAAAACACGTGCATAGAAGCAGGCTTCAGATGCACACACAGGCAGGGTCAAAATTCCACAGAAAGCAGCTTTATATCTGCACAAGTACTTGAATGATGGCTCAACTGAAGCCCTGCATGACACTTCCTAGAACAGGGATAAGTTGACCTCTGCCTAGACAATTTTAAGATCAGTCATGATTAATCAGCTACTTGACCAAGTTATTGCTGTTGTTAGGTGCCATCAAGTTGATTCCAACTCAGAGCAACCCTATATGACTGAGTAGAACTGCACCATTGGGTTTCCTAGGCTATAATTTTTATGGGAGCAGATTTCCAGGTCTCTCCTCCCAAAGAGCTGCCAGTGTGTTCGAACTGCCAACCTTACAGTCAGCAGCTGAACACTTAACCATTATGCCACCCACCATGGTTCTTTTACTTGACCATAGGAGACACTTAAAGCTGCCTTAATTCTCCTGGACCAGAAAAGGGCAGGATACTAGACCCTAAGATGGTGTCTGAGACTCTGGATTCCATTTAAATGTAAACAAAATCGGCCTTCTCACTGCTAAGTATAGACTCAAGGGAGATTGAAGTTAGTTCATGAATTTCCAAATTCTGGTAATGGCAAAGAACTAACCTCAATTATAAACTGCGGAAAATCTATTTTAAAAAAACTAACTGTTCAAAGGACTGGAGAGTAACCAAAAACAGGCAGAAAGTACAGGCAACATGACTGAACAAAAATAATTAAACTGGGTGAGATTGACATTTAACCTACTTTTCCCTCTGAAAGCACTCACTAGTTCAAATGGCACATTGGAAATAAAGCTCAAGCAGAAAGCAACAGCCTTACTGGGCTGTGAAGTCAGATGTTGGAGAGTAGGGTTATCAAAGTGACTGGAAATTGAGGTGGGAATTCTGGAAAAGAGTAAGTCACAGAAAGAGGAGCCATAAAATGTGCATACAAACTGCTTTCAAAACCTTGGCTGACTCCTGAACTATACATGTACTGAGTGAGGTTCTAGGAAATCTAGCAGAAAGCAATAACTTAAAGGCCAAAAGACCTAAGCAGGTATTTCAGTAGATGCCTGGTTTGGGTTTCAAGCCTCACCAACTTTACAGGTGCCTGGTAAACATCCCAGGTTTTCTACCGAAACTTTAGAAGGGTACGCCTTAGGAGTATAGACTATATCTAAGTCCTAAACTTGAGGACTTTTGAGGCAAAATAAAAATAAAACCACCTTATGAGAGGTTAAAATTGTCTCTACAAGTTTACGTGATCTGCCCATAATTTAACTGCCTTATTGAACAAAACTCAACACTCTTCAGAGTAACAGAACATAATCCAAAGATCATAAAATCAACAATTTTCAGCATATAACCAAGTATTACTGGATGTGCATAAAAGCAAGAAAATGTGACAAATAATCGAGAAGTAAAATAATCAATAGAAATAGACCTACAGAAAACCAGACAGAATTATCAGAAAGAACTTTTAAATAGCTATGAGAGCTAGTGCTAAGATGAGATGAGTGAGGGACTTGCCTTTGGTGCAAAATTTTTAGGCGATGCCAAGAAACTCAGTAATCAAAATAATATTATAATACAGTATTTTAAGAAATCAAAATTAATGACAAAAAAATCCATGATGTACAAAGTATCAAAATTTTAAATAAAGACAGAATCAATAATAACACTGTACCAAACCATATTAACAAAAAAAAAAAAAAAAGTTGCCATCAAGTCAATTCCAAAACATGTAAAAGAAAACTCAATAATATTTATAATGTTTTTATTGAAAATTTTGGACAGGAAAAAAAAATGACAAAGCATTGGGCAAAAGTTTTTCAATTCTGAATAAAACATTAGTCCATATATATATAAAATGCTCAGTTAAACCCACACAGGAAAAATACAAATAAAACCACAAATATACTCAAACTGCTAAAAAAAAAAAGAGAGAAAGAAAAAAAATCTTTAAAGCAGCAAGAGAAAAAAATGATAAAAGAAGCATTATTTGTTACATTTCCTTTCTTCCATGCATGTCCAGTAATATTTGTTTATATGTTTATATCCAGTAGAAATTGTGGATATGATCTAAAGACTTTGGATTCTGTTTTCTTACTGGGAATAGTGATAAAAATGGCTGACTTTTCATCAGAAACAATGGAGAATAGAAAACAACGGAAGGGCATCTTGAAAGTGTTGAAAGTAAAAAACAACAAAATCTTCAATCTAGAGCTCTGTATTCAGTGAAAATATCCTTCAAAACTGAAAGTAAAATAAAGACATTTTCAGATCATTGAAAGCAGAAAGAATTAATCACCGATAGACCCATATCAAAAGAAATGCTAATGGAAGTTATTCAAACTGAAGGAAAGTGATAACCAATGGAAATTTGGATCTACAAGAAAGAATAAAGAGCACAAAAAATAATAGGGTCAACAGCTATTTTTAAGCCTAGATGAGAAGGTTGAGAAGCAGGGGAATTAAGTAAATGAAAGTGAAACAACTAGGACAGAAATTACAGAGAATGTTGAGAAAATGTGAAGAATGTAACCAATGTCACTGATTTTTATGTCTAGAAATTGTGGAATGGGAGCAGATTTTGCTGTGTGTATTTTCACCAAAAATAAATTTATAAAAAAAGAAAAAGGGGAGTGGATACAATCTTAGACATCAACTTCTCACGACTATTCTCTTCGGTCCCCATCCTTTACTGTGGCTGGAGAAAACCATGAATTACTGCCATTGCAAATCCACAGTTTCAACTCTTGTTATCTGTCAATATTCATTTGATAATTCATTTTTCTTGTTTTGTCCTTCATTCAATAAAGGCTTATTGGACACTTAAAAACACCAAATATAAGGAAATTTTTAAGTTTTTTTTTCTTAAATTTTTTTACAAAATCAACTAAAGTAGTATTATAATAATGTATTGTGACATTAAAAACATATGCAGAATTAAACATATGACAATAAATTGAAGGACCAAACACTTAAGAAAAAACAAAGAGATACAGCTAAAAAGCAAATAGATAACATAGAATAATTTGTAAATACTTGTTGTTGGGTGTCATTGAGTCGGTTCTGACTCATAGAGATCCTATGTACATACTTAACTCAAAAAGAGGAAGAAAATGAGGAACAAAGGGAAAATAACAGAGAACAAATTAAAAGGCAAATAGCAAAATATGACTGTCCGTGGCCACCTAATGTAGTGGTTAAGATTCTGGGATGTGCACTGAGACAGACCAGAGTTTGACACCTGTTTCTACCACTTGCCATCTGGGTGATCTTGGAAAAGTGTTTGAATCTCTCCAATCAGTTTCCTTATCAGAAAATAATAATACCTAACTGTCAGAATTATTGTATGAGATTAAATAAAATAAGGCAAATAAACAGCTCAGCACAGTGCCTGGCCTTTAATAAGCTATCAATAAATAAATGGTGGAGGCAACACAAAATAATTCAGTTTAAAGGTGAAATTACATAAAAGACAAGGGTTGAAAAAAATTTTTTTCAAGACCGTACTCGTGTTGATAGCTCCATGTGTTGATAGCTCTGTGAAACCTTCACTAACTCCTCCATGAAGAAATAATTGATCCATCCTAAGAATTCCAAAAGTATTTTGTATACAACTCTGTGATACCACTTATCAAATTGAATCACGCTTATTTTCTTTAATTAAACTTTCATTTTGAAAAAATTGTAAATTCACATACAGTTGTAAGAATATACAGAGATTCCATTTATCCTTTATATCAGAAGAGCTTCTCTCAATAGTATCTTGCAAAACTATATAGTACAACATCAAAACCAAAGTACTAGCATTGATACAGACAAGATACAGAACATTTCCATCATCATAAGGACCCCTCATCTTTCCCTTAAAGAGATACACCCATTTCCCACCCACCAACCCTTTTAACTACGAACCCATTGCCATCTAGTCAAATTCTGACTCATAGGGACCCTATAGGACAGAATAGAACTGCCCCATAGGCTGTAAATCTTTAAGGACCATTGAATATTTCTCCCACAGAGGCTGGTGGGTTCCAAGTGCTGACTTTCGGTTAGCAGTTGAGCCCTTACCACTGTGCCACAAGGGCTCCTCCTTAGCTCCCAGCAATCACTTAATCTATTCTCGATTTTATAATTTTTTCATTTCAATAATGCTACAAAATGGAATCATACCAGATGTAACCTCTTGGGATTGATTTTTCACTGAGTGTAATTCTCTGGAGATTCATCCAATATTTGTATGCATTTTTATAGCTTGTTTCTAAGCGCTTGGCTGCTAACTGAAAGGTTGGCAGTTTGAGCCCACCAGCCACTCTGCAGGAGAAAGGTATGGTAGTCTACTTCTGTAAAGGCTTACAGCCTTGGAAACTCCACGGGGCAGTTCTACTCTGTTCTATAGGAATGTTATGAGTCAGAAATGACACCAAGACAATGGATTTGGTTTGGTGGTTTAGCATTCCATGGTATAGATTTTTTTTTTTTTTAGTATAGATGTAGGAGCCCTGACGGCGCAGAGGTTGAATCACTTAGCTGCTAACTGAAAGGTCAGCAATTTGAATCCAACAGCCACTGCTCAGGAGAACGATGTGACTGTCTGCTTCTGTAAAGATTACAGCCTTCGAAACCCTGTGGGCAGTTCTACTCTGTCCTACAGGGTCGCTGTGAGTCTCAATCAACTCAATGGCAGTGGATATGTAACGTAGATATACTAGTTTGTTTAACCAATTTCCCTTTGAAGGACATCTGGTTGTTTCCAGATTTTGACTATAATGAGTAAAGCAGCTATGAACAAACACACACACAGATTTTTGTGTGGACACAGCTCTTCATTTCTCTGGGATAAATGCCCATGAGTACAACTTCTGGGTAGCATAGTAGTTCCATGTTATTTTTGGATTTTGTTGTTGTTGCTGTTGTTTAAGTAACTGTCAGACTGTTTCAAGAGTGACTGTACCATTTTACACATTCTCACCAGTAATGTATAAACGATCCAGTTTCTCTGCTTCTTCATCAACAATTGGTGCTGCCATTATTTTCCACTTTAGCCATTCTGATAGATGCGTAATTATATCTCTTTGTGGTTTAAATTTGCATTTCCCTAATGGCTAATGAGTTTGAACATCTTTCTATGTGCTTCTTTTCTATCTATATATCATCTTCATGAAACGTCTGCTCATGTCTTTTGCCCATTTTCTAATTGTGTGTTTTTCACTGTTGATTGTTCGGAGCTGTGTACATATTCTAGATATTACCCCTTTGTCACATATGTGGCTTGCGTGTATTTTCTCCTAGTCTGTAGCTTCTCTTTTGCAGAGCAAAAGTGTTTAATTTTGGTGAAATTTATTTATCCATATTTCCTTTTACAGATTGTGTTTTTGGTATCAAGTCCAAGAATTCTTTGCCAAGCCATAGTTCTCAAAGATTTTCTCCCATGATTTTTCTAAAAATTTTACAGTTTTACATTTAAATCCTTGAGTTCATTTTTCTGTAAGGTTTGGGGTTTGGGTCTAGATTTATTTTATTTTGTTTTAATTTTCTTTTTGCCTGTAGATGTCAAATCGGTCCAAATATTTGTTGAAAGGGCTCTCCTTCCTCCATTGAATTGTCTGCACATTTGTCAAAAAGCAACTGGATATATTTGGGTGAGTCTATTTCTGGCTTCTCTATCCTGTTCCAGTGATTTATGAATTCATCCCCCCACCAATGCCACATAGTCTTGATTACTACTCTGCCTGTGTAATTAATGCTGAAATCAAGTAGACTGATTCCTTACACTTTATTCTTCTATTAAATTAACTATTCCAATGCCTTTGCATTTCCATGTAAATTTTAGAATAACCTTGTGGGATACTGAGTGGTTTAAAGTCAGGAAAGGTGTGCGTCAGGGTTGTATCCTTTCACCATACGCATTCAATGCCACATTCAATGCTGAGCAGATAATCCGAGACGCTGGACTCTATAAAGAAGAACAGGGCATCAGGATTGGAGGAAGACGCATTAACAACCTGCATTATGCAGATGACACAACCTTGCTTGCTGAAAGTGAAGAGGACTTGAAGCAGTTACTGGTGAAGATCAAAGGTCACAGCCTTCAGTATGGATTACATAAAGAAAACAAAAATCCTCACAACTGGACCAATAAGCAACATCATGATAAATGGAGAAAAGATTGAAGTTGTCAAGGATTTCATTTTACTTGGATCCACAGTCAACACCCACAGAAGCAGCAGTCAAGGAAGCAAAAGATACATTGCATTGGGCAAGTCTGCTGCAAAGTACTTCTTTAAAGTGTTGAAACACAAAGATGTCACCTTGAAGACTAAGGTGCACCTGATCCAAACCATGGTATTTTCAATCGCACCATATGCATGTGAAAGTTGGACAATGAATAAGGAAGACTGAAAAAGAATTGACGCCTTTGAATTGTGTTGGCAAAGAATATTGAATATACCATGGACTGCCAAAAGAATGAACAAATCTGTCTTGGAAGAAGTACAACCACAATGCTCCTTAGAAGCAAGGATGGCAAGACTATGTCTCAAATTCTTTGGATGTGTCTTCAGGAGGGATCAGCCTCTGGAGGACATCATGCTTGGTAAAGTACAGGGTCAGCGGAAAAGAGAAAACCCTCAACGAGATGGATTGACACAGTGGCTGCAACAATGGGCTCAAGCATAACAACGATTTTAAGTATGGCACAGGATGGGGCAGTGTTTCCTTCTGTTGTATATAGGGCCACTATGAATTGGAACCAACTGGACGGCACCTAGTAACAACAACAATATCTACAAAAAACATTGTGATTTTAACTAGGAATTGCATTGAAACATAGATCAATTTGCAAAGAATTGATATCTTTATTATGCTGAATTTTTCAATCCATGAAATGGCATGTCTCTCCTTTTATTTGCATCATTTTTTAAATTTCTTTAATTAACATTTTGTGGTTTTCAGCATGTAGGTCTCATACATGTTTTGTTAAGTATTTTAATTTTTGAGCAATTGTAAATTCTATTGCACTTTTAATTTCAAAGTCCATGTTTTCTTTGTTAGCATATAGAAATGCAATTTATTTTTGTGTGTTTATTTCTGTGACCTTGCTGAATTCACTTATTAGTTCTAGAAGGTTATTGTAGATTCCTTTGAATTTCCCTACATAGGTAATGTCACCTGAAAATTGGGATAGTTGTATGTCTTCCTTTGTGTGCCATTTATTTACCTGCTTTTTTTTTTTTTTTTTTTTTTTTTGCCTTAATGCACTTGTTAGCTCCACCAATATTACTTTGAATGAGAGTGGTAAGAGTAGACATCCTTGACTTTTTCCCAACCTTAGTGTAAAAGTGTACAGTCTTTCATCACAAAGTATTTATTTAGTTGTAGTTTGTTTTTAGGTGGTTGGTTTGTTTTGTGTGTGTGTGTCAGAGAGTTTTGTTTGTTTCTTTTTTGGAGATGCTCTTTATCAAGTTAGTAAATTCCCCTATATTTCTATTTCCTGAGACTTTTTTTAAACATGAATGGGTGTTGAATTTTTCTGCATTGATCAATATGCTCAGGTGGTTTTTATTCTTTAGCCTGTTAATAGGGTAGACTACACTGATTAAATTTCAAATATTGAACCAACCTTGCATTCTTGTAATAAGCCCACTTAGTGTTTAATTCTTCTTGTATATTGTTGAATTCTATTTGCTAATATTTTGTTAAGAATTTTTACACCTATGTCTGTATTCATGAGAGATATTGGACTGTAATTTTCTGCTTTTGTACTGTCTGTCTAGTTTTGTATCAGAGTAAAACTAACTTGATAATATGAGTTGAGAAGTGTTCATTCATTGTCTATGTTCTGTAACAGACTGTAGAGTTGTTAACACTTTTTTAAACATTTATTATAATTCTCCAGTAAAACCACCTGGGCCTGAAGATTTCTTTTTTTGGAGTTTTTAAATTATGAGTTCAACTTCCTTAATAGATATTTTTAAAAAATTTTTTTAAAAATTGCCATTGAGTCGATTTTGACTCATAGTGACCCTATAGGACAGAGTATAACTGCCCCATAGTGTTCCCAAGGAGTGCCTGGTGAATTCAAAATGCCAACTTGTTGGTTAGCAGCTGTAGCACTTAATGACTATACCCATGGTTAAGTGCTACAGCTGCTAACCAACAAGTTGGCATTTTGAATTCACCAGGCACTCCTTAGGGCTATTCAAATTATCTATTTCATATTGAGTGAGCTGTAGTAGTTTGTGTTTTTCAAGGAAATGGTCTATTTTTCTAATTTTTCAAATCTATTTTTTTTTTTTATGTGTCTAGAGTTGTTTGTAGTATTCCCTTATTTTACCTTTAATGTCTCCAGGATTTGTAATGATATTCATTTCATTCTCGATATTGATAATCTGTGTATTCTCTTTTTTAGTTTGTCAGCCTTGCTTATTTTCCTGTTTTTAATTCATTGATTTCTTTATCATTTTCTTCCTTCTGCTTGCTTTGTGCTTACTTTGTTCTTCTTCTTCCCTGTTCTCGAGGTGGAAGATTATTTATTTGAGAATTTTCCTTTTTTCTAATGTATGCATTTAGTTCTACAAATTTCCCTCTCAGCACTACCGAAACTGTGTCCCACAAATTTTAGGATGCTATATTGCATTTTCTTTCAGTTCATTGTAGGTATTACATTATATGTCTATAACTTACCACAGTCTCTGTGTAGACATTTTACAGTGTCAGTGAAGTATATAAACCTTACCTCCTTTTATATCCCTTTACTCTCCACCGTTTATAATTGTCTCAAATATTTTCTTTAAACCACGTCAGACAGTGTTATAATTTTTGCTTCAACCATCAAGCGTAATTTAGAACAATCAGGAAGAGAAGTAAAATGTCTTGTATTTACTTATATTTTTTTCTCTTTTCCTTCTTCTGTCTTCCCAGTGTTCTAAGATGCCTTCTTTTATCATTTCCTCTCTGTTTAGAGAGTTTCCTTAGCCATTCTGTTTGGGTAGGTCTGCTGGTGACAAATTGTCTTCGTTTTCCTTCATTTGAGAATGTTTTGATTTCCCCATCATTCCTGAGGGATATTTTCACTGAAAATAGAATTCTGGGTTGACAGATCTTTTGTTTCACCATTTGAAAAATATCGTACCACATTCTTCTTGTCTTCATGAGAAATCCACTGTCATTCGACTTGTGTTCCCCTTTAGGTGTGGTATCATGTCTCTCTCACTGATTTCAAGATTTTTTTCTTTGCTTTTAGTTTTCAAAAGTTTGGCTGTGTATTATGCATCCTTGTATGAATTTCTTTGGGTTTATTTTATTCGGGGTTCACTCAGCTGTTGCATCTCCTCCTCCTCCTCTTCCTTCTTGTTCTTCTTCTTCCTCTTCTTTTTTATGCCCAGGTCCTGTGTCTCTGTCCCTGGAAGTTGTGGCAAGGCTAGATCCACATGGATATAGAAGGAGGATTCCACTCACCATGCATCACTCAGCTTGCTATTTCTAGACCCCAGATCATGTTATGGGAATTTCTGTCAGAGACGTGAAGCCAGTTTTCAAAGCACATTTGAGAAAACTGGGAAGACCCCAGGTACCCACCATGATTTCTGTGTCACGAAAAGAAAGAATTCCCCAGGTTTAAGGCCCCCTGGGTTCTCTGTCTGGTGCTGACAGCCCAGTACCATGAAACAACAGAGGGTTAATGCTGGTGTAGGCTGAACTTCTTCTCAGGGGACAGAGGTGCCCTACAGCTTTGCTATTAAAAATGTGGTCCACATATTAGGTCATAGAGCAAGCCTTAGCAGAATCCAAAACATCAAAATAGTACAAAACATCTTCTCTGACCATAAGGCCATAAAATTAGAAAT
Organism: Loxodonta africana; assembly: GCF_030014295.1. Taxonomy (NCBI): domain Eukaryota; kingdom Metazoa; phylum Chordata; class Mammalia; order Proboscidea; family Elephantidae; genus Loxodonta; species Loxodonta africana. The sequence continues at coordinate 53,452,147 of NC_087360.1, read as the reverse complement.
CAATAACAGAAAAAGCTAGGAAAATAAATCAAACACTTGGAAACTGAACAATACCCTGCTCAAAAAAGACTGGGTTATAGAAGACTTTAAGGACTTTAAGGAATAAAGAAATTCATATAATCCAATGAGAATGAAAACACTTCCTATCAGAACCTGTGGGACATAACTAAAGCAGTCCTCAGAGGCCAATTTATATCAATAAATGCACACATACAAAAAGAAGAAAGAGCCAAAATTAAATAATTATCCCAACAACTTGAACAAATAGCAAGAGAGCAACAGAAGAAACCTTCAGGCACTAGAAGAAAGGAAAAAATAAAAATTAGAGCAGAACTAAATGAAATAGAAAACAGAAAAATAATTGAAAGAGTTAAGACCAAAAGCTGGTTCTCTGAAAGAACTAAAAAGGTTGATAAACCATTAGCTAAACCGACAAAGGAAAAACAGGAGAGGAAGCAAATAACCCAAATGAGAAATGATATGGGAGATATTACAACAGGCCCAGCTGAAATTAAAAGAGTCGTATCAGATTACTATGAAAAATTGTACTCTAACAAATTTGAAAACCTAGAAGAAATGCATGAATTCCTAGAAACACACTACCTACTGAAACTAACACAAACAGAGGTAGAACAACTAAATAGACCCATAACAAAAGAAGAGATTGAAAAGGTAATCAAAAAACTCCCAACAACAACAACAAAAAAGCCCCAGACCAGACGGCTTCACTGCAGAGTTCTACCAAACTTTCAGAGAAGAATTAACACCATTGCTACTAAAGGTATTTCAGAGTATAGAAAAGGACGGAATACTACCAAAAACGTTCTATGAAGCCAGCATATCCCTGATATCGAAACCAGGTAAAGACACCACAAAAAAAAAAAGAAAATTACAGACCTATATCTCTTATGAAATTAGATGCAAAGATCCTCAACAAAATTCTAGCCAATAGAATTCAACAAAGTGTCAAAAAAATAATTCACCACGACCAAGTGAGATTCATACCAGGTATGCAGGGATGGTTCAACATTAGAAAAACAATTAATGTAATGCACCACATAAATAAAACAAAAGACAAGAACCACATGATTTTATCAATCTATGCAGAAAAGGCATTTGACAAAGTTCAACACCCATTCATAATAAAAACGCTCCGCAAAATAGGAATAGAAGGAAGTGGGGCCAAGATGGCTGACTAGGTAGACGCCACCTCGGATCCCTCTTGCAACAAAGACTCGGAAAAACAAGTGAATCGATCACATACATGACAATCTACAAACCCTGACCATCAAACACAGATCTAAAGAGTTGACCTGAGTGACAGGCGAGCAAAAAGCTGCACCCTGAACCAGCGACCACTTCTGGAACCCGTGACCCACTCCACAGCCTTGAGCTCTTGCAGTTCCCTGGTGCCGAGTGGCAGGGCTGATAGCGCCTTTCTGAGGCAGGGCAGGCATGGGACACAGCCCTAACCCCTAGCCCCCTGGGGTAACCACTTTAGAGACAAAGCCAGCGCAAGCATGCTGCACACTAATGGGGCTAACGAGAGAACGAACGAGCAACTACGGGGAAGCAGCGACTGTTTTCGGAGCCTGGAGCCAGAGTCCCAGTCAGAAAACCTTGGTGCCGGGCTTTGGACTGGGCACAGGAGAGCTGAGCACGGCATCCTGAGATGGCACAAACACAGGACACAGCCCTAGCCCCCAGAAGTGACCTCGGGGGAAGCCCAGCCAGTGCAGGCAGGCAGCGCAGCAAGGCAGCTGACAGAAGGAGAAGTCACTGGGAGGCGGCGACTGGTTTTGGAGCCGGGAGCGCTGCATGCCAGCTGGGGAACCGTGGCGCTGGGCTATGGACCAGGAGCGAAGGAACTGACCACAGCTTCTGAGACAGCACATGCACAGGATGCAGACCTGACCCCCAGGGACAATCTCTACCCAGCCAAGCGACCTGCCCTCGGGAATCTCAGATAAAACAGTCCTCACCAAGCAAGATAAGTAACTTTGTCTATATTCCTGGGTGCTACTCTCTTCTATCTATCTGATCCCTCCCCTCCCCTTCCCAAGTGGCTTCATTAATATTGGAATTTCCTGAGCCACAAAGTGAAGTGTTCTGCGGTTTGTTTGTTTGTTTGTTTTGTCTTTCCCTAACCCATTCTCCTGGCCTGAGAGAAGCAGTTACAAAAAACCCAGGGACCAAGAATCCTTCCCTGACTTCCAAAAATTTGACTAAAAATACAGAACCAGCTCCAGCCAAGCATATGAGATCCACAGTCTTGGGCTTTCATTCCTACAGGGAACAAGGTGGCTATTGTAATACAAAGGCAATTCTGATAGTGATCTGACTGAAATTGTTTTAGCGGATTACTGGAAAGACAAGTTTCCCAGGTCTGATATCTCTACCTATTAAACAGAGCCCTCACTGACCCACAACAGGGAACTGAGGGCTGAAGCTCCACCCAAACCACCTAACCTCCTGCCATAGGGGTCTGAGGATAGTGACATCTACCAATCTGTAGAGGTACATGCATTGGGTACCTAAGGTACAGCTGCAGAGCCCACCCACCAAAGCGCTTTAGGAATAGAGACACACCTACCTCACTGGCACTTGGGGGATACCTGTCAGCATCCTGCCCCCCTGGAATGTGACCCCCTGCTGCTACTAGAATCTGGTGCACACAACTACCACCACTACTCCTCTAAGCGAATAGGTGACAGTCTACCCCACACACTTGGTGACCCAAAATCAGATTCTACTCAAGAATAGTGAATGGACTCTTAGGCTTATATTTCTGGCAATGGCCCAAACCAGCTGGTAAGAGGACATAAGTGATTCAAAGGCTACAACAATCAAGACAGTGCAATCTAGTAGCCCATCTACGTATATGGAAAGAAAACAAAACAAGACTCAGTGAGCAAATATGAAATAAATCATTACAATATCTTATAGATGGCTTGGAGACAGCAGTCGATATCAAACCACATAAAGAAGCAGACCATGATTGCTTCTACAACTCCCCAGATTAATGAATCAAAATCTTTCCCAAATGAAGATACAATCCTGGAATTGCCAGATGCACATTATAAAAAACTACTTTACAGAATGTTTCAGGACATCAGGGATGACCTCAAAAATGAAATAAGGCAATCTACAGAAAAAGCCAAGGAACACACTGATAAAGCAGTTGAAGAAATCAAAAAGATTATTCAAGAACATAGTGGAAAAATTAACAAGCTACAAGAATCCACAGAGAGACAGCATTCAGAAATCCAAAAGATTAACAGTAAAATTACAAAATTAGACAACTCAATAAGAAGTCAGAGGAGCAGAATCGAGGAATTGGAATGTGGGGGGGGGGAGTTGGAGAATAAAGTAAATGACACCAATATAGTTGAAAAATCAGATAAAATAATTAAAAAAAAAATGAAGAAACCCTAAGAAGCATGTGGGACTCTATCAAGAAGAATAACTTGTGTGTAATTGGAGTTACAGAACAAGGATGGGTAACAGAAAATACAGAGAGAAAAGCTGAAGATCTGTTGGCAGAAAGCTTCCCTGGCATCACGAAAGATGAAAGAATATCTATCCAAGATGCTCATCGAACCCCGTATAAGATTGATCCAAAAAGAAAATCACCAGGACATATTATCATCAAACTTGCCAAAACCAAAGAAAAAGAGAAAATTTTAAAAGCAGCCAGGGATAAAAGAAAGGTCTCCTACAAAGGAGAATCAATAAGAATAAGTTCAGACTACTCAGCAGAAACCATGCAGTCAAGAAGGCTATGGGATGACATATATAGAGCACTGAAGGAGAAAAACTGCCAGCCAAGGATCATTTATCCAGCAAAACTCTCTCTCAAATATGAAGGTGAAATTAAAACATTTACAGATAAACACAAGCTTAGAGAATTTGTAAAAACCAAACCAAAGCTACAAGAAATACTAAAGGTAATTGGTCAAAAATCAATAACATCAGATAACACACGAGGTCACAGAACAGAACATCCTGATATCAACTCAAATATGGAAATCACAAAAACAAATTAAGATTAATTTTGAAGAGAAAAAAAAGCTCAAAACAGGGAATCATTGAAGTCATTATGTAAAAGATCACAATAATCAAAAAGAGAGACTAAATACAGGAGGCATAGAACTGCCACATGGAGAGGGAAACAAGGTGATATAGGATGATACAAGTTAGGTTTTTACTTAGAAAAACAGGGGTAAATATTAAGGTAACCACAAAGAGGTCTCACAATTCCATAACTCAAAATAAAAACCAAGAAAAACATAACGACTCAGCAAACATAAATTCAACTACTATGAAAACGAAGAACACACAATTTACAAAGAAAAATACCTCAGCACAAAAAAGTAAGTGGAAAAATGAAATTGTCAAGAGCACACACATAAAGGCATCAAAATGACAGCACTAAACACATACTTATTTATAATTACGCTGAATGTAAATGGACTAAAGGCACCAATAAAGAGTCAGAGAGTCTCAGACTGGATAAAGAAACACGATCTGTCTATATGCTGCCTACAAGAGACACACTTTAGACTTAGAGACAAAAACAAACTAAAACTCGAAGGATAGCAAAAAATATGTCAAGCAAACAAAAATCAAAAAAGAAGAGGAGTAGCAATATTAATTTCTGACAAAATAGACTTCAAAGTTAAATCCACCACTAAGGGTAAAGAAGGACGCTACATAATGATTAAAGGGACAATTGATCAGGAAGACATAACCATATTAAATATTTATGCACCCAATGACAGGGCTGCAAGATACATAAAACAAACTTTAACAGAACTGAAAAGCGAGGTAGACACCTCCACAATTATAGTAGGAGACTTCAACACACCACTTTTGGAGAAGGATAGGACTTCCAGTAAGAAGCTCAACAGAGACACAGAAGACCTAATTGCTACAATCCACCAACTTGACCTCATAGACCTATACAGACACTCCACCCAACAGCTGCAAAGTATACTTTTTTTTCTAGTGCACATGGAACATTCTCTAGAATAGATCACATATTAGGTCATAAAACAAACCTTTGCAGAATCCGAAACATTGAAATATTACAAAGCATCTTCTCAGACCACAAGGCCATAAAAGTGGAAATCAATAACAGAAAAATCAGGGAAAAGAAATCAAATACTTGGAAACTGAACAATATCCTGCTCAAAAAAGACTGGGTTATAGAAGACATTAAGGAGGCAATAAAGAAATTCATAGAATGCAACGAGAATGAAAACACTTCCTATCAAAACCTCTGGGACACAGCAAAAGCAGTGCTCAGAGGCCAATTTATATCGATAAATGCACACATACCAAAAGAAGAAAGAGCCAATATCAGAGAACTGTCCCTACAACTTGAACAAATAGAAAGCGAGCAACAAAAGAATCCATCAGACACCAGAAGAAAACAAATAATAGAAATTAGAGCTGAACTAAATGAAATAGAGAACAGAAAAACAATTGAAAGAATTAACAAAGCCAAAAGCTGCTTCTTTGAAAAAATTAACAAAATTGATAAACCATTGGCTAGACTGACTAAAGAAATACAGGAAAGGAAACAAATAACCCGAATAAGAGACGAGATGGGCCACATCACAACAGACCCAGCTGAAATTAAACGAATCATATCAGCTTATTACAAAAAATTATACTCCAGCAAATTTGCAAACCTAGAAGAAATGAATGAATTCCTAGAAAAACACTACCTACCTAAACTAACACAATCAGAAGTAGAACAACTAAATAGACCCATGACAAAAAAAGAGATTGAAAAGGTAATCAGAAAACTCCCAACAAAAAAAAGCCCTGGCCCTGGCTTCACTGCAGAGTTCTTCCAAACTTTCAGAGAAGAGTTAACCCCACCACTACTAAAGGTATTTCAAAGAATAGAAAATGATGGAATACTACCTAACTCATTCTATGAAGCCACCATATCCCTGATACCAAAACCAGGTAAAGACACCACAAAAAAAGAAAATTACACACCTATATCCCTCATGAACACAGATGCAAAAATCCTCAACAGAATTCTAGCCAATAGAATTCAACAACATATCAAAAAATTAATCCACCATGACCAAGTGGGATTTATACCAGGTATGCAAGGTTGGTTTAATATTAGAAAAACCATTAATGTAATTCACCATATAATAAAACAAAAGACAAAAACCACATGATCTAATCAATTGATGCAGAAAAGGCATTTGACAAAGTCCAACACCCATTCATGATAAAAACTCTCAGCAAAATAGGAACTGAAGGAGAATTCCTCAACATAATAAAGGGCATTTATACAAAGCCAACAGCCAACGTCATTCTAAATGGAGAGAGCCTGAAAGCATTTCCCTTGAGAACAGGAACCAGACAAGAATGCCCTTTATCACCACTCTTATTCAACATTGTGCTAGAGGTCCTAGCCAGAGCAGTAAGGCTAGACAAAGAAATAAAAGGCATCCGGATTGGCAAGGAAGAAGTAAGATTATGTCTATTTGCAGATGACATGATCTTATACACAGAAAACCCTAAGGAATCCTCAAGAAAACTACTGAAACTAATAGAAGAGTTTGGCAGAGTCTCAGGTTACGAGATAAACATACAAAAATCACTTGGATTCCTCTACATCAACAAAAAGAACATCGAAGAGGAAATCACCAAATCAATACCATTCACAGTAGCCCCCAAGAAGATAAAATACTTAGGAATAAATCTTTCCAAAGATGTAAAAGACCTATACAAAGAAAACTACAAAGTACTAGTGCAAGAAACTAAAAGGGACCTACATAAATGGAAAAACGTACCTTGCTCATGGATAGGAAGACTTAACATAGTAAAAATGTCTATTCTACCAAAAGCCATCTATACATACAATGCACTTCCGATCCAAATTCCAATGACATTTTTTCAAGTGATGGAGAAACAAATCACCAACTTCATATGCAAGGGAAAGAAGCCCCAGATAAGTAAAGCATTACTGAAAAAGAAGAAGAAAGTGGGAGGCCTCACTCTACCTGATTTTAGAACATGTTATACAGCCACAGTAGTCAAAACAGCCTGGCATTGCTACAAAAACAGGCACATAGACCAATGGAACAGAATTGAGAACCCAGATATAAATCCATCCACATATGAGCAGCTGATATTTGACAAAGGTCAAGTGTCAGTTAATTGGGGAAAAGATAGTCTTTTTAACAAATGGTGCTGGCATAACTGGATATCCATTTGCAAAAAAATGAAACAGGACCCATACCTCACACCATGCACAAAAACTAACTCCAAGTGGATCAAAGACCTAAACATAAAGACTAAAACGATAAAGATCATGGAAGAAAAAATAGGGACAACCCTAGGAGCCCTAATACAAGGCATAAACAGAATACAAAACATTACCAAAAATGACGAAGAGAAACCAGACAACTGGGAGATCCTAAAAATCAAACACCTATGCTTATCTAAAGACTTCACCAAAAGAGTAAAAAGACCACCTACAGATTGGGAAAGAATTTTCAGCTATGACATCTCCGACCAGCGCCTGATCTCTAAAATCTATATGATTCTGTCAAAACTCAACCACAAAAAGACAAACAACCCAACCAAGAAGTGAGCAAAGGATATGAACACACACTTCACGAAAGAAGATATTCAGGCAGCTAACAGATACATGAGAAAATGCTCTCGATCATTAGCCGTTAGAGAAATGCAAATTAAAACTACGATGAGATGGTTTAAGGGGACTTCTAAGTCAATTGGCATAATAAACTCTGTTATGAAAACATTCTGCATCCCACTTTGAAATGTGGCGTCTGGGGTCTTAAATGCTAACAAGCGGCCATCTAAGATGCATCAATTGGTCTCAACCCACCTGGATCAAAGGAGAATGAAGAACACCAAGGTCACACGATAACTATGAGCCCAAGAGACAGAAAGGGCCACATAAACCAGAGACCTACATCATCCTGAGACCAGAAGAACTAGTTGGCGCCCAGCCACAATCGATGACTGCCCTGACAGGGAGCACAACAGAGAACCCCTGAGGGAGAAGAAGATCAGTGGGATGCAGACCCCAAATTCTCACAAAAAGACCATACTTAATGGTCTGACTGAGACTAGAGGAATCCCAGCAGTCATGGTCCCCAAACCTTCTGTCGGCCCAGGACAGGAACCATTCCTGAACACAACTCATCAGACATGGAAGGGACTGGACACTGGGTAGGACAGAGATGCTGATGAAGAGTGAGCTAATTATATCAGGTGGACACTTGAGACTGTGTTGGCATCTCCTGTCTGGAGGGGGGATGGGAGGATAGAGAGAGTTGGAAGCTGGCAAAATTGTCATGAAAGGAGAGACTGGAAGGGCTGACTCATTAGGTGGAGAGCAAATAGGAGTACGGAGTAAGGTGTATATAAACGTATATGTGACAGTCTGACTTGATTTGTAAACGTTCACTTGAAGCTCAATAAAAGTTAATAAAAAAAAAAAAGCCACTGGGGGGGGAGGAAACTACCATGAGATTCCATTTCACTCCAACAAGGCTGGCATTAATCCAAAAAACACAAAATAATAAATGTTGGAGAGGCTGCGGAGAGATTGGAACTCTTATATACTGCTGGTGGGAATGTCAAATGGTACAACCACTTTGGAAATCTATCTGGCATTTTCTTAAAAAGTTAGAAATAGATCTACCATACGACCCAGAAATCCCACTCCTTGGAATATACCCTAGAGAAATAAGAGCCTTCACACAAACAGATGTATGCACACCCATGTTTATTGCAGCTCTGTTAACAATAGCAAAATGCTGGAAGTAACCAAGGTGTCCGTCAAGGGATGAATGGTTAAATAAATTGTGGTATATTCACACAATGGAATACTACGCATCGATAAAGAACAGTGACGAATCTGTGAAACATTTCAAAACATGGAGGAACCTGGAAGGCATTATGCTGAGTGAAATTAGCCAGAGGCAAAAGGACAAATATTGTATAAGACCACTATTATAAGATCTTGAGAAATAGTATAGACTGAGAAGAACACATACTTTTGTGGTTATGGGGGCAGGGGAGACTATTTACTGATTAGTTAGTAGATAAGAACTACTTTAGGTGAAGGGAAGGACAATACTCAATACAGGGAAGGTCAGCTCAACTGGACTGGTCCAAAAGCAAAGAAGTTTCTGGGATAAACTGAATGCTTCGAAGGTCAGCGGAGCAAGGGCGGGGGTTTGGGGGCTATGGCTTAAGGGGACTTCTAAGTCAATTGGCATAATAAACTCTATTATGAAAACAAAACAAAACAAAAAAGGAATAGAAGGAAAATTCCTCAGCATAATAAAGGGCATTTATACAAAGCCAACAGCCAACATCATCTTAAATGGAGAGAGTCTGAAAGCATTCCCCTTGAGATCAGGAACCAGACAAGGATGCCCTTTATCACCACTCTTATTCAACATTGGGCTGGAGATCCTAGCCAGAGCAATTAGGCTAGATAAAGAAATAAAGGGCATTCAGAGTGGTAAGGAAGAATTAAAAGTATCTCTATGCAGATGACATGATCTTGTACACAGAAAACCCTAAAGAATCCTCAAGAAAACTACTGAAACTAATAGAGGAGCTCAGCAGATTATCAGGATACAAGATAAACATACAAAAATCAGTTGGATTCCTCTACACCAACAAAAAGAACATTAAAGAAGAAATCACCAAATCAATACCATTTACAGTAGTCCCCAAAATAAAAAAAAAAAATTAGGAGTAAATCTCACCTGAGATGTAAACAACCTATACAAAGAACACTGCAAGGCACTACTGCAAGAAACCTAGAGACTTACATAAGTAGAAAAACATACCTTGCTCATGGACAGGAAGACTTGACACTGTAAAAATGTCTATTCTACCAAAAGCCATCTATACATACAATGCACTTCCAATAAAAATTCCAACAACATTTTTTAATGAGATGGAGAAACAAACCGCAAAGTTCATATGGAAGGGAAAGAGGCCCCGAATAAGTAAAGCATTACTGAAAAAGAAGAACAAAGTGGGAGGGCTCATTTTACCTGATTTTAGAACCTATTATACCTCCACAGTGGTCAAAACAGCCTGGTACTGGTACAACAACAGATACATAGCCCAATGGAACAGAATTGAGAATTCAGACATAAATCTATCCACATATGAGCAGCTGATATTTGACAAAGGCCCAAAGTCAGTTAAATGGGGAAAAGACAGTCTGTTTAACAAATGGTGCTGGCATAACTGGTATCCATCTGCAAAAAAATGAAACAAGACCCATACCTCACACCATGCACAAAAAAGAACTAAAAGTGGATCAAAGACCTAAATATAAAATCTAAAACGATAAAGATCATGGAAGAAAAAATAGGGACAACGCTAGGAGCCCTAATACATGGCATAAACAGTATACAAAACATTACTAACAATACAGAAGAGAAACCTGATAACTGGGTACTCCTAAAAATCACACACCTATGCTCATCCAAAGATTTCACCAAAAGAGTAAAAAGACTGGGAAAAAGTTTTTAGCTATGACATTTCTGATCAGCACCTGGTCTCTAAAATCTACATGATACTGCAGAAACTAAACTACGAAAACACAAATAACCTAATTAAAAAACGGGCAAAGGATATGAACAGGCACTTCACTAAAGAAGATATTCAGGCAGCATACGGACACATGAGGAAATGCTCATGATCGTTACCCATTAGAGAAATGCAAATCAAAACTACAATAAGATTCAGTCTCACTCCAACAAGACTGGCATTAATCCAAAAAACACAAAATAATAAATGTTGGAGAGGTTGTGGAGAGACTGGAACACTTCTACACTGCTGGTGGGAATGTAAAATGGTACAACTACTTCGGAAATCAATTTGGTGCTTCCTTAAAAGGCTAGAAATAGAACTATCATCCGATCTAGCAATCCACTCCTTGGAATATATCCTAGAGAAATAAGAGCCTTTACACGAACAGATATATGCACACCCATGTTCACTGCAGCACTGTTTACAACAGCAAAAAGATGGACACAATCAAGGTGCCCATCCACGGATGAATGGATAAAGAAATTATGGTATATTCACACAATGGAATGCTACACATTGATGAAAACAATGATGAATCCTTGAAACATTTTATAACATGGAGGAATCTGGAGAGCATTACACTGAGTGAAATTAGTCAGCTGCAAAAAGACAAATATTGTATAAGACCACTATTATAAGAACTGGAGAAATAGTTTAAACAGGGAAGAAAATATTCTTTGATGGTTATGAGAGAGGGGAGTGAGGGAGAGGGGTTTTCACTAATTAGATAGCAGATAAAAACTGCTTTAGGTGAAAGGAAAGACAACCCACAATACAGGAGAGGTCAGCACAACTGGACTAAACCAAAAGCACATAAGTTTCCTGAATAAACTGAATGCTTCTAAGGACAGTGTAGCCGGGGCAGGGGTTTGGGGACCATGGTTTCAGGTGACACCTAAGTCAATTGGCATAATAAAATCTATTAAGAAAACATCCTGCATCCCACTATGGAGAGTGGCGCCTGGGGTCTTAAACGCTAGCAAGTGGCCATCTAAGATGCATCAGTTGATCTCAAACCAGCTGGAACAAAGGAGAATGAAGAACATCAAAGACACAAGGTAATTATGAGCCCAAGAGACAGAAAGGCTCATAAACCAGAGACTACATCAGCTTGAGACCAGAGGCTATATTAGCCTGAGACCGGAAGAACTAGATGGTACCCAGCTACATAAACCAGAGACTACATCAGCCTTAGACCAGAAGAACTAGATGGTGCCCGGCTACAACTGATGACTGCTCTAACAGGGAACACAACAGAGAACCCCTGAGGGAGCAGGAGAGAAGTGGGATGCAGACCCCAAATTCTCATAAAAAGACCAGACTTACTGGTCTGACTGAGACTAGAAGGATCCCTGTGCTCATGGTCCCCAGACCTTCTGTTAGCCCAAGACACGAACCATTCCCAAAGGCAACTCTTCAGACAGAGATTGGACTGGACAATGGGATAGAAAACAATACTGGTGAAGAGTGAGCTTCTTGGATCAAGTAGACACAAGAGACTATGTTGGGATCTCCTGTCTGGAGGGGAGATGTGAGGGTGAAGGGGGTCAGAAGGTGGCCGAATGGACTAGAGAAGAGAGAGTGGCGAAAATGAGTGTACTGTCTCATTGGGGGAGAGCAATTAGGAGTATATAGCAAGGTGTGTATAAATTTTTGTATGAGAGACTGACTTGATTTGTAAACTTTCACTTAAAGCACAATAAAAATTAAAAAAAAAAATCGTGGTCTGCAGACCAGTGTGATCAGCATTACCTAAGAGCTTTCAGATGCAGACTCTCAGGTCCACCTCATAAACACAGAGTCAGAATCTACATTTATTTAACTTCTCATCCCCCCTCCTTACATGCAATAACCACTAATCTTCTTTTGTCTCAATGTATTTGCCTTTTCTAGATATTTTTTGTAAGTAGGATCATACAGTATGTGTTCCTTTGTGTTTGGTTTATTTCATTAACATAATGTTTTCAAGGTTCATTCATGTGGTGGCATGTATCAGAACTTTATTTCTTTTTATAGCTGAGTGATACTCCATTGTATTTATATCCCACATTTTGTTTATATTCATTTGTCTGTTGATGGGCACTTGGATTGTTTCTATCTTTTAGGAGTTGTGAATAACACTGCAATAAATATTGGTGTACATGTTTGAGTGGCTGCTTTCATTTCTTTTGGGTATATATCTAGGAGTGGAAATCCTGGGTCCTGTGGTAATTCTATGTTTAACTTTTATAGGAACCACCAAACTATTTTCCACAGCAACTGAACCATTTTACATTCCCACCAGTGATGTATGAGTGTTCCAATTTCTCTATATCCTTGATAAAACAATTGTTATTTCCTTTCTTTTTTTGTAATAGTCATCGTAGTAGATGTGAAGCAGTATGTACGTCATTGTGTTTTGATTTGCAGCACCTAGCTATCTGAAGGAAAAGATTTATGCCTTTTACCAAATTTGGGAAATTTTCACCATTGTTTCTTCAAGAACTTTTTCAGCCCTTGTGTCTTCTCTTCTTCCAAGACTCCAAAGACACAAATGTTAGATCTTTCGTTATAGTGCCACAAGTTCCTGAGACCCTGCTCATTTTTTTTTTTTCAGTCTACTTTTTCTATCTTGTTCAAATTGGGTAATTTCTATTGTTCAACCTCCCAATTAACGGATTTTTTCCTCTATTCCTTCCATTCTTCTGTTGAGCCCATCCACTGAGGTTGGTCTTTTTGCTTGTTTTTGTTTTTTTCCTGTTGTTGTATTTTTCAGCTCTAACATTTCCATTTGGTTCTTCTTTATATCTTCTATTCCTTTTACTGAAACTTTCTATTTCTTTACTGAGAATTTTCACTTGCTTGATGTGCTCTGGTGGTGCAAAGGTTAAGCACTTGGCTGCTAACTAAAAGGAGAAAGACCTGGCAATCTGCTCCCATAAAGATTACAGCCTAGAAAATCCTATGAGGCAGCTCTACTCTGTCACATGGGGGGTCATTATGAGTCTAAATTGACTTGATGGCACCTAAAAACTTAAATTTTTGTCAGATAATTCTAACATCTCTGTCATTTTGGTGTTGGGAAGTATTGATTGTCTTTTTTCATTCATGTTGAAATTTTCCTGGTTCTTGTTATGACAACTGATTTTCAATTGAAACTTGAACATTTTGAGACTTTGGGTCTTACTTAAACGTTGTTTTAGCTTGCTTCCTCTAATACCACTCTGAAAGGAGGAGAGTAAATGCTGCCTCTCCACTGTTAAAGGAGGAGGTAAAAGTCCAGGCTTCCCATCTGGATACACAAGGGAGAAGGGGCTTATCATTACTACTTGGTGAGGCTGGAAGTTCTGGCTCTCCACACTGGCTGGGAGGGGTAGAAATGCCCCCTTACTTTTTCCCAGGTGGCCTTCACTAACACTGCAGGATGGGGGTGGTCTTGTGACCACTGGACAGTAGTGAAAACGCTCACCGTCCACTAGGAACTCCTCCAATACCACCCCAGCGTTGGTGTCAAGCCCCATCCAGTGGGATTTGAAGCACCTCATTACAGCCTGACAAGACAGGAAGTCTAGGCTCCACACTTGGCCTTTGCTGATGGGAGTGGGCTGAGGCCACAGATTTTTCTGTTGTGTTTGGCTGGAGTAGAGCGGTGAATGTCTAAAAGTTGCTGTCTTGTTAGGATGCTCTTTTCTTGGTCCTTTGGCTAAAGAGAGCAGACTTTTGTTGGGACTCTTCTTCTCTCTACCTGTCATCATTTTGGGGTTGCCAAGTTCTTCAGCTCTAAGTCTGGTATACATGAGACAAAAATAAAACCCAGGGAGCTTACCAGTGTGTAATTTCTGGGGTCCCAAGGCCCCTAGCCAATCTGCTTTCTCTCAATCTTTCAAAGTTTTCCTATGTTTGTCCTATTGCATATGATATCCAGGGGGATTTGTACTTAGCAGGAGAAATAGGGGAAAGTATGTCTACTCCACCTTTCTGGAAGTCCTGCATTGCACTTATGTTTTACACATATTTTTTCCCCTCCACTAGAATACTTTAAGAGCAAGGAGAAAGCTTTATTCATTTGCTTCCTCAGCAGCACTTAGCAAAGACAGTGTGTCCAACATATGACTATTGATTGAATTATGAATAAATGTCATGTCTAAGGGCCCATGAATAATCCTTTGCAGTGCCTAGCTCAGTGCTCTTTCCACATTACCTTACAGTCTCTCAAATACTGAGATTGTGCCTGTAATTTACTTACTTATAAGCATGTAGCGGATATCCTGAGATTTCCTCATTCTATGCCAAGTGCTTACACTCTGGTTTAACTGAATGTGTGCTGTCTTGAATACATACTATGAGGCAAGAAGCTCAGAGATAAGAACAAAAGCCACAGTTCTCAAGTTTAAGGAGGACAAACACTTGATACCTGGTACAGAGGCAGCAGAAATTTTCTAATGAAGAAAACACTAGGCAGCCTTCAGAAAGATTGCGTCTAGGTATTTTCATCTTGTCTCCCTCATTTGCTGCTGCCTCCAAAACTACTATTAGGTTGGAATCAGAGAAAACAGAGCAGAAGAGCTTTTGGGATTTCCTAAATTGAAAGCAAAATTGCATCTCATTAAAATGTGCACACACACAGTCACATACACACTGCATACTCGCATACTCAAATTACGGGTTACATGAATTCCCAGATCACTGGGTAATTTATTCAATTCCTATTCCCCCACTGTTGAGACACACCAAAGTATAAACCAGTAAACATAAATAATGAACTGCTTTATTGCCTTTATCAATCATAAATATTATATTAAACCCCTCAGGAAAGGCTTATAATTAAATCCTCCATTCATGGTTTGGGGTGCCGAGTCCCTAGCTGGGGGACTTGTGAGCCAGCTTCACTCCCTCCATGATTTTATTAAATAGGGTAAATCCCACATTGGACTTCCTGTTTAACCAAGACCAATCTCACACCCTCCTGTCCTTCAGAGGAGCAGATATGATCTCAACCAGCTCTGCGCAACAGAAATTTTAGATTTTCTGGTCGTCAAATTTTTAAATGTAAAAAGAAAAAGGTAAAATTAATTTTCATAATATATTTTATTGACCCAATATATCCAAATCTTTTCATTTCAACATGTAAATTTTTTAAAATTATTAATGGGTTATTTCATATTCATTTTGTACTAAGCTTTGAAATCCAGTCTGTATTTTACCCTTACAGCATGTCTAAATTTGGACCAGCCACATTTTAAGAGTTCACTAGCTATCTGTGACTAGGGCTACTATATTGGACATATAGCTCTAAGCCATGAGTGAATAAACGAATGGATGAATGAGTGAATGAATGAATGAAAAACACTCACGCCCCCTCACTTCCGTCACATATGATGGCTGGAGATGAGCAGGTAGAAGCTAGAGACTTCACAATTATTACCAGTGTAAAAATGTCATGCCTTACATTTTCCAGAAATTCATTGCTTCCCAGAATTCTTCTATTTGTACCATCTGGTCCTTGAGACAACCCTGTGAAATTGGAAGGTGTCTGCAGGGATCACAGAATCCCAGGCCTGGCAGACAGCCCCACCCCCACAGTGCCATCCTCTCCACTATGGGCACACAGATAAGCACACAACCCACCACAATGAGAAATCTCCCTCAGTGGCCCTCTCTCCTCTCAGGTCTCCTCGGCAAGAGTTTCTCACTTCCCACTGACTACATTTTGGGCACTGTCATGTCTTGCAGAGCTGTACATGGGCGCATTTGTATTCCAAAGACAGTCAGTGCCCTGTATGTTCCACGGAGGAAATGCCTTCCTGGGAGCCCTGGTCGCACAGTGGTTAAGAGCTTGGCTGTTAACTAAAAGGTCAGCAGTTCAAATGCATCAGCCATTCCTTGGAAACCCTTTGGGACAGTTCTGCTCTGTCCTATAGGGTCACTATGAGTTGGAATTGACTCAGTGGCATTGGGTTTGGTTGGGTTTTTGGAGCAAGTAGTCATTCCCAGTCCTGTACTGCATTCCATACTCTTATCCCTCTCCTTCGAGGACCAGGCCAGCCCAACTAGGGCCTTAGTATAAAGGACCAGTTCCTGGAAGGGTTAACAGAGCCCAGGCTGGTCAGGCTTACCCAGAACAGCCAGGCACAGGCCAGAAAGCAAATGTGTGTATACAGGTCCTAAAACCAAGAATCATGTGCTTTTAAAAAACTGAGAGAAGGTCAACGTGGCCAGAGCATGGAGAATGGAGGGAAAAGTTGTACAATATGGGTTGTAAATGGAGGCAGGACCTGGTCAACAATATAGGCCCAGAAAGTAAAGTGAGTGCTAGAACTCAAATTTAGGGCTTCTCACTCAAGTACAGAGCATCCTCCACATCAGTCATGGCCCAATCAGCCCAGCACAGAACTTTTCCCCATGGGTTGGAAACACATACTTTCTTAATCCAGGTTCTCTAGACAAACAGGATCAGTGAGACATATATATACACACAGAGAGAGAGATTTTCTTCAAGGAATTAGCTCACACGGTTTTGGGGGCTGGCAAGTCTAAAATCCACAGGTCAGGTGATCGACTGGAGACTCCTGTTAGCTCGCATGACTGTGGAGTCTGACAAGTGCAAAATCCGTAGGTCAGGCACAGACTGTAGATTTCTGCAAACTTGCATCTCAAAATTCATAGGCCAGGCAACAGAAAGAGTGCAAAGTCAGGTAAGAGAGCAAGTTCTGCCAAAATATCTATTTATATTCTGGAGGCAGACCACATCCTAAAGAAACTCACCTTTCAACTAGTTGATTAATTAGATTAGACTATAGAAGATCATTATATTACATTATGTTATGGGACAGCAACTAGTCTAGTGTTTTACCAAACCCCTGGGCATCATAACTTACCAAGTTGACACACAGAATTAACCGTCACATCTACTAAACAAAAAGACAGCAACAGTTGCCATCCAGCCAATTCTGATTCATGGGGATCCCACGTGTCTCAGAGTAGAACAATGTTCCACACGGTTTTCAGTGCCCGATTTATCAGAAATAGATTGCCAGGCTTTCCTTCCGAGGTACCTCTAAGTAGACTCAAACTGCCAACCTTTTGGTTATCGGTTAGCAGCCGAGCACGTTAACCATTTGCACCACCCAGAAACATCTACTAGAGATAGTCCAAAACATGCATACTCCAAACATTCTGCCATTTCTCCAGAGTGTAATATTCAAGGGAGGGCAGGGTTGCATGGCCAACAAAACTAAGAATTATAAAATGCCAAGTCTGGAAGATTTGATTTATTCTATCTCTGACAAGAGTAGCAAGGAGCATGTTTAGGGAATGAATATGAAGTTTAGGATAACATCCTAAAATATTGAACTCCCTCCTCAGCTCGTTATGGAGCTTTGAAATTTGTAAACCCTTCTTGAAGTTATTTATATTTTCAGCTAGTACAACATCTCTTGGGGATGAAGAGTTGCATAAATTTATATTACTCACTGGGTAAAGTGGGACTTCCCTTTAGTTCTCCTAGAATTATCTCTTGTCAAGTTTTATGAGAATGAAGGAGAAGGAGGAATTTAAGTCTAAAATGTTAGGATTTTGACATAAACTATATCTTTCAAGATTGGATAGCCTTTCATCCCATGCTCCATCAGACTTGATCTTTCCAGATTTAAGAACCCTAATCACTTTGCCATCCCTCTTGATCATTTCAGTTGCCTTCCTTACAGCTTTTACATTTGACCTCTCTCTCTCTTGCTCCACCCTCTCTCTCTCTCTGTCTCTGTAGCTGTCTTGCTGAAAGTAAAGTGATTAATAATATACTGAAGTAGTAGAAAGAGATGTATAAGTAGCATAAACTATAATTACTGACTACTATATGCTTTTTTTTTTTTTTTTTTTTTTATGCTTGGTCCATCACATACTTCAGTGAAGTCAATACTCACAACAGCTTCATAGGCTTACAGGGCCTGCACGCCCTATATGATCCAGCTCCTGCCTTCCTCTCCAGCCTCACCTTGTGCCACTCTGCTCCTTGCTCACAACGCCCAGGAACCCTGGCTTCTTTCTGTTTTAAATGAACCAAGATCATTTGGGCATCAGAGCTCTTGCACATGCATCCCATTTAAGAAGAGAAGCTGTGCCTGATATGGAGGAAGCACTCAACACATATTTGTTAAGTGACAACTGAAAGATTAACCATGTGCTAACAACAACAAAAAAAAACAACAACAACAACATGACTTCCAAGAGTATGGAACCTAAGCAAATGGAGCTACTATCAATACTGTAGACTGAGATAGTTTCCTTAATCTTCTTCCTGTGAAACAAATATGCTTTCGTCACCCAGGTCCCAATACCAGTCAACATCAAATTGTCATTTATTGGGAGACCTACTATGTGCCAGGCATGAGGCTAAGCAGTGGAGAGGGCAAAGAATATCTCAGGGAAGTTTTGATTTTACACACACACATCCATGCTCACATTCACACCACAGATATATACGTGCACGTACCCACACACACTCACACACAGTATAATTGCCTCTCAGTCTTGATTTCAAGGGTGACTGGGGATGAGGACCAAAATCCACAACTCCCCGTCCTCCAAGTCCCCAGTTCACTCCACTACCATGTTGAATATGCCTGAAATTCCATTAACAGAAAGAGAAGCTTCCATTATAACATCAGAAGAAAGGCTAAAACTACAAACACTTGGGAGGGTTAACATGTTGCCTGAAAATCGCTCAACCATAGTGCAAATAAGAGAATAAAAACTTTATCATTAAGTGTAGGTTTAATTCCCTAATTAGTCTGTAAGCTTCTGGAAACCACAGCCTGAACTCTGTCTTTGCACACTCTGACCTATGTGTCTTGGACTTTCATACCTTTCTGGCGTTAGTTAAGTGTGCCCTCTCTACCTAGACTTCCTTTTCCATTGTCTTCATGGAGACCTCCTGCTGGTATCCTTTGATGTCCAACTTAAATGGCCACCTCCACTGTGAAGACCCCCTAAGGACCTTTGTATGATACCCCAGCACTTTACGCAGGCCTCTACATGGCCATGATCATACCTTGTCATTATGTCTGATGTCTCCTCACTAGATAATGAGCTCCTCTAAGTCAAGGACTCTGTCTCACTCATATCCCTCTCTCTCCACATCAAATACCATGCCAGGCACATGGTAAAAACTTTGTTAAGATGTTAGCTAAATAAATGTATTTATTTGACAGAAGTCAAAGGGGCACACCCCTTTCTGGCTTGTGGAAATGTTGCTAGGATGTATAGTCCAGCTCCCTGACTGCCTCCATGCCTATAGGCCCTAGTTGACATTCAGGTATGGCTGTTAGAAGACATGATTCCTGAAGGCTGTAATTGCTGGTGACATATGGATTGTTTTACTGCAGTTCTTAACACAATCCTTCCTTCCTTCAGCAGCACATGAGACCCTGAGCATAGCCACACTGAGTCAAACCATGATACATCTAGCCCGCTACTATCTCTGACAATAACAGCAAAAGCTGATGTCACATAGAGAGTCATGTGGGACAATTCTGAGCACTTTTCCAGGGGACATGGCCCCTTCCTCTGTTTCCACCAACAATTACAAGCACATGCTCTTTTCCTGATTCAGACCGGGAACCAGCACCCGCTGCCAAACCCCCATCTGGCCATACTAAGACAGATGCTTGAAATCAAAGCAGAAAATTCTATTTCTGGGACAAGATGGCATGGACCCACTTTTCCTGCTCTTTTCCCTCAAAATAAAACTAAAAACTCTGGAAATAATTCAACAGTATAAAACGGTCATGAAATGTGGAAAGAGGGTCAGCTAAGAACCTCAGGACTTGAATAACAACACCATAGTGACTTTCCTGGGTTTCACTTTTATCTCCTGTGCATGACAGACTAAGTGCTGTGGAGTTCTATGGCCCAGAACCACAGGGCAAAGACAAAAAAAGAAGAAGAAAAGAAAGAAAGAAAGCCAAGTAATTGAGAAGAGGAAAGCCCAGAGAGGGGTTGGCAGAAAAACACATACCCAGTGTCAGCAGTAGCCCAGTCTGCTCACAGCATGCCAACAACAAATCCCAAAAGGCCAACACACCTCACACCCCATACCTGACAGTAGTGGCTAGCCTAATCTACTTACAGCAGCAGCAGCAATCATTTCATTCACCACATCTGCTGACAGTAGCAGTCTTGATCTGTTCAGAGCAGAGACCTCAGCAAAGGACTCAGAGAACCTACACGCTAAATCTAAACAGAGAACTGCCAGATAAAAAAAGAAGATTTTAAATAACATCAAGAATTTCCTAATATCCAAAATGTCCAGGATGCAACAGAAAAGTCACTCATCATGCCAAGACCCAGGAAAATAAGGATAAAAAATCAACAAAAGCAAACACTGAAATGAATCAGATGTTGGAATTATCTCACAAAAATTTTAGAGCAGCCATCATGAAATTGCTTCAATAAGTAATTATAAATTCCCTTACACAAATGAGAAAATAGAAAATCTCAGCAAAAAGTAGTTATTAAAAAAGAAACAAATACAAATTATAGAAATGAAAAATATAATAACTAAAAATTTAAAAACTTGATGGAAGGGCTTGATAGTAGAGTGGAAATAATATGTAGTGAAACTATCTTTCAGAAATAAAAGCAAATAAACACATTCTCAGATGAAGGAAAACTAACAAAATTTTTGCTAGCAGACCTACTCTTAAGGAATAGCTAAAGAAAGCTCTCCAAATGGAAAGGAAGTGGTAACAGAATAAGAATTGAAACTTCAGAAAGGAAAGAAAAACAATGGGAGGGTGGAGCCAACATGACTCTACAGACAGAAGCACCACACAGTCCCTCCACAGCAAAGACCCGAAAAACTAAGTAAAACAGAGACAAATGTCAATCTTGGAACCGTAACGGTCAAATGAAGAGATAAAGAACTCAACCAAGCACCAAATGGAATAAGAAACTGACAGACAACAGAGAGCAAGGAGAGATACAGAGTGGAGGTCCCCTATCAGCTAACTTGGTACGGCTTCACCATCTTGGACTCTTCAGCCATGAAGAACGGCTGACAGAGAGTACAGGAAGATACTTTAGCTCAGCCTCCACTGCTTTCCAGTGGGCCACTGGGGTTGCTCAGCCAGGGAGGTGCCAGATCCTTGCCTCTTGGATTCACCCTCCCCACACATGCCAGCTCCTTCAGTGCCATTTTTTGTTGCTTTTTTTGGTTTCTTCTCTCTCTCACCTCCTTCCCCTCCTTTTTCTCAAATGCCTGGCTCCATGTGCCATCCCCGCTCCTTCTTGATAGGCTGTGAAGCTCTGTTCAGCTGGGGAACCACTTCCTTGCTCGGCTCTGCCACGCCAGTGGGAGTCATGGGGCTTATTTTCTTCTTTTTGTTTTTCTTCATTTCTTGATTTCTTGTCTCTCTCTACTTTCCTTCTTTTCCAGTCTCCTGAATACCTGGTGCTGTGTGCCATCTCTGCCTCTTCTAGACAGGCTGTGCAGTGCCAGGCCACCAAGTCAGTGGGCTCCCTTGTTGATTTTTTTTTCTTTTCTTGATTTCTTGTCTCTCTCTACCACCCTTCCCTTCTTTTCTCCTGGACACCTGGCATCATGTGCCATCTCTGCTGCTTCTATATGGGCTGTGCAGTGCCATGCAGCTGCAAAGCCAAATACCACCACAATAGTGGGCTCCCTCAAGGCATCTTTTTTCTTTCTACCTTCTTTTCTTGGTTTCTTGTATCTCTCTACCTTCCTTCCTTACCCTTCTCCTGAACACCTGGTGACATGTGCCATCCTACTCCTTCTTGACCAGCTGTACAGTGCCACTTGGCTGGTAACCTCTTTCTGGTGGACTCCCTTGGGGCTTTTTTTTTATTTCTTCTTTTTTTCCTGGTTTCTTATCTCTCTTTGCATTCCTTCCTTACCCTTCTCCTGAACACCTGGTGCCATGTGCCATCTCTGCCCTTTCTTGATGGGCTGTGCAGCACTGCTCAGCTGGGGACCTGAGTCCATTGGGCTCCCTTGGGACATTTTTCTTTCTTTCTTTCTTTTTTCCTTTGGTTTCTTGTCTCTCTCTACCTTCCTTACCCTTCTCCTGAGCACCTGGTGCCACATGCCATCTCTGCTCCTTCTGGATAGGCTGTACAGTGCTGTTTGGCTGGGCACCTGCTTCTGGTGGGCTCCCTTAGGGCATTTTTTTCTTTCTTCTTCTTCTTTTTTTTTTTTTTTTGCTGTTCCTTTTATCTCTCTATCTCACTTCCTTTCCTTCCTCCCAGCCACCTGGCATCCTTTTTTTTTTTTTTTCTTTTTTTCTCTGTTTCTTGTCTTGCTCTACATTCCTTCCCTTCTTTTCTCCTGATCACCTAGCTGCCTGTGCCTTTCTCTCTCCTTTTTTAAAAAAATCTGGTTTCTTATCTCTCTCTCCCTCCCTCTCTTCCCTTTCTCCTGCTCACCTAGCTGTGTGTGCCATATCTGTCCCTTCTTGATGATCTGTGCCTCACCACCTGGCTAGAAAGTCACCAGCATATGGCTTCCCCAGGTAAGTACTGCTCCAATGGCAGGCTTCCTCAGCACTTTTTTTCTTTTTGGCTCCTGTCTCTCTCTCCTCTTCCTCTTTTTACCCACACCCACTTAGCTGCACACATCACGACCCCCCACCCCGCCTATATGCACCATGCCCCGAGCAATGCACCCCTGAGCAGTGTAGGCACAGTCTACCAGAATCTGCCCTGTACTGACCCCCAGCACTGCATTGTTGGCCTCTGTATATGTCACAATGTATCCTGGCACCTTCCCTTCTGCTGGACCTGTCTTACTGCACAATAGCTGAGAGACTGGCCCTGCCCATTGGACAAGATGGTGAGAAGTATCATGCCCACAGATGAGCAAACAGCAAAGAATGTACAGCCTGCCTGCTCAGACATAACCAAATAAAACAAAAAGCAGGATGAAACAAACAAATCTACAATCAATAAATGAAGAAATTAACTCCTGAATATCCCAAATACAGCAGACAATATCAAAACATATTTTTAAAAAATAGGCCAGGATGGTTCCAGTAGGTGCCCAAAATAAAATACCAGATGACCTTCCAGGAGAAGAAAAGACACTGGAACTACCTGATAGAGGATTCAAATCTCTAATATTCAGGGCTATCCAAGAGTTGAAAGAAAAAGCAGACAAGAATGAAGAAAACATAGACAAAATCAAGGAGAAGATGGACAAAACAATGGAATAATTCAGGAAAATAATACAGGAACAAAATGTCAAAATAACTTCACAACTAGAAATCATACAAAAGCACCAATTACAAATCCAAAAGATAAACAACAAGATTTCAGAACTGCACAGTGTTATAGAAGGTTTGAGGAGCAGCTTTGAAACAATGGAAGGCAGGATCAGTGAAATTGAAAACAAATACTTGCATACCAATTTGCTTGATGAAAAATCAGAGAAAAGAACAAATAAAAATGAAGAAACCCTGAGAATGATGTGGGATGCAATCAAAAGCAAAAATCTGCAAGTGATCAGAGTTCCAGAACAAGGGGAGAAAACAGAAAACAGAGAGAGACTCATCGAAGAATTTCTGATACAAAGCTCCCCTAATAGCATAAAAGGGGAAAAGCTGACCACCCAAGAAGCTCAACAAATCCCATATAGGATAGGCCCCAAAAGAAAATCACGAATGCATATAATCACATTTGTTAAACCAAAGACAAAGAAAGAAACCCAAGAGCAGCTCGAGAAAAACATAAAGTCACATATGGAGGGGAAACAATAAGACTAAGCTCTGATTACTCAGCAGAGACCATTTAATTGCCAACCAAGAATAATATATCTAGCAAAATTCTCACTCAGATATGATGGTGAAATTGGGACATTTCTGGATAAATATAAATTAAATGAATATGTAAAAACTAAACCAAACTAACAAGAATTATTAAAGGGAGTCCTTCGATTAAAGAAAAACATCAGATGACAGCCTGAATCTAGGACACAAGACCATATCAGCCAGATACCAATCTAGTTAATGAACTCTCAAGGATTAATCAAAACTAAAAGATTTACAACAGAGAACCTGAGAGGTTAATCTGTAAATGATAGCAATGTCAGAACAATAAAAGAGGGAATAAATGGCGTAGCTATAGAACTTTCAAATGGACAGGAAGGCAAGGTGATGCCAAGTGAAAAAACAACAGTTCAAACTTAGGAAGATAAGGACAAATTTCAAAGTAACCATAAAAAAAAGGTAACAAACCTACTCATCAAAATAAAGAAGAAAAACATAAAGTCTCAGTAAACAAAAATCTGCACAAACAAAAGAGATGAAAAAAAAAAATCCACAAACAGAATTCAGCACAGAAGAGTAAGAGGAACAAAGAAAACGTCAGCACCAAAAAAAAAAAAAAAAAAAAAGCATTACAAAATGAGGGCAATAAACTCACACCTATCAATAATTACACTGAATGTAAATGGCCTAAATGCACCCATAAAGAGACAGAGAATGACAGAATGGTTAAAAAAAACAGGATCCATCAATATACTGCCTACAAGAGACACACCTTAGAAACAAAGACACAAATTCATTAAAAATCAAAGGATGGAAAAAATATATCAAGCAAACAGCTACCAAAAAAGAGCAGGAGTGGCAATACTAAAAAAATTTTTTTTTTTTTTTCTTAGTAATCTCAGATAAAATAGACTTTAAAACAAAATCCACCATAAAAGACAGAGAAGGGCATTACATAAAGATTAAAAAGTCTATCATGAAGATATGACCATAATAAATATATACATACCCAATGACAGGGCTCCAACATACATAAAACAAACACTAACAGCACTGAAAAGAGAAATCAACGGTTCCACAATAATAGTAGGAGATTTCAACACAACACTCCTGGTATAGGACAGAACATCTAGAAAGAAACTCAGCAAAGATATAGAAGATCCAAAGACCACAATCAGCAAACTTGACCTAATAGACATGTACAGAACCCTCCACCCAGCAGCTGCAAAGTATACATTCTTTTCCAACACACATGGAATGTTCTCCAGAACAGACCACATCTTAACCACAAAACAACCCTCAAAAAAATCCAAAACATTGAGATAATGCAAAGCACTTTCTCTGATCAAAATGCCACCAAAGTAGAAATTAACAACAGGAAGAACAAGGAAAAAAAATCAAAAATACGGAAACTGATATAACACCCTGCTTAAAAACCACTGAGTAATAAAATAAATCAAAGATGGAGTCAAAATTCGTAGACTCAAATAAGAATGAAAATACATCATACCGAACCTTTGAGACACAGCAAAGACAATACTCAGGAGTCAATTTACAGCAATAGATACACAATCAAAAAAGAAGAAAAGGATAAAGTCAAAACTTTAGGTACACAACTCAAAGAAATAAAAGAGAACAACAAAAGAAACCCAGAGCCACCAGAAGAAAGGAAATAATAAAGATCAGAGCAAAAATAAATGAAATAGAGAATAGAAAAGCAATAGAAAGAATCAACAAAACCAAAAGTTTGTTCTTTGAAAGCATCAACAAAATCAGCAAAGCACTGGCCAAACTGATAAAAGAAAAACAAGAGAGGACGCAAAGAACCCAAATAAGAAATGAAATAGGGACATTACAAAAGACCCAACTGAAATAAAAAGGATCATAACAGAGTGCTATGAAAAACTACACTCTGACAAATTTGAAAACCTAGAGGAAATGGACCAATTTCTAGAAACACACTGCCTACACATACTAACACAAACTGATGTTAAAAACCTGAACAGACCCATGACAAGAGAAGAGACTGGGAAGATAATTTAAAAAAAAAAAAAAAAATCCCAACAACAAAGAAAGCCCTGACCCAGATGACTGCACTGGAGAATTCTACCAAACATTCATAGAAGAACTTACACCAGTACTACTCAAACTATTTCAGAACATAGTAAAGGAAGAGATACTTCCAAATTCATTCTATGAAGCTGGCATAACCCTGATACCAAAACCAGGCAAAGACACCACAAAAAAAGAAAATTACAAACCAATAACTCTAATGAATATAGATGCAAAAATTCTCAACAAAATTCTAGCCAATAGAATTCAGCATCATATCAAAAATAATAATACACCATGACCAACTGGGATTCACACCAGGTATAAAAGGATGGTTCAACGTTAGGAAATCAATCACCATAATTCACCACATAAATAAAATAAACACATAATCAATGGAAAAAAAGGCATTTGACATAGTCCAATACCAATTCCTGATAAAAACTCTCAATAAAATCGGTATAGAAGAGAAATTCCTCAACATAATAAAGGCTGTCTATACAAAACCAACAGCCAACATCATTCTTAATGGAGAGAGGCTGAACACATTCCCCTTGAGAACAGGAACAAGACAAGGATGCCCTTTATCACCACTCCTATTTAACATTGTGCTGGAAGTCCTAGCTAGAGCATAAAGGCAAGGAAAAAAATAAAGGGCATCCAAATTTGTGATGAAGAAGTTAAACTCTGTATTTGTTGATGATATGATACTATACATAGAAAACCCAAAAGACTCCATGAGAAAACTACTGGAAGTAATAGAAAGATTCAGCAGAGCAGCATGATACAAGATAAACATACAAAAATCAGTTGGATACCTATACACCAAGAAAGAGAACAACAAAAAGGAAATCAGGAAAATAGTGCCATTTATAACAGCCTCTAAAAAAATAAAATACTTAGGAGTAAATCTAACCAAGGATGTAAAAGACCTATACAAAGAAAACTACAAAACTCTACTGCAAGAAACCAAGAGATCTATATAATTGGAAAAACATACAATGCTCATGGATAGGTAGACTCAACATTGTGAAAATATCAATTCTACCCAAAGCAATCTACAAATACAATGCAATCCCAATCCAAATACCAACAACATTCTTTAAAGAGATGGAAAAACTAATCATTAACTTTATATGAAAAGGGAAGAGGCTCAGGATAGGTAAAGCACTATTGAAGAAGAATAAAGTAGGAGGACTTGCATTACCCGACCTCAGAACCTACTATACAGCTATGGTAGTCAGAATAGCCTGGTAATGGCACAACAACAGATGTATTGACCAATGGAACAGAATTGAGAACCCAGATCTATATTCATCCACCTATGGTCACCTGATCTTCTACAAGGGCCCTAAGTCCATCATGTGGAGAAAAGGCAGTCTTTTAAACAAATGGTGCTGGCAAAACTGGATGTCCACCTGCAAAAAAAATGAAGCAGAACCCATACGTCACACCATACACAAAAACTTATTCAAAATAATCAAAGACCCAAATATAAACCTAAAAAGTATAAAGATCATAGGGCATTACGCTGAGTGAAATTTAAAAAAAAAAAAAACTGGTGCCATTGAGTTCATTCCAACTCATAGCAACCCTATAGACAGAGTACAACTGCCCCATATGGTTTCCAAGGACCACCTGGTGGATTCAAACTGCTGACTTTTTGGTTAGCAGCTGTAGCTCTTAACCACTACACCACCAGGGCTTCTGATTGAAATAGGTCAGTCACGAAAGGACAAATATTTTATAAGAATATCACCATAAAAATTCATGAAAAGGTTTACACACAAAAAGAAACAATCTTTGATGGGTACAGGGGAGGGGAGGAGTGGGATGGAAAAACACTAAATAGACAATAGATAAGTGGTAACTTTGATGAAGGGTAGGTAAGAGTACTCAGTACTGGGGAAGCCAGCACAACTTGTCCAAGGCAAGGTCTTGGAAGCCCCATAGACACATCCAAACTCCCTGAGGGACCAAAGTACTGGACTGAGGGTTGTGGGGACCATGGGCTCGGGGAACATCTAGCTCAATTGGCATAACACAGTTTATAAAGAAAATGTTTTATATCCTACTTTGGTGAGTAGTGTCTGGGATCTTAAAAGATTGTGGTGGCCATCTAAGATACTCCACTGGTCTCACCTCATCTGGAGCAAGGGAGAATGATGAGAAAGACTAGTCCAAAGGATTAATGGACCACAACTATCATGGCCTCCACCAGACTGAGTCCAGTACAACTAGATGGTGCCCGGCTACCACCAACAACTGCTCTGATAGGGATCACAGTAGAGGATACCGGACAGAGCTGGAGAAAAATGTAACACAAAATTCTAACTTGCACAGAAAAAGACCAGGCTTACTGGCCTGACAGAGACTGGAGAAACCCTGAGAGTATGGCCTCTGGACACACTTTCAGCTCAGTAATGAAGTCAGTCCTGAGGTTCATCCTTCAGCCAAAGATTAGACAGGTTCATAAAACAAAACAAGACTAAAGGGGCACACCAGCTCAGAGGCAAGGACTAGAAGGCAGAGGGGACAGGAAAGCTGGTAAGAGAGAACCTAAGGTCGAGAAGGGGAGAATGTTGATATGTCATGGTTTTGGTAACCAACATATTGTACTAATTTGTTTAAAGAGAGGCTAGTTTGTTCTCTAAACCTTCATCTAAAGTGCAGTAATAAAAAAATGGAATTGTAAACATAGTTGTAAATATAATAGATTACACTTCTGCCCATTAGTTTATTAAATAATATCTGATGGTTATATAAAAACTGTAACAATATCTGTTGCAGTGTTCAATGTAGATAGAGAAAATATTATAGACAATTCTATTTAAAAGTGGGAGAACTAAAGGAATCTAAATGGAAATAAAGTTTAAATATTTTACTTGAAGTGGTAAAATATCATTATACTAAGCTGTGATATGTATGGATATTGTAATATCTACTAAAAAAAAAAAAACCAAACCCATTGCCATCCAGTCGATTCCAACTCATAGCAACCTTATAGAACAGAGTAGAACTGACCCATAGGGTTTCCAAGGAGCACCTGGTGGATTCGAACTGCCGACCTTTTGGTTAGCAGCTGTAGCTTTTAAACACTACACCACCAGGGTTTCCGTAATATCTATAGAGCCACTAATAAAACTATACAAAATATTTTGCTGAAAAACAGTATAAATAAATCAAGATGGAATTCTAAAAAATGTACAAGGAACTCATGGAAAGCCAAGAAAACACAAAGAAAAAAGAGAACCAGAAAACAAATAGAAAACCAGTAATAAAATGGCAGATTAAGTTCTAACATATCAATAATTACTTTCAATATAAATGCAGTAAATACCCCAGGGCCTGGCACCCCTGGAAATGTCACCCAGTGCCTTGATCCTCTGAGAATACAGCTGGTCTCTTAGGTGAAGGCTGGCCACCATTTTCATTCACTCACTCAACAGATAGGCACTGAACACCGTTTATGTACCAGGCCGTGTGCTTGTTCTTGGGGAAAGTGGAGAGTAGAAAGTGCTATGAAGGAAAAGAAGAGGGGGTTGGGATGAAAATTCATAGGAGAAACTTACTCTAGATTAGGAGGAGGGGGTAAGCCTCCCAGAGGAAGTGACATTGAAGTTGAGGCTTGAAGAATAAGTAAAAATTAGCAGAGCTAAGAATGAGAAGAGGTTTAGGAAGAAGTATATGAATGGAGCCCTGAGGGAGGCAGGAGCTGAAGGAAAGCCAGAGAGGAGGGGCCAAACCAGCCTGGGCCTTACAGGCTATCTTAGTTATCTGACACAGGCCATGCTAAGGATTCTGGATTTGATTCTCCAAACAATGGAGGACCATGCCAGTCCTGAGCCTGCTGCCCTCAGACGCATTCCTTGCCCTTCCCTCCTAGCCCTGCTCTATCTAGCAGGTGGCAGGCAGCAGAGGCAGAGTCACGACCAACACCTAGGTCTTCCGACCATATACAAAATTTCTGTTGAGTGTGTGGAGGAATGAGGCTTGCGAATCTTTATCAGGTAAGTGGATAGTTGGCTCGGGTGGCTGAAGTCTTTCTGGCTCAGTAGAACAGGACCCAAGGATATGTGTATAGTCCTTGAGTGGAATGATTCTCTGTGTTTCCCAGGCTCTGAGTCAGCTGGTCCCAGTTGGCTTCAGCCAAAGGGGGACAGTGGCAGGAGATGGGGCCAAGAGGAAGAACCCAGGTATTTCTCTCCCTCCTTCTGTCCTTTGGGTAGCATTTCTGGCAGTGGATACATCTCTTCCAGGTCTCCGGCCTTTAGTGAGCAGACCTGCCTTAGGTCCAGGCCTGCCAGGTGATACAAGCCCCTGGGGTCCTTTAATTCAGCCTCCTCCATTGTCCTTCCAGCCTAGGGCTGTTTAATTGTCCCATTGCTCTTGTTTGGCTTCTCAGCCTCATTAAATCTCCTCTTACTGAACACTTACCATCCGCCAGGCATTCTTCTAAGGACTTTAAACCACCCACCTTGCATGTATTAATTCATGTGCACCTCATTTACAGCTCTACAAGTGGATTGATCATACCCATTTTATAAGTAGGAAAACTAAGCCACAGAAGGAGCCCTGGTGGTGCAATGGTTAAGAGCTTGGCTGCTAACCAAGAGGTCAGCAGTTCAGATTCACCAGCCACTCCTTGGAAATCCTATGGGGCAATACTACTCTGTCCTATAGGGTCACTGTGAATTGGAATAGACTCAACAGTAATGGGTTTGGTTTTGGTAAGCCACAGAAGAGTTTAAAGTGCATAGTTAGGGAACAGTAGAGTTGGGGGTTCAACTAGGTAGTCCAATCCCAGAACTTAAGCTCTTAGTCTGTACGCTATAGTCTCACTGCAACCCCCTAGGGGTCAAGCCCTGAGTAGTGGGCTGAGGTGGCAAAATTCAATTAAGAGTGTGGTTCTAGAGTAAGACTCAAGTTTGAAAGTTTGAATCATGTCTCCCCCAGGGAATTAAGTGGGTAAGTCACTTAATCATTGTAAATATCAGTTTACCCACTTATTAACTGGGGGTAATAATAGAACATAGCTTTTTTCTATTACTAAATGAAATGATGCACATAAAACACCACAGTGCCTGACACATAGTAAAAATTTGATAAAGGTTAGATTTTATACTTTTCTTGCTTTTATTCTCACGTCCTGACCCAGGAATCCAGCAGACAAGATGAGGCAATTGGATTCCAGATCAGATGGAGCCAAACCTCTTCATGTGCTTCCGGGCACCTTTAGGACCTGGGGTGAGCTCACTGAGCTCCACCCTGCCCTGTACTCATCCTGAGTCTTCTCCCTCCATGGGCTTCTGCCCTAGCCTGTGGAAACTTGTCTGTACCCATGGGTGGACTTTGCTAGATTGAATTAGGCTGAGAAGCCCAGAACCAGGAATTAGGAGCTATCTGAGGCCCATGAAACTTGAACTGGTCTCTGTTTTTCTCTTCTGTTTTGAACCTCAGCAATAGATGGAGCATGCATAAGCACACACACACACACACACACACGCACGCACGTACACACACACTAAATCAATGACCTGGTGGCAAACCTCAGTGAATTGTTGAGCCTTGAACAATTTCAGCCTACTGATGAAGATCCCAAATCATTTCCATTCTAATCTATGTTGCTTGACTTCTAAGGAGGTAATGGCCCCTTTGGTGACATGCCGTCCTTTCTGTACACAATTTATGGCTGTGACTTGCCTTTCTGAACTGCTACAAAGCGTAGAGGAAAAAAGTCTTTGAATTATTTCTAACCATTCTTTGATGAGGTGCTGGGCCATTTGTTCCCAGTTTGCACAAATATGATGGTGGCCGTGTTACCCGGCCAGGGAATGGGGGCTGGTCAGAGATGGCAGGCAAGAGATGGAAGGAGGTCCGAACTTGAAATCCAAAAGATAATACCAGCTAGCATTCATATGGTCTATAATTGCAAAGCTCTATCACAAGCATTATTTCCATTTAATCTTGTAAACAGCCTGCCATTTTACAGAAGATAAGACTCATGTTTGGTGACTTCTCTAGAGCACACATCTAGTTAGCAGAGGCAGAGTCATAACTAACACCCAGAGCTTCTGACAGTAGTACAGTATACCTGATGAGTGTGTAGAGTGTTGAGGCTTGCAGACCTTTATCAGATAAGCAGACAAATGGCTCAGATGGCCAGCAGCTTGCCCATTCAGCAGAACAGAACCTAAGGTCATGTGTTGAGTCCTTGAGTTGAGTGGTTCTCTGGGCATAAAGTGATACCCAATCAGGCATGGCCAGTCGACTGGTAGGCTTGTGGTTTCCAGAAAGATGGGATGGGCTAAGAGTGAACTGATTTATGTAAGTCTGCCCACCTCTGGAAAACTACTCAGAGCAGATTCTTTACTAAGTTTGGGGAATCTCTTAGCCTTTTAAAATCTCAGCTCCTTCCTCATCTGTAAAATGGGATTGTAACAACAAAGTCATTGTGAGAACTAAATAAAATAATGAAATTGAAAGGACTTCGTAAAAGCAAAGGATTAAAAAATATAAAGGAATTTTATTGTATAATCATCACCCTCACCAACTTCATCATCATCATCATCATCTTCTAAGAAGGAAAGCATAAATCACAAATAGTGAAAGTACGGCGTAACACTTAGAATAGTGATTTTTAAATTTTAATAAAAATCATCCCCTCTTCCCCCAAAGATCCTGATTCAGGTCTCCATGGAACCAGGAATCTTCCTTTTTAACAACCACTCTGGTGACTTTGTGACAGGTAGTCTGTGAATTCCACTTTGAAAAACATTTCTTTAGAGCTTCAGAGTAGATACATGTAGGACAAATAAAGGAAAGCTGTACTTCACATAGGATTTAGTGGTGCTTTTTTTTTTTTTTTTTACGGAACCTATCATCCCATGACAATGCGTATAAGTAGTTCAAAACCTTTAAAAGAATTCATGGATGACAGACCCACGTCAGGTCACTGACAGTGTGATCTACCCATCACCATTCAAGGGAAAGGCCTGAGTTTCTGGTTTTTATCTTGTTTCAGATGCCTAGGTGAGCTGGACAGAGCTTAGATGTCTAATATACTCCTGTGAACTTGGGTCTTAGTACCGAACTCTAAGAAACAACAGTATTTTTAAGACAAAGTTGAAAAGTGTTTATTCATACTAGGACAGTGTAAAGCAGTTAATCTACTTTATTAACCATGATTAAATCAATCAAAATGAAGCCAAAGACTCTGAGCTGGAGTAAATCCCTCTCTATGGCTTCCTGGAGATGGTATTTTCCCCAGCTCTCCTCTGCCCTGCTATCCTGGGCCAATGTCACTCAATTCTGATTATTCTGAAGGAGCTCCTCAAGCTGTCTCGTGAATTGACTTTGCAAGTTGTCTTTTAAAGTGTCAAACTAATTTTGCTACATATGGGTTTTACAGTAAACCTGTAAAAGCTGGAACCCTTGTAAGGTGGAAACCTGCCAGAGAAGGAAAACTCAAATATTTTCCACTAACACAAGTGATAGAAAAGTGGTAAGTATGCACCCTGTGTCAAAGGCAGAAAACTTGCAGGACTTGGAAAAACAAAGAAGTTCCACCGAGCTCCAGCTCTCACAGGTTTCACTGTATATAAAGCACCAATTTACACAAATATGTAGCAGGAGTGCCAAGTACCCTGCAGGAGAGATTTGGATTTATTTTGGTATGTGGAATTAGGGAGTACCCTGTATATCAAATTTGCATTTACTGATTTGCATAGTGCCTAAAAATTTCTTGGGGAAAAATACTCCAGCCCAAATTTGGGGTTCAGACATGTCTGGTTAGCTAAAACTTAGGATAGGCAGCAGAAGACAAATTGTTGTTGTTGATATCTGCTGCAGAGTCAGTCCCCTGGCTCATGGCAATCCCATACTCAACAGAACTAAATGCCGCCTGCTCCTGCACCATCCCCATGATCAGTTGGGGGTTGGACTGCTGTTGTCCATAGAGTTTTCTTTGACTGATTTTTAGAAATAGGTTGCTTCTACCATCTTAGTCTAGAAGCTCCCCTGAAACCTGTTCAGCATCATAGCAACACACAAACGTCCACTGACAGACGGATGGTGGCTGCACATGAGGCGCATTGGTTGGGAATCCAACCTAAGGCTCCTTCATGGAAGGGGGGATCTGTATCCCTGAGCCACCAATACCCCACAGAAGACAAATTACTAGAAGGGAAATGAAGCAGCCTGAAAGAGAACCTGGTTGGTAGGACAGTAGAGCAGGACTCAGATGCAGACCCAAGACTGAGGGGCAGGCTGACATTTTGGTGAGTGTAGGGATTGTTTGAAAGCCTCTAACCCTAATACTGGAAACCCTGGTGCCATAATGGTTAAGAATTTGGCTGCTAACCAAAATGTTAGCAGTTTAAATTCACCAGGCGCTCCTTGGAAACCTTATGGGGCAGTTCTACTCTATCTTATATAGGGTCACTATGAGTCAGAAACTACTTGAAGACAACGGGTTTGTTTTGTTTTGTTTTGTTTTGAGGAAGAGGTTTTGGGATGTTCCCTTAAATTCTGTAGCTAGGGGACCACTGCATGAGGGTGTAATTCAGAAAAAAGAAAGAATGTAGATAATCTGGGATGGAGTATGGGTGGGTGGTAGCTGCAGTGTGAGTGCTCCCTAAAGGCTCAGAGTAGTGGTCAGAGCAGAGTGGGGGGCAGGACAAGGAGGTGCTTCAGGGCAGAGCATCAAATATAGCCCAGGCTCTGATCTGAGAACAATGTGCAATGAGGTATGGAACTCCCAGAGTTCCTATATTGTTGTTGTGTACCATTGAGTCAATTCCAACTCATAGTGACCCCATGTGACACAGAAGAACTGCCTCATAGGGCTTCCTTGGCTGTAATCATTACAGGAGCAAATGGCCAGCTCTTTTCTTTCATGGCACTGCTAGTGGATTTGAACCAACAACCTTCCAGTTAGCAGCTGAGCACTTAACCATCATTGTACTACCAGGGCTCCTTAGAGGTTCTATAATGGGGGCCACTCGGGAAGGGGGTTGAGATCTAGCATTTAAGTGGATGAGAGGGAGTGTGGTGGGGGACAAGAAGACAGTTACTGAGCTTGAAAAATTTGCATCTAAATGTTTCCTTGACCTCATTTGTTCCCATGAGCTTTCAACCCTGGGGACATATGGGTCACACAGACATTTCTTAATTAAGGAAAAGGAGACTCTCTTGGCTGTGCCCCTTATACCTGAGTTGAATGCCAGAGACTGGGTTGTTGGAGGCAGTCAGGCAAGGTGGGCTGGAAGAGGATGGGTTACCAGGTGGAAGCCACAGAGGCCTGGGAAGATACACTGAGGGAAAGGAGATTCAGACACAGTGAATCTAGAGGAAAGGCAAGCTC
Source organism: Loxodonta africana (assembly GCF_030014295.1). Lineage (NCBI taxonomy): Eukaryota > Metazoa > Chordata > Mammalia > Proboscidea > Elephantidae > Loxodonta > Loxodonta africana. The sequence continues at coordinate 53,416,348 of NC_087360.1, read as the reverse complement.
AGAGAGATGGGAACATCAGGTTTAGCTAAGATGCAGAGTCCTAATAGGAGAACTCAGGATAGTCCAGATAATCAAACAGGGCCAGAAACTTTCTGAAGAAAAAACATTCAATTACATAGATACAAGGGGTTAATCTTTGGGGTAGCTAACCTTCCTTTCATATCTTTCCCCATTCAATTATAATTTTCATTCCACAAATGTTTATTTGGTACCTACATTTTGCTAGGTTCTGGAGCTGCTGCAGTGAACCAGATGTGGTCCCTTACCCTTATGACGTTGATTTGAGTCTGAACTCTCTAGATCAGGGAGTTTATCCAGCCCTTGACTGTAGCTCTCCGCTCCCAACATTGTGACTTTTATAAGTGCCACAGGTTCCCTCTTAGAGCTCTTTCCTGGATGGTCTCTTTCTACCTGGCCCCTTCAGGTGGACCACGCTTATCCTCTTCTTCTGGCCTTGCCCCACAGAGCATCCTGAGCACATGCCATCACCCATCCCATCCCCTGCCCAGGCTCATGGGGCCCTTCATCTGCCTTGAAGCCCTGGCTCAGCCAGGCAAGGGACACAGACACTAACCAGGCACAGGGGAACAGGCAGAACACTGAGCTTTAAAATGCAGAACAGGAACAAAATCTCAAGGTCCTATTCAGGAGGATGGGTTCATATATCAGCCTCATCAGTCAACCTCAGACAGGGCTACTGTCTTTGTACCTTGCTTTTATTAATTTTTTTTGGAGGGGGGGTATAATTGTTGATTCACATGCAATTGTAAGAAACACTATGGGGAGACTTTAAATATCCTTCATCCAATATCCCCCAACAGTAATAACCACAGCACACTATCACCACTAAAAAACTGACGTTGATGCAACCCTTCAAATTTATTCAGATTTTATCCGTTTTACATGCACTCCTGCATGTGTGTGTGTATTTAATTCTACACAGTTTTATCACATGTGTAGATACCTGTAACCACCACCACCACAGTCAAGACCCAGAACAGTTCCATCACCACATCTACTTTTTATAAAAAGTTACCCTTTCGTGACCACGCCACTTCCCTCCTGCCTCCTTCATCCCTGTTCCTTGGCAATGACTAAATGTTTTCATTTTGAAAATGTAATATAAACAGAATCATACAGTATATACAGTATGTAACCTTTAAAATTGGCTTTTCTCACTCAGCAGAGTTCCCTGGAGATTCAGCTCATTCTTTTTATTGCTGAGTAGTATTCCACGGAAACCCTGGTGGTGTAGTGATTAAGCTGCTAACCAAGAGGTCGGCAGTTCATATCCACCAGGCGCTCCTTGGAAATTCTAGGGGGCAGCTCTACCCTGTCCTGTAGTATTCCATGGTATTGATGTACCACAATGTGTTTAACCACTCACCTGTGGAAGGATGTCTGGATTGTTTCCAATTTAGGGCTATTATAAACACAACTGCTATAAATATTCACATGTAGATTTTTGTGTAAACATACATTTTCACTTCTCTGAAATAGGTTATCTAAATTGTAATTGCTAGGCCATTTGATAATTGCATATATAGTTTACTAAGAAACTGGATACCTGTTGTAGAGTGATTCTACCTACTTTCTACCCTTTTATTTTCAACCTACATATGTCGTGTTTGAAGTGCATGTCTCATAGACAGCATATTGTTGAGTTACAGATCTTTTATTTACTCTGTCAATCTCTGTCTTTTAAGGAGCTTTTAATTCCAAATGCCCCATGAGCACAGCTCTATCTTAAGCCACTCAACAAGCTCCCACACCACTCCTCTGCCTCAAGAAAGTTCACTTCTCTGACCCCCCCATCTTGGCCCATTCCACCCCTTGGCTTCCTCATTCACTCCACTATCTCCCATGTCCCAAAGAAAAAACCCTTGGATCCATCACCTCGTGAGTGTCCCCAAGTCCCTTCCCTCTTTTTCTGCTTATTAACATCCTTGTATAGAGCATGCCCCAAGGTCAGCTTTTGGTCAGGATAATTTAGTTTTGGAAGCTCCTGTGACCATTTTAAGGGTTTGGGGGCTCCAGGAGTTACAATCTAGAGCTCTCAGAGGCATCCAGAATCTCCTTTCCCATGGAAACAAGAGAAGAGAAGCAAGAAGGAGGAAGGGAAGTAAAAAGGGCAGTCAAAACAGAGATAGAGTGATGGGGCCCAGAAAGCACAGACCCAGGGAAACTTGGGAGCAGCCTGTAAGTAGGTCAAGAGGGTCTGGGCTGAGAATTTGTGATTAGTACCACTAATCATTTCCCCAGCTCAAAATAGGTTCTGTCTTCTGAGACTATCCTCCCAGGGTCAGCCTTGGCTTCTGATTAACCAGGGTTGCTGCTTCGAAGCTGCAAGGTAGAAAAAAATGCACAGGAGGGCTTGAGAGCTCCCACCTGGACTCCAGGGGTCTGTGGCCCACAGAGGTCATGCCTCTGGCCTCCCAACCCTCCCCAGCATGGGAGCACCCTCCTGGAGCCCCTGAATCTCATACTCGTCAGAGGGGCAACCCACCACAGGGTTAGCTCAGGCCCCTCCCAGAAAGCAGAGCCCAAGAAGCCATGAGGTAATTGGCAGAGCCTGGAGCCAGCCCCGGGGATAGTGATCAGGAGAGTATCCTGTCTTCTAGATGTCATCCTCACTTACCCTCACAGTACTGCAGCCCCCGGAGTGCTTTCTGGGAGCTGTCTCACATCCGCGCCCAGAGCAGCATCTGAAGTGATTAAAACCACAAGGCTCCTCAGTTCAGACTTGTGTCATCTCTCAGTCAGCCGCCTCTGCTCACAGACAGTCATTTTCCCTTCTCCTATCACGGTTCTTGTTCAACATGGTTGTTTGGGAAGGAGGGACAGAGACCCGGCATTACAGCAGTGGTTAATTGCCTGGGTGGCAGCGAGGCCAAGCCAGGGACATGTCTGCCTCAGAAGCTGACTTGGGTTCTCTGCTGAAGGTCATTAGGGGGGAGGCAGTGGCTTCAACATCTTCATCCTTCAAGTTCACATGGAAAATGGCAGGCTGGCCAGGCCTGAGCATGCCATAGCTTCAGATGTGGGCAGCAGAGATCGCCAGGTGGCCTCAGGGCACACTTCTCTCCCTGAGCACCACCTTCACCTGACTGGTACTATTAATTGGCAATGGTGGGGATGCCGTTCAGATGCCATTTCCCAGCACATGTTGCTTTTACCCAGAAGCCCTAAGCCCCCTTCCTGCCACCCAGCAATATCCTGCCTAGTCTTCGAAGCACTCGTCCAGTTTCATGTCCTCCACAGACCCAGTCCTGACTGCACAAGCCACCAGGGTCATTTACAGCCCGTGAGGTAGGCTGAACCTAAACAAAAGGGGGCGGGCAGGCTCTGTGCTGGAGAAAAAGCAATGTCAAATGGGTTTAGGGCAATGACAGAGTCAAGTGTCTGAGCTGTTCCTGCCCAGAAGAAGTGAGGAGCACCAAGGACAGGCCTTCTCTGGGAACTGGTGCCTCCAATGTGCAGGTGGGGAATGGGCATGCAGGTAATGCTACAAGCACCATTCACAGCCAGGTGATACTAATTGAACAGGGCCAATAAGAAGGAAGAGCCACACCAACTCCCACAGACACCAAAGGGAGCTATTCATGAGGAGGTTCAGCATGGGCCCCAAAAGCCAGACCTGGAGGACTTCCCAGGCCCAAATGACAGGCAGCAGAAGCTGCTTTCCACTTGTTTCTATAGGCCCAGGTGAGGATACACTTAGCCCTCAGAGGACGCTGGAGAGGAGCTATCACAGTGCCCACCATGGGGTAAGCCAGAGACTGACAGGGCAGTAGACACCAAAGCCATGCAGGGATGCCGGCCATGGACAAGAGCCAGTGCTCTCTGCCCCCCCTCAGCCCCTGCATCTCCCCACACCGCCCTGGAGAGCTCAGGCAGACAGCATCAGCCACGCAATCCTGCCCACCCCAGGCTGAGAAGATACTGCTGGCCCAAAACCTTAACTGGCATCCACACAGGGCTAGAGTAAGCTGCTCCCCAGCCCCCACCAGGTGCAGGAATGTCCTGGCAGCCCTTTAGAGAGCACACGACAGCTGTGTGCTTGGGGTAGGGGGTGGTCCACAAAGGTTTCTCTGTCTATCCAGAGATGCCTCCATCTTCCATGCCCATTAGGGGGCGCAAATTTTTTATCTAAGTTGCAGCAACATGGCTTTTGCCCCCTAAGATCATTGTTAGCAAGCCTGGCCGGGCTAGCTGTTGCTCACCGTGACCAAATGCTTCAGCCAGAGAATAGTGAGCAACCGTTAGTCACCCCTGACACACATGGCAGTACCACAGTGCACAGGCATGTGCTGGCACACACGCATACACACACACACAGGCTGTATCATACAATTCCTGCTCTATTCCACAGCCACAACTGCCAGTGGGCAATGGGTACCCTGCTGACCAGTCATAATTTCTAGTTATTCCATCCTGATCATTTTAGGGATTTGTTCCAAGTATGAACTTTACGCCCAATATAAGAGCGGCCCTTTCAGAGCTTAACATTCCTTCCACAACGGCCTCATTTTGCAGTGAGTAAATTGCATCAGCAATTTGTTTGAAATCACAGCAGCCCTTCGGTTAACCAAGCAAAGATGAATGGTCAGAGCCCATGGAGGAGTGAGAGGTTAGTCTAACATTGAATAATGTGTCAAGTCCTGGGAATGCAACATAAATAATGTACAGTCTAGCTAGAGAGACAGGCATAAGCATACATAATTACATGACCATTCTATAAAAGGGCTAAGTACATAGTGCTAAGGACCCACAAGTGGTAAAATGAAATCTGTCTGGAAGGTGAGGAGCATCTTCACAGAGGAGCTGGCATTAGACCTGAGTCTCGGGATGAACTGTTCTCCAAGTACCACGAATGGCTACTACACACTGAGAACACCCCACGTGCCAAGCACTGTGGCAGGGGCTTTGCAGAGCATGTCAGTTAATCCTCACACCAATCCTATGAGGTAGATGTACTTCACAGGTGAGGAAAGTAAGCCCATGTCACAGATCTAGAGGGGATAGGCTGGGATGTGAACGCAGTCAGTGTGATTCCAGAACCAGCACTCTTACTCACTTTTTGTACTTCTCCCAGTATGAGAAGCAGGCATGTTTCAGAAACAGTTACCAGGCGGGAAAGCCAAGGAAGGGCGTCTAAGGCAGAGGCACAGCATGTGCAAAGCGTGGAGGTGTGACAACCCTGTGTCTCCGGAGACTCGCAAATAGTCGGCTGTGGCAAGAACAAGAACTGTCACTAAAGAGGTAGTCGGCATCCAATTAAGGGGTCCACGTATCCTAGGGTGTCTGGACTTGGCCTGGCAGGTAATAGGGAGAAATTGAAGGGACTGAAGCAGGGAAGCAGCATGGTAAATATTGCATTTTGGCAAGAAAGACTCTGCTTGCTTAGCAAGAAGCAAGGTTAGAGCCAGGGAAACCAGTTAGGAGACTACGACAATGAACAAATAGGACCGCGTTGAGGGAGGACAACAAAATGAAGCATTCAGGTAGTGGGCAGTTCATGCAATATTTGTGATGCAGGAGACAGGTCTGGCTTGGAGGCAAGTGTGTAAGTAGGAGTGGAGTCATGGGAGACCCTTGGTGCTGGAAAAATAAGGAAAAAGGAAAAGATAGCCTTAGGACAGAACACTGAGAGTTTGCGGACACGTAAATACTTGGCAGAAGAGGAACCAACAAAGATACTAAGAGATACTAAGAGCTTGGCAGAGCACCAGGACAGAGTAGTGGCCCAGAACTAGGGGAGTTTTAAGAGGACAGGAGTGATCAACTTGCTAACACCACGAGGAAGTCAGGTGAAGGTACGGACAGCAAAGGGACAAATTAGGAGTCATTGGTGGCTTTTATCACTGGGATGGTAGATTGAAGAGTGGACAAGAATAATGAAGTTGAAGATACAGAGAATAGATGATCTTCAAGGATCTTAACTAAGAAGAGAAGGGACAAGATACTGGCTGCATGATTGAAAGAGAGCTATTTTCATTGAATTTGATTTTTTAAATTATATAATAATTAACACAAGTGTATATAATATAAAATTATATAATAATAATATACATAAAGTACCCATGAATGCTACACTTAACCAAAGAACTAGAACATCACCAGTAGCACAGTTACACACCCCTGTGCTCCTCCCTAGTGCCTTCTCCTCCAGGGAGAGCTTTATAACACGGGACAGGCTAGGGCAAGATTAAGGACTATGAGGGAGGAACCAATAGAGTGCGAGGAGGACCAGAAGAGGAGCAGGATGGATTATGAGTGAAGAAGGAGCGATGAGTGAACAGAAAATCATTTCTTAATAACCCTTGAGCCCAGAGGAAAGGAGGTAAGGGTTGATGTAGATTTGAATGAGTTGAAAGATAATGAGAGAAGGGAGCTGTTGGAGTTCAGGCCAGATGGCCCCCATCCTCTCTTATTATAGGGTAATAATAATAAATGGACCAGCAATACAATAAAGGCCTTGAGGAGAGTGGGCTGACCAGAGACACATAAGGATTATTGCCAAGCAGAACTGAAGGCCTGGTAGATGGATCCGTAGTGGCTCCATCCATCCAATTGTGTAATTTCCTCTAAGAGCTCTCAGCAAGACAGGTAAGGAGCAGAGTTAGCACACAGTTGGATTGACCCAAGGTGGGAAAGTTTTCATGATGGGTTCTAGTCCACCTAGAACAAAATCAAGGTTGTTGATGCACTGGTAGGAGTTGGGTTGAACTGATACACCCTAGCACCTTGGCTACCTTGAAAAGAATATGAAGCCATGGTGGGAATCAGGGCTAGCCTAGGGGTAATGGGAAGAATTAAGGGACTGTAAATCTGAATGAGGTCAAAAACTACATGATATAGTAAAGCACTCTGAGGCAAGCTGCGAAGTGCTAACAGAGTTTGCATCCTGGCTTTGACACCTATCAGCTGTGTGGCCTTGGGTGAGTTTTCTAACATCTCTTAACCCCCCTAAACTTGTCCATAAGCATTGCTGTTGCAGAGGGTTGTCACAAGGCTCCAAGGGGAGAGCTGTGAAAGTTCACCGTAAGCTGTGTGCAAATGTCAGTCTTAAGAACCAGGCAGGAAATTAACAAAGTCTTCGTGTTTCAGCCCCATTTGGACTCAGCCAGTCATTCCCCTCCATCGTTTGTGTGGCTGCTTTTTCTTCACTCTGTCCTTGTCCTTCCCAAATCTCATTTGGTTGGTTTCTGACCAATCTCTAAAACCTACTGGAGTCAATTTGAATTCTAATCCAATCCTCCAAGGTGCCCCCTCTAGCCTCAGCTGGGTGTCATCTATGAAATTAATGAGCGTGCTCTCTGTTTCATCATCTAGTTCATTGCTGGAAACATTAAATAGCCCAGGGCTCCACACTTCAAATTGCTCCAAATGGCCTCTCACAAGTCTCTCTTTTTTTATTGTTTGAAGACATACAGTGGGAAGCCAGACTCTTTCCCTCCTGGATTTTAACCACAACACGCCCCCCTCCAATTCTCACAGACAGATATGGTCTTTCTGCGATACACCAAAAAAGGTCATCCTCCATTTTGTGATAAAAATCAAGGCTCTCCTGTACTCCCTGAAGGCCATTCTATTTCCACCTCCTGAGGCATTCTTTAGGAGACCTTGGACCCACAGTCTTGACCCTGACTTCTGCTCAGTGCCCCCTTCTCTGGGTAGGGGCCTCTGAGTCATCACGTACTCAGTCCATGGGGGTTAGAGTATAAGCAGTAATTTACCATCAAGGGAGGATTCTTGGGGGCACCAGCTGGAAATGTCGTAGAACACAATCCAGTTCCATGAACCTGTCTCTGCACTGCTTTTCCTGTAGGCCAGCTCTGAGATCCTGGCTCTTGGAGCAATTCAAAGTGCGGAGCCCTGAGCTATTTAACGTTTCCAGCAATGAACTAGATGATGAAACAGAGAGCACACTCCCATCTCCTGGCACCCCTTTTCCTTCCACCTTCCTCTGTGTGCTTCTCAATGACAACACCCAGGATTCACTCAACTTTTATTGACTACCTATGAAGTCCAGCTTCTGGCATTGGAGCGCACCCATTAACAAAATGAACACGATCTTGTCATTATGGATACTTCAGACCAAGCTCTGCCCTGCTTTCAGTCTCCTCTGATGTCCCAAAATAGCTGTTCTCCTCCCCCCTGGATCCTACTTGATAAATCCTGCACTGACTTATTCTCCACATGCTTGATAGAAATCACCTTCCACTGCTGACTTTCCCTTTCTAGCCCCCACTCCTTGCTCACCCTCAGCTCTCCCATGTCATTTTTGTCACCTTCTCGGCTCGTTTATTTTCGCCATCTCTCTATCCTGTGCCTAAGCAGTCATTATTTTTTTTACAACTGTCTTCTCTCTCTTTCTCTCTCTTCTTCTCCTCCTCCTCCTCCTTCTTCTTCTTCTGTTTCTATTTTGCCCGCTTCTAAATTCTAAATTTTAGGAATGTCTGACTTATGGACAACCCATATGTGTGCCCTTTAATGTTATGTAAATGTGCTCTCTCTTTGAAATGATTGAACCAACCCCTACTCACACCAAATTCCTCATCACAGTCACCTTCACTGAACGTGCAACTTTTAAATCACTGAAAAGGCTTTGAGCCTTTTCTTGTATTAAAAAACCAAAAACCAAACCCAGTGCTGTCGAGTCAATTCCAACTCATAGAGACCCTATAGGACAGAGTAGAACTGCCCCACGGAGTTTCCAAGGAGCGCCTAGCGGATTTGAACTGCTGACCCTTTGGTTAACAGCTGTAGCACTTAACCACTACGCCACCAGGGTTTTCTCTTGTGTTAAAGTAAGACTAAATAAGAACCATATGCATCTGTTCAGACTTACCAACAAATTCAACTTAAAGACACACTTAGGAACTGACCTCATTCATAACCTGGGGACTGCCTGTAATGAATTAGCCAACATTAATTTACATTTACAAAACAACTGCTTTGTAACTCTTGTTTGTGGGCCCAAAAGAGTCTGGCTTTGGCACTTCTGTAATTGAGAGAGGAGGCTTGGTATCAGATTTTGGTGCCCCAGTGCCTCATACCTCCAGACAGGAGATGCAGGATTTTTCTGGGGGAGGTTGAGAAGGACACTCCAGAATTCTCTTCATGAGGGATGACGAGGGCCCACTACCCTTGGGGGTCTATTTACTCATCAATCATTCAACAAGGATGATGGCAGCTGTGCCTGACCTGGTGCTGGGCACCAGGAATCCAGAGATGATTAAGACACACTACAGTGCATGAGACTGACATGAAAACAAAGACAATGGTAATAAAGGCTACAGACAAAGCACAAAAGAAAGGAATTCCTTTTTTTTTTTCCTCAGAGAATTCAGGAATATTACAAAAAGGTGGCATGCAGAGACAAAAAGCAAGTGAAGAAAGTGTAAGCAATGACACTTTTTTTAACTTTGTAATCCATCAGCTCTGCAGAGAAATATTTTTGACCCACCTTATTGAGCACACGAGTGGCTAAGACACTGTGTGTGTGTGTGTGTGTGTGTGTGTACATGTACAAGTGTGTATTGGTGGTAGGAGGAGGGGCTGGCATGACGTTTCCTTCGAGGTCAACCTGTTAAGAAAGGATAGAAGAGATAGAAAAGATAGGACTTAAAGGGCAAAGAGCAACCTCAAAGACTTCTGCTACCCCCACCTTCAGCAACTCTGTAATGTCCCAGTATCCTAGCCAAGACCTATCAGTCTATCTTCTGAATGTCCCTTGCATCTGTGTATTTCTTCCCCTGCATTGCCACTACTTAAATCATGCCCTCCTTTTCTCTCATCCTGGTTACTGCAACAGTCTCCTAACTGGTCTCCCTGCCTTCCTGACCTTCCAAACCGTTCCCCTTTGGCAGCCATGGTGACCTTTCTAATGCACAAACCTGATCTCTTCCCTTCTTCAGTGGCTCTACAATTGCCCTTTGACCAATGAGGATCTCAACACCTGCCAGGAACAGCCTCTGCTGATCCCCCCAGCCTCAAATCTCACCACTAAGTCCAGACTTGATACCCCACCACACAGCCTGTTTGCCTGTTCTCACCTACCTCTATCTCCTTGTGTGCTCTCACTTCTTCCTGAAACACCCTTGCCTTTCCCATCCCCTCACCTCCTCTTCACATGGCTGATCCATAGTCATCTTGAGGTCTCAGCCTCAGCTTCCCTTATCCCTTTCCTGGTCCCAGTCACCCCCCATCATCTCAGGGTGTCATGATTGCCTGTTTACTCATCTGACTTCCGTGAGACCATAGGATCAGAGAAGGCAGAAACCATGACTGTCTTGTAGACTGTTGGACCCACAGCTCTAAATCAGTCCTTGTTGAGCTGAAAGTGCTCAATATTTATTGAACAACTGAATACGCTATGATTCCTTAGTAAGTTCTACCTTCTGTATTGGCTTCACAACTAAAATGAAGCATGTTGGTGGTTTCTTCTAAAAAGTAATAGAGTAAAAAACTGCCAGAGGTTGTGGAAGGACCTTAGAAGTCATCAAGCTCAAATCTCAGGTGTCAGCTGATGGAATTGAGACCCAGAGAGAAGTGAAGGACTTTGGTTATAAGGAGAATTATCATGATCATTGCTCTCTGGTGATTATGGTGACTAGTGGTACCTGCCCACACCCCACACAGCCCAAGCCCAAAGAGGTCTGTCTGTCAGAGGTTACAAGTCACTTTTCTATCAATTTTCTCATTTGACACACACGAAAATCCTACAAAATTAGTTGGGCAGGTGATATCATTGCACTCATCTTATTGATCAGGAAATCGAGGCACAGAGAAACAAAGCCACATGTCCCAGGGATAGAGGCGGGCTCCTCTGAATCCAGACTTCGAGCTGTCCCTGCCATACCACACAGCATCTGGTCCTTTGCCCTTTCCTGCAGTAGGGTAGGATGCCAACAAGGAGAGGAAGGATGGGGCCCATGCCACTTTACCATGGCAGTGCATCTCCAGGATGCAGACCCACAGGGAGGAAAGACCCCAGCTGAACCCACTCTGCGTCCAGAACTTCCAGAGTAGATAGGCAGGTGGCAGCTCTCAAAAATTGGCCAACGTTCAGCCAGGTGCTTGAGTTTATTTAAGAAAATTATTCTTCATTCAGTCTCCTGGGCAATGGGCTATACCCTGCCTTTTAAAAATGAGATTGGGAAGCTGGAGCTGAGCTGATACATCCCTCCAGTCTCCCTACGCACACTTAAACATTCTGCCAAAACTAATACCTTCATTCCTAAAACCTTCAATTCACGTAGGGCAAGCAGAGTCTGCCTGTGCTGTATGGAGCATGCACTTCAGTCTTTATATTACCCCGAGGAATGAGCTGCTATTATGAAATCATTAAATTAATAACTTGGTAATATACGCAGATATATAAAACAATCTGTTCATAGAACAAAAGAAATTACTATGTTCCAAACATTCATAATTTAATTTAACAGCGAGTTAAAGTAGGATACATAATTTTAGCCTCAAAATGTCAATAGAATTATGTAAATACAGCACTGAGTCCTATTGCTGAGCCTGTGTGTGTGTGTGCGTGCACACATGTGCAGTTGTGTGTGTGAAAGGAAGGTGGGGTGCAGGGTTGACATTTCCCTCCTGTAGGCCTCTCTTCTTCACAACGGAGAAGCAATTGACAGAAGTAGATGAGGTGCCCAGCTTTTAATTAAGAATTTATTAAACATTCAAAGAGCTGTAAAGGGGAAAAGCTAGCGGGGCACTCTGCTTGCTGCCAGGGTAGTTTGCTGAGTGAACAGTAAGAATCACAGCGGAGAGTAGATCCAGTGGGGCTCCTCCAGGGCTCCCTTGGGAAAGGTGAGCATCATGGATTCTTAATGAGGAGAGGGGCTGTATGAGTATGGAGACAAAACAATGGTGGGGAGCTAGGCAGAAAGATGGCTAGTGCAGAATTCTCTCAGGGTGATGACCAAGACAGAGGAATTACTCTCCTGGCAAGAACTAGCCCACTCACCCAGGGCAAGTCTGGGGATGGGTAAAGGAGTAAAATAAGCTAGAAAGGCTCTGGCCTGTTTTGATCAACTCTGCAAACCAGCTACCTCATGTGAACCAATGGGCATGAAATAGGGTATGATCTGGTTCAGAGACATGGAGTCACTCCACTGCAAGAGTTCTTAACTCCATTTTCCCTTCTCAGAAGTTAGGCATTGCTTCCTATTAAAGCAGGAAGAGTTCAAAGAGCTCCTTTTCTGAGCAGACTTTGCCTCCTTCCCAACCATACCTCCAAGGTATTACTAGAAATAGATAGACAGCTACCATCAAGTCAGCTCCAATTCATGGCTACCTCATGTACAACATAATTAAACATTGCCTGACTTGCATCATCCTCACGATTGCCAGCATGTTAGACTCCATCGTTGCTGTTAATATGCCAATCCATCTTACTAAGGGTCTCCTTCACTCTCACTGGCCCTCTGCTTCACCAAACATGATGTCCTTCTCCAGCAATTAATCTCTTTTCATGACATGTCCAAAGCAAGCAAGTCAGACAATGCTCTGTCATGATCCATAGGTTTTCACTGACTTATTTCTGGAAGTAGATTACCAGGCCTTTCTTCCTAGCCTGTCTTAGTCTAGAAGCTTTGAAAATCTGTCCATGATGGGTGACTCTGCTGATATTTGAAATACTAGTATGGCTTCTAACATAACAGAAACACGCAAGGTACTACAGTACAATAAATGACAGACAAGTGGAGGTATTACTTGGGACTAAATATTTCTAGGGACACCAGAGGTATCTCAGGTTCATAGACTTTCAACATTGGGAGGGACCTGTGAAGTCTGTAAGTCTAGTACCTCTTTGAATATATGTATATATATATATATGTTTTTTTACACACATACGTATATATTTATATTTTAAAGAGGTACTAGATGTGTATGTATGTGTGTGTATATATACACACACACACACAGAACACAGCACACAATTTTAGGGAATTCATGTATCCCACTGATAAACCCCAGTTAATCTCTGCTTTTTTTTTTTTTTTAGCAGAAGATACTAAACATATAACTATGTATGAAGAGTAATTCAAGTCAAATGTATAAGACAGGGAGTAAGACAGGAGTTCACAAAAGGCTCCCTAGAGAAGAGGGAACACTTGAACTTGAATTTGAACTTGAAGGATGGTTAAGCCTTAGGTAAGGAGGTAGGAGGAGAATAAATGCAACCACGGTGAAAAAGCAGACACACATAGGGATGATGTTATTTCCATGGGTGAGAGGCGGGAGAGGGAAAAGGACATCCCATTGGGAAAGGGCTTGAGTGAAAAAGGTTTTTAAACAAAAGCATATAAATCTTGTATTCTCTTAAAAATACTTATTTTCTGTGAACATGAATGGTGAACTAGAGGAAGAAAGATAAGAACCAGGTAATGTGGTTAAGAAACCATTAGATTAATTTAGGGGTGAGAGGAGCAGCAACAAGACTAAAACAGTATAAATAGGCATGGAAAGCAAGAGACGTTACAAAGATAGCATTGACAAGATTTCTGAATTGCTTATTGGTTTAGTCTACACAGGCACATTGCTGTAACAACCACAAAATCTAAGCGCCTAAACACAGGGAAGGTTTGTTTCTGACCTATCACAGTATAGTGTGGGTGAATGAAGGGACCCTGCTCCACACAGTCAGTCAAGGACCCAGACTCCTTACACCTTGTGGCTCCAACATAGTCCACTGGATCCTCTGCATATGGCCAGAAGATAAGGGAAGGGAAATAGTGTACAAATTGTATGGAACCTTTTATGCGCCAGGCCAGAAAGTAGCAAACAACACTTCTGCCTATGTTCCATTGGCCATAACTCACTGCGGTATAATGGACCACTTTTGTGTGGCTTTTCTAGCCATGGTCTTGTAACTCCCACCTAAGTGATTAGGTGAGACTGTGCAGATATGGTAATTGTGGCACACCAAAGGAATTGGTCAGTTTTGCCATCCCGCTAGGTTTGAAATGAGCCATCCCAGAGGCAGGAAAAAGAAGATTCTGTCACTACCAAGGAAGAACAGCCAGGAGCCAATGCATAATTTGGACCCAGGATCCCTGAGCTTGGAGGCTCCTGGGACCAGGAGACAGAGAGAGAGAGAACTGTAACCCTGAAGACAGTGAAAAGCTGTGCCAGGAGAAACCCAGCAACAGAGGCCCAGCAGCAGGACCGGCAGCAGGAGACAGTGCAGTGGGCTTCTCAGCCCAAGGAGAGAAAAAGCAAAGTGCCTTTGGGCAGAGACTAAGGACCAGGGAGAGGTGTGCCAGTGACCACGGCTGGGAAGAGGCTGTACTGATAGAAGAACTGTATCCTTGAGTGTTCCTAAGCCTGAATTGTAACCTGTTACTTCCCTAATAAAGCCCGTAATTCTGTTTTCTTTGAGTTCTGTGTGGCCATTGCAATGAACTATCAAACCCAACAGAGATGTAGAGAGTGCCATGGGAGGGACAGTTGGTGTCAGAATTGGTAAAGATGGTGGACAGAGAAGGTATATCCGACCTCCGCCTTATAGGAATCAGCCTTGGGCTGTTTATCTTGAGTCTCCTTTCCCCTTGTGAAATTACAGGAGGTCAGACACAGCCCCCACACCATTTTTACACTCACTCACCTAACTGCAAGAAAGGCTGGGAAATGTAGTCTAGATGTGTGCCTAGGAGGAGAAGTGAAAAAATTCCTAGTTTTTATAGCCAGCTATGGAGGGAGAGGACCCTGGTGGCACAGTGGTCAAAGGGACTGACTGCTAACCAAAAGGTTGGCAGTTCAAAACCACCAGCAGCTCCACCGGAGAAAGATATGGCAGTCTTCCATAAAGATTTGCAGTCTTGGAAACCTTACAAGATCGCTATGAGCCAGAACCGACTCGATGGCAGTGGGTTTTTTAGGGAGGGAGAAGGACAGGAAGTCAAGAATGGCTATTTTCAGGACTGGAGACTAGATGTTGATGAGAACATTGATACACATAATAAAACTCAGAGGGGAAGACAGAGTTTGTACAAAGATTGCAAACTTGGTGTTGTACATCCATATTTCTAACAATTTTAATAATCCAGAGGAATTATAAAATTGATTTTGCTAAGACCTGTAGTAGCAACATCATCCCAGGAGCTTGACATAACAATGTGACTATGATGTAAGAAGTAATGTGGATAAATTTACCTCCCTAAAAATTCAGATTCCACAGCAAGAATGCCTGTTAAAATGTGACTAGCTAACACGGGATGTTCTCTGAAATTCTCTCAGTCACACATCTGCCTCAGCAATAAGCCCATCATCTCACTTCTTCATCCCCAAAGGTGCCTCTCCTGAATTCTTCATCCCAGTCAATGCAAAATCACCCTCCCAGGAACCAAGTTAGAAACTTCAGCATCCTCCTCTATACTTCCCTCATCTAAATCTCCAGGCCAGAGTCAAGTCTCTCACATTTATCCTCCCCTTATCTCATCATCACCCCAGTCATTGCTTTAGTTCTGGCTCCACAAAAGCTTAGCTCACTGACTCTCATATTAACCATTCAAACAGCCTCCAAATAGGTCTTCCACCTGTAGTCTCTCTCATCCACACTCCCTCTCATCATAGGAGTCATCTTCCTAAATCCAGGTCAAGCTCTGGGCTTGATTTGCTCTCAGGTAGGACTTGTCAGACCCTCAGGATTTCATTAAATCCTTATCCTATGCAGATGGGCTTCTACTGCCCCGTTTACAAATGAGGAAAGTGAGGGCTGGGGGAGTTAAGTCATTCAAGGTCATATAGCTAATAAAGGGTAAAGCTAGGATCTTCCCTCAAGACCATCTGACACCAACTAATAACAATAGCTGGCATGGGCTCAGGGCTAACGATGTGCCTGGCATGGTTCTAACCACTGTACATACAATAGTTCATGTCATCCTCACAACAACCCTACAAGGTAGGAAATCAAGGTAGAGAGAAGTTAAGTAACTTGCCAAAATTAACACAAAAGGTGAAGCAGAGATTCTAGGACTGAGAAGTTTGGTTCCAGAGTTGTGCTCTGAGGCACTACACAATTCCGGCTGTCAAAGACTTTTACAGATTGTCTCACAGTGGTAGGCCGTTCCCCTCCTTCAAAACCTACAGAATAAACTCTACCCTCTTTGGCACAAGAGTCAAAGCCTGGCTCCAGCTGGCCACATCAACCTTCCACCGTCTTCTATTAATGCTATAATCTATGCCCCAATACCAAACTAGTCATGCCCTGTCCAACAGCTCACATTGGTCCTTCATCCTGGGGTGCTCTCAGAACCTCTCTACCTACAAGCACCTGATTAATCTTTACAAGATTCAGTTGACTATCTTCCAGTCTATGATGTCCCCCTGACCTCTAGGACCTGTTTACAACTCATTCATTCAACAAAATTATCGAATACTTTCTGCAGCCAGGATATGTGCCAAGTGCTAAGGATACCGAGGTGAAAGGGGCATACATAGTTCCCAACTTTAAACAAGTGCCACTCTCTGAGTCATATTCCGTGGGTCCTTGGATTATCATGAACAATTGATATGTTTGTCTCTGTTGCTACATTTGGAGCTCCCAGAGGTCAAGACAATATCTTGTTAAACTCTGTGTCCCTCTCCATATACCTTGATCTTGCTGGGTACTCAGAAAATGTGTTAAATAAATCAATGTTTGAATGAATCAATGGGCCCCGCTCAATTACAAATCTTATAAAATAAAATTTAGTCTCCCAAAATGAGTCATGAGCTGGGAGGACAAAATGCCTCCATCTGTATAACTGGCCTTTACATAGTCTCCTAGATGGGCACGCCTGCTTTTAATACTGTTCATTTGCATACCCAGAACCCAGTGCCGTGGAGTCGATTCCGACTCATAGCGACTCCATAGGACAGAGTAGAACTGCATACCAAAAAAAAAAAAAAAAACCCGTTGCCCTCGAGTTGATTCCAATCCATGGTGACCCTATAGGACAGAGTAGAACTGCTCCATAGGATTTCCAAGGAGCGCCTGGTGGATTCGAACTCCCGACCTTTTGGTTAGCAGCCGTAGCTCTTAACCACTATGCCACCAGGGTTTCCGTTCGTTTGCATAGCAGTCAACATTTTATAATATATTTTCATACCCCTTTTCTCACTTGATTCTCCATGGTAGGGAAATACGATCTTTTGCATTGGCTTGAAATTAATTTTGTATATTTTCATAAGCATATTTTGATTGCTTCTGATTAAGTTGTCAAACCAAAGAAGTCTGCTGAAATGAAACACAATGTCCCTGGAGCAGTAACCTGGAGTGAGAGTGTCTGGGCTCCCAGACCCTTAGAGCTGAGTTCTCACCCGTTAAGTGAGGGACCAGCCTCACAGGGTCATCTCCAGGTGTAAGTGAAATAAAGGATGTGTGCAGAACCTGACGCAGAGTAAACACTCAATAAAGACGATAAAGAAGGTTGTCTTTTTTCTAATAATGGCAACGGGGCAAGAATTATATTGTTGAACAGATGAAGAAGCTGAGGCCATGAGAAGCTGAGCTTAAGGGACTCTCCCAAGCCACAGAGCCCACTTGTCTAAAAGTCAAAAATGAAGCTCATTTTTAGGTCTTCGGTCTCCCATCCTGCCCATTTCTCAAACAGAGGGCTGATTCAAGCTCGAGATAAACGTTTCATACTTTTTTAAACTTCTTTGCTTTGAGTGGTTCATTCAAAAGTTCCAGTTGACCATTCTGATTTGAGAGACATGATGTTTTCCATTGGTTTGAAATTAATTTGCTGAATTCACATCAGTGTATTTTGATTGCTTTTGATTATGTTTAACAAACTAAAGAAGTCTACCGAAATTAAACATCAAAGTAAACAATCTCTTTTCTAAGCCTCCTTGTGCATAATTATCAGCCTTGTCATTCTTGCTAACTATCTCCATTATGTGACAGCCCCTATGCCTGGGTAGTAGGAATTAATACAGAATTCCAAAATCAATTCCAGAGAAATCCTCTAAAATCAAAGAATGCTCATTTGCATCACTTCTAAAATGCATGAATGAATTGTTTTGAAAAGGAGGTGAAAAGAATGGGGCTTTTACAGGTCACAGTTTCTTTGTAAAAATAAATAAAAGTGGCTGCATATTTAATATTGGGCTTGTTGCAAAGAAAAATAGCCTTGGGTGGAAAGTATATATAAACAGGTAAATGGTTCTTTGGAGCTGTCACTTTTCGGAAAGCCGCACCAAAATTAATGGCTAATAATTAACCGCCCAAGCAACTAATGCTTTGAGAAAAGTTCACAGGCAGCTTTGTAACATGGTTGAAAATGATGAAAATTAAAGTTAATATCATTTTGTTAAAATGTGGAAAAATAATTTAAATATTTTTATACAGGGGAAAAAAAAGACCTCTCCATGCCTCCATTTATTCATTTACTTTTATCCACAGGAATACAGAAAAAAAAAACAGCAGCATTACTTCACTTTTTTTTTCTTATTGTGCTTTAAGTGAAAGTTTACAAGTCAAGTCAGTCTCTCGTACAAAAACTTATATACACCTGGCTGCTCTCCCCCTAGTGTGACGGCACACTCCTCCTCTCCACCCTGTATTCCCCATGACTGCTCAACCAGCCCCTGTAGCCCTTTCCCTTCTCATCTCCCCTCCAGACAGGAGCTGCCCACATAGTCTCATGCATCTACTTGAGCCAAGATGCTCACTCCTCACCAGTATCATTTTCTGCCTTATAGTCCAATCCAATCCCCGTCTGAAGAGTTCGCTTCAGGAATGGTTCCAGTTTTGGGCTAACGGAAGGTCCGGGGACCATGACTTCTGAGGACCCCCAGTCTCAGTCAGACCATTAAGTCTGGTCCTTTTACAAGAATTTCAGGTCTGCAACCCATTGTTCCCCCGCTCCATCAGCAATTCTCTGTTGAAAACACCAGCATTAGAGCAGAGTGGTCCAGCTGGAAAGCAAGCTCTGCTGCTGAGAAGTTGAGCAATTTTGGGCACCAGACCTGATCTCTTGAAGCCTCAGTGTCCTCACTGAGAAACAGAGACGAGCTGACTCTATTCCCAGCTCACTTCAAGGGTTAGATGGGATCAGGCATATGAAAATACCAGGTCAAGTTCAGGTACAGGGTGAGTACTCAGCTAGTGTTTGTTCCCTGTGGAGCCCATTCCTCCCACTTCAGCTCTTCTCCATGCACATCAAATATTAATGATGATAATAATAAAAATAATAACTAATATTTTCGAAGAGCTTATCAGACACTATGCTAAGCACTTTTCTTGCATTATCTCTTTTAATCCTTCTAATAACCCTATTAAGTGCTACGGCTCTTAACCAAGAGGTCAGCAGTTCGAATCTGCCAGGCGCTCCTTGGAAACTCTACGGGGCAGTTCTGCTCTGTCCTATAGGGTTGCTATGAGTCAGAATTGACTCGTTGGCAGTGGGTGGAGTGGGTTAATAACCCTATTAGGAAGTTACTATTTGTATCATCCTTTTTTAAAAGCTGAAACAGCTTTTCTAAAGAGAAAATTATGGCTTAGAGTAGGGCAGCCAAGTAAGTAGCAAAACTTCATTTTAAGCATATAACTAGTGGCCTTTGAGTGGATTCCGAATCACGGTGGCTCCATGTGTGTCAGAGTAGAGCTGTGCTCTGTAGAGTTTTCAATGGCTGATTTTTTAAAAGTAGATCACCAGGCCTTTTTTTCTGAGGCACCTCTGGGTGCATTTGAACCACCTACCTTATGGTTAGCAGCCAAGAGCATTAACTGTTTGCCCCATCTAGGGATTCCTTTGAACACATGGCCCCATGTACTTACTACTACATTACGCGGTTGCCCGGGTAGAGGGATTTTCAAGCTGGAAATGCATGGATAACCTTCAGGAGATGATAAAATCTCCAAAAAGATAAACAAGAATGTTAGTATATGTGCATTTGGGGGAGGAGAAGAGTGTCCAAAACATTCATCAGATTCTCAACAGAGCCCATGACCACCAAAAGGTTAAGGCATCTTGTACTAGATGTTTTAAATGGAATCAGACTCAATAGCCTAAACTGCTTTACTATTTTTAGCAGTCCCTGGGTAGCACAAACAGTTAAGTACTCAGCTGCTAACCAAAAGGTTGGCAGTTCAAGCCCACCCAGAGGCACCTTGGAAGAAAGGCCCGACCATGTACTTCTGAAAAATCACATTCAGATTTTGGAATGGAACACATTTCTGCTCTGAAACTCATAGGGTCGCCATGAGTCAGAGTCAGCACAAAGGTGACTGGTTCCAGTCACCAGCAGCATCAGTATCGCCTAGGAGCTCGTAAGAAAATGCAGAACTTTGGGCCCCATAGCAGACACACTGAACCAGAATCTGGGTCTTAACAATATCCCGAGGTGATGCCTACACACCTAATCCTGCCTGTGGCTGCAAAAAGGACAGACTACTAGGAGCAGATGACACATGAAAGGAGTCACAAGAGATGAGAACGAATCAACCAAGTAACAAAGGAGAGTGGGCAAAGATATTTCAAGCAGAGGGAAATGACAGAGCAGAGGCATGAGGCATGAAATTGCATGCGACGTCTAGGGAACCACCAACAGGTTGGCATCACTGGTTTGTATAGTGTGAGGCCTGGAGTTTCAGAGAAGGCAGGCTAATACAGGCTTCGGGCCCAGATCGTGACAGGCCTTTCAGGCCATGCTAAGGGCATAGAGTTTATGCAGAGGAGATGAGGAGCCAGCAAAGGCACTTAAGCAGGAGACTGAGGAGGTCAGATGCACACTTTAGAAAGTCCTTCAGGTGCCCAAATGGAGGCTGAACTAGAAGGGTAGGGCCAGGACTGGAAACTACTTAGAAGGTCATAATACTAGTTCTGGTGAGGAAGGATAAGGAACACAGCCAGCCCTATGGAAGTTACTAAGGAGGAAAAACATCATTACTACCCTCTCATCACTCTTCTGGAACTTTTTTGCTCTCTCTTTGTACCAACTCCCTACTCTCTCTCAAATTTATTTACACCATACCATATTTCTGCTCCCAAATATCTGACTAGATAGACAAACTAAGAGCACAACTGCAGGCCTACACTGGTCCACTGACCACCACATCCTTAGTCCTAGAAGAGTGTCTGGCATCTAGAGAGCCCTCCATGAGTGGGTGTCTCCCCTGTCCCATCATCCCTACTGCTCTGGGCTGGGGGCACAGCTGGAAGGGTGGGAGGCTTCATAGGCCATTTTTTCTTCCCTTCTCAGCCTCTTTCCAGGATCTGTTCATTCTTGTAACCAGTAAGACAAGTATTTATTGTGCATCTGTTAGGCAAGGAGAAGTAGAAGGCAAAGGGAAAAATATAAAGAGAAGTAAGCTTGAGTCCTTCTCCTCAAGGAGCTTGCATTCACATAGAGGATAAAGGCATATACACGAAAAAAGAAAGTAGTATGTATCCCTCCTTCCCAATGAAAGATTCTGAACTTAAACACTTTTGTCTAATGGTTCCAACTCATGAGCTGCCTTTGAGGCCAACTTCATGGCTCATCTAATGGCCAGCTCCCCTGCAGGAATGCATAGTGCTTAACATGACATTGGCAACCTGCCTCTGCCACCAAGGCACCACTGCACATGGTGGTGTGGTATGTGCCCTGCATAGTAAAGGAGGGAAATGGGGCTGAAATTTGCTCCACTTGCACACTCCTTTTGCCAATCAGCATTGTGGCCTGGCCTGGCCTGCCCAGAGGGGCGCCTTCCTCTAACTCACAGAAAGGCACCATATGGCCAGCAGCAACCTTTGTTTCACACAGAAGCAAGGGCTTCGTTGAAGACCAACATAGGAATCTGCTTGGGGAAGGAAATAAGGAGGGGAGCTTTCATTTTGCAAGTGCCTAGTAAGGAACATGAAGAAGAATTGATGCATTTGAACTGTGGTGTGGCAAAAAATATTGAGTATGCTGTGAACTGCAAGAAGAACAAAACAAATCAGCCTTAGAAGAAATACAACCAGAATGCTTCTTAGAAGCAAGGATGGCAAGACTTCAACAAGCTTACTTTGGACACATCATCTGGAAAGACCAATCGCTAGAAAAGGACTTTGGTAAAGCAAAGGGTCAGTGAAAACAAGAAAACCCTCAATGAGATGGACCAACACAACAGGCGCAATAATGAACTCAAACATACCGGCAATCATGAAGATGGCACAGGACTGGGCAGCGTTTCTTTCTGTTATACATAAGGTTGCCATGAGTCAAAGCTGACTTGAGGGCAACTAACGTCAACAACAACAACAGTAGGGACCATGCACAGTGCCGCATGCTGTACATGTACTGTCCAATTTAATTCTCAGACAACTCTATATGCTCAGAGTTTTCGTCTCTATTTGCACGTGAAAAACTGAGGCTCAGACAAGGGGAATGGATTCTCAAGTCGTGAGTGGTTGAGCGTTGCAGCTGGGATCTGAACCTGGATCTGTCCAACTCAAAGACCAGCTCCTTTCTTTACCCTATCCCCTGCCAAAGCCGCCTAACCAGGCGCCATCTCACCATAGTCTGCTAGCACCACCTCCCCACACCTGCGACTGTGCTGGACTCTCATTCATCCCCCTCTTTTATAGTAAATGCTAAAAAGGAAAGTAAAATCAATGAGCAATAGTAAGCTTTAAAAAACAACTCCACAAAAATACAAACTTAAAAACGGTAAAAAACAAAAGTATGTCTTTAAAAAAACAATTGGACAAAATCAGCACAGAGGGCCAGCTGAACAGATTAATTTGAATTTTAAAATCTCAATAAAATCATTTCTGAGAGTCCAGCCAGAGGCCAAGTGCAGGGAGGACATGTTTTAAAAGTTAGGGGAGGATATAGAGGTTGGAACCCATTCTCCACACTCCCTTTACCCCGTTGGACAAAGTCATTGAAGTGACTATTCATTGAAGTGGCCCAGGAATGCTTCCTGGAGGAGGTAGATTTTTGGCTGACCTTTGAAATTTGGTTACCGTTTAGACAAGACTTCTCAGGAGAAGAGAAGTGTAAAAACTAAGTCATACAGGCAAGAAATGATAAAGATTTCAGAGGAATTGGGTAGAAATCAGCCTGACTGGAGCAAGTTGTTCCCCTAAGGCAGAGATGATGCAGAGGGGACAAGAGTTAGTTTGGAACCAGCAAAGGAGACCCTCAAGCCCAGTCCAGGAGTTTGGACCTAGGTCAAGTAGCTCTTCCCCCTGGCATGAGGATGGAGGGCCAAGTTGTCTCAGGAAGCTTAGGTACCACCTATGGCTTTGTCCCAGTCAGGGGGCCTGAAGGACAGCATCATGACTCAAGGTCATAAACCGTGTGAGAGGCTCATGCAGGGCCAGGCCCTGAGGAAACCAAGTCCTTTGCTGAATAAGGAATTGGCCCAGTTTTGCTTCCCAGGAACGGCTGTGTGTCACAAAGATGTAAAGGTTTCCTGTGCAAAGGAACAATTCTTGGCAGGAAGTGAAAAGTCTGGCAAAATTGCTGCCCGGCCTCTCATCTAACCAGAGGGTGGGCTCTGGGGTCAACTCAATGATGGCAATTAGAGTGGGGGAGGCGAGGAGGCGAAGCACGGGGGGGCGATGGCAGCGAGTAGACAGAAGGAAGAATGTCACTAGTAACTACAGCAGGGTTTTAAGCAGGTCAGGGTTCAAGGAATAATGTACAAACTCCACCTCCTGTGGCAGTGGCTCCTCTCTTCCTCTCCATCACATTCACCTGTCCAACCTTTTCTCTCCATCCCAACACACGCACATGTTCAAACACCCATTCATGTGCTCTTGCACTCACACTCACACACACATTCATTCACATACACAGACTCACACTCATACACACTCACACGTATACATAATCCAGTACGTTTCAGCTCTGATTAGTGAAGTTCTCCTTGGCCACAGCAAAATTAGAATAAACGACAATGCGGGCGATTTTTCACACACACACACACACAAAAAGCTCTATTTATTCAATTTCAAGAACTATACTTCATTCTGAGATCATGGCCTTTCTTTCTTCATCCATTGGTGGTGGGGGCTGTTCAAATATCCTTTCTCTTAGGAGAGAGTGGTAACTGTAGATTGCAGAGTTTTTTCCTTAATGTCTTTTCTTGGCAAAATATAAAACCCTATATAGATTTCCAACTATCATTTTTTTCTTCTGGTCTGTGAGCGCCAAAGCCAGGAAAGCACTGTCCTTTGTTTTGGGAACAGGCCAAATCCTCTCCCGCCTCTAGACCTTTACGTTGGAAGAGCCTTTCTTCCTCATCTCCCTCAATGTGTCAGGGTAAAGCCGTGCTCCATGGAGTTCTCAATGGCTGATTTTTTGGAAGTAGATTGCCAAGACTTTCTGTTGAGGCATCTCTGGGTAGACTTGAACTTCCAACCTTTTGGTTAACCATTTGTAACACCCAGGGACTCCCCCCTCAGCCCAAGCTGAGGCCATTGGAGGAAATTAACAATTAGAGGGAATTAACCCAGTTTAGATCTAAGTCCTTCAACCTAGACTTGATTAATTCTCTCTGATTATTACTTCCCTCCAGTGGCTTCAGCTCAGCCATCATTCCTCAGTCCCTCAGGTCTCTGGCAGCATAACCCCCTAAACTTACTCTTAGTACCACTCCTAAAGGTATGGTCCCTCCAGGAGCGCATGCATGTTAGTAAAGTCTGTGATGACAGAAAGTTCTTCTGATCACAGAGGACTTAGTCTCTAACAGTGATGGACCCAGTTTATTAGCAGTCTGACCTCAGTACGGTGCTAAATCCAATCTCTCTTCCTCCGTTCATAGCAGGTCCCTTAATGGCATGTTGGGCAGATTCTCTATCTTTCTGGTCGTTTTTGATTATTTAAAATCTCAGTTCATCTTAAGCTTCATTCTAGGTCTATATTAAAGGTCTCCCCATCCACCAGCCCTAGAAAAGCTTCCACTCCCAGACCCAGACCTGAAGGAGCCAGAGCATGTCTTTGCTGTCTTCCTTTTCTTCTCCCTGTAGACTGATGGAGGTACGAGGACCACCTCAAGAACACCTCCTCCCTCTACCTTTTCTCTTGGGTTGGGGCAGGAAGGCCAATGAGAGAGGCAGCCTGCCAGGTCATAGAAGCCTTCCAGGTCTCTCTCTGGACAGCAGGTGACTTCTGCATGAGTGGTGGTCTCTGTGTGGCAGGTGTGCATAGTCTTTTTAGAGCATTTCATGCTAGGTAAGTACCTTCTGAGTCACCACTTCGTGCACCAGGGTTCAAGACAAATTCTACAATGTCACACAGCATGAATTAAGGAATAGGTTTTGTTGGAGAAGTTAAAACTTACAAGACCGAGTCAACCAGAGAAGAAGAGGCACAGGTCCCCCAACCTTCTTCACCATACAAAGATGTGTGCCAGGACACTCTGCTGGACATGTATGCTGTAAGTCTCCATTGAAGTGACAACAACCCTCCCTAGCTTGCTCTTCTTTTGAGTAAAGTAGGTGCGGAACACCAAGGTCAGCGGTGGAACAGATTACTTTGGGGCCAGGTGGACTGGGTTCAGAGTGCCTGCTGTTTACAAAATTAACTATGGAAACCAGAAACCCAGTATCTGGAGAACTCCTGGAGTTGCTTTCCTAACAGCCCTGTTCATTACCTTATGGGCAACATCCAGAGTTACCCAGTCCTGCATTGCTGATGACACCTTCTCAGTCTCAGACAGGGACAGGGGTGGCCCTCCTGGTGGTCCATGCCCTCAACCCTTTCTCCTGGCAAGCATTCCCTCACTAAGCTCTAACCTTCTGCCCTACCCTCCATGGCCTTTCATACTGAACTATGGTACCTAACTAATCAGGGAAGTCCCTTACCTTTCTCTCCAGGAAAGTCCCCCTGTGTCTACTCCCCTTGCTGCCATAGTCTGCTCCAGCCAGTCTGCTTCATCAGAAACCCCAGGGAGCAGCAGGCACCACTGTCTGTGTTCTTGCTCACCTCCAACTCTTGGCAACACACTCCAGCTCTCCTTCCAACTCTCACCACCATACACCATTCCAGTAACATCACCAGGATGAGTCTACCAGTGCCCCAGTTCAGCAAGGACCCAGTTAAGGAGAGAGAGCTTGCACAACCCCCAATTTCAGTGAGTGATTATCTTAAAGGATCCTTCATCTCTTCCCTTTGGAAAGTAGTATCCTCCCGCCCTCACGTAAAAGGAAGAGAAAAGCCACAGAACTCTCTGCAGACCTGTTATGGGTTGAATTGTGCCCTCCCAAAAGAAATATCAAAGTTCTAACTCCTGGTACCTATGAATATGACCTTGTTTGGAAATAGGATTTTAGCAGACGCAATCAAGTTAAGATTAGGTCATAAAGGATTAGGGTAAACCCTAATCCACTGACTGGTGTCTTTATAAGAGGAAAATTTGGACACACAGAGTCACACAGGGGAGAAAGAGTGACGCACCTACAAGCCAAGGAACATCAAAGAATGCTGGCAATCACCAGAAGGCCAGGAGAGAGGCATGGAACAGATTCTTTCTCTGAGCTTCCAAAAGAAACCAATCCTGCTGGCACCCTGAATTCAGATTTTCAGCCTCCAGAACTGTGAGATAATAAATTCTGTTTCTGGTACTTTGTTTTGATGGCCCTATGAAAATAATGCAACTCCCAAATCCCCCATCTCACCTCACAGACTGAAGGGTGGAGGCTGAGGTCGTGATTGGTGGTAACGAATCAGTTCTGCTACCTCTTTGTAGGCCTGAGGCAGTGTCTGGACAGATTTGGTCCCAAGCCACCAATCCGGAGCAACACTGGAGTTCCAGCAGGAATATGGACCACCAAGGACAGGAAACTTGGAGGGCACCCCTCAGTTCCTACCTGCTCCTTTCCCCTGAAGGCTGGCCCAGCCCCCACAGGGCCTCTAGATCCAACTCCTTTCTCCCACCCACCACGTGGGAAAGTACTCCCATCTGCTAGATAGACTGTAAACCCAGGGGTGACTTAGCAAAATCATAACAGCCATTGTGCCTCACAGTTAGAGAGTGCTTCGTGGCTTTTACCTCACTTGAGCCCCATCAGAACTCCATGGGCAGCATGGCTGGGATCATTTTCCCCATTTTAGACCTGACGAAGTTGAGGCTCAGAGCAGTTAGGTAGTCTGGGAGACCACCCTGCCCTCCAGAATCCAGGTCCAGGGCTCCTTCCTCCTCACTATTTCCTCACTGTCTGTCTCAGTCTGGGGAATAGCCCTTCCTCTGCACCACTGTGAGCTCAGGCTGTTCCCCCCAGAGCCCTGTCAGGCCTTCAGGGAGGTTCTGGACCATCTTGCTCTGGGCATGTCCCTTCCTCCCCTGCCCTGATCTATCTCCTCAGGCACCTGCCCCTCGGTTCTACCCAGGCATATCTCTGCTGCTTGGACTCAGGTTCTGGATGGTTCATTCCAGGTACATCACTTCCACCTCTCCCCACAGGATTCGTCTGCACATCATTTGGTTGGCAGCTGAAGTGCAGTTAATAACTTCTTAATAACAGACTGAGCTTGTGGCCCACTGAGCAGCTAGATGTTAATGGCTTGGTTAGGTGACGGGGGCGGTAGAAAAGTTCACTTAGTGAAAGAGATACCTGTTTCATCAACCTTGCAGCTTGGAAAAGAAAAGCAAGAAGAGGAGCTGCTGGAGAGCAGGGGAGAGAGAAGTGAAAGGAACAGAAGCAAAAAAGAAGAAATGAGAAGAGGGAAGAAGGGAGGGAGAGGAATACAAAACAGAGCTGGAAAATGTTAGGCTGTTCCTGGTAGGAAAACCCTGCACAGCCATAACAAGAAAAGTCCTCAAATCCTTAGCCCAGCTTTGTGGGTATTATTTCATCTATGAGATGCAAAGGACATTTCTGGGCTTGAGGAGTTACAAACCTCCAGAGAAGGGTTCCACTTTGTGTCTGCCCCCAATCTTCCCTTCCCACCTCTGATTATTACTTCCTTTCCCTTATTATCCTTCCCCTGCCTCTCTTTTCCCATTTCCCCCTCTTCTAGCCACTCCTTACAGCCCCCACCTCTCTCCTCAGCAGAACAAAACCACATTTTCTCCTATTGATCTGTTCTCTCTCAGCATAAAGTGTGTGAACAAGCACAGCTCACAATGTTCTTTCTGTTGGGTGGGTTGTATGGCTTGATGAATGTACAAGGCAGAGGCTGGCTGCTGTACAACGCCTGACAGCTGCACCATGCATATCTTCACTATGATTCAGACAGCTACATTCAATAGTATACCTACACAGGCTACAGATATTTATAAGCATACATGCCCATTGTAGCTCACCATGCCCTTGGCCCTTCGATCAGCGATCAAATAGAACCTCACAGAAATTATACCACCCATTCTCAAAACAGTTCAGAAAAGGAACGAGAAGAAAGTGTTTTCCCTGTTTTTCTGAGTAGAAAAGGTTCGAAGGCACAATATTACCAGTTACTATTTATAGAGCATCTAATATGTGCTAGGCTTTATGTGTATTATCTCTATACTCTTTTTAACAAGGCTTGAACAGACATTTGTATTCCCATTTTATAGATGAAGGAACTAAGGTTCAAGTTGGCTAAAAAACTATCCATGAGTCATATAGAAGGTTTATCCTAACACCAAAGCCAGAATATACCTGTATCTGTAATAGTGGTTAAATGCTATAGCTGCTAACCAAAAGGCTGGCAGTTCATATCCACCAGCTGCTCCTTGGAAACCCTATGGGGCAGTTCTACTCTGGCCTATAGGGCTGCTATGAGTTGGAATCAGCTTGATGGCAAAGGGTTTATATATATATAAACAGATGTTATGTTCACATGACTGTATATATGTGTGTGTGTGTATTCTAAATATATATGGATTTCTAATATACCACAGAGTAGATTCGTATCACTTTAACCATATAAACCGACCACAGCCAACTTGGGCTATTCATAGCCATGAAATAGAAAATTTTCTAGTCTTCATACATCTTTGCATTCCCAAAGCCCAGCACATCACATTCTGCTGTGCACAGGAGGTGCTCAGTAAAGGTTATGAATAATGAGAAGGCCATAGAGGCAAACAAAATCTTGATTAACCAGAATTCTGCTAACTAGGACTCTCGGGTAACTGAAATAAAATCATTGAGCTTCTCAAGTAGACAAATGAGACTATGTGGGCAGCTCCTGTTTGGAGGTGAGATGAGAAGGCAGAGGGGGACAGAAGCTGGCTGAATGGACACAGGGAATACAGGGTGAAGAGGAGGAGTATGCTGTCTCGTTAGGGGGAGAGCAACTAGCAGTACATATGAGAGACTGACTTGATTTGTAAACTTTAATGTAAAGCACAATAAAAAAAAGGTTTTAAAAATCATTGAGTTTCTATTTTAAATGAAGGAGGCAAATCACAGCAAAACGGTCTCGTCTTTGACCATAAATTTTTAAAAGTTTCCCTTCATTTCAGGCCATAGGCTAGATAGACGGGTGGGTGGACAGAGATGTGGATGCATTCCTGCAGTGGGTCAGTGTTCTGTGCAGTCTGTGTGTCCATCTATAGTCTTGCTCAGAAAGAACTGATAAGTACAAGCTTGAGCCCAAGGCCACAAGAACTCTTATCGTTCAACAGAATCAAGGAGTAGGACTGGAGGGCCTACTGTATTCTCAGCATTGCTTTAGATGTTGAATGTGGTATACAATTATAATAAAGGTCCCAATGTGTGCATTACATTGTACTCACTGAGGCAGGAAAATAATCAGAGACTTTTAGAAAACTTTCAACAGTCAAGGTGGAAAACTACAGTCTATTGAGTTGACTCTCAGTTAACTTGACAATTCAATTACCCAAGCTAACCAGTCCCAGTTAATCAAGGTTACAATGCAATTGGGATTGACTCTACAGATTGCTTATACCGTGATGACCAAAATGTTCCATAAATATGTCCTTCCTTGATGTAAAATAGAAGTGTAGCTTTCACTTCCCATCAGTAAAACCACTAGAGCTTGTATCAGTGGCTCCTCAAATACCCTAACATATCTTTTTCTGAGAAGGGTAAGGGGTGAAAAGAGACCAGCCTGCAGAGTCAGCCAGGTCTGAGCTCAATCTTGGATCATCTACTTAATCCTAGCTTGATGACACTGGGCAAGTTAATTTAACTCTGGTGCCTCAGTTTCCTCGTATCTAATTTCTTTTAAAGTAATTATGACAACACCTACTCCCTGGGGTTATTTATTTGTTCTTATAGATAGTCACCTTGCTCCAGATAAGTTTTAAGGAGGATTATAAGATTACATAATAGTGGCAGTGGTAGTTCAGTGGTAGAATTCTCATCTTCCATGGAATAGACCCAGATTCAACTCTCAGCCAATACGCTACATGTGCAACCACCACCCATGTGTCAGTGGAGGCTTCCATGTTGCCATGATGCTGATCAGGTATTAACAGAGTTTCCAGACTAAGACAGACTTGGAAGAAAGGCCTGGTGAGCTACTTCTGAAAATCAGCTGATAAAAACCCTATGGATCACAATGGTCTAATCCTCAACCGACTGCTGGGATGGCGCAGGACCAGGTAGGTTTTTGTTTTATTGTACCTGGGGTCACCATAAGTCAAGGGCTGACTGAAAGGCAGCTAACAACAACAACTTGAGATTACATATGGCAATAAGATAAAGGTGAATGCCGATAGCAAAAGAAGAAAAGGAATAAAAGTAGGGCTAAAGCAGAAGCCGGAAATGAGGCAGGAAAAAGTGAAGATGACAAAGGCATAGAAGTCAGCCACGCATTTGACCCCAAACTTTCTAGAAGCCAATGTGAAAAAAAAGTTGGTCATTTATACAATTCACAGAGTTGCTAAGAGAAACCTCAAATGATCGGATATGGAGCTGTACGTGGCACTAAAACCAGAGAGGAACTTCTCCTTGAAAGCCACTTAAGAAGAACACTGCATGATGTAATGAGCGACATCCTTGTAGAAACACCACAGAATTTTGTTTTCAACCATTCACCATATGGACTGACAGCATCCCACCAAAGGCTTGTTCAGGAAAAGCATTTGGACTCAGGTGAGGCAGCATGGGGAGGACAGAGTGATGAGGTCTCAGTGCCCAACTCTATGGTGTGACTTAATCTGGGATAGATTTAAGACAATTTAGACTTTATACTCCTGGTTGTCATTTGAATAATCTCCTTAAATATTTTCTCTTAGCAGAGTTGTTTTTTTGTTTTTTCATTATCAAGAGACAATGAGCTCAGGGTTGTTCATCCTGAAAAACACCTGTGGTACAGCTAGGCTCTTATTTCAAACCCTCGCACCTTACCAGACAGCACAGCCAAGAGTAAAGGTGACGTCCTCTTGTAGGAGTTGAGTAGACCCTCAAGGAGAGTAGCTGAGGAGAAGACATCCCACCTCCAACGGAGGAGCCAAGAAACAGGCAAGGCCAAGATTCCCCTTAGTAGAGAGTTTTGGGTCTATTCCAGCACACAGATGAACAATTGAGCAAGTCTACATACACCATAAAGAACAGGTGTCAGAATTTTATCCTGGTAGTTTTTAAGTTTATATGCATAGGAAGAAAATATATGGGCTTTCATAGCAAACACTGATATATGCCAGGCTACCCTAAGAACCCGCCACCCACCCATCAGTTTGTGGTGGCTTGCATGTTGCTATGATGCTGGAAGCCATGCCATCAGTATTTCAAATACCAGCAGGGTCACCCATGGTGGACAGGTTTTAGTGGAGCTTCCAGAATAAAATAGACTAGGAAGAAAGGGCTAGAAATCTACTTCTGAAGAAACCCTGTGGCTCACAACAGAATATTATTCAATATAATGCTGGAAGATGAACCCCCTGTGTTAGAAGGCACTCAAAATATGCAGTGGCTGCAACAATGGACTCGAGCATACCAAGATCAGAAAGACGCATGCACAGGACTGAGCCATGTTTCACTCTGTTGTACTTGGGGTCACCATGAGTTGGAGCCAACTCAATAGCAACTAACAACAACAACTCTAAGAACTCTATGTATGTTAAGTTGTATAATCTCACCGAAGTGGTAGGTCCCATTACTAGGAGGCACAAGACTGCACAGCTAACAAGTGGCAAAACCTTGTGAGTAGCCACCACCTGTCTGTCAGCGGAGGCCTGCATGTTACTATGATGCTGAACAGATTTTAATAGAATTTCCAGACTAAGACAGGAAGAAAGGCCTGCTAATTTACTACTAAAAATCAGCTGGTGAAAAACCTACGGGACACAATGGTGTAGTCTGCACCCAGTCATGGGGAAAGCCAGGCAGCTCTTTGTTCCACTGTTTGCAACCAAAGAGTCGGATCCAAAGACCATGCTCGTAAGTCATGGTAGCTCCATAGTCACATCCAAACCTGAGGGACTGAATTGCCGGGAAGAGGGCTGTGGGGACCATGGTCTCTGGAAATGTCTAGCTCAATTGGCATAACATAGTTTATAAGGAAAATGTTCTACATTCTACTTTGGTGAGTAGCGTCTGGGGTCTTAAAAGCCTGTGAGCAGCCATCTAGGATACACCATGGTCTCACGCCTTCAGGAGCAAGGAAGAATGAAGAAAACTAAATATAAAAGGGAAAGATTAGTCCAAAGGACTAATAAACCAAATCTACTACGGCCTCCATTAGACTGAGTCCAGGACAACTAGACGGTGCCCAACTCCCACCACTGACTGCTGTAACAGGGATTGCAATAGAGGGTCCCTGGCAGTGCTGGAGAAAAACACAGAATAAAATTCGAACTCAAAAAGAAAGACCAGACTTGCCGGCCTGACAGAGACTGGAGAAACCCTGAGAGTATGGGCCCTGGACACCCTTTCAGCTCAGTAATGAGGTCACCCCTGAGGTTCACTTTTCAGCCAAAGATTTAACAAGCCCATGGAACAAAACAATACTAAAGGGGAGCACCAGCCCTGGGGCAGGGACTGGAAGGCAGGAGGGAACAGGATAGCTGGTAACAGGGAACCCAGGGTTGAGAAGGGAGAGTGTTGACATGTTGTGGGGTTGTTAACCAGTGTCATAGAACGTGTGTACTAACCTTCTGATGAGAAACTAGTTCTGTAAACTTTCATCTAAAGTACAATAAAAAAAAAAAGAAAAAGTCCATAACCATGCACTTAAATGGTTAAAACATTAGAAACATTTACAAAAATTGATAAATTGGTGATTTTGCTTCTGGGATCTTAGTTCTGAAAGTGTCTTTCTGGCAATAGGTAGTTAGCAGACCATTGTCTATTCAGTTCACTCCTATCTCAAGGCAGTGAAAAGAGTGATCTAAATATAAAACTCGGTGTCAGGATTGGAGGAAGGCTCATTAAAAAACCACTTCCCTGATTTCACTGTTCCACCTATTGACCCTGACTGTTACAATAAAATCATGATGCCAAGTATGTAGAAGTATCAATAATTGTGAACCTTTGGTGAGTTCATGTGTAAGTTCGTAATCAATGTGAAAGCTAGGGAAGAGTCAATATAAACCACACATGAACTAATATTGTCCCTGGTGGACTTCACCACGAGGTGATAATTGGTTGAAAATATGATCTGTGGTTGAAAAGACATACCCAAAGGCCTGTAGGTGTCTCACATAACATTGGCTAAAAACTGCAGCTTCAGTTTGTTAATCAAGCATATACTTTATATGAAATGTCCCAAAACTAGCAGGTTTGTATTTGGGAGAAATAGAGGATGTCTCGTTTTTAAGACATGATGCACTACGATCTGGATCGAAGCAATGGATCCAGGTCCACGGAGTCAATAAATGTGAGCAAGTTACTAGGGCTGGGAGCCCGCATTCAGAAAGAGCATTATAACTCTGGGCACAAATGATCTTCCTACGGTATTGTACTCAGCTACAATTTTTAAATCAACTACACAACATGAGGGACTTTACCAAGAGCATCTTGGGATCTGCAAAAATTAGGGCCGATGGCTTTTGTTGTTGTTATTGTTAGTTGTCATCGAGTCAGTTCTGACTCACAGTAACCCGACATAAAGTATGAAACAGTACCTGGTCCTGCACCTTCCTCGCAATCATTGCTACTTTTGAGCCCATTGTAATAGCCACTGGGTCAATCCATCTCGTTGAGGCCCTTCCTCTTTTTTGCTGACCCTCTACTCTACCAAGCATGATGTCCTTCTATGGCAACTGGTCCCTCCTGATAACACGTCCAGAGTACATGAGAAAAATTCTTTTCATTTTACTTCTAAGAAGCATTCCGGCTGTACTTCTAAGACATATTTGTTCATTCCTCTGGCAATCCATGGTATGTATATTCAATACTCTTCACCAACACAGTTATTCAAAGGCATCAACTCTTTGGTATTCCTTATTTATTGTCCAGATTTTGCATGCTTATGAGGTGAATGACAATACCATGAATTGAGTCAGACACACCTCAGTCCTTAAAGTGACATGTTTGCTTTTTAACACTTTAAAGGGGTCTTTCGCAGCAGATTTGCCTAATACAATACACCATTTGATTTCTTGATTGCTGCTTCCATAGGTGTTGATGGTGGATCCAAGAAAATGAAATCCTTGACAACTTAATATTTTCTCCATTTATCATGATGTTGCTTATTGGTCCAGTTGTGAGGATTTTTGTTTACTGTCTGTTGAGGTGTAATCCATACCAAAGGCTGTAGTCTTTGACCTTCATTAGTAAATGCTTCAAGTCCTCTTTGCATGTCATCTGCATATTGCAGACTGTTAATGAGTCTTCCTCCAATCCTGTTGCTACATTCATCTTCATCTAGCCCAGCTTCTCAAATTATTTGCTCAGCATAGAGGTTGAATAAGTACAGTGAAAGGATACAACCCTGATGCACAGCTTTATTGATTTTAAACCATACATTATCTTCTTGTTCTGTTTGAGTCATTGTCTCTTGGACTATGTACAGGTTCCTCACGAGCACAATTAAGTGTTCTGGAATTCCCATTCTTTGCAGTGTTTTCCATACTTTGTTATGATCCAGACAGTCAAATGCCTTTGCATAGTCAATAAAACACAGGTGTCATGGATTGAATTGTGTCCCCCCAAAAATATGTGTCACCTTCATTAGCCATGATTCCCAGTATTTTGTGGTTGTCCACCATTTTGTCATTTGATGAGATTTTCTTATGTGTTGTAAATCCTATCATTATGATGGATTATTGGCAGTTATATTGATGACATCTACAAGATTAGATAGTGTCTTAAGCCAATCTCTTTTGAAATATAGAAGAGAGAAATGCGGAGAGAGGCAGGGGAACAACCAAGAAAGCAGTGCTGAAGCAAAGCTTGTTCTTTGGACCTGAGGTTCCTGTGCAGAGAAGCTCCTAGACCATGGGGAGATTGATGACAAGGATCTTCCTCCAGAGTCAACAGAGAGAAAAAAGCCTTCCCCTGGAGCTGGGCCCTTGAAACTGGACTTCAAGCCTACTTGACTGTAAGGAAATAAATTTCTCTTTGTTAAGAAACCATCCACTTGTGATATTTCTGTTATAGCAG
The DNA here is from genome assembly GCF_030014295.1 of Loxodonta africana. Classification (NCBI taxonomy): domain Eukaryota; kingdom Metazoa; phylum Chordata; class Mammalia; order Proboscidea; family Elephantidae; genus Loxodonta; species Loxodonta africana. The sequence goes on along the minus strand of NC_087360.1, from coordinate 53,380,925 downwards.
CACTAGATGACCAAGACAACAGGTCAACATCTTTCTGGCATTCTCTGCTTTTAGCCAAGATTCATCTGACATTAGCAATGATGACATCCCTCATTCTATGTCCTCTTCTGAATCCATCTTGATTTTTGGCAGTTCAGTTGATGTACTGCTGCAATTGTTTTTGAGTTATCTTCAGCAATATTTTACTTGCATATGATAATAATAATATTGTTCAATAATTTCAGCATTCTGTTGGATCGCTTTTCTTTGGAATGGGCACAAATATGGGTCTCTTCCAGTTAGCTGTCTTCCAAATTTCTTGGCACAGATGAGTAAGCACTTCCAGTGCTGCAGTCATTTGTTGAAACATCTCAATTGTTACTCCAATTCTTGGATCCTTGTTTTTTGCCAGTGTCTTCAGTGCAGCTTGGACTTCTTCCTTCAGTACTATTGGTTCTTGATCACATGCTACTTCCTGAAATGACTGAATGTTGACCACTTCTTTTTTGGTACAGTGACTTTCTCTATGTCTCTTCCTTCCATCTTCTTTTGATGCTTCCTGAGTTTTTCAGTATTTTACCCATAGAATTCTTCAATATCGCAACATGAGGCTCAAATTTTTTCTTCAGGTCTTTCAGCTTGAGGAATGAGGAGTATGTTCTTTGCTTTTGGTTTTCTAACTCCAGGTCTTTGCATGTTTCATTACAATACTTTACTTTGTCTTCTTGAACTGCCTTTGAAATCTTCTGTTCAGCTTTACTTCATCATTTCTTCTGTTCACTTTAGCTACTCTACATTCAAGAGCAAATTTTCGAGGCTCTTCTGACAACCATTTTGGTCTTTTCTTTCTTTCCTGTCTTTTTAATGACCTTTTTCTTTCTTCAGGTATGATGTCCTTGTTGTCATCCCACAACTTGCCTGGTCTTTGGTCATTAGTGTTAAATGCATCAAATCTGTTCTTGAGACAGCCTCTAAATTTAGGTGGGATATACACAAGGTCATACTTTGGCTCTCCAAACTTTTGCATTCCAATCATCAGTAATTATCAATGCATCTTGATTGCCCTTTTGATCAATTTCAGACTGCAGAAGTTGGTAAAAATCTTCAATTTCTTCATCTTTGGCATTAGTGGTTGGTGCCTAAATTTGAATAATAGTTGTATTAACTGGTCGTCCTTGTAGGCATACAGATATTATCCTATCATGGACAGTATTATACTTCAGGATAGATCTTGAAATGTTCTTTTGACAATGAATAGGACGTCTTTCCTCTTCAATTTGTCATTCCCAGCATAGTAGACCATATGATGTCCGATACAAAATGGGCAATATCAGTCCATTTCAGCTCACTAATGCCTTGAAAGCTTATTTTCCCAGATGGCTTTTAGAGCTGGGAAAATAAGCTTCCAAGGGCTCAACTGGGATCTGAGTCTCACAGTCTTAATCCCCAGGTTTATGCCTCAGGTAATTGTCCTGAAATCTGTTTTTATTACCAGATCTATCAGCCACATTCAGGTCATCTCACTAAGTTTTATTACAACTAAATGTTTTCAAAGCAATGTAAAATTTATAACAGACTTTAAATTTGATGAAGTACCAGCTGGACACGTCTGATTTTTGTTTGCTCAGGTCTTCACCAGTACGGTTAACAGACTTCTTTGCCCATTAAGTAACTCTTGTCAAACTAGGTGCCAGGAGGACCAGGCCCACTTTTGCTGGAACATTGGAAACTGGACCCAATTTTAAGTTTTATGCACTCTGCTATAAGTGAAACTCTACTCAAGGGCCTAGAGATAAAAAATGGTTAAATCCCAAAGAGTTTGAAAGATCTTCTGTCTGTCTCACTCTTTTGTGTGTGTGTGCATGCACTTTACGTGAAGATTTACAAACAAATTAGTTCCCTATTCAATAGTTCATACACACTTTGTTCCATGACGTAGGTTGTACTCCCCACAATGTGTCAGCACTCTCCCCGTTACCACCCTGAATTCCCAATTACCATTCGTCAGATTTTCCTGCCGCTTCCTGCCTTCTCATCTTTGCTTTTGGGTATATGTAGATATTGTGCCAAGGAGCACTTTCCTCACGTGTGTTATCATTTATTTATAGGCCTGTCTACTATTTGGCTGAAAGGTAATCTCCAGGAATGGCTTCAGTTCCAAGTTAGGAGGGTGTCCAAGGGCTATAGTCTTGAGGATTCATCCAGTCTCTCTCAGACCAGTAAATCTGTTCTTTTTTTATGAATTTGAATTTTGTTCTACATTTTTTCCCCACTCTAACCAGGAACTTCTGTTATGATCCTGGTCAGAGCAGCCAGGAGAGGTAGCCAGGCACCATCTAATTTTTCTTGTCTCAGGCTGGCAGAGGCTGTGGTTCCTATGGTCCGTTAGTCCCTTGAACTAATGATTTCCTTCAGTCTTTGGTTTCTCCACTCTCCTTTGCTCCAGAGAGAAAGACACCAATAGTTGTATCTTAGATGGCTGCTTTTAAGACCCCAGACACTACTCACCAAAGTACGATGTAGAACATTTTCTTTATGAACTATGTTATGCCAATTGACCTAGATGTCCCCCAGGATGTCTGTCTTACTCTTATGAGCCCTCGAATAGTTCCAGGATAAATTTGTGGGCCATTGGGTTCTGGGACAGCCATGACCAAAGTTTAAACAAGAGGCACATATTCCCGTTCTACCTGATCCAGATTGTCTATCATTTGGAAGCTGTAAATTCGAGGTGAGCCAATCACAATATAGTCAATAGTAGCAGCCCTTAGAAGTGAAATGCTGGTAAAATTTCCCCCAGATGTAGAGAGTCACAGACAGAGCTGGAGAAAAATGTAAAACAAAATTCTAACTCAAAAAGAAAGGCCAGACTTGCTGGCCTGACAGAGACTGCAGAAACCCTGAGAGTAATGCCCTTGAGCTCCCTTTCAGCTCAGCAATGAGGTCATTCCTGAGGTTCGCTCTTCAGCCAAAAATTGAACAGGCCCGTGGAACAAAACAAGACTAAAGGGGCACATCAGCCCTGGGGCAGGGACTGGAAGGCAGGAGGGAACAGGAAAAGTGGTAATAGGGGACCCAGGGTTGAGAAGGGAGAATGTTGACATTTCATGGGGTTGTTAACCAATGTCATAGAACAATGTGTGTACTAACTGGTTTGATGAGAAACTAGTTTGTTCTGTAAACCTTCATCTAAAGTACAATAAAAAAAAAAAAGTCATTGGAAAAAAGAAAAAAGAAATTTCCCCCAGATGTATTCCATATGCTGCCATTCAACATCACCAGGCTCTACTCATAAATGAGTTTGTTAGAGAATTCCCCATTCAATTAATACAACTGTTTCTAAAGATCTGTCCCAGAGAAAAGTGATCCTCCCATTCCCCAGTGGCTGCTATTGGAACCCAAGCAGAATTGCAGCTAATCCTGGTGCTCAAGACTCCAAAACAATTAGCTCTGAGATGAGTAGGAATAAATAAAGTTTAAAATATCATTTTAAAAAGACCATGTGTCCAAACATGCCATGCATACCTCGGCAGGGGGATCTGAGCTTTAAGACAAATCACATCCAGCTTGCCAGGGAACAAGATCAAGACTAGGAGAAAAATATCCCTGTCATGTGAGCCAGGCCATCTGACAGAGTTCCTCTGAGTTTGACAGAGATAAGAGTGGCCAATCCACCTTCACTTCTGCCAAAGTTATTTTTTCCCTGATGGCTAGAGAGATAAAAGACCTAAAACCATAAATATGAGCAGGTGAATTTGTAAAGTCCAGGTTCCTATCAGATAGAAACATGTTTTTTAAAAAATCTTCAAAACAGCAAAAACATCCAAGCTCTTATCTTTGGGGCCCCAAATAGCCACATTCCCAGAATACAATTGTAGTCATTGTGGAGCACACCCTGGGATGTGTACCAGGTCTAACAAATGTTGTCATTGGTCTTTCTGGTGGCCTAAGAACTTTAAAAGGCATCTTCTTTCTGTGGAACAACATGTCTCCCATCTGGCAGGCAAGTTCATCCAATCTAAAAAGGAGGTTTTTGGAAGGGTTGAGGTGATGGGGTTCTATAGGGGTTAACCAAGGAGACAGTCAGAGAACAATGCTTAAAGGTTTTTACCAGGAAGAGAGGAATCATGTCCTTTGCAGAGAAGGCTGAGTAGTGAGACCATCCTCAATCAGGAGCAGGCTAGATAAGGAATCACGTAATTATGTTTGATGGCAGCAGTGGGGAGGCTGGTCACAGTGGTTGAAGGGGTGGGAAACAAATCTCAAGAGGAAAGAGCTGCCTCAGCAGGGGACTTCATGAAGAACTAATAGGAGTTTAGAGCATGATCTATGTGGCTTAGGAGCTATCGGTGGATTGAACTACCTTCCAGAGACTGTGTTCTCCACTGGTGAGGTAGGCCAAAGATTCCTATAGTTCACCATCAGAGAAAAACTTAAGAACTGCCTAGAGTCACAAAGCCAGGGAGCATCTAAACCATTTTCACAGCCCCAATTAGTATAACTTTGTACCTAGTGAGAGAGTCCCTGGGTGGCACAAACAGTAAAGTGCTCAACTACTAACCAGAAAGTTGGTGGTTTGAACCCACTTGAAGGCAGCTCAGAAGAAAAGCCTGGCAATTTGCTTCTGAAAGATCACAGCCTTGAAAACCCTATGAAGTGCAGCTCTACTCTATACACATGGAGTTGCCATGAGTAGGAATCAACTTTTTGGCAACAGATTTGGGTTTGTTTTTTGTTGTTGTTGTTATGTTTTGGTTTTTTCCCCTAGTGACAGACCACAGGAAATGGGAAAAGCCACATTGCAGGATGCCCCTCCACGGTTCTGCCCAGAAAGAAGGTAGAACAATCAGGTAATATATTGGAGTGACTCTCAGGGGTATCTATTGGAAATATCAACACTGTCTGATTCCTCATCAAAGCCAAGCAAGGGACGTGACAAGCATGTCCCTCCTGAGATGTGACTCTTCTTGCGAACCATCCTGAGTCATGACACACTGATTGGCACGGTTTGCCCTAAATACAACCACTGTCTGTGTTATTACTCTTCACTGACAAACAACATAGTTTTAACATGCCAGCCTTGATATAAGTGGGGCTTCTGGTTTTGTGGGAGCAATTAAAAGAGATACTTGACGAAGTGATTAGACAGAATAAGTGCTCATTGAATATTAGTCCTTACCCCAACTACCCTCTCCCTTTCTTCCAGAGCCCATTTTCAAACCTTGTGCCCTGATTCTAAACCTTAAAAGAAAACAAGGCCTTCAAATTCTCTGCTGCAACCTAATTCAGACATGTTGGCTCCTGGAAAATTTAAAGGTGACGGGTCACTAGCCCTTGGGATATTTGTCAGGCACTACTGTGGGAAAACTGGAGCTTGAGGAAGAAAGGGAGAATCTCTCCACACATAAAGTGTGCAAAGAGCGGAGATGTCAATAATTACCAACACGTATGGTTTGAGACTAGTTCTGTGCTCGATGTAGAAGGATATATAAGGGAAGCCCCTCAAAGAGCTCATGCTTACCTTAATAGGGAACAATGAAGGAGTAATCTGTGTGGCTTTGGAAGTACTTAAAAGTTTTGGAGGGGAAAAAATCTAGAATGGCCAGGCTAATCAAAGGAGGGTTTATGGAGGAGGAAGTACAGAACCTGAGGCTTGAAAGATGGGTAAACATTTCATAAAGGAAAGGAGAGGGTTTGTCAGGCAGGAAATATCATGAGCAGAAGCATAGAGGCAGAGGGCTGACAAAAGAGAGGACACGAACAGACCTGCATGGCTGCAGTAAAATCCAGGCAGTAGAGTTCATTCATCCATTCATTTGTCCTTTCGCTTATTAATAAATATTTTTGAGCACCTATTATGTATGTTTTTTTTTATTATTATTATTATTATGTGACAGGCACTACTCTAGCTGAACAGGACTCAGTAGTGAACAATCAGAAAAAAAATCCCTGCTCCCATGGAGCACACATTCTGTTGTTGTTGTTAGTTACTATTGAGTCTATTCCAACTCATGGCAACCCCATCCATGCAGAGTAAAACTGCATTCCATAAGGTTTTCAAGGCTGTGACATTTCATTTTGGCCATAGTCAAGTGTTTAACTGTTTGTACCACCCAGGGACCTGCTTACATTCTAGTAAGGAAAGATAATTTTAAAAAGGAAGTCAGTCAGGTGTTGGCAAAAAGTATGAATAAAACTAAAGGAGAGCTGGTCCAGAGCAAAAGCAAAAGAAGGAAACCAAGGACGTGAAGGAGAAACTAGTCCATAGGACAAATATTCTACATGAACTATGACCTCATCTACCCTGAGACCAGAAGAACTAGATAGTACCCAGCTACCACTACTAACTGTTCTAATTGAGGCCACAATAAATGGGCCCTGATAGAATGGGAGAAAAATGTGGACCAACCTCAAATTCCTAAAAACAAACAAACAAAACAGACCTGCTGGACTGGTTGAGACTGGAGGCTCCTCAAGACCATTCTCCTGAGATATTCTTCAGACCTTGAAGTGAAACTAACCCCTGAGGTCATCTTGTAGATGAATAACAAATTGGCTCAAAAAATAATGAATATCACCTGTAAGTACTGTGCTCCTTTATAAAATCACCTATATGAGACCAAATGGTCAACAATTACTTTAAAACAAATATGAGAATGTAAGGGGGCAGGGAAACTAGATTAATAGAAATGGAATAACCAGAATGGAAATAACAAAAGTGTTCATGCATTGTGAAGAATGTAACCAATGTTACTGAATAACTTGTGTAGAAATTGTTGACTGGGAACCTAAACTATTGTGTAAACTTTCAGTGAAAACCCAGTAAAATATTGTCTAGATATACATAAAAAAGAATTAGAGGCTCCAGTCACGATGAAGTCAGAGATACCAAATTTACAATCAAAATATCGACAAAATATGTGATACAATACTTTCTAAGACACTGAACATCAGGCACGAAAACAGTGATTCCTGAGAGACAAGAAACAAACAAAATGAGCCCCACGGTTCCCCCAGCTTGAGAGAGTTTCCAGGTTGAGGTACAAGAAGGGGAAACCCAGATGGTGCCCAGCAGGCTCCTTTAGTTGAGGAGCTGAAGCTGAGAGTCCAGGGAGATCAAGACAGCTAGCGTTGCCAGGACAGAGTAGGAGAGAACAGAGGTACACAGAGAGATAACTTCAGAGATCAAGAGAGGGGTCCCCATTGAGTACCCAGCTGAGAACTGATCAATACATGTTTACATGTGGAGAATACCCAAGGCTGTGGAAAGAATCACCAGAAAAGATTGGATGGAAAAGTGCCCAGGGCTCAAGTGGGGCCAGGAACAGTGTCTGTTCCCACCAGCCAGATTGCAAGATTCATAATTCAAGGGTTTTTCCTCAGTAGTAGGGAATAATAAGTCCTAGACTGAGCACTTTGTTAGTTCCTGCTAAAAATTTTTAAGCACAAGACCTGAAAAGATTAAACTATTTCCAAGAAACTTAACTTCATTCCAGAACAAAGCTCAAGAATATTTATATGAAAAAGGTAAAATTCCTAGCATTCAATCAAAAATTACCAGGTATGCAAACAAGCAGAAAAATACAACCCACGATGAGGGAAAAAAAAATTATCAGTTGAAACCAACCCCAGGCTGACACAGACATTAGAACTGACAGACAAGGACATTAAATAGTTGTTATGACTCTTTTTACATGTTCAAAAAGCTAAGCAAAAACATGAACAATATAAAAAACTTGGACTTCTAGATATAAAAAATATAATTTGTGAGATGAAAAATACACTGTATTGGATTAATAACAGATTAAATATTGGGGAAGAAAACAGAAGTTAACTTTGGAAAACATAACAATAGAAACTATCCAAAATGAAAATCAGAGAGAAAAGAGAACTTATAATGTGAGCAGAGCATCAGTAAATTGTGAGACAGCTTCCAGTGGCCTAATATACTTGTAACTGGAGTCACAGAAGGAGAGCAGAAAAATATTTGAAGAAATAACAGCTGAAATTTTTCCAAATTTAATAAAAACTACAAGCCCATAGATCCAAGAAACTCAGCAAATTTCAAGAACAAAACACATGAGGAAAACTACACAAAGACAATAATCACATTGTTCAAAACAAATAATAAAGAGAAAATCTTAAAAGCAGCTAGAGAAAAAAGATACATTACGTACAGAGGGATATAGACACTATGACAGCAGATACCTCATCAAAACCAATGCACGTCAGAAGACGGTGAAGCAACGTATTTAAATTACTGAAAGAAACATTAGCCAACCTAGAATAAATACTTTTGAGAACTAAAAACACTGAAAGAATTCATCGCCAGCAGACCCAGACTGCAAGAAATGGTCAAGAAAGTTATTACCGACAGAAGAAAAATGATATCAAATGGAAAAACACACTTACACAAAGAAACAGAAGTGCCCCAGGTATGACAAATACATAGGTCATTGTCCATCTTTCACATGCTTATGAGGTGAGATTGAAAAGACCACGGCTTGGGTCAGATGCATATTAGTCACTAAAGTGACACCTTTGCTCTTTAAAACATTATAGACATCTTTTGCAGCAGATTTCCCCAAAGGACGACATTGATTTCTTGGTTGCTGCTTCCATGGATGTTGATTGTTGATCCAAGTACAATGAAATCATTGACAACTTCAATTTTTCTTATTTATCACGATGTTTATACATTCATTTGTAAGGATTTTCATTTTCTTCATGGTAAGGTGTAATGCATACTGAAGGCTGTAGTCTTTGACCTTCATCAGTAAATGCTTCAAGTCTTCATTTTCAGCAAGCACATTTGTGTCATCTCCATATCACAGGTTGTTAATGAGTACTCCTGCAATCCTGATGCCATTTCTTCTTCATATATTCCAGCTTCTAGGATTACTTGTTCAGCATACAGACTGAATAAGTAAGGTGAAAGGATACAACCCAGCTGCACACCTTTTCCAGTTTTGAACCATATGTTATCTACTTGTTCTATTTGAATGACTGCCTCTTGATCTATGTACAGTTTCTGCATGAGTACAATTAAGTGTTCTGGAATTCCCATTACCAATAATTTGTTATGATCCACAAAATCAAATGCCTTCATGTAGTCAATAAAACACAAGTAAACACCTTTCTGGTATTCTCTGCTTCAGCCAATATCCATCTGACAGCAGCAATGATATTCCCCCTTCCACATGCTCTTCTGAATCCAGCTTGAACTTCTGGCAGTTCCCTATCTATGTATGACTGCAGTCCTTTTTGCTACCATGTGGTATTAATTGATGATATTGTCCCATAATTTCCACATTCTGTCTGATCACCTTTCTTTGTAATGGGCACAAATATGAATAACTTGCAGTTGGTTGGCATAGATGAGTAAGAGCTTCCAGCATTCCATTCATGTCTTGAAGCATTTCGACTGGTATTCCATAAACTCCTGAAGCTTGTTTTTTGCCAGTGCCTTCAGTATAGCTTGAACTTCTTCCCTCAGTACCAGCAGTTCCTGACCATGTGCTCTCTCCTGAAATGGTTGAACATTAACCAATTCTTTTTGGTATACTGACTCTTGGCATTCCTTCCATCTTCTTCTGATGGTTCCCACATCCTTCAATTTTTTGTCCGTAGAATCCTTCAGTAATACAACTCAAGGCTTGAATTTTATGTTCGGTTATTCCAGCCTGAGAAATGCCAATTGTGTTCTTCGATTTTGGTTTTCTAACTCCATGTTTTTGCACATTTCATCATAATATTTTACCACATCTTCTTGAGTTGCCATTTGAAATCTTCTATTCAGCTCTTTCACTTCATTGTTTTTTCCATTCACTTTAGCTACTCTGTGCTTAAAAACAAGTTTCAGAGTCTCTTCTGACATCCATTTTGGTCCTTCACGTCTTTCCTTTCTTTGTCATGACCTTTCACTGTCTTCTTATATGATGTCCTTAATGTCTTCATGCAACTCTTCTGGTCTTCAGTAATTAGTATTAAGTACATCAAATCTGCTTATGATAAATGTTCTCTAAATTCAGGCAGGATGTATTCAAGATCAGACTTTGACTCTTATGGACTTGCTTTGATTTTCTTCAGTTTCAACTTGAACTTGTACATGAGCAAGTGATGGTCTATTTTGAAGTTGGCCCCTGACTGTCTTGACTGATGATATTGAGCTTCCGTATCATCTCTTTCCACAAATGCAGTCAATAAGATTCCTGTGTAATCCATCCAGGGAGGTCTATATGCTCAGTCATCGACTGAGTTGATGAAAGAGAGTAATTCTGATGAATAAGTTGCTAGTCTTGCAGAATTCTATCATGTGATCCCTGGCATAGTTCCTATCATGAAAGCTGTACTTCCCGGAAGCTTTATTTTGATAGCCAAAAACTGGAAATACCCCATACACCAAAAATGAATAAAACACATACAAAGGAATACTACTCAGTAATAAAAAGGAATGAACTGTGGATACTCACTACAATATGAATAAATCTCAAAATAATTTTTCTGGATTAAAAAATCCAGAGAAAAAAGAATACATACATTTAATCAAATTCTAGAAAATGCAGACTAATCTACAGTGACAGAGGCATATCAGTGGCCGCTTGTGTATGGGGAAGAAACAGGAGAGATAGATTACAAACAGCTACAAGGAAACATTTGAGAGTGACAGATAGGTTCATTATCTTGATTGCAGTGATGGTTTTACTAGTGTATACATATGGCAAAACTTATCAAATTGCACACTTTAAGTATGGGTAGTTTATCATGTGCCAATTATACATCAATAAAAGCTGTTAAATTTTAAAAGTAAAAAAGGAGAATTAGGGGACAGAGAATGACAAAGGGAATATTTCATATGGGATGCCAGTGGAAACCACTCTGGGGAGGTATCATTTCATAGAGACTTGAATGAAGTAAGGGAGGGGACAATGTGACTATCTGGAGAGAAAAGCACTCCAGGCAGAGGAAATAGCAGGTGCAATGGCCTTGGGGTGGGACATTGCTTGGCACATCAGAGTCTAATGTGGCTGAAACAGAGTGAGCAAGGGGCAAGGCAAGGTCGGAGAAGTGCAGAAGGATCAGCTCATGTAGAACTTATTCTGAGTGAGATGAAAATGTATTGGATTGTTTTGCACTAAGATGTGACATGATCTAACCTATGTTTTAAAATGATTCTCTGGCTGCCAAGGTAAGAATGGACCACAAGAAACAAAAGTGAGAGCAAGGAGACTAGTTAGTAAACTATTGCAATTGTTGGGCAAGAGACTATGGAACCCAACACACAAAAATTAGTTGGGTTTCTATACACCAACAATGAAGAATCTGAAAAGGAACCTAAGAAAACAACCCCATTTGCCATAGCATCTAAGAAAATAAAATATATTGGAAAAATTTACACAGGGATGTGTAAGACTTATACAATGAAAATGATTAAACACTGCTTAAAGAGACTAAAAAATTCCTAAATAGATGGAAAGATATTCCATGCTCATGGATTGAAAGACTTAATGTAGTCAAGATGCCAACGCTACCCAAAGCAATCTACAGATGCAACACAATACCAATCAAATATCCAAGAGCATTCTTTATAGAAATGGAAAAACTAATCCTCAATTTTATATGGAAAGACAAGAGACCTTGAATAGCTGGAGCAATTTTGAAGAAGAACAAGGTAAGAGGTCTCACACTTCCTGACTTCAAAATATATTACACAGCTACAGTAAACAAAACAGTCTGGTGCTGGTTTAATGCCAGATGTGTAAACCAATGGAATATAACTGAAAATTCAGAAATAAATCCAAACATCTATGGTCAATTTATTTTTGACAAGAGTGCCAAATCCATTCAATGGGGAAGGAACAGCCTCTTTAACATATAGTGCTGGCAAAACTGAATTTCCACATACAGAAAAAATGAAACAAGATCCAGACCTCACACCATACACAAAAACTAATTCAAAATAAATCAAAGACCTAAATGTTAAATCTAAAACCACAAAGTTCTTGGAAGAAAATATAGAAGCAAAGTTTGGGACCTAATTTTTTTTAATAATAGATTATGAAACACAACAATGAATGCATGACCAACAGAAAACAAAATAATTGGCACTTCATAAAACTTAAATGCTAATGTTCATCAGAAGATTATGGAGACAACCCACAGACTGGGAAAAAAAATCTCTGGGATCAATATAACTGATAAGGGTGTAATATCTAAAATTTTAGACAATTAAAAACAAAAGGAAAAATAATCCAATCAAGAACTGGGCAAAGGACGTGAACAGGCACTTTGCCAAATAAGATATTCAAATAGTCAACAGACACATGAAAAGATGCTCAACGTCATTAGCTATCAGAGAAGTGCAAATCTAAACCACAATGAGATACCATTTCATTTCTACTAGGATGGCCAAGATATTAAAAAAAAAAAAATGTTAAAAAACAGGCATTGGAGGAGATACAGAGAAATTGGAACCCTCATCCATTGCTAGTGGGAATGCAAAATGGTATACAGCCTGTCTTAGTTATCTAGTGCTGCTATAACAGAAATACCACAAGTGGATGGCTTTAACAAACAAAAGTTTATTTTCTCATGGTAAACTAAAAGTCCAAATTCAGGGTATCAGCTCCAAGGGAAGTCTTTCTCTCACTGTCGGCCTTCTCATCAATCTTCCCCAAGACTAGGAGCTTCCCTGTGCACGGACCCCGGGTCCAAAGGATGAGCTCTGCTCCCAGCGCTGTTTTTTTGGTGGTATGAGGTCCCCCTGTCTCTCTGCTCGCTTCTCTCTCTCTCTCTGTTTTTTTTTTAAATAATTTTTATTGAGCTTTAAGTGAACGTTTACAAATCAAGTCAGTCTGTCACATATAAGCTTATATACACCTTACTCCATACTCCCCACTTACTCTCCCCCTAATAGGTCAGCCCTTCCAGTCTATCCTTTCATGACAATTTTGCCAGTTTCTAACCCTCTCCACCCTCCTATCTCCCCTCCAGACAGGAGATGCCAACACAGTCTCAAGTGTCCACCTGATACAAGTAGCTCACTCTTCATCAGCGTCTCTCTCCTACCCATTGTCCAGTCCCTTCCATGTCTGATGAGTTGTCTTTGGGAATGGTTCCTGTCCTGGGCCAACAGAAGGTTTGGGGACCATGACCGCTGGGATTCCTCTAGTCTCAGTCAGGCCATTAAGTCTGGTCTTTTTATGAGAATTTGTGGTCTGCATCCCACTGATCTCCTGCTCCCTCAGGGGATCTCCGTTGTGCTCCCTGTCGGGGCAGTCATCAGTTGTGGTCGGGCACCATCTAGTTCTTCTGGTCTCAGCATGATGTAAGTCTCTGGTTCGTGTGGCCCTTTCTGTCTCTTGGGCTCATAGTTATCGTGTGACCTTGGTGTTCTTCATTCTCCTTTGGTCCAGGTGGGTTGAGACCAATTGATGCATCTTAGATGGCTGCTTGCTAGCATTTAAGACCCCAGACACCACATTTCAAAGTGGGAGGCAGAATGTTTTCATAATAGAATTATTTTGCCAATTGACTTAGAAGTCCCCTTAAGCCATAGTCCCCAAACCCCCGCCCTTGCTCCGCTGGCCTTTGAAGCATTCAGTTTATCCCGGAAACTTCTTTGTTTTGGTCCAGTCCAGTTGAGGTGACCTTCCGTGTATTGAGTATTGTCCTTCCCTTCACCTAAAGTAGTTCTTATCTACTAACTAATCAGTAAATACCCGTCTCCCACCCTCCCTCCCTCCCCCCCTCGTAACCACAAAAGTATGTGTTCTTCTCAGTTTATACCATTTCTCAAGACCTTATAATAGTGGTCTTATACAATATTTGTCCTTTTGCCTCTGGCTAATTTCACTCAGCATAATGCCTTCCAGGTTCCTCCATGTTTTGAAATGTTTCACAGATTCGTCACTGTTCTTTATTGATGCGTAGTATTCCATTGTGTGAATATACCACAATTTATTTAACCATTCATCCTTTGATGGACACCTTGGTTGTTTCCAGCTTTTTACTATTGTAAACAGAGCTGCAATAAACATGGGTGTGCACACATCTGTTTGTGTGAAGGCTCTTATTTCTCTAGGGTATATTCCGAGGAGTGGGATTTCTGGGTTGTATGGTAGTTCTATTTCTAACTTTTTAAGAAAACGCCAGATAGATTTCCAAAGTGGTTGTGCCATTTTACATTCCCACCAGCAGTGTATAAGAGTTCCAAACTCTCCACAGCCTCTCCGATATTTATTATTTTGTGTTTTTTGGATTAATGCCAGCCTTGTTGGAGTGAGATGGAATCTCATCGTAGTTTTAATTTGCATTTCTCTAATGGCTTGAAAAAAAATTTTTTTTTTAAATGGCTAACGATTTTTTTAATGATCGAGAGCATTTTCTCATGTATCTGTTAGCTGCCTGAATATCTTCTTTCGTGAAGTGGGTGTTCATATCCTTTGCCCACTTCTTGATTGTGTTGTTTGTCTTTTTGTGGTCGAGTTTTAACAGAATCACATAGATTTGAGAGATCAGGCACTGGTCAGAGATGTCATAGCTGAAAATTCTTTCCTAGTCTGTAGGTGGTCTTTTTACTCTTTTGGTGAAGTCTTTAGATGAGCATAGGTGTTTGATTTTTAGGAGCTCCCAGTTATCTGGTTTCTCTTCATCATTTTTGGTAATGTTTTGTATTCTGTTTATGCCTTGTATTAGGGCTCCTAAGGTTGCCCCTATTTTTTTTTCCATGATCTTTATCGTTTTAGTCTTTACGTTTAGGTCTTTGATCCACTTGGAGTTAGTTTTTGTGCATGGTGTGAGGTATGGGTCCTGTTTCATTTTTTTGCAAATGGATATCCAGTTATGCCAGCACCATTTGTTAAAAAGACAATCTTCTCCCCAATTAACTGACACTGGGCCTTTGTCAAATATCAGCTGCTCATATATGGATGGATTTATATCTGGGTTCTCAATTCTGTTCCATTGGTCTATGTGCCTGTTGTTGTACCAGTACCAGGCTGTTTTGACTACTGTGGCTGTATAATAGGTTCTAAAATCAGGTAGAGTGAGGCCTCCCACTTTCTTCTTCTTTTTCAGTAATGCTTTACTTATCTGGGGCTTCTTTCCCTCCCATATGAAGTTGGTGATTTGTTTCTCCATCACATTAAAAAATGTCATTGGAATTTGGATCAGAAGCGCATTGTATGTATAGATGGCTTTTGGTAGAATAGACATTTTTACTATGTTAAGTCTTCCTATCCATGAGCAAGGTATGTTTTTCCACTTAAGTAGGTCCTTTTTAGTTTCTTGTAGTAGTACTTTGTAGTTTTCTTTGTATAGGTCTTTTACGTCTTTGGTAAAATTTATTCCTAAGTATTTTATCTTCTTGGGGGCTACTGTGAATGGTATTGGTTTGGTGATTTCCTCTTCAATGTTTTTTTTTGTTGATGTAGAGGAATCCAAGTGATTTTTGTATGTTTATCTTATAACCTGAGACTCTGCCAAACTCTTCTATTAGTTTCAGTAGTTTTCTGGAGGATTCCTTAGGGTTTTCTGTGTATAAGATCATGTCATCTGCAAATAGAGATAATTTTACTACCTCCTTGCCAATCCGGATGCTCTTTATTTCTTTGTCTAGCCTAATTGCTCTGGCTAGGACCTCTAGCACAATGTTGAATAAGAGCGATGACAAAGGGCATCCTTGTCTGGTTCCCATTCTCAAGGGAAACGTTTTCAGGCTCTCTCCATTTAGAGTGATGTTGGCTGTTGGCTTTGTATAGATGCCCTTTATTATGTTGAGGAATTTTCCTCCACTTCCTACTTTGCTGAGAGTTTTTATCATGAATGGGTGTTGGACTTTGTCAAATGTCTTTTCTGCATCAATTGATAAGATCATGTGGTTTTTGTCTTTTGTTTTATTTATATGGTAGATTACATTAATGGTTTTTCTAATATTAAACCAGCCCTGCATACCTGGTATAAATCCCACTTGGTCGTGGTGGATTATTTTTTTGATATGTTGTTGAATTCTATTGGCTAGAATTTTGTTGAGGATTTTTGCATCTATGTTCACGAGGGATATAGGTCTGTAATTTTCTTTTTTTGTGATGTCTTTACCTGGTTTTGGTATCAGGAATATGCTGGCTTCATAGAATGAGTTAGGCAGTATTCCATCATTTTCTATGATTTGAAATACCTTTAGTAGTAGTGGTGTTAACTCGTCTCTGAAAGTTTGGTAGAACTCTGCAGTAAAGCCATCTGAGCCAGGGCTTTTTTTTGTTGGGAGTTTTTTGATTACCGTTTCAATCTCTTTTTTTGTTATGGGTCTATTTAGTTGTTCTGATTGTGTTAGTTTATGTAGGCAGTGTTTTTCCAGGAATTCATCCATTTCTTCTAGGTTTTCCAATTTGTTAGAGTACAATTTTTCGTAATAATCTGATATGATTCTTTTAATTTCAGTTGGATCTGTTGTGATGTGGCCCATCTCGTTTCTTATTCGGGTTATTTGTTTCCCTTCCTGTATTTCTTTAGTCAGTCTAGCCAATGGTTTATCAATTTTGTTAATTTTTTTCAAAGAACCAGCTTTTGGCTTTATTAATTCTTTCAATTGTTTTTCTGTTCTCTAATTCATTTAGTTCAGCTCTAATTTTTATTATTTGTTTTCTTCTGATGCCTGATGGATTCTTTTTTTTTTTTTAATAACTTTTATTAAGCTTCAAGTGAACGTTTACAAATCCAATCAGTCTGTCACATATAAGTTTACATACATCTCACTCCCTACTCGCACTTGCTCTCCCCCTCTTGAGTCAGCCCTTTCAGTCTCTCCTTTCTTGACAATTTTGCCGGCTTCCCTCTCTCTCTATCCTCCCATCCCCCCTCCAGACAAGAGTTGCCAACACAATCTCGAGTGTCCACCTGATATCATTAGCTCACTCTTCATCAGCGTCTCTCTCCCACCCCCTAACCAGTCCCTTTCATTTCTGATGAGTTGTCTTCAGGGATGGATCCTGTCCTGTGTCAACTGAAGGTCTGGGGAGCATGGCCGTCGGGATTCCTCCAGTCTCAGTCAGACCATTAAGTTTGGTCTTTTTATGAGAATATGGGGTCTGCATCCCACTGATCTCCTGCTCCCTCAGGGGATCTCCGTTGTGCTCCCTGTCGGGGCAGTCATCAGTTGTGGTCGGGCACCATCTAGTTCTTCTGGTCTCAGGATGATGTAGGTCTCTGGTTCATGTGGCCCTTTCTGTCTCTTGGGCTCTTAGTTGTCGTGTGGCCTTGGTGTTCTTCATTTTCCTTTGCTCCAGATGGGTTGAGACCAATTGATGCATCTTAGATGGCCGCTTGTTAGCATTTAAGACCCCAGACGCCACATTTCAAAGTGGGATGCAGAATGTTTTCATAATAGAATTATTTTGCCAATTGACATAGAAGTCCCCGAAAACCATGTTCCCCAGACCCCCGCACTTGCTCCGCTGACCTTTGAAGCATTCATTTTATCCCGGAAACTTCTTTGCTTTTGGTCCAGTCCAATTGAGCTGACCTTCCATGTATTGAGTGTTGTCTTTCCCTTCACCTAAAGCAGTTCTTATCTACTGATTAATCAATAAAAAACCCTCTCCCACCTTCCCTCCCTCCCCCCCTCGTAACCACAAAAGTATGTGTACTTCTCAGGTTTACTATTTCTCAAGATCTTATAATAGTGGTCTTATACAATATTTGTCCTTTTGCCTCTGACTAATTTCGCTCAGCATAATGCCTTCCAGGTTCCTCCACGTTATGAAATGTTTCACAGATTCGTCACTGTTCTTTATCGATGCGTAGTATTCCATTGTGTGAATATACCACAATTTATTTACCCATTCATCCGTAGATGGACACCTTGGTTGCTTCCAACTTTTTGCTATTGTAAACTGAGCTGCAATAAACATGGGTGTGCATATATCTGTTTGTATGAAGGGTCTTGTATCTCTAGGGTATATTCCTAGGAGTGGGATTTCTGGGTTGTATGGTAGTTCTATTTCTAACTGTTTAAGATAACGCCAGATGGATTTCCAAAGTGGTTGTACCATTTTACATTCCCACCAGCAGTGTATGAGAGTTCCAATCTCTCCGCAGCCTCTCCAACATTTATTATTTTGTGTTTTTTGGATTAATGCCAGCCTTGCTGGTGTGAGATGGAATCTCATCGTAGTTTTAATTTGCATTTCTCTAATGGCTAATGATCGAGAGCATTTTCTCATGTATCTGCTGGCTGCCTGAATATCTTCTTTAGTGAAATGTGTGTTCATATCCTTTGCCCACTTCTTGATTGGGTTGTTTGTCTTTTTGTGGTTGAGTTTTGACAGAATCATGTAGATTTTAGAGATCAGGCGCTGGTCGGAGATGTCATAGCTGAAAATTCTTTCCCAGTCTGTAGGTGGTCTTTTTACTCTTTTGGTGAAGTCTTTAGATGAGCATAGGTGTTTGATTTTTAGGAGCTCCCAGTTATCGGGTTTCTCTTCATCATTTTTGGTAATGTTTTGTATTCTGTTTATACCTTGTATTAGGGCTCCTAGGGTTGTCCCAATTTTTTCTTCCATGATCTTTATCGTTTTAGTCTTTATGTTTAGGTCTTTGATCCACTTGGAGTTAGTTTTTGTGCATGGTGTGAGGTATGGGTCCTGTTTCATTTTTTTGCAAATGGATATCCAGTTATGCCAGCACCATTTGTTAAAAAGGCTATCTTTTCCCCAATTAATTGACACTGGGCCTTTGTCAAATATCAGCTGCTCATACGTGGATGGATCTATGTCTGGGTTCTCAATTCCGTTCCATTGGTCTATGTGTCTGCTATTGTACCAATACCAGGCTGTTTTGACTACTGTGGCTGTATAGTAGGTTCTGAAGTCAGGTAGGGTGAGGCCTCCCACTTTCTTCTTCTTTTTCAGTAGTGCTTTGCTTATCCGGGGCTTCTTTCCCTTCCATATGAAATTGGTGATTTGTTTCTCTATCCCCTTAAAATATGACATTGGAATTTGGATCGGAAGTGCGTTAAATGTATAGATGGCTTTTGGTAGAATAGACATTTTTACTATGTTAAGTCTTCCTATCCATGAGCAGGGTATGTTTTTCCACTTATGTATGTCCTTTTGAATTTCTTGTAGTAGAGCTTTGTAGTTTTCTTTGTATAGGTCTTTTACATCCTTGGTAAGATTTATTCCTAAGTATCTTATCTTCTGGGGGGCTACTGTGAATGGTATTGATTTGGTTATTTCCTCTTCGGTGTTCTTTTTGTTGATGTAGAGGAATCCAAGTGATTTTTGTATGTTTATTTTATAACCTGAGACTCTGCCAAACTCTTCTATTAGTTTAAGTAGTTTTCTGGAGGATTCCTTAGGGTTTTCTGTGTATATAATCATGTCATCTGCAAATAGTGATAACTTTACTTCTTCCTTGCCAATCCGGATACCTTTTATTTCTTTGTCTAGCCTAATTGCCCTGGCTAGGACTTCTAGCACAATGTTGAATAAGAGCAGTGATAAAGGGCATCCTTGTCTGGTTCCCGTTCTCAAGGGAAATGCTTTCAGGTTCTCTCCATTTAGAGTGATATTGGCTGTTGGCTTTGCATAGATGCCCTTTATTATGTTGAGGAATTTTCCTTCAATTCCTATTTTGGTAAGAGTTTTTATCATGAATGGGTGTTGGACTTTGTCAAATGCCTTTTCTGCATCAATTGATAAGATCATGTGGTTTTTGTCTTTTGTTTTATTTATGTGATGGATTACATTAATGGTTTTTCTGATATTAAACCAGCCTTGCATACCTGGTATAAATCCCACTTGATCAGGGTGAATTATTTTTTTGATGTGTTGTTGGATTCTATTGGCTAGAATTTTGTTGAGGATTTTTGCATCTATGTTCATGAGGGATATAGGTCTATAATTTTCTTTTTTTGTAATGTCTTTACCTGGTTTTGGTATCAGGGAGATGGTGGCTTCATAGAATGAATTGGGTAGTATTCCGTCATTTTCTATGCTTTGGAATACCTTTAGTAGTAGTGGTGTTAACTCTTCTCTGAAAGTTTGGTAGAACTCTGCAGTGAAGCCGTCCGGGCCAGGGCTTTTTTTTGTTGGGAGTTTTTTGATTACCGTTTCAATCTCTTTTTTTGTTATGGGTCTATTTAGTTGTTCTACTTCTGAATGTGTTAGTTTAGGTAGGTAGTGTTTTTCCAGGAATTCATCCATTTCTTCTAGGTTTTCAAATTTGTTAGAGTACAATTTTTCATAATAATCTGAAATGATTCTTTTAATTTCATTTGGTTCTGTTGTGATGTGGTCCTTCTCGTTTCTTATTCGGGTTATTTGTTTCCTTTCCCGTATTTCTTTAGTCAGTCTAGCCAATGGTTTATCAATTTTGTTAATTTTTTCAAAGAACCAGCTTTTGGCTTTGTTAATTCTTTCAATTGTTTTTCTGTTCTCTAATTCATTTAGTTCAGCTCTAATTTTTATTATTTGTTTTCTTCTGGTGCCTGATGGATTCTTTTGTTGCTCACTTTCTATTTGTTCAAGTTGTAGGGACAGTTCTCTGATTTTGGCTCTTTCTTCTTTTTGTATGTGTGCATTTATTGATATAAATTGGCCTCTGAGCACTGCTTTTGCTGTGTCCCAGAGGTTTTGATAGGAAGTATTTTCATTCTCGTTGCTTTCTATGAATTTCCTTATTCCCTCCTTGATGTCTTCTATAACCCAGTCTTTTTTCAGGAGGGTATTGTTCATTTTCCAAGTATTTGATTTCTTTTCCCTAGCTTTTCTGTTATTGATCTCTAGTTTTATTGCCTTGTGGTCTGAGAAGATGCTTTGTAATATTTCGATGTTTTGGACTCTGCAAAGGTTTGTTTTATGACCTAATATGTGGTCTATTCTAGAGAATGTTCCGTGTGCGCTAGAAAAAAAAGTATATTTTGCAGCAGTTGGGTGGAGAGTTCTATGTAAGTCAATGAGGTCAAGTTGGTTGATTGTTGTAATTAGATCTTCCGTGTCTCTGTTGAGCTTCTTACTGGATGTCCTGTCCTTCTCCGAAAGTGGTGTGTTGAAGTCCCCTACTATAATTGTGGAGGTATCTATCTCGCTTTTCAATTCTGTTAAAATTTGATTTATGTATCTTGCAGCCCTGTCATTGGGTGCGTAAATATTTAATATGGTTATGTCTTCATGATCAATTGTCCCTTTTATCATTATATAGTGTCCTTCTTTATCCTTTGTGGTGGATTTAAGTCTAAAGTCTATTTTGTCAGAAATTAATATTGCTACTCCTCTTCTTTTTTGATTGTTGTTTGCTTGATATACTTTTTTCCATCCTTTGAGTTTTAGTTTGTTTGTGTCTCTAAGTCTAAGGTGTGTCTCTTGTAGGCAGCATATAGATGGATCGTGTTTCTTTATCCAGTCTGTGACTCTCTGTCTCTTTATTGGTGCATTTAGTCCATTTACATTCAGGGTAATTATAGATAAATAAGTTTTTAGTGCTGTCATTTTGATGCCTTTTTATGTGTGTTGTTGACAATTTCATTTTTCCACATACTTTTTTGTGCTGAGGCGTTTTTCTTAGTAAATTGTGAGATCCTCATTTTCATAGTGCTTGACTTTATGTTAGTTGAGTTGTTACGTTTTTCTTGGTTTTTATCTTGAGTTATAGAGTTGTTATACCTTTTTGTGGTTACCTTATTATTTACCCCTATTTTTCTAAGTAAAAACCTAACTTGTATTGTTCTATATCGCCTTGTATCACTCTCCATATGGCAGTTCTGTGCCACCTGTATTTAGTCCCTCTTTTTGATTATTGTGATCTTTTACCTATTGACTTCCATGATTCCCTGTTATGTGTATTTTTTTTTTTAATTAATCTTAATTTGTTTGTTTTTGTGATTTCCCTATTTGAGTTGATATCAGGACGTTCTGTTTTGTGACCTTGTGTTGTGCTGATATCTGATATTATTGGTTCTCTGACCAAACAATATCCTTTAGTATTTCTTGTAGCTTTGGTTTGGTTTTTGCAAATTCTCTAAACTTGTGTTTGTCTGTAAATATCTTAATTTCGCCTTCATATTTCAGAGAGAGTTTTGCTGGATATATGATCCTTGGCTGGCAGTTTTTCTCCTTCAGTGTTCTGTATATGTCGTCCCATTCCCTTCTTGCCTGCATGGTTTCTGCTGAGTAGTCAGAACATATTCTTATTGAATCTCCCTTGAAGGAAACCTTTCTTTTCTCCCTGGCTGCTTTTAAAATTTTCTGTTTATCTTTGGTTTTGGTTAGTTTGATGATAATATGTCTTGGTGTTTTTCTTTTTGGATCAATCTTAAATGGGGTTCGATGAGCATCTTGGATAGATATCCTTTCGTCTTTCATGATGTCAGGGAAGTTTTCTGTCAGGAGTTCTTCAACTATTTTCTCTGTGTTTTCTGTCCCCCCTCCCTCTTCTGGGACTCCAATCACCCGCAGGTTATCCTTCTTGATAGAGTCCCACATAATTCTTAGGGTTTCTTCATTTTTTTTAATTCTTTTATCTGATTTTTTTTCAGCTATGTTGGAGTTGATTCCCTGGTCCTCCAGATGTCCCAGTCTGCATTCTAATTGCTCGAGTCTGCTCCTCTGACTTCCTAGTGTGTTGTCTAATTCTGTTATTTTATTGTTAATCTTTTGGATTTCTACATGTTGTCTCTCTATGGATTCTTGCAACTTATTAATTTTTCCAGTATGTTCTTGAATAATCTTTTTGAGTTCTTCAACAGTTGTATCAGTGTGTTCCTTGGATTTTTCTGCAGTTATCCTAATTTCATTTGTGATATCGTTAAGCATTCTGTAAAGTAGTTTTTTATATTCTGTATCTGATAATTCCAAGATTGTATCTTCATTTGGGAAAGATTTTGATTCTTTTGTTTGGGGGGTTGGAGAAGCTGTCATGGTCTGCTTCTTTAAGTGGTTTGATATGGATTGTTGTCTCCGAGCCATCACTGGGAAACTAGTTTTTCCAGAAAATCCACTTAAAAAAAAATGCAGTCAGATCCCTATCAGAGTTCTCCCTCTGGCTCAGGCTATTCAGATGTTAATGAAGCCGCCTGGGGAGGGTGGGGGAGGGAACAGAGAGATAGGAGAGTAGCACCTCAGAATATAGCCAGAGTTGCTTGTCTTGCTTGGAATGACTATTATATCTGAGATTCCCGCGGGCGCGTCGCCTATGTGTGCTGACTGTGTGGAGATTGCCCCCGGGGGGTCTGGCCCGCTGGAGTCACGGTCAGATCCTCCGCTTCCAGCCCCACGCCCAGCGTCAAGGCTCCCCTACTGGGACGGTGCACTCTCTACTCCAAAATCAGTCGCTGCCTCCCGGGGACTTCTCGTCCCTCCAGCCACGTGGCCGTGCCGCCCCCGAGAACCAGTTAGGCCTCCTCCCGGGATTAGTTCAGATGGGTGGAGCAGCTCCCCGTGCTCGTGCTGTGACCGAGTGTCCCGGCTGGGACGCTGTTCTCCCCGCTCCAATACCAGTCGCTGCCTCCCGGGGACTTCTCCTACTGGCTGCGTCCCACGCCGCCCGCGCGACCCGGCTGGGCCCCTTCCCGGGGTTAGTTCAGGGGGGTGGAGCAACTCTCCGTGTTTATGCCGTACCTGCGTCCAGTCCAAATCCCTGCAGGACGGATCCCCCGCTCGGACGTTGCTCTTTCTGCTCCAAGACCAGTCACTGCCTCCCGGGGACTTCTCCTACCGGCTGCGTCCCATGCCGCCCGTGGAACCGGCTGGTCCCCCTCCCGGGGTTAGTTCAGGGGGTGGAGCAGCTCTCTGTGCTTGTACCGTACCTGACTGGTACGCTGGCTCCAGGCTCTGGAAACAATCGCTGCTTCCCCGTATTAGTTCGTTCTCCGTCTCTAAATCTGTGTTTGTTGTTCAGGGTTCGTAGATTGTTATGTATGTGATCGATTCACTTGTTTTTCCGTGTCTTTGTTGTAAGAGGGATCCGAGGTAGCATCTGCCTAGTCCGCCATCTTGGCTCCGCCCCTGATGGATTCTTTTGTTGCTCACTTTCTGTTTGTTCAAGTTGTCGGGACAGTTCTCTGATATTGGCTCTTTCTTCTTTTTGTATGTGTGCATTTATCGATATAAATTGGCCTCTGAGCACTGCTTTTGCTGTGTCCCAGAGGTTTTGATAGGAAGTGTTTTCATTCTCGTTGCATTCTATGAATTTCTTTATTGCCTCCTTAATGTCTTCTATAACCCCGTCTTTTTTGAGCAGGGTATTGTTCACTTTCCAAGTATTTGATTTCTTTTCCCTAATTTTTCTGTTATTGATTTCCACTTTTATGGCCTTGTGGCCTGAGAAGATGCTTTGTAATATTGTGATGTTTTGGATTCTGCAAAGGTTTGTTTTATGACCTAATATGTGGTCTATTCTAGAGAATGTTCCATGTGCGCTGGAAAAAAAGGTATACTTTGCAGCAGTTGGGTGGAGAGTTCTGTATAAGTCAATGAGGTCAAGTTGGTTGATTGTAGCAATAAGGTCTTCCGTGTCTCTATTGAGCTTCTTACTGGAAGTCCTATCCTTCTCTGAAAGTGGTGTGTTGAAGTCTCCTACTATAATTGTGGAGGTGTCTATCTCACTTTTCAGTTCTGTTAAAGTTTGTTTTATGTATCTTGCAGCCCTGTCATTGGGTGCATAAATATTTAATATGGTTATGTCTTCCTGATCAATTGTCCCTTTAATCATTATGTAGTGTCCTTCTTTACCCTTAGTGGTGGATTTAACTTTGAAGTCTACTTTGTCAGAAATTAATATTGCTACTCCTCTTCTTTTTTGATTGTTGTTTGCTTGACATATTTTTTTCCATCCTTTTAGTTTTAGTTTGTTTGTGTCTCTAAGTCTAAGGTGTGTCTCTTGTAGGCAGCATATAGACGGGTCATGTTTGTTTATCCAGTCTGAGACTCTCTGTCTCTTTATTGGTGCATTTCGTCCATTTACATTCAGCTTAATTATAGATAAGTATGTGTTTAGTGCTGTCATTTTGATGCCTTTTTATGTATATTGTTGACAATTTCATTTTTCCACTTACTTTTTTGTGCTGAGACATTTTTCTTTGTAAATTGTGTGTTCCTCATTTTCATAGTATTTGACTTTTTGTTTGCTGAGTCGTTAAACGTTTTTCTTGGTTTTTATTTTGAGTTATGGAGTTGTTATACCTCTTTGTGGTTACCTTAATATTTACCCCTATTTTTCTAAGTAAAAACCTAACTTGTATTGTCCTATATCGCCTTGTATCCCTCTCCATATGGCAGTTCTGTGCCACCTGTATTTAGTCCCTCTTTTTGATTCTTGTGATCTTTTACATATTGACTTCAATGATTCCCTGTTTTGAGCATTTTTTTTAATTAATCTTAATTTGTTTTTGTGATTTCCCTATTTGAGTTGATACCAGGATGCTCTGTTCTGTGACTTTGTGTTGTGTTGGTATCTGATATTATTGGTTTTCTGACCAAACAATTTCCCTTTAGTATTTCTTGTAGCTTTGGTTTGGTTTTTGCAAATTCTCTAAGCTTGTGTTTATCTGTAAATGTCTTAATTTCACCTTCATATTTGAGAGTTTTGCTGGATATATGATCCTTGGCTGGCAGTTTTTCTCCTTCAGTGCTCTGTATATGTCATCCCATTGCCTTCTTGCCTGCATGGTTTCTGCTGAGTAGTCTGAACTTATTCTTATTGATTCTCCATTGTAGGAGACCTTTCTTTTATCCCCGGCTGCTTTTAAAATTTTCTATTTATCTTTGGTTTTGGCAAGTTTGATGATAATATGTCTCGGTGATTTTCTTTTTGGATCAATCTTATATGGGGTTCGATGAGCATGTTGGATAGATATCCTTTCGTCTTTCATAATGTCAGGGAAGTTTTCTGCCAACAGATCTTCAACTATTCTCTCTGTGTTTTCTGTTGTCCCTCCCTGTTCTGGGACTTCAATCACACCAAGTTATTCTTCTTGATAGAGTCCCACACGATTCTTAGGGTTTCTTCATTTTTTTAAATTCTTTTATCTGATTTTTTTTTCAGCTATATTGGTGTTAATTCCCTGGTCCTCCAGATCTCCCAGTCTGCATTCTAATTGCTCGAGTCTGCTCCTCTGACTTCCTATTGTGTTGTCTAATTCTGTAATTTTATTGTTAATCTTTTGGATTTCTGCATGCTGTCTCTCTATGGATTCTTGCAACTTATTAATTTTTCCACTATGTTCTTGAATAATCTTTTTGAGTTCTTCAACTGCTTTATCAGTGTGTTCCTTGGCTTTTTCTGTAGATTGCCTTATTTCATTTCTGAGATCATCCCTGATGTCTTGAAGCATTCTGTAAATTAGTTTTTTATATTCTGTATCTGGCAATTCCAGGATTGTATCTTCATTTGGGAAAGATTTTGGTTCTTTAGTTTGGGGGGTTGTAGAAGCAGTCATGGTCTGCTTCATGTGGTTTGATATCGACTGCTGTCTCCGAGCCATCACTAAGATATTGTAGTGATTTATTCTATATTTGCTCACTGAGTCTTATCTTGTTTTGTTTTCTTTCAATATACGTAGATGGGCTACTAGATTGCACTGTCTTGATTGTTGTAGCCCTTGAATCACTTATGTCCTATTACCAGCTGGTTTGGGCTGTTACCAGATATATAAGCCTAAGTCCATTCACTATTCTTGAGTAGAATCTGATTTTGGGTCATCAAGTGTGTGATGCAGACTGTCACCTATCCACCTCAAGAAGTAGTGGTGATAGTTGTGTGCACCAGATTCTAGAAGCAGCTGGGGTTCACACTCCAGGGGGGCTGGATGCTGACAGTCTTCCCCCAAGTGTCAGTAAGGTAGGTGTGTCTCTATTTCTAAAGCACCTTGGTGGGAGGGCTCTGCAGCTGTACCTTAGGCCCCCAATGCAAGTACCTCTACAGATTGGTAGATGTCACCCTCCTTAGACCCCTAAGGCAGGAGGCTAGGTGGTCTGGGGGGAGCTTCAGCCCTCACTTCCCTGTTGTGGGTCAGTGAGGGCTCTGTTGAATATGCAGAGATATCAGACCTGGGAAACCTGTCTTTCCAGTAAATCCACTAAAACAATTACAGTCAGATCCCTATCAGAAATGCCTTTGTATTATAATAGCCACCTTGTTCCCTGTAGGGATGAAAGCCTGAGACTGTGGATCGCATATGCTTGGCTGGAGCTGGTTCTGTGTTTTTAGTCCAATTAGGGAAGGATTTTTGGTCCCTGGGTTTTTTGTAGTTGCTTCTCTCAGGCCAGGAGAATGGGTTAGGAAAAGACCAAAAAAAAAAAAAGGAAAAGAGAAAAAGAAAAACTGTGGAGCAGTTCTCCCTCTGGCTCAGGAAATTCCAATGTTAATGACGCCGTCTGGGAAGGGGAGAGGAGGGTTCAGATAAACAGGAGAGAGTAGCACCCCAGAATATAGACAAAGTTACTTATCTTGCTTGGGATGACTGTTTTATCTGAGATTCCCGAGCGGCATGTCAACTGTGTGCCCTGGCTGTGTAGAGATCGTCCCCGAGGGTCAGGCCCACGTCCCGTGCTTGTGCTGTCTCAGAAGCCGTGGTTAGTTCCTCTGCTCTCAGTCCAAAGCCCAGCGCCAAGGTTCCCCGGCTGGGATGCTGCACTTCTGGCTCCAAAACCAGTCGCTGCCTCCCTGTGACTTCTCCTCCTGTCAGCCGCCTCGTTGCGCTGCCTGCGTGCACTGGCTGGGCTTCCCCTGAGGTCAGTTCAGGGGGCTAGGGCTGTGCCCTGTTTTTGCACCGTCTCAGGGTGCCGGGCTCAGCTCCCCCACACCCAGTCCAAAGCCCGGCACCAAGGTTTCCTGACTGGGATGCTGGCTCCAGGCTCCGAAACCAGTCGCTGCTTCCCCGTGGTTGTTCGTTCTCAGTCTCTGTCACTCAGGTCAACTCTTTCAATCTGTGTTTGTTGGTCAGGGTTTGCAGATTGTCATGTATGTGATCGATTCACTTGTTTTTCCGAGTCTTTGTTGCAAGAGGGATCCGAGGTGGCGTCTACCTAGTCAGCCATCTTGGCCCTGCCTCCTCCCTTCTCTCTTTTATATCTGAAAAGAGATTGGCTTAAGACACTATCTAATCTTGTAAACCTCAGCAATAAAACTGCTCCTAATCCATCTTATTACATAATAGTGATAGGATTTACAATACATAGGAAAATCTTATCAGATGATAAAATGGTAGACAATCATGCAATCATACAAGGGAATCATGGCCTAGCCAAGCTGACAGATATTTTGGGGGGACACAATTCAGTCCATGACACAGCCATTGTAGAAAACAGTCTGGAAGTTCCTCAAAAACCTAGGAGCAGAGCTGCCGTATGACCCAGCAATTCAACTCCTAGGTATATACCCTAGGGATCTAATAGAAGTGACATGAACAGACATATGGGCACCTACATTCATTGCAGCACTATTCACAATAGCAAAAAGAAGGAAACAACTTTAAGTGCCCATCAGTGGATGAACGGATAGGTAAGATATTCTACATACATACAATGTAACACTACTCAGCAATAAAGAAAAATAAGTTCCCAAAATATCTTGAAATATGGATGAACCAGGAGCACATTATGTTGAGTGAAATAAATCAATTACAAAAAAAAAAGTATTTTCTCACTTTCATGAAATGACATGAACAAGTATACAGAAATTAATGTTTATTAGTGGTTACCAGGGATGTGGTGGTAGAAGGGAGCTTACTCTCTAGATAGTAAAGACACTTGTTATTTTTGGTGATGGGAAATGTAACACTGAATGAGGGTGAAATGTACACAGCTTGATGAAAGTAAACAATGTCACTACAAGGTACATAAGAAAAAAGGACCTGTTGGTAATTGCTATGGCATAGATAATTTTGTAAAAAGCAAAAACAACCAAAAAATATATTGCAGGTATATACGTATGTATGTAGGCATGTATGAGTATAGGTACGTATATATGTGTGTATATATAGGTGTATGCATATGTATATGCATCTATGTGACAGTATGTACATGTAATTTTCATATATGTAATAAGGAACACAAGGGGCACAGTTACTGATACTTTTTAGACATAATCAAAAACCTCACAGGATTTGTTTTCTGAGTATAAAGGATTAGGACCATAGTCTCATGAAATATCAATTGCCATAATATAGTTCATAAAGTTATGTTCTACATCCTAGTTTGGTGAGTACAGTCTGGGGTCTTAAAAGTTTGCAAGTGCTCATCTAAGATACCACCATTGGTGTCTACTCAACTGGAGGGAAAGAGAAAGAAGGAAACCAAAGACTCAAAGAAGAAACTAGTCTATAGAACAAATAGTCTACACAAACCACGGCTTCATATACTCTGAAACCAGAACTAGATGGTACCCGGTCACCATGACCAACCATCCTAATCAGGGCCATAATAGATGGACGCTGATAGAATGGGAGGTAAATGTGGAACAGAACCTCAAATTCCTTAAAAAAACAAAAACAAACCTACTGGACTGGTTTCAACTGGAGGACTTTCCAAGACTATTGCCCCAAGACACTCTTCAAACCCTGAAAAGAAACTACCTGGTGAGGTCACCTTGTAGATAAATAACAAATTGGCTCAAGAAATAATGAATATCACCTGTAAGTACTGTACTCCTTTTAAAAATCTCCTGTATGAGACCAAATGGTCAACAATTACTTTAAAACAAAGATGAGAATGTAACAGGACAGGGAAACTAGGTCAATGGAAACAGACAAACCAAAAAGGAAATAATGAGAATGTTCACGCATTGTGAAGACTGTAACCAATGTCACTGAACAACTTGGAGAAATTGTTGAATGGGAACCTAAACTGCTGTGTAGACCTTCAATGAAAACACAATAAAATATTACTAAAAAAAAGAGACAGAAAGAGAGATCATTGTGTCTTGCCCTAGGTTGTTTGTGGTGGAGGTGGGGAGAAGGTGTTGGATGCAGGATTCTTTTGATGGTAAAGATGCCAGATTTGGTTGGGAGACTGGATGTAGAGAGTGAGAGGAAGACAGAAGTCAATGACTCTAAGGTTTTGTGACCTAAACATCTGGAAAAAATTAATTTGCTCCTTACTAAGATGGGGAAGTCTGAGTTGCTAATTTCGAAGATGTGTTCAGTTTAGGACATGTTAGGTTCAAGATGCCTACTAGACAACCAAGCAGCAATATTGAGCATGCTGGATATGCCAGCCTGTAATCAGGGAAGAAGGAACCCTGGTGGTGCAGTGGTTAAAGTGCTCAACTGCTAAACAAATGGTCAGAGGTTCAGACTCACCAGTTCTCCACAGGAGAAAGATGTGACAGTCAGCAGATACGACAGACAGGCTATAGCCTAGGAAACCCTAGGTGCAGTTCTACTTTCTCCTATAGGGTGGCTATGAGTTGGCTTCAACTATAATGCAACAGGAATCAGGAAAGAGAAGTCAGAGATGAGGCTGGAGATACAAATTTGGGAAGAAATATAGAGAAGAAGCCTGAGAGCTGAGAACTGGGGAACTCCAACATTAAGAGGTCAGGAAGAAGAGGAAAAACCAGCAACAGCAACTGTTAAAGAACAACCAGTGTGCCAAGGAAAGAAAGTGTTTCAAGAAATACAGTGATGACCTGTGACAAATGCTGCTAACAGGTCAACCTGAGGACTGAACTGACCACTGGATTTAGTAAGAGGCAACCTTGGCAGGGGCCATTTCTGTGAGATGGTAGAAGTAAAAGCTTGATTGGAATGGGCCCAAGAGAGAATTAGAGGTGAGGGAGTGGAGTTTTCTGTAAAAGTGAATAGATAAATTGAGCAGTAGCTGAAGAGGAATGTAGGGGTTAAGGGAGGACTTTTTCTTTTTTTTTTAAGATTGAAGGCATTATAGCATGTTTGTATTCTGATGGGAACACTCCAGTAGTGAGTAGAGAGGTAAAAATTAATGATGCAGGAGAAAGAGAAAGAGAGGACAATTGCAGAAACAAAGTCCTTGAGGTGTGGTAACATGGCGAGATAAAGATGAAGAGGTGAGAAGGATCCACGTATGGAAGGCTCGTGCCCAAATCTACTGCTCCAGATCCAGGACCCCAAAAAGAAAGGAAAAGATCAAGGACCTAAAATTGATTGAGTGCTTATCAGAGCACAGGTACATCCCTTTTACTTTCTGTTATTCTCAGCCACCCTGGGAGGGGTCATTTTTAGCCTCATTTTACAGTGAGACAACTAGAAATGCGATAACCTTCTTATCACCCATAACCAGCCCCAGTTACACAGAGCCTATAGTAGGTTACTCTGAGCACAGGAAGGCTACTCCCTCACCCTCCACACTTCCCGGCCTGCTCAACATCATGACGTAGAAACACTGAGCCTGGGTCTGAGGTCAAGAGAGTGAAAGTACAATTTTACTGCCCCCATTTTAGCTGCAATTCAACTACCCAGTAGAACATGAATCATTGCTTTTCTTACCACCCTGCACCCCTCTTTCCCCACAGATACAAAACCAGAGAACACTAAAGCTAAAAGAAACCTCAGAGATTACTCAGTCTACCCCCTATTTCCCTAAAAGGAAACTGAGGTGCAAGGTTACATAGGCCCATGCCCAAAGACAAGCAGAGCAAACTGCTATCTCAACGCCCACGAGCTGTCAAAAACCATTCCCCTCTTGTCCCCAGAGGTGTGAGTGCACGCGCCCTTGTGTACAAAACTGATTTGAAGATGCAAATTGGCTACATCGAATTTCATCGAACTGTCCTCAAAATTTAAGAGCTCTGCTGACATGCACAGAGCAAAGAGTAAATTGTTCCCCTGAGAGAGAAATAGTCTTCAAAAAATGGCCACGTGTGCCTCTCTCCAAGGTGCTAGGCGGACGGAGGCTGTGAGGAAAAAGCCTGTGTCTGCAGGGTCCACATGTATCCTTGTGAAAGGAGAGGGGAACGAAGGCTGGAGCTTGGAGGGAAGGCAGATAACAGGGTCTCT
Organism: Loxodonta africana; assembly: GCF_030014295.1. NCBI lineage: Eukaryota > Metazoa > Chordata > Mammalia > Proboscidea > Elephantidae > Loxodonta > Loxodonta africana. The sequence continues at coordinate 53,348,977 of NC_087360.1, read as the reverse complement.
GAAATCTCTCTGACATGGAAATGGATTGACACCTTCACCCAGGACTCCCTATGTGTTCTCTGTGAGGTGGTTTTCTGAGGTAAACACAAGTATTCTAGAGATGCATGATGTCCGGCGCGGAACATCCCTGCCTGCTCTGGGCTTACAGAGAGAGGATGCAAGAAACAATCGTTTAAAATGGTGTTGTTACTGTCTCTCAAGGAGATTCAGGTATGTTTCCTGAGTGCAAGGCACTTATAGGTTCCTGCCAGGGGCCTCCAAAGTGTCCCAAAGCCTGACCTTCTGGCAGTTTACCCAAAAGTAGATAAATCAGAACTTCGTAGATGAGAGCAGTGGTTTAAAAGCACTCTTTCAGAAGCAGAAACATTGTTTCACACAAAATCTTAACCAGAATACAGCTAATGCTAAAACATCTGTGCTTGAAGGAGTGGGGACCTAGAAATCTGCTCCCGTGGCTCATCCCTATAGGTCTGTAGGGTTTTTATAAAATAGTTAAATATCACTGGATTAAATTAACACAAAAATATCTGTATGTATCTGCTCCACCTGACTCTAGGAGGTAAACGGCCCTGCCCAGACCCAGTCTTAATGAGTTATATGGCCCCCACCCTGAGTAGCAAGGCCTCCACCCACAGTTACAAGACTCCTTTGTCAGAGATGGACCTGAACTGTGCCCTATATTCTGGTAACACCCTGTTCTTTCCTGCACCCTTCTTGTAGCTTCTCAGTGGCTGACATGGCTTGGCTCATATCTCTATGCCTACACCCTCTCTTGGCATATGCCTAAGGATGACTTCACGCCTTCTGCCTCTTTGGATGGACTTTCTGATATTTCTCTATAGCAGATGCTGTCAATTACTTATTCATATCCCCATTTTAGTATGTGCCAATGAAATCCTGCAGCGAGTACATATACCTCTCCACTTGAGAGCTTTTCTTCAGTCTACAAATTCACAGGACAGGCCAGAAACACTGGGAACCAGTGTGCCCAGGAGAAGCCATCGGCCAATAATCCTTGGGTGAGATAACTCTGAGGCATGTCTTAAAATGTTTCCACGTTCCCTACTGGAATTGAGCCCCAAAAACCCACAATAGTAGCCTGGTCAATGAAATATCTTTTTCAGCTTTTCCCTGTCTTACTTCCCCACTCTCCTGTCAGTGCTTCCTATAATCACTTCCCAAATAAACTGTATACACTGGTATCTTTGACTCAGATAACACTTCTAGGGGGACACAATCTAAGATATTTGGTGCCAGAATAAGGATAGAAAGAGGATCCTCAGCATGAGATTCTGGAATAGGATCACATGTCAGCCAAATGATAACAAGGGCCTATTGCTAGTGATAGATGGAGTGGTGACAACCCCTGCCATGCTACAGCATCACAATTACTAAAACTCTCACCTGTGGCAAAATGAATTGAGATGGACTACAGGCAGAAGGGGATACACTGATTTATACAATGGTTCTAGCATAGACCACTCAAAGTGTGGTCCATGGACCAGTATGAGTCTATGATGTGCTTGATACCAGTCTCTGACAAGATAAGTACCTAAATTGGGAGTAAGCATATAAAAACTTTTACAGCAATTTAATAATTTTATGTCTGTTGGATCTAATTTTTTTTTATTTGACTTGTGTCATGTGTGTCTTTTTTATGTTATTTTTCTAGCATTTCATTGGTATGCAAGTTTTTTTTTAATTTGTTCTTTAATCACAAAGTATCTGAGCAGCACTGGTCTAGACTTGAAAACTATGGAGGTAATATTAATTATGCCAACTTTGGAGTCAGTTAAATGTTAGCTGCCATCAAAGCCCTGAAGAAAAAAAATATAATAGGCTCAGATCAAGTAGCTATCAACTGTAAAAAGCCATGAGGCTTCCAGGGCTTTATTAATATGAGCTTCATCTTCTGCAGCTGGAAGACAGACATCACTAATGGTAGAGTTACAAAGGATGCTGGATTCACAGCCCCAGCAAGCCTTCAATGTTAAAGTCAGGGTTTCTAAGGAATAAATGGAACACTGAGATCTATAATTGCAACATTTTGGTTGGTACATTTGAGAACCTTGAGACCCCAGATTCCCTGAATTCTTTGGGACTGCAGATGTGACCCCTCCCCCATGCAAAGGAGAGAAGTCTTCATTTGCTTGGATCCATGCAAAAGCCTCAACCTAAAACTAATGGTTCTTAAGATAATGCTTACCTTCCTCCTCTGCCACTGCTTTTCCTCATTGCTTCTAGACCAATACCTAGGATCAAGTCTCTACATGACCTGGCTAAGTAATTATTTCATTTTCTATGGATAGAAAGAAATGATTCACCAAAAGAGCTGCAGATCCACCAGGAACTGGGAGAATATGCCTGGGAGTGGATCTTGAGGGTGCTCAACTGGGCAGGTGAAATGTGAAGTTAGATTGTTGACAGTTTATTGATATGGGGCACTTTCCTATGACTTGGGATTTAATGTCCTGGCAAGGACATCTGGAGCCAGTTCTAAAACACTGCTGGCATGGCTCCTTGAAGTTTGGAAACAATAATGCCCTGGAGTATATGAGGTGGAGCTGCCAGAACTGCCTTGGCAGAGTACTAAAGAAGGAGAGAAAAGACTTAGAGATGTGGGCTTGTTGGAATAAATTTACAATGTTAGACCAGAGAAACCACTAACTGACTATGTTCCCCCCAGAGGGGGCAGATGACTCTCCCTTCACTAAACCAGTAGAGTAAGGGGTCAATGAAATTGTTGAGAAGTTCCATCATGGCTATTCTCTGAGGCCAGGGTTAGCAGTAGGAGATGCTTCCATGGCTCCCTAATGTCAATGGCAATAATAAGACTCAAACCTCAAAGACCAAATCAGAAGCAAAGTAAATGCAATTACTTGACAGGCAGAAAGGCTAGAATATTATCCAAGGGTCTTTGTCCTGCAGGGATGTGTTGCAGTGAATAATAATCCATGGAATTCCCAAAGATGAAATAGATGATCTCTTCCAAAAAGTTACTTACATAACCAAAACTGATCAAAAGAGGATAGGCAAGAGGCTGATGTTAGCTGCCACATCCAGCTTCCAGACCTAAGGCAGTTCCTAGGCCCAAAAGCCATCAATGGAAAGAGAAACCATATTCCCTTGACCAAAGACCCTGAAAATACCACAGTAATATATACGTATAATAGTAATAGTCCCATTCCTTCCCTAAAGGGACTTTTGACCATTTACCTATTGCTGCTATAACAAATTATCACAAGCGTAGTGGCTTAAAACAACATACTGTATTATCTGACAGGTCAGAGGTCTGAAATCAAGGCATCAGCGGGACTGTATTCCTTATGGAAGCTTCAGCGGAAAATCTATTTCCTTGCCTTTTTCAGCTGGTAGAGGCCTCCTGCATTCTTTGACTCATGATCCCTTCCTCGCATCACTCCAACCTCATCCTTCCATCATCAAATCTTCTACTGACTTTGACCTTCTTGCCTCCCTCTTATAAGGACTCTTGTGTCACGTTGCCGCTACCTTGACAGATTGCATGATGCTAGAAATACCTGTAGTAGATAACAATGTTTTATGCAGTCTCTGGCAAACTTCAATAGGGGAATCACAGAACAAAAGTCTAGGGTTCTAGAGTAAGGCTGTGCTATCTGAAGAAAAAAAAATACTATTTACCTTTTAATAAGTAGCTCCTGGCATGCTATTGGGCTCTAGTAGGTATTGAGCACCTGACTATGGGATATCAAGTAACTATGTGACCATCATGATCTGGGTATTGTCAGACTGACCACATCATAAGGTTGGGAAGACACTAACGCATTCTATAATTTGATGGAAATGGCACATTGAGAATCAGGCCCAAGCAGATCCAGAGGGCACAAACAGATGACCCAGATCTCATGTCAACTACTTTTTCTGTACCAAGGTGTGTTCTTCAGCTCAAACCTTGTTAGTAGCTCCCTATAACCAGGTGATGGAGAAGAAAAAACCCTGTTTCTGGTTCACAGAGAGGCCAACTCCATATACTGGTCTGAGCCAAAAATGGACTGCTGTCTTCCTATAGACTGACTCAGGAATGCCTCAAAAGTCAGTAGTGAAGGGAAATTCTCCAGTAGGGAAAGCCATGGGCACTTCATCTTCTCACCAACCTGAGGAGGGACCTGAGGTTATGATATTCATACACTCCAGACAGTGGTGAATGGATTAACTGGTTATAGTTAACTGGGAGAGGAAAGATTAGAAGATGGGGTTGGTGGTTGAAAAGTTTGGGGAAGAGGCATATTAATTGACTTATGAGAGTGCACACAAAGTGTATGGATCTTTCTCAGTGCCCACCAGAGAGCATCCCCACAGATGGATGGACAGGATCCTGAAGAGGTCAGCAGTCTCTGACTGGTCTTTTTTACCACCTTATTGAGTGCAGAAGTCATGGTGGTATGAAGGGAGGCTACACATGGCCCAACAGCATGGGCTTCCTCTTGCCCAGGATGATCTGGCTCCTTCCAGAGACTGATATGACCTCTCCCAGCAAGGACTGACGATGAACCCTCAATATGGTACCATCCCTCAAGAAAACCGAGCTGCCACTTCATGACAACTTGATTACATCAGAAACCTTCCATCCTGGAAGAAGTGCTTTGTTCGTATTGTATTGATACATAGTCAAGGAATAACTTTGCCTTTTTGACCCACAAGGATAAAAGGCTTGGTTTTCCCACCAGGCAAGCAACCTAGACTAGCAAAAGTGCTACCTGAGGGTGAGGAGAATTTAGAATTGGTAATAGAGGAGGAAGATGATGGATATCAATTACAGCCTCAGAACCAATTGCAGCAGTAGAAACTGTGCTTTCTCTCACTAACCCCTCATTTGTCTTTTTTTCTTTTAAGAAATTATGATCAGCCGCTACCTGGATGAAGCAGTGAAAAGAGAGTAAACTTAGCCTGAGCAGTTCAAGGGGTGAACTGAAACAGATGTTATCAGTTGCCTGTCCAAATCCCCTAAGCATTTATTGGTTTAGTACATACCATTGACCTCCTCTCCCCCAGCATGCCAAAAGCACTGGGAGTCAACTCACCTGGAGGCAGCAATCAACCAAAGATAGAGAGGTGCAAGAGAATTAATACACAGTCGCCTCACTTGTTAGGTGGAATAATACTCAAAGGTGTTCTCCACCATCCTCTAGAGTTCCCCAACAGGATTGCATCCTAGTTTGCCAGAGAAATCACCTGCTTAATTACATACTCTTGGTTGGCTTTCTTGATTCCCTGCCTCATTTCCACACTCCCCTACCAGTGATACCTGGGATCATCTCCCAGATAAGTTATTTGTTCTTAAATTCTTGTTTCAGGGTTTACTTTCTTGGGAGCCCAACTTAAAACATTTCCCCAACCTGACTCCAATCTCAGTCCTCCTCCTGGACTCACCTTGACATGTTGAGCTTAAATTCCAGGCTCCCTCATGGACCACCTCTTCTGCCCCTGGTGGAGGCAACTTATGATGTCTCTCCGCTTCTAGCTCACTTTCCAAATGTGAGGAAGAATGTGACCAGGTCTCACTGCTCCTCAGCAGCCCTCAGGGAAACTCCTATATCATTGGTGTGTGGGTCAGCCTTGCCCAAGAGGCCCAGGAAGCACAGGGTAGCCAAGACCCTGAATCTAGTCCCATAGATTACTCAAGTTCTGGATCTGTGAATTTCCTGCTGCTTTTGAGAGGAAAGTGTGCAGGCCAAGGAGGTATACTTTTTGCAGACAAAAGCACTCATAGAGGAGAACATGATCTCAGAGATGCTCCCTGCCTGCATCTCTAACCTCCCTCCAAGAATCAGAGTATTGTCCTGTCCCATGCTCCTCCTGCTTCTCCCAAAAACCAGCGTTAGTCATCAGGTCAACTATTATTTCTTTCACAAGAACCTCATTACAGGTTACCCCTTCAAAAACATTTACGTTTCCTTTGGGGGAAGGAATCAAAGTTACAGATTGTCAACGGGGAAATTTCAGGCACTGTGATACTTGGGTTAGGTGGGTATTTTGTCTCCCAGGACCTTCTTGTTGTCCTTGAAATCACACCACTTAGACAGCCACCTACTCACCTATGCCTAAAGCAACTGTCCCTTTGAGAACCCTTGGCTCATGGGTCCCAGCAATGGAAAACCGTAACTTCTACCCTAAACCCAAGGAGTGAGGGAATGACATAGAGAGAAACCCTAATGGAAATGAAGGAAAAAAGAAGGGAGGCATTGAAGAGAAACAAAAACTAGAAGAAACCAAGGTAGAAGTCTAAGGGAAGAGGAGGGTGGGAGAAAGTCAACTACACGCACACATTCACACACAAACAAAACACACCTATGCAAACAATCGAAGAAAAAAAAAATCAGCAGAGACCACAAATGAAATTTAAAGTCATTATAGCAACCAGAATGGGTGGGCAGGCACTTGTGCCAAGTGAGTTCACAAAATTAAAGTAAGTATTGCATTTGCTAACTAATTAAATACTGCCTTCTAAATATTTCTAATATTCCAGCAGTTGGATTGAGGAAGATAAGGAGTATAGAGAGCTAAAACCCTTGTTTATTAACTTGGGCATGTAGAGAACGGCCTCATTAGGTGGCTTCTGCTGAGTAACATGAGGATATCCCTCTGGCAACACCAGGCCAAACACAGATCTGGGCAGAGAGTAAGAAAACTCACAGAATTCTCACTCCGAGCCTCCAGAGGAAGAATGATAAAAGGCAGAGCCAGCCCCAGCATATGACTCTGAATTCAGTCACTCTGTTGTCCCCTCCCACCCACTCATACACATGCACTTCCAGCCAGGACTACAACAGGAAGAGGGTGGGTGAGGATTGGGTCCCAGGAATTTTTGCAGAGACCTGAGTCCAAATCCTCTGCCAAGATATCATGGAGCTCAAAGACACCAGCCAAAGAAAGCAGCAGGCTGGAGGAGACAATTTTCCTTTCAGTGTGGGGGGTGGATTGGTTTGTTTCAGAAAAAAGAAAAAGAAATCTTTACTTGGAGTCAGATGCGCCATCTTAGCTGATCATCCCTGGGGAAATAAATTACACATAACTCTGTACACAAACACAGCTCCAAACACAAACCCAGCTGGCAGCACTGCGGCACTTCTCTCCCTGGGGAAATAAATTCCAATGTATATATATCTCTATCTATAGATACACACACAGTAAAGGTCAGACCATGTCTCCTTCAGCGCTCTGTTCCTTGAAATTAAATAATAATTGTTTCAGGGTTTAGTCTCCAGCAAAGGAAAAGAGGCAATGGATTGAAAATCACCAATGAAGTAGCTCACCTAAGCACACAGGCCTTCTTATTTTGACCCATGAGCAATGTTAGAGGGTGTCTTAGTTATCTAGGAATGCTATAACTGAAGTATCACAAGCAGATGGCTTTAACAAAGAGAAATTTATTCTCTCACAGCCCAATGGGCTACAAGTCCAAACTCAGGGCGTCAGCTTCAGGGGAAGGCTTTCTCTGTCAACTCTGGAGGAAGATTCTTGTCCTCAATCTCCCTCTGGACTAGAAGATTCTCTGAGCAGGAACCCAGGTCTAAGGGTCACACTCTGCTCTGGTGCCGCTTTCTTGGTGGTATGAGATTCCCATGTCTCTCTGCTTACTTCTCTCTTTTATATCTCAAAAGAGATTGGGTTAAGATACTATCTAACCCTGTAGATCTCATGAATATAACTGCCACTAATCCATCTCATTACATCTTAGTGATAGGATTTATAACACATAGAGAAATCACATCAGATGACAAAATTGTAGACAATCATACAATACCAGGAATCATGACTAGCCAAACTGACAGACATTTTGGGGGGACACAATTCAATCCATGACACAGGCGATACACAACACCAAGATGCAGGTATGTGAGTGATGTGAACACCTGAGGAGGTCCTGTCTACTAGAAAATATCCACCGAAGGGACTTCAGAACCTACTATACTGCTACTGTAGTCAAAACAGCCTGGTACTGGCACAAGGTACATTGATCAATGGAGCAGAATCGAGAACCCAGGTATAAATCCATCTACCTATGGTCACCTGATCTTCGACAAGGGCCCAAAGTCCATTAAATGGGGAAAAGACAGTCTTTTAACAAATCCTGGCAAAACTGGTTGTCTACCTGTAAAAAAGAAACAGGACCCATACCTCACACCATACATAAGAGCTAATTCAAAATATATCAAAAACCTAAATATAAAACCAACACTAGAGGTCATAACACATGGTCTAAATAGGATACAAACCATAACATACAATACACAAACACCAGAAGATAAGATAACTGGAGTCTTCTAAAAATTAAACATACTCAGTGAAACCAAAACAAAAAAAAAAACAAACCCAGCACCATCAAGTCGATTCCGACTCATAGCGACCCTATAGGACAGAGTAGAACTGCCTCATAGAGTTTCCAAGGAGTGCCTGGTTAGCAGCCGTAGCACTTAACCATTACACCACCAGGGTTTCTACTCAGTGAAAGACTTCACTAAAAGAGTAAAAAGAGAACATATGGACTGGGAAAAAAATTTTAGCTATGACATATAAAACAAAGGTCTAATCTTTAAAATGTACAGGAAAATCCAACACCTCTATGACAAAAAGATAAATAATCCAATTAAAAAATGGACAAAGGATATGAACAGACCACCAAAAAAGACATTCAGGAAGCTAACAGACACATGAGGAAATGTTTGTGATCACTAGCCATTAGAGAAATGCAAATCAAAACTACAATGAGACACCATCTCATCCCAACATTATTGATGTTAATCAAAAAAACAGAAAATAGCAAATGTTGGAAAGGCTGTGGGGAGATTGGAACTCTTATGCACTGCTGGTGGAAATGGAAAATGGTACAACCATTTTGGATAACAATATGGAGCTTCTCTAAAAAGCTAGAAATAGAAATACCATACTATCCAGCAATCTCACTCCTAGGAATACATCCTAGAGAAATAAGAGCCATCACACGAATAGATACATGCACACCCATGTTCATTACAGCATTATTCACAATAGCAAAAAGATGGAAACAACCTAAGTGTTCATCAACAGATAAATGGATAAATGGATAAACAAACTATGGTACATACATACAATTGAATACTATGAACAATAAAGAACAATGATGAATCTGCAAAACATCTCACAAATTGGATGAATCTGGAGGACATTATGCAGAGTGGCATAAGTCAATCACAAAAGGACAAATGCTGTAGGAGACCACTATCATAAAAACTCATGAAAAGGGTTACACACAGAAAGAAAGTCTTTGATGGTTACAAGGGAAGGGAGGGGTGAGGAGGGAAAAACACTGATTAGACAATAGACAAGTGGTAAATGATGAAGGGTAAAACAGTACACAATACTGGGGAAGTCAGCACAACTTAACCAAGACAATGTCATAGAAGCTTCATAGAAACATCCAAATTCCCTGAGGGTCCGAGTTACTAGGATGAGGGCTGGGGACCATGGTCTCAGGGAACTTCTAGCTCGACTGGCATAACATAGTTTATGAAGAAAATGTTCTACATCCAACTTTGGTGAGTAGCATCCGCAGACTTAGAAGCTTGTGAGCATCCGTCTAAGATACTCCAGAGATCCCACCCCAACAGCACCTAGGGAGAATGAAGAAACCACAGGCACAAGAGAAAGATTAGCCCAAAGGGCTAATAGATCACAACTACCACAGCCTTCATCAAACTGAGTCCTACACAACTAGATGGTGCCCAGCAACCATCACCTACTTCTCTGACAGAGATCACAAAACTGCTGGAGAAAAATGTAGAACAAAGTTCTAACTCACACAAAAAAAAACAAAAACAAAAACCAGACTTACTGGTCTGACAGAGGCTGGAGAAACCTCGAGAGTTTGGCCCCTGGATGCTCTTTTAACTCAGTACCAATGTCATTCCTGAGGTTCACCCTTCAGCCAAAGATTAGACTGGTCCCTAAAACAAAAAAGAATACACGTAGCTCAAATATATATACGAGACTAAATGGGCACACCAGCCCAGGGGCAAGGATGAGAAGGCCGGGGAGGACAGGAAAGCTGGACTAATAGAAATGGGGAACCCAAGGTCAAGAAAGGGAGAGTGTTGACATGTTGTGGGGTTGGCAACCAACGTCAAGAAACAATATGTGTATTAATTGTTTAATGAGAAAAAAAGTTGTTTTATAAACCTTCACCTAAAACACAATAAAAAAAAAAATCCACCCACGGCCTGGGTTCCTGTGGGTTACCCGGCAGGCAGTTGAGGTTTCTCAAATTTTTCCATTTTCAGTGTTGTTGATGGTGGTGGGGATGATGGGGTGTGTGTGTACGTATGTGTGCCTGTGTATATCTGTGTGACTGTATCTGTGTGTGTATGTCAGTGCATGTATCTGTGTCTGCATGTGTGCCTGTGTGTGTCTATGTATGTATCTGTGTGTGTATATGTCTGTGTTGTGGGTGTCTGTGTGTGCCTCTGTGCAGATCTGTTTCTGTGCTGTGGGGGCGTTGGGGGGGCTGTCCCCAGGACGGGACAGGTTCTCAGCTTTCCTTCCAGAACTGCGACTAACTCAGCTTACACTTGTAAGTTACACGAAAGAATGCAAAGTTCTGTTTTCCAGATGAGAAACTGAAAGCAAAAAAGACAGACTTCAATCTGCATTGATGGCAAAGATTAATGTACGTTCCATGAGGGCAGAGGTTTGGTCTCTTTTGTTTGCTGTTGTGAACAGTACTTGGCACATAAGGAGAGAAGAAAGGGAGGAAGGGACGGAGAGGATGAGAGAGGAAGGAAGGAAATCACTAGGTATCCTTCCCCCATCACATTCTCCCTAATGAAACATAAGTCCTCATCAGGGTGGGCAGCAGGGTCAACCAGCACTGTGCTCAGTGCTGTGGCAATTACAAGGTCATGCTCAGATTCTCAGTGGAGTTGAAAGGGTGGCCTAGGTGACATCAGAGCCACGAAGTGGGGGTCCATTTAATTTGGAGGGCTCTTCCCTCTTGCGTTCACAGAACCACAGCCTACGCATCCTTCAAGACAGGCCCCAGGCCCCTCAGCATGAACCTCCTCCATCACTCCAGCTGTGCTGATTCAGCTCTTCTCTGACTCCTGCAGGCATCTGCCCTGCACAGACAGTGCTCTGTGAATGTCACCCCACTCTATGCCAAGTCCACACCTAGTATAGAGCACTGGTTCACTATTTGCTGGTGTGCGTATGCATCTGTGCTCCTCGTCTCTCCAGCAAGAGTGTACTGGTGTGCTGGGGTGGTGCAGCATTCATAGGAAGCCATGAACAGTCAAGCTTGATCAGTCAGTGGACTGACACATGAACCAACAGAAACAGTGGGGTTTTCTGGAGGACAGGAGTCAGACCCCAGGAGGCGCTCATGGGAACCCTGATTCTGGTTCTACAATGAGTTTCTGTTCCCACTTAGGTGCTTAGGCAGCTTCTAGCACATCAAGATGAGCAGCATTGCTTAGAAACTATCACATTCATTTCTGCTTCCATTCGGAAACTCCTCCAGGCTCACATTCTTCATGTGTTCTTAACCTTCTCTGGCACCAGCTCCCTCAGCCTTTTCTCTGCCTGGCTGTACCTCCTAGCTCCATGGCTCACTGACACAACCCTGTTTGAATTTGGCTTCGGAAGGCTCGGCTTGCTCAGGACCTTGTCGCCCACCAGGACGAGGCCTCCAGTGATTGCTACCACCGGCCCCAAAAACTGGCACTTAGGGCAAGACTGTCAATGCCTCCACTCTCTGCCTATAATCTGAGGTTCAGACAGGCTGAGACCCTGGAACCCGCAGCTCCTATCCTCATGGGGGAGAGAAAAGACCAGAAGGACAAAGGGCAGCCAAGCCTGTAGAGGCAGGGCCAGACTGAGAGTCCCCATGCAGGCCCCATGAGTAGTACCGCGGACTCCTGGCCTCAGCCATCACTACTAGGAAAGGTCTGGTTGGCCTTGTGATCCGCTGGGGAGGGGCTGCTCTTGCCCTTTCACTGACACATTTGTTCCAGTTAAACTAGGCCTGTCCTTCCCAATCAGCTTCTAGGCTGTAAGTCCCCAGGGAAAAGGATGAGAGAGAGATCAAGACAGAGGAGGAGATGTCACTTCCCATCGAGATCTAGCACCAAAAGCAGGGAGAGGGGTGCCTGTGACATGCTCTAAGCCCTGTCATTGTTCCCCTTCTCTTTGAGGCTCAGCTGTAAAGGAGAGGGCAAGCACGTGAAGCTGGCAGGGCAGGGAAGCCGGTCAGCTGCACACTGGCAATGTCACAAGGGCCAACCCCAAGGGTGCACTCAGGACAGAACTAGATGAGACCCAGGTGGAGGCACACAAATGCCATCAATACTGAGCACCTACTGCATGCCAGGTTCAGGGGTTGCAATGGGGAACAAGAACAACACAGCCCTGTCCACATGGCACTCTCTGTCTAGAAACAGGCAATGACAACTCTGTGTGTTGAGTGCTCTGATAGAGCCCTGGTGGCTTAGTGGTTATGAGCTCAGCAGTTAACCAAAAAGTCTTCAGCTCAAATTCACCAGCCACTCCTCGGAAACATTATAGGGCGGTTCTACTCTGTCCTATAAGGTCACTATGAGTTAGAACCAACTTAACAGCAACAGGTTTGGTTTTTTTGGTTTATGGGACACATGGAGTTTCAGGGGGACAAAGAAATGCTGGCTCCTGGGACAACAATGTCACAGGCCAAGTGAACACTTAGGCATTTAACAGTGTTATGTGGGGGCTACAAGCAGGACAGTCCTGGGTCTGAATTCTGACTCTATACTTACTAGCTGTGTAACCCTGGACAAGTGACTTAACTTTTCTGTGCCTCAGTTTCCTTCTGTTAAATGGAGATGAGGAAGATAATAAGTATCTACCTCATAGGGTTGTTCTGAGAATTAAATGAGAAAATTAATGCATGAAATCACTTAACACAACGTAATGTCAGCAATTGTAATTGTTAATAGTTATTCTTGGTGCTATTGCTGATGATAATAATAATAATAACATAGCTGATGCTGTTATAACTGTAACCATTAGCATCTATAAGTCTCTTAGAAGCTATCTGGCTACTCCAGTCCAGGGCAGCATGGGCAGGGTAGTTAGGAGGGAGGGTGAGAGACTAGACAGGGCTATTGGCACTAGAAAAGTTACCTGGACATAGTATTTGGCACAAGGAAAAATATAATAGCCCAGTCACCTAATTATAGAAGTAGAGCACAAGATCAGAGTCAGGTTAGTCACCGGGGTGACGTTTTATCAAAAAGTTGATCTAAAATACCCTAAATCATCTGCGCCTCATGGCTAAGATTAGCCTTGGATACTGGCGAGAGATTGACTTGCAAGGGGGCCAAGAGCCCCAAACCATGGGAATAGAAGGGCAAAGAGGCAGGTCCTGCCTGCATGAGACTCTAGAACTCAATGAGGACAGCAAGCATTCAGCAGGGTATAATCTAGAATCAAGCAGTGGAAGACTTCCAAGAAACCAGCTCTGAACTGCAATCTTGACAGGGACCACCTGTTCTAAAACTCTTAACCTGTCCCCAATTTGGAGCAACTCCGAAATCTGATGAGTGCTACCAATCTTGCTACAAAAAAAAATAAATGTTTACCTATGTTTCATTGACTATGCAAAGGCATTTAACTGTGTGGATCACAACAAATTATGGATAACATTGTGAAGAATGAGAATTCCAGAACACGTAATTGAGGAACCTGGACATAGACCAAAAGACAGTCATTCAAACAGAATAAAGGAATATGGGTGGTTTAAAATCAGAAAAGGTGTGCATCACAGTTGTAACCTTTCACCATACCTTATTCAACCTGTAACGCTATGCAAATAATCTGAGAATCTGGACTATATGAAGAAAAATGTGGCATTAGGATTGGAGGAAGACTCATTTACAACCTACAATATGCTGATGACACAACCTCGCTTGCTGAAAGTGAGGACGACTTGAAGCATTTACTGATGAAGATCAAAGATTACAGCCTTCGGTATGGATTATACCTCAACTGGACCAGTAAGCAGCATGGCGAGAAATGGAGAAAAGACTGAAGTTGTCAAGAATTTTGTTTTACTTGGATCCACAATCAACACCCATGGAAGCAGCAGTCAAGAAATCAAAAGATGTATTGCATTGGGCAAATCTGCTGCAAAAGACCTCTTTAAAGTGTTAAAAAGCAAAATTGTTACCTTGAAGCCTAAGGTGCATCTTACCCAAGCCATGGTATTTTCAATTGCCTCATATGCATGTGAAATCTGGACAATGAATAAGAAAAAGCAAAGAAGAATTGATGCCTTTGAATTACAGTGTTGGAAAAGAATATTGAATATACCAAGGACTGCCAGAACAAATAAATTTGCCTTGGAGGAAGTACAGTCAGAATGCTCCTTAGAAGCGAAATGGCGAGACTTTGGCTCACATATTCTGAACATGTTAACGGGAGGGACCAGTCCCTGAAGAAGGACGTCATGCTTGGTAAAATAGAGGTTTGGTGAAGAAGAGGAAGACTCTCAATGTGATGGATTAACACAGTTGCTGCAACAATGGGCTCAAGTATTACAACGATCATGAGTAAGGTGCAGGACCAGGCAGTGTTTCCTTCTGTTGTGCACAGGGTCACTATGAGTCAGAACCGGTTTGATCACACCTAACAACAAATATATATATATATATATACACATACATATGTATGTATGTATGTATATGTGTGTATATGAAAGTCTGGAGGCTAGGGACTCTCATAAGCCCATAGATACTAGAGTGAGAATTCCTCCAGGTACAGTCCATCAGCAGCCAAGGGACATCCAAAAATATGTGATGTTAGTAATCAGAATAAAAATGCCTTGCTGGGCTCTTAAGCTTCTTGTCTCCTGATATTTTCTCAAGAGGGACATTCAAACAGCAGACATTCAGAGTATCCCTCAGATGCAAATGACCTCTTTGAGTGTGGGAACACCAGATAGCCTACTGTCCATTTTCATTCAATATTCTACCAACATTTATCCATCTGGCAAGGTCCATGTGTAGAGTCATCATATATGTTGGTGAAAAAGATATTTGCAATGAAGAAGTTGGTTTTGCAAAATTCTATCATGTGATCTCTGGCATCATTTCTACCACCAAGGCCATATTTTCCAAATTCTGGTTCTTCTTTGTTTCCAACTTTTGTGTTCCAATCACCAGTAATTATCAACGCATCCTGATTGCATGTTCAATCAATTTCAGATTGCAGAAGTTGGTAAAAATCTTCAATTTCTTCTTCTTTGGCCTTAGTGGTTGGTGCATAAATTTGAATAATAGTTTTATTAACTAGTCTTCCTTGTGGCATATGGATATTATCCGATCACTGACAGTGTTGTGCTTCAGGATAGATCTTGAAATGTTCTTTTTGATGATCAATGCAACCCATTCTTCTTCAAGTTGTCGTTCCTGGCATAGTAGACCATGTGATTGTCCGATTCAAAATGGCCAATATCAGTCCATTTCAGCTCTCTAAAGCCTAGGATATTGATGTTTATATGTTCCATTGAATTTTTTACCATTTCCTGTTTTCCTAGATTCATACTTCATACATCCCATGTTCCAATTATTAATGGATGTTTGCAGCTGTTCTTCTCCGTTTGAGTCATGCCGCATCAGCAAATGAAGGTCCCAAAAGCTTGACTCCATCCATGTCATTAAGGTTGACTCTACTTTGAGGAGGCAGCTCTTCCCCAGTCATATGTTGAGTGCCTTCCAACATGAGGGGCTCATCTTCCAGCACTATGTCAGAAAATGTTCCTTTGCTATTCATAAGGATCTCACTGGCTAATACTTTTCAGAAGTAGATGGTGGGGTCTGTCTTCCTAGTCTGTCTTAGTCTGAAAGCTCAGCTGAAACTTGTCCACCATGGGTTACCCTACTGATATTTGAATGCCTGTGGCATAGCTCCCAGAATAATAGCAACATGCAAGCCCCACAGTACAACAAACTGACAGATGTGTGGGAAGAGCTCAACATCATCAGTCAGAACAAGGCCAGGGGCTGACTGTGGAATGGACTATCAATTACTCACATGCAAGTTCAAGTTGAAACTGAAGAAAATTAAAACAAGTCCACGAGAGCCAAACTATGACCTTGAGTATATCCCACCTGAATTTAGAGACCATCTCAGGAATAGATTTGACACATTGAACACTAATGACCAAAGACCAAACAAGTTGTGAAATGATATCAAGGACATTGTACATGAAGAAAGCAAGAGGTCATTAAAAAGAAAGAAAAGACCAAAGTGAATGTCAGAAGAAACTCTGAAACTTGCTCTTGAATGTCAAGTAACTAAAGCAAAAGGAAAAAATGATGAAGTAAAAGAGCTGAACAGAAGATTTCAAAGAGCGGCTCAAGAAGACAAAGTAAAGCATTATAATGACATGCACCAAAAGGAAAGAATGCGCTCAGCATTTCTCAAGCAGAAAGAACTACAGAATAAATTGGAGCCTCAAGTTGCAATTTTGAAGGATTCTAAAGGAACAATATTAAAAGACACAGGCTGCCTCAAAAGAAGATGGAAGGAATACACAGAGTCACTATACCAAAAAGAATTGATCAATGTTCAACCATTTCAGGAGGTAGCATATGATCAGGAATCAATGGTACCAAAAGAAGAAATCCAAGCTACACTGAAAGCATTGGTGAAAAACAAGGTTCCAGGAACTGACAGAATACCATTCAAGATGTTTCAACAAAAGGATGCTGCGCTGTAAGCGCTCACTCGTCTATGCCAAGAAATTTGGAAGACTGACAGGAAAAGATCCATATTTATGCCTACTCCCAAGAAAGGTGACTCAACCAAATGCAAAAACTATCACACAATTTCATTAAAATCACACTCAGTAAAATTTTGCTGAAGATCACTGAAAAATGGTTGCAGTAGTACATCAACAGGGAATTGTCAGAAATTCAAGCCGGATTCAGAAGAGAACATGTAACCAGGGATATCACTGCTGATGTCAGATGGATACTAGCTGAAAGCAGAGAATACCAGAAAGATGTTTACCTGCGTTTTATTGACTATGCAAAGGCATTCGACTGCGTGGAGCGTAACAAATTATGGATAACGTTGCGAAGAATGAGAATTCCAGAACACTTAATTGTGGTCACGAGGAATCTATACACAGATCAAGAGGCAGTTGTTAGAACAGAACAAGGGAATACTGCATGGTTTAATGTCAGGAAAGGTGCATGTCAGGGTTATATCCTTTCATCATACTTATTCAAATCTGTATGCTGACCAAATAATCTGAGAAGCTGGACTATGTGAAGCACACGGCATCGGGATTGGAGGATGACACGTTAACAAACTACGTTATGCAGATGACACAACCTTGCTTCCTGAAAGTGAAGATGATTTGAACCACTAACTAATGAAGACCAAAGACGACTGCCTTCAGTATGGATTACACCTCAACATAAAAAAAAAAACAAAAATCCTCACCACAACTGGACAAATAAGCAACATCATGATCAACGGAGGAAAGATAGAAGTTGTCAAGGATTTCATTTTACTTGGATCCACAGTCAACATCCATAGATGCATCAGTCACGAAATCAAAACACGCGTTGCATTTAGGCAAATCTGCTGCAAGAGACCTCTTTAAAGTGTTGGAAAGCAAAGATGTCACCTTGAAGAATAAAGTGCACCTGTCCCAAGCCTTAGTGTTTTTGATCCCCTCACATGCATGCAAAAGCTGGACAATGAATAAAGAAGACCAAAGAAGAACTGATGCCTTCGAATTGTGGTGTTGTCGAAGATATTGAATATACCATGAACTGCCAAAAGAACAAGCAAATCTGTCTTGGAAGAAGTACAACCGGAATGCCCCTTAGAAGCAAGGATGGCGAAACTACATCTCACATGCTCTGGATATGTTATCAGAATGGATCAGTCCTTGGAGAAAGACATCATGCTTAGTAAAGTAGAGGGTCAGCAAAAAAGAGGAAGACCCTCAATGAGATGAATTGACACAATGGCTGCAACAGTGGGCTCAAGCATAACAAGGATTGTGAGAATGGTGGAGGACCGAAGGGTTTCGTTCCGTTGTAAATAGGGTCACTGTGAGTCAGAACCAACTCCATGGCACCTAACAACAACAACCAACATTTATAGAACCTATTTACATTGTGTCAGTGCTGTAGTAGGTGTTGTAAGGGATACAAAATAAGGTGAATCCTCAAAGTGAGGAGGCAAACATAAACACAACCAACCTCAATCTGTGGCACAAAATAGTAGGGGTATTGCGGTGGGACAAACAGATTTTATGGGAGACAAAAATATTTCCATCAGGGATAGGGTATGTAGGATGAGGGACAACTTTCCAGAGGAAGGTAAAGAAAAAGTATTGTTAAAGTTAACTCTGGCAGATTGGCAGAATCTCTATAGAACTTTAAAAAGAGATAGGTCAAAAAGTAAGGACTGCCTCCCTGAGGGAAGGGAAATTTGGCTAGGCTCTATCTCTAGGAATCAATGAATAATGAAAAGGGGTAGAGATTCTCCCCTAGGACCAAGTAAGTGAGTAAGGAGGAAATTTCAAGGAAGACAGGCCTAACTAATCACAGCTATATTTCAGCACTGAGCAGAGCAGAAACTGTGTCCAGAAGATCTGCCAAAGACCTCTTCCAGCTCTGTAACTTCACAAAGTTTACTAGTGATGTTGTTGTTGTTATGTGCCATCGAGTCAATTCCAACTCATTGCAACCCTATAGGACAGGGTAGAACTGACCCGTATGGTTTTCTAGGCTATCATCTTTACGGGTGCAGATTGCCAGGTCTTTTCTCCCCCAGAGTGGCTGGTGGGTTCAAACTGCCAACCTTTCCTTTAGTGGAAAACTCTAAAAGAAAAAAGTCCTCTGGGTATGTTTAAAGACAACCAAGAAGGGTCAAGGATTTTATCTGGGAATCTTCCTAGGAGGAAACACTACAAATCCCTGAGGGTAAGGACTGTTCCCTCGACACCTGTGAAAGCATCTGGCATGAGGTGGCTGTTCCATTCATTACCCCAGTGTGTGGTTGTGGATTCCCAGGATACAGGGAGATAGCGGCCACAGGAGACTAGATAAGCAAACAGCCCCATCCCTGAGGCCTGTTGAAGAGAACAGGGTTTTACCACTTTACCTGGCAAAAGGCCCATGTGTGTTTTCCTGGAAATCACTGCAGGCTCCAGGGACAGCCTGTGGGAAGATCGGCAGAGGAATGGTGGGCGCTGGGTATGGGCAGAGAGACAGTGAGACAGATTCAGCTCCCACCAGCGCCAGGCTTAACACACAGAGGCTGCAGCAGGGAGAAAAAGGGCCCTGTCTCCCCAGCCTTGCAGCAGGGCCAAGCCAGCCTCAAAGGACAATCCTATGAGGTCAGCAGATGAAACAGAGAGAGCCGCAGGGCAAAGGCTGGAATACTGGGCCACTTTTGTTTCTCTCCGGGTCAAAGCCATGGGACGCCGTTTCTCCCACCCCAACCCCACAACCAGGAAGAATCAGCACCTTTGTGCTCCCAGCTAGGGGTCACTGGCATCTTCTTCCGAGGCTCGCTTTATGCCTGGGGCTTGGACTGAGCACTGCCTACTGCCTAGGAACCACCTGGCTCAACAGAGCACATTGTTCTGTGTAGGGCCAGGGCTAGATGCATGGACTGACCCTCCAAGGCCCCCTGGCCTTTGAGCCCCTTCCCCCTGCAGCAGGAACTATGACCTCATTCAGGAGAGTGATGTGGGCTCCCCCTGTGGGATCTCAGCAGCAGGCATTCCTCCAGGGCAGCCAGGGAACTCCCACAAACATGCTCCCTTGTGATATCAGTGATGAGAATAAAAAGGCTTTGCTGAATGCTCACACTTCATGTCTGCCGCGATGGTCTCTTTTTAGATTCTCGATTGCCCTGGCAGGTCTGTGTCCAGGGCTGCACGGCTGCCCCACGCTGGGCTCCAGGCTTAGTGCTCCACGACTATTTACAGCCTGGCTTCTGTCTGAGTCAGTACACTCACAAAATGCCTTCCTGCTGGAACCCCTGCCTGAACCCTAACGCCCTACCCCCTGCCTTCCACCCTCTACTGCTAAGAACTTCCCCTGAGGCTGCTGGCCTCTCAGGCCAGACTGGACTTTGTTTTAGTTATGCCTTTTGGCCTCTTCCCAGTAGAGTGGCCACACATCCTGTTTGCCTAGAATAAGCCTTCTCTCCACCTCTTGCCCTGATTTTAATATTAATATCACCCTCTTTCACTTTCAACTGTGGCCCACTTTGGAAAAAAAAATTTTTAAGGCTATTGTTGTGAATTGAAATGTGTCCTACAAAAAAATAACCCTTACACTTGGGAAAGGAACATGTACATAGACCAAGAAGCTATCATTCGAATAGAACAAGGGGATATTGAGTGGTTTAATGTGGCAATGGGTTAAGTGGGTTTAAGATCAGGAAAGTATGCATCAAGGTTGTATCCTTTCACCATACTTATTTAGCCTGTATGCTGAGCAAATAATCCAAAAAGCTGAACTATATGAAGAAAAACGCAGCATCAGGATAGGAGGAAAACTCAGTTCATTAAGGAGTTTCCATGAATGAGTTTCCATCAGGAATAGGTTGTGTAGGGTGAGGGACAACTCCCCAGAGAAAGGTAAAGAAAAAGTGTTGTTGACGGTAACTCCAGCAGATTGCCAGAATCTCTATAGGACTTTGAAAAGAGACAGAATTGATGCCTTTGAATTAAGGTGTTGGCAAAGAACATTGAATATACTTCAGACTGCCAGAAGAATGAACAAATCTGCTTTGGAATAAGTACAGCCAGAATGTTAGAAGCAAAATGGTGAGACTTCATCTCACATACTTTGGACTTGTTATCAGAAGGGACAAGTCTCAGGAGAAGGACATTATACTTGGTAAAGTAGAGGGTTAGCGGAGAAGAGGAAGGCCCTCAATGAGATGGATTGACACAGTAGCTGCAACAATGGGTTCAAGCATAACAATGATTGTGAGGATGATGCAGGACTGGGCAGTGTTTCCTTCTGTTGTACATAGGGTCACTATGAGTTGGATCAACAACAACATACCTATGGGTGTGATCCCATTTGGTAATAAGGCTTTCTTTGTCATGTTAATGAGTCCATATCAGTGTAGGGGGTGTCTTAAGCCAATTACTTTTGAGATATAAAAGAGCAGATTAGGCACAGAAGA
Organism: Loxodonta africana; assembly: GCF_030014295.1. Classification (NCBI taxonomy): domain Eukaryota; kingdom Metazoa; phylum Chordata; class Mammalia; order Proboscidea; family Elephantidae; genus Loxodonta; species Loxodonta africana. The sequence continues at coordinate 53,327,758 of NC_087360.1, read as the reverse complement.
AAGAGATGGACTTCCAGCCAACATGGCTCCATAGACAGAAGCACCATGCTGTCCCTCCACAGCAAAGACCTGAAAAACTAAGCAAAACAGAGACAAACTTCAGTTCTGGAACACAAAGTATCAAATGAAGAGATAGAGAACTCAGCCATGCACCAAATGGAATAAGGAACTTATAAAGAACAGAGAACAAAGAGAGATATGTGCGGAGGTCCCCTATCAGCTAAGCTGCATGGATTTGCCATCTTGGACTCCCATCAGAGATGGGCAGACAGGGAGCATGGGAAAGCAGCTTCACAGAGCTCCTAGCAGGAGATAGAGCACCCGGTAACCAGCGATATACACTTTCCCACCCCCCATCCTCTCCCCACTGCTCTAACTCTGTGCTTCCTGGCTGGCAGCGGTGGATCGGCCAGCCAGGAAGTGCAGTGTCCACGCCACTTGGATTCACCCCATGCACATCTGAGATCAGCAGACAGGGAGTACAGGAAAGCAGCTTCACAAAGTTCCCAGCAGGAGACAGAGAACCAGGTAACCAGCAATACACAATTTCCTAACCCCCACCCCTCTTCCACCCGTAACCTCTTCTGCTTCCCACCAGCCAGTCTGTTGGCCGAAAGGCAACTGCTTAGGCCCTGGGCCACTTGAATTCACCTGCCCACACTGGCCGGCTTCCTGAGTGCCATTTGTCTATTGCTGATTATGGTTTTTTCTTTGTCTTTTCTGTGCCTCCTACCACCTCCTCCTCCTTTCTCTTGAACACCTGGCTCCATGTGCCATCTTTGCTTCCTCTTAAAAGGTTGTGAGGTGCCGCTGGACTAGGGAGCTACTCCTCCAGCCCGCGACACCACGCTGGTGGGATCCCCAAAGTTTTTTTTTCTTTGTTTTTGTTTTGTTCTGCATTGTTCTGTTTACTTGTTTGTTTGTTTGTTTTCTTTTTGTGACTTGGGAGCCCCTTCTAGCCAGGTTGCACTGCACAGCTTAAGAGCCACTCCTCCAATATGTGCAGCCATGTAAGTGGGATGCCTGGGGGCATTTCTTTTCTCTTTTTTTTTTATTTTTTATTTCTTTTCTCTTTTTTCCTGTCTTTCTTCATTTCTCATCTCTCTATACTTACCTTTTTTCCCTGTCTCCTGAATACCTGGTACTGTGTGACATCTACACCCTCTCTAAAATCTAGCCAGGCTATATTGTGCAGCCTGGGAGGCACTTCCCCGGTTTTTGCAGCTGCACTGGTGGGACCCCTAGGGGCTTTTCTTTTCTTTTTTTTTTTTTTCTTCCAAATTTTTATCTAGTTTTTTTTTCTTTTTCTCTTTTTGTTTTTCTCTATTTCTTGGTTTCCCATCTCTCCACTTCAATGGTAAACTCCCTTAGCACTCTTGTTCTGTTTGTTTTTGGCTCCTGTTTCTCTCTTTTATCTCTCCTCTTTCCCATACCCATATTAGCTCCACACATCACAACAACCTCCCTCCTCCTTCCTACCAACTTGCACAGTGCACTGAACATCACACCCCCGAACAGCACAGGCACGGCCTACCAGAACCTGCCTAGTGCTATTTCTGCCGTGCCCTGACAGCCCTAGGACATGTCACAAACAACCCATCCCAGCCCCTCCCCTTCAGTTTGACCTTCCCTGCTGTACCATAGCTGAGTGACTGGCTCTGCCCATTGGACAACAATGTGAAAATGTCATGACCACAGACAAGTAAACCACAAAGAGTGCACAGCCTGCCTGCTCAGACATAACCAAATAAAACAAAAAAGCAGAACAAAACAAACAGATCTACAATCAGTAAATGAAAGAAAAATAACTACTGAATGCCCTGAAGACAACAGACAATATCAAAACATATTTTAAAAAAAAAGGACAGGAAGGTTCCAGTAAGCATCCAAAATAAAACACCAGATGACTTTCCAGTAGAAGAAAAGGCACTAGAACTACCTGACAGGGAATTCAAATCTCTAATATTCAGAGCTATCCAAGAGTTGAAGCAAAAAAAGAAAGAAAGAAAGAAAAAATGAGGAAAAATAGACAAATTCATGGAAAATACAGACAAAAATACAGAAGCGCTCAGGAAAATAATACAGGAACAAAATGCCAAAATAAATTCACAACTAGAAATCATACAAAAACAACAATTAGAAATCTAAAAGATAAACAAGATTTCAGAAATGGACAGTGTCATGGAAGGCCTGAGGAGCAGGTTTGAAATGATGGAAGACAATTGCCATGGATTGAATTAAAAAAAAAAAGTCCCCCCAAAAAATGTGTGTATTAACTTGGTTAGGTCATGATTCCCAGTATTCTGTGGCTGTCCTCCATTTTGTGATTGTAATTTTGTATTAAAGAGGATTAGGATGATTGTAATACCCTCACCACATTACATCCCTGATCCAATATAAACAGAGATTCCCTGAGGTGTGACCTGCACCACCTTTTATCTCTCAAGAGATAAAAGGAAAGGGAAGCAAGCAGAGAGTTGGGGACCTCATACTACCAAGAAAGCAGCACCAGGAGCAGAGGGCATCCTTTGGACCTGGGGTCCCTGCACCTGAGAAGCTCCTTGATCAGGGGAAGATTGATGACAAGGAATCTTCCTGCAGAGCTGACAGAGAGAGAAAGCTATCTTCTGGAGCTGACACCCTGGATTTGGACTTGTAACCTACTAGACTTTGAGAGAATAAATTTCTCTTGTTAAAGCCATTCACTTGTGGTATTTCTATTATAGCAGTACCTAGATGACTAAGACAACAGGATTAGCAAAACTGAAGACAAACACTTGGATACTGCTCTGAGGAAAAATCAGAAAAAAAGAATGATGAAACCCTGAGAATTATGTGGGATACAATCAAAAGCAAAATTTCCAAGTGATCAGAGTTCCAGAACAGGGGGAGAAAATGGAAAACACAGAGAGGATCATTGAAGAATTGCTGACAGAAAACTTCCCTAATATCACGACAGATGAAAAGCTGACCATCCAAGAAGCTCAACAAACCCCATATAAGATAGGCTCCAAAAGAAAATCACCAAAACATATCATAATCACACTCACTAAAACCAAAGACAAAGAAAGAATCCCGAGAGCAGCTTGAGAAAAACAAAAAGTCACATACAGAGAAGAAACAATAAGACCAAACTCTGATTATTTGGCAGAAACCATGCAAGCAAGAATGCAATGGGATGACATATATAAAGTCTTGAAAGAAAAAAATTGCCAACCAAGAATAATATATCCTGCAAAACTTTCATTCAAATATGATGGTGAAATTAGGACATTTCCAGATAAACAGAAATTAAGGGAATATGTAAAAACCAAACAAATTTACAAGAATTATTAAAGGGATCCCTTTGGTCTGAGAACAAACATCAGACCACAACCTGAATCTGGGACACAAGATTGTACCAGCCAGATACCAATCTAGGAAATGAACTCTCAAGGACTATCCAAAACCAAAAGAATTACAACGGGGAGCCAGAGAGGTTAATCTGTAAATTACAACAACGTCAGAACAACACAAAGAGGGAATAAATGGTGTAGGTATAGAACTTTCTAATGGAGAGGGAGGCAAGGTGATACCAAGTAATAATAGACTGGTTCAAACCTGGGAAGATAAGGCTAAATTTCAAAGTAACCACAAAGAAAGTTAACAAAACTACTGCTCAAAATAAACAAGAAAAACATAAAATCTCAATTAAAAAACAAAATCTACAGAAACAGAAGAAATGAAAAAGAAATCCACAAACAAAAGGAATTCAGAACAGGAAAGAAAATGTCAGCACCACAAAGAAAGTAGTACAAAATGACAGCGATAAACTCATACCTATCAATAATTATACTGAATGTAAATGGCCTAAATGTACCCATAAAGAGACAGAGGGTGACAGATTGGGTAAAAAAAAAAAAAAAGATCCATCAACATGCTTTCTACAAGAGACACATCTTAGAAACAAAGATGTAAATTTACTAAAATCAAAGGATAGAAAGAAATACATCAAGCAAACAGCTACCAAAAAACAGCAGGAATGGCAATACTAATCCCAGATAAAATAGACGTTAAAACAAAATCCACCATAAAACACAAATAAAGGCACTACATAATGATTAAAGGGATGATCCATTGTGAAGACATAACCATAATAAACATCTACACACCCAATGGCAGGGCTCCAAAATACATAAAATGAACTCTAACAGCACTGAAAAGAGAAATTAACAGTTCCACAATTAGAGTAGGAGACTTCAACACACCACTCTCAGTAAAGGACAGAACATCTAGAAACCAATACAATGAAGATACGGAAGAGCTAAAGGGCACAATTAGCCAACTTAACTTCTGGACATATATAGAACACTCCACCCAACAGCAGCAAAGTACATTCTTTTCCAATGCACATGGAACGTTCTACAGAATAGACCACAACTTAGGCCACAGAGCAACCCTCAACACAATGTGAAACACTGAGATAATACAAAATATCTCCTCTGGCCACAATGCCATCAAAGTAGAAACTAACAACAGGTAGAGCAAGGAAAAAATATTGATTACATGGAAACTGAATAACATCCTGCTTAAAAACCACTGGGTAATAGAAGAAATTAGAAATGGAATCAAAAAACTCCTAGAATCAAATGAGAATGAAAACATGTCATACCAAAATCTTTGGGACACTGCAAAGGCAGTGCTCAGAGGTCAATTTATAGTGATAGATGCACACATCAAAAAGAACAAAGGGACAAAATCAAAACATTAACTTTATATGGAAAGGGAAGAAGCCCTGGATAAGTAAAGCACTACTGCAGAAGAAGAATAAAGTAGGAGGTGTCACACTACCTGACCTCAGAACCTACTATACAGCTACAGTAGTCAAAACAGCCTCATACTGGTATAATGACAGATACACTGACCAATGGAACAGAATTGTGATTCCAAATCAAAATCCATCCACCTATGGTCACCTGATCTTCAACAGGGGCTGAAACTCCATCATATGGGGAAAAGGCAGTCTTTTTAACAAATGGTACTGGCAAAACTGGATGTCCATCTGCAAAAAAAATGAAACAGGACCCATTGTACACACCATACACAAAATGAATCAAATGGATCAAAGACTTAAATATGGATCAAAGACCCATACCTCACACCATATACAAAAACTAACTCAAAATGGATCAAAGACCTAAATATAAAGCCAAAAACTATGAAGTTCATAAAAGAAAAAAAATGGATCAACACTATTGAAGAAGAAGAAATAGGATCAACATTTCATGACATTAACAAGAAAATAGGATCAACACAACCTTAATACATGACATTAACAAGATCCAAACCACAACCAACAACACAAGCTCCAGAAGATAAGCTAGGAAACTGAGATCTTCTAAAAATTTAACACTTATGCTCATCAAAAGACTTCACCAAAAGAGTAAAAAGAAAACTTACAGACTGGAAAAAAAATTTTTTGACTATTACAAATCAGACAAAGATCTAATCTCTAAAATCTACAAGAAAATCCAACAGCTTTACAACAAAAAGACAAAGAATCCAATTAAAAAAATGGGCAAAGGAAATGAACAGACACTTCACCAAATAATACATTCAAGTGGCCAACAGACACATGAATGCTCACTATCAGTAGCCATTAGAGAAATGCAAATAAAAGCCACAATGAGATACAATCTTACCCCGACATTACTGCCGTGAATCAAAAAAAAAGGAAATAAGAAATGTCGAAGAGGCTGCAGGGAGATCCAAACTCTTATGCACTGCGGGTAGGAATGCAAAATGATACAACCATTTTAGAAAGTGAGATGGCACTTCCTTAGAAAGTTAGAAGTAGAAATATATGATCCAGCAATCCCACTACTAGGAATATATCCTGGAGAAATAAGAGTCGTCACACGAATAGACATATGCACACCCATATTCATTGTAGCAACTACAATGATAGAAAAAAGTTGGAAACAACCTAGATACCCATCAACAGATGAATGGATAATCAAACTGTAGCACATACACACAATGCAGTATTACGCAACAATAAAGAACAATGATGAATCTGTGAAACATCTCATAATGTGGATGAATCTCTAGGGCGTTATGCTGAGTGAAATAAGTCAGTCATGAATGGACAAATATTGTTTGAGACCGTTATTATAAAAACTCATGGAAAGCTTTACACACAAAAAGAAACAATCTTTGATGGTTATGAGGGAGGGGAGGAGTTGAGATGCAAAAAACACTAAATAGACAATAGATACGTGGTGACTTTGGTGAAGGGTAAGACAGTACACAACACTGGGGAAGCCAGCACAACTTGTACAAGGCAAGGTCATGGAAGCTCCACAGACACATCCAAACTCCCTGAGGGGCCGAATTGCTGGGCTGAGGGCTGTGGGGCCCATGATCTCAGGGAACGTCTAGCTCAATTGGCATAACATAATTTATAAAGAAAATGTTTTACATTCTACTTTGATGAGTAGCATCTGGGTCTTAAAAGCCTGTGAGAGGCCACCTAGGATACTCCACTGGTCTCACCCCTTCAGGAGCAAGTAAGAATGAAGAAAACTAAAGATACAATGGAAAGATTAGTCCAAAGGACTAATGGACCACATCTACCACAGCCTCCACCAGACTGAGTCCAGTACAACTAGATGGTGTCTGGCTACCACTACTAACTGCTCTGACAAGGATCACAACAGAAGGTCCTGGACAGAGCTTGAGAAAATATACAACAAAATTCTAACTCAAAAAGAAAGACCAGGCTTGCTGGCCTGTCAGAGACTGGAGAAACCCTGACAGTAATGGCCCCCAGACAACCTTTCAGCTCAGTAATGAAGTCTCTCCTGAAGTTCACCTTTCTGCCAAAGATTGGACAGGCCTGTAAAATAAAGCAAGACTAGAGTGGCACACCAGCCCAGGGGCAAGGACTAGAAGGCAGGAGAGAAAAGGAAAGCTGGTAATAGGAACCCAAGGTTGAGAAGGGAGAGTGTTGATATGTTGCGGGGTTGTTAATCAATGTCATAAAACAGTATGTGTACTAACTGTTGAAAGAGAAACTAGTTTGTTCTGTAAACCTTCATCTAAAACATAATTTTAAAAAAAGAAAGAAAATAAAGAGGTCTTTTGCAGCAACAAAAAAAAAAAAAAGTAAAAATAAAATAATTTCCACCAAAAAAAAAAGAAGAAAGCAGACACAGGGGGAAGACTGACACTATCTAAAGACGTTGGAGGCCGAACAGTCTACAAACCCAGGAACTCCAAGTATTGCCAGTTAGAGAAGCTGAGACAAGGATGTTCCCCCAGGACAGACAGAGGGATAGAGAGCCTTCTCCCAGAGCAGACCCCCTGAATTCAGACTTCTAGCCTCCTAAATGTGAGAAAATAAATATCAGTTTGTTAGAGCTACCCACTTGGGGTATTTCTGTTACAGCAGCACTAGGAAACTAAAACAGCTACCCTCCCTCACAGGCACCAGCCAAGTGCTCCCAGCACTCCCTGCCTACCGTGGTCCTGATGCCTCAGACTCAGTTACTAGTTCCCTCCCTGGAACACATGTGGCACTCTCGCCATGCCCAGCCATCCCCAGGGAATGGGAACCAGATGGCAGGTGTTACCCCACTGAGCAAGTGAGCACTGAGGCCAGAGAATGTGATTTTCCCAAATCACTGAATTTGTTAGGAGCAGAGCTCAGACTATGAAAGGGTCTGTGCCAGTGCTTTTTCTCTAAGCCATGCTACCTCCACACTTTCCAGATCCAATTGCAGTCTGGGCTACCCACATGGAACTTGTCTTTGTTGTCTGACATTGTTCTTGAGCAGTTTCATGTATACTGTTGTCTTGTCCCAGACCATAAAGTCACAGAGCCCAGGAATTGTGTCTTATCTCATTCTTGGCCTAGCTACAGACTACTTGCTCAACAAATACTTGCAGATTTGGTTTGACTGTTGCTGAGATTTATGGGACACGCTTGTAGAATGTGACACCTTGTTCAACCCCAATATAACAGCATAGGATGGGACAGTGGGGGACTTCTTTAAACTCCCTTTAGTTCTTCTGCCATGTCTTCTCTAGGCTGCCTGAGCCAAGGGCATGTGTGAAGAGGACCCACCCCAGTACCAAAAGCCTACCATATAGATGGGCCTCCATGCAGATGGACTTCATGGACAGGGGCATGCTAGTTGCCTCAAAGAAGGTCCCAAGACTGCATTCCAAATTTATGATAAACTCCCCAAAAATGGCCAAGACTAAGCAGCTGGTGTCAACTTTGGGGAACTTTAGAATCAAAGGTTGCATCCCAGTCCCAGTTCATATATAGCTCTGTGACCTTGGGCAAATCACTTAATTCCTTTGATCTTTTGATTTCTCCATCTCCAGAGTTTTCCCACCTGTTCACCAAGAGACACACTGCCTCTACTTGTCCTGCCAATTTCCCCATTGTGCTCAGCTAGGCTGTCCTTTGTCACCCAGCACTGACCCTCGTACTCTAGATATGTGGTTTTTGCCTGTTTGGACTTCCTCCCAGGCCACAAAGGGTCTTGCCTCAATTCTTCTCTCAACTTGATATAAACTTGGTTTCCAAGTCAGGGCACACCCACTGTCTGTACTGAGACAATCACTAGACCTGCAGACCTTGAGCAGGGACAATGGAGAAAGGGAGTTTTCTGCCTGGCATATATGACAGTCCTCTTGGGGCAGTTTGTGGGCATTTGCTTCATGCTCAGCACGTGGCCAGCACAATGCCAAGTTTAGAGACACTAAAAAGATCAATAGTCATGTCTTCCCTTAAGACACCTAACCCTGACATGTATGATATAAACAACACAGAACAACACAAAACTATCCATAGAGAAGTGTTAAACTGGATACTGCATCATCAGAAGCTGTATCAGTCCCAGTCTCAGCAGGAAACAGATGGCACACTCAAGCTGGATAATTGAGGAGAGTTTAATGAGGGCACTATTTCAAAATATGTGGGAAAGGTTTGGGGAAAGCCACAGGGAATAATGTGCACCATCCCTCTAGGCCTAAACGGCCAAAAGGAAGAAGCTAGGTCCACTTAAGAAAGAGTTTTGGCAACCTGAGGAAACCCCACAGGGAAGGAGACCAGGGAATAAACACCTGGTCTCACTGTCCTCCCATGCTCTGATCTCCTGCTGGTTCATCCTACTGGCAAAATCCTGACTAAAAACCAAAGGGTGAGGAAGTGCATGGAGGTCAGCCTCCCAGAGCACAGGCTTGGGATGGATATGGAGGGAACAACAAAAGATATTCAATCTAGGGACCAAAATGAGAGGTATCACAGGTGGTAAGTGCTAAGGAACATCAGAATAATTTCAAGGAGGCTTTTTTTTGGTGTAGGGAGTGGACTAGAGCTAGGACCGGGCCCTAGAGAATGAGTTGGCTTTGAAGAAGTAAGGAAGAAGGACCCTTCAGCTTGGACATCAGGGTCCTAAGCAAAATCAAAGAGATGGGAGGGAGGCGGGGCCAAGATGGCTGAATAGCCAGACACTTCGTGTGAACCCTCTTACAACAAAGATGAAAAAAAACAAGTGAAACGATTATATTTATGACAACCTAGGAGCCCTGAACATCAAAGCCAAAGTTAGAAAATGGAGTGAGCAGCAGGGGAGAGAGAAGCGGTTCAGAAGAGGAGAGGAGTTACCGGACCTGAATCGTCAGGAGCCCTCAGGCACCATTCCCAGGAGTGGCTGCGGTGGGCTGGTAGTAGCATTTTGCTGCCGTTTCCACGGGGAGAAGCAGCCAGCCACAAAGCCTACTCATGCCTCTGGAACCAGAGAAGAATGGCACTGTAGGCAAAAGCTAAGTACTTGCATATATTTTACCACTCCCCCCACCCCCTAACCGACTTCACTGGCTGTTGATTTCCCTGGGCCAGACACAGGCCCTGTTGATCACCTGGATCTATCCTCCTGGCCTTGGAGAAGGAATAAATTCACAATTAGGGGAAAAGATAATTTGTCATCTGCACTAACCTGGAGAGCTAAGGACAGAAGCAGCTCCTGTCCAGGCATAAACAATCCATGGACATTGAATACCTTCCCCCACTGCATGGGCCTGTGTGGGCCTATTTCAGGAGAATAGGCCCTTCTGGCAGACTCCACCCATTTCAGCTGTGCAGCAGAGAGCTGGGTGTTTGATGTTTGACATTGCTTTGCCTATTAAACAGGGTCCTCAGCTACCCACATCAGGGGCCTGAGGACTGGTGGCTCCACTCAGGGCACCCAGCCACCTGCAACAGGGGTCCAAGGATAACTGGTACCTCCCAGTTCTTACAAACAAAAACATTGGGTGTCCATGGTCCACCTGCAGAACCCACCACATGTAAGCTCTAGGGAAGAGGGACGCACTTTCCTCAGAGACACTTGGGGGGTGATTCTCAGCCCCCTGCCTTGTTCAGAGCGTGAACCCCTGCTGCAACCAGAAACCAGTACCTTCACCAATCATTCCTGCCCCTCTAAGACTGTAGGACAGAGCCTGTACCACACACTTGACGATCAGCTACCTGGACAACTAAGCTGATTTCATACAAGAAAAGTGAATGGACTCCTAGACTGATACACCTGATAACAGCTCTAGCCATCTGGTGACAGGATGTCAGAGCTTCAAAGGCAAAAATAATCAAGCTAGTGCACTCAAGCAACCGATTTGGGCATATTAAAACAAAACAAAGCAAGAAGCTAGGATACAGTAAGCAAACATAAAATAAACTAATACAATAACTTATAGATGGCTTGGAGACTACAGTCAATATCAAGTCACATAAAGAAAAAGACCATGATTGCCTCAACAAGCTCTCAAACAAAGAATCAATGAATCTTCTGGACAAAAGTGCCTTCCTGGAAATACCAGATGCAGAATTCAAAACATCAATATACAGAACTCTTCAAAACATCAGGAACAAAATTAGGAAACAGATCAGGCAATATGCAGAACAAGCCAAGGAAAAAAAAACATACAGATAAAGTAGATGAAGAAATTAAAAAGGTTATTCAAGAACATATTGAAATATTTAATAAACTGCAAGAATCCACAAAGAGACAGCAATCAGAAATTCAGAAGATTAATAATAAAATTACAGAAGTGGACAACTCAATAGAAAGTCAGGGGAGCAGAACTGAACAAGTGGAAAGGCAAAATTGGTGAATCTGAAGATAAAGCACTTGGCACCAATATATTTGAAGAAAAATCAGATAAAAGAGTTCTAAAAAATTAAGAAAAATTAAGAATCATGTGGGACTCTATCAAGAGAAATAACCTACGAGTGATTGGAGTACCAGAACAGGGAGGGATAACAGAAAATACTGAGAGAATTGTTGAAGATTTGTTGGCAAAAAAATTCCTGGTATTGTGAAAGATGAGAAGATATCAGTCCAAGATGCTCATCGAACTCCACATAAGGTAGATTTTAAAAGAAAGTCATCAAGACATATTATAATCAAACTTGCCAAAACCAAAGATAAAGAGAGAATTTTAAGAGTAGCTAGGGATAAACAAAAAGTCACCTACAAAGGAGAGTCAATAAGAATAATCTTGGACTACTCGGCAGAAACCATGCAGGCAAGAAGGCAATGGGATGACTTATATATAAAGTATTGGAGGAAAAAAAATTGCCAGCCAAGAATGATATATCCAGCAAAACTGTCTCTCACGTATAAAGGTGAAATTAGGACATTTCCAGATAAATAGAAGTTTAGGGAATTCGTAAAAAGCAAACCAAAACTACATGAAATATTAAACAGAGCTATTTGGTTAGAAAATCAATAATGTTGGGTATCAACCCAAGACTAGAACACTGGACTGAGCAATCAGATGTCAACCCAGACAGGAAAATCACAAAAATAAATCAAGATAAAAAAATGCTCAAAACAGGGAAACAGAGATATTATTAAGTAAAAGAAGACAACTTTAAAACAATAAAGAGGGTCTAAGAAATGCAAATGCAGTCATAGATCTTTCATATAGACAGGAAGACAAGGCGTTACAAAGAAATAAATGTTAGGTTTAAATTTAGAAAAACAGGGGTAAATATTAAGGTAACCACAAAGGAGACAAATTATCCTACACAGCAAAATAAAACACAAGAAAAAACTAGAGACTCAACAGAAACAAAATCAACAACAATGAATATGAGGAAAAGACAGTATATAAAGACAATATACTCAGCACAAAATATTAGGTGGGAAAAAGAAACTGTCAACAACACACAAAAAAAGACAGCTCTAAATTCATACCTATCCATAATTATGCTGAATGTCAATGGACTAAATGCATCAATAAAGAGACAGAGGATGGCAGAATGGATTAAAAAACATGATCCATCTATATGCTGCCTACAAGAGACACACTTTAGACTTAGAGACACAAACAAACTAAAGCTCAAGACACAGAAAAAATATATCAAGCAAACAACAATCGAAAAAGAGTAGGAGTGGCAATATTATTTCTGACAAAATAGACTTTAAAGTTAAATCCACCACAAAGGATAAGGAAGAATACTGAATAATGACTAAAGGGACAATACACTAGGAGGATAGAACCATATTAAATATTTGTGCACCCAATGACAGGGCTGCAAGATACATAAAACAAACTCTAACTGCATTGAAAAATGAGATAGACAGCTCCTCAGTAATAGCAGGAGACTTTAACACACCACATTCAGTGAAGGACAGGACATCCAGAAAGAAGCTCAATAAAGACACGGAAGATCTAAATGCCACAATCAACCATCTTGACCTCATAGACATATACAGAACACTCCACCCAACAGCAGTCAAGTATACTTTCTTTTCTAGTGCACATGGAACATTCTCTAGAATAGACCATGTATTAGGTCATAAAGCAAGACTTAGCAGAATCAAAAACATCGAAATATTACAAAACATCTTCTCTGACCATAAGGCCATAAAAGTAGAAATCAATAACAGAAAAAGCAGGGGAAAGAAATCAAACACTTGGAAACTGAACTATGCCCTGCTCAAAAAACACCGGGTTATAGGAGACATTAAGGATGGAATACAGGAATTCATAGAATCCAATGAGAACGAACACCCTTCCTATCAGAACCTTTGGTACACAGTGAAAGCAGTGCTCAGAGGCCAATTTATATCAATAAATGCACACATACAAAAAGAAGAAAGGGCCAAAATCAAAGAATTATCCCCATGAGCTGAACAAATAGAAAAAGAGCAACAAAAGAAACCCAAAGACACCAGAAGAATGCAAATAGTAAAAATTAAAGCAAAATTAAATGAAATAGAAAACAGAAAAAAAAATCAAAAGAATTAATAAGACCAAAAGCTCGTTCTTTGAAAAAATTAACAGAATTGATAAACCATTGGCCAAAATGACAAAAGAAATCCAGGAGACGAAGCAAATTACCCGAATAAGAAATGAGATATGCAATATTACAAGAGACCCAACTGAAAATAAAGAATCATATTGGATTACTATGAAAAATTGTACTCTAAGAAATTTGAAAATCTAGAAGAAATGGATGAATTCCTAGAAACACATTCCTTACCTAAACTAACACAAATAGAGGTAGAACAACTAAATAGACCCATAACAAAAGAAGAGATTGAAAAGGTAATCAAAAAACTCCCAACAACAAAAAAAAGCCCCAGACCAGACGGCTTCACTGCAGAGTTCTACCAGACATTCAGAGAAGGGATAACACCGCTACTACTAAAGGTATTTCAGAGCATAGAAAAGGACGGAATACTACCAAACTCATTCTATGAAGCCACCATATCCCTGATACCAAAACCAGGTAAAGACACCACAAAAAAAGAAAATTGCAGACATGTATCGCTCATGAACTTAGATGCAAAAATCCTCAACAAAATTCTGGCCAATAGAATTCAACAACATATCAAAAAAATAATTCAACATGACCAAGTGGGATTCATACCAGGTATGCAGGGATGGTTCAACATTACAAAAACAATTATGTAATTCACCATATAAACAAAACAAAAGACAAGAATCACATGATTTTATCAATTGATGCAGAAAAGGAATTTGACAAAGTTCAACACCCGTTCATGATAAAAACTCTCAGCAAAATAGGAATGGCAGGAAAATTCCTCAACATAATAAAGAGCATTTATACAAAGCCAATAGCCAGCATCATCCTAAAGGGAGAGAGTCTGAAAGCATTCCCATTGAGATCGGGAACCAGACAAGGATGCCCTTTATCACCACTCTTATTCAACATTGTGCTGGAGGTCCTAACCACAGCAGTTAGGCTAGATAAAGAAATAAAGGGCATCCAGATTGGCAGATCTCTATTTGCAGATGACATGATCTTGTACGCAGAAAACCCTAAAGAATCCTCAAAAAAACTACTGAAACTAATAGAAGAGTTCAGCAGATTATCAGGATACAAGATAAACATACAAAAATCAGTTGGATTCCTCTACACCAAAAAAAAAGAACACTGAAGAGGAAATCACCAAATCAAAACCATTTACATTAGCCCCCAAGAAGATAAAAATCCATAAGTCTTAGCAGAAATGTGAAAGACTTATACAAAGAAAACTACAAAACGCTTCTGCAAGAAACCAAAAGAGACCTCCATACATGGAAAAACATACCTTGCTCATGGATGGGAAGACTTAACATTGTAAAAATGTCTATTCTACCAAAAGCAATCTATAGATACAATGCAATTCTAATCCAAATCCCAATGACATTTTTTAATGAGATACAGAAACATATCACCAACTTCATATGGAATGAAAAGAGGCCCCGGATAAATAAAGCATTACTGAAAAAGAAGAACAAAGTAGGAGGCTTCACTCTACCTGATTTTAGAAACTGTTATACCACCACACTAGTCAAAACAGCCTGGTACTGGTGCAACAACGATACATAGATCAACGGAACAGAATTGAGAATCCAGGCATAAATCCATCCACATATGAACAGTTTATATTTGACAAAGGCTCAAAATCAGTTAAATGGGGAAAAGACAGTCTGTTTAACAAATGGTGCTGGCATAACTGGATATCAATCTGCCAAAAAATGAAACAAGACCCATACCTCACACCATGCATAAAAACTAACTCAAAATGGATCAAAGACCTAAATATAAAATCTAAAATGATAAAGATCATGGAAGAAAAGATAGGGACAATGTTAGGAGCCTTAATACATGGCATAAACAGTATACAAAACATTACTAACAATGCAGTAGAAAAACAAGATAACGGGGAGCTCCTAAAAATCAAACACCTATGCTCATCTGAAGACTTCACCAAAAGAGTAAAAAGATTACCTATAGACATGGAAAAAAGTTTTTAGCTATGACGTTTCCGATCAGTATCTGATCTCCAAAATCTACATGATACTGCAAAAACTCTACTACAAAAAGACAACCCAATTTAAAAAATGGACAAAGGATATGAACAGGCACTTCACTAAAGAAAACATTCAGGTAGCTAACAGATACATGAGGAAATGCTCATGATCATTAGCCATTAGAGAAATGCAAATCAAAACTACAGTGATATTCTATCTCACTCCAACAAGGCAGACGTTAATCCAAAAAACACAGGATAATAAATTTTGGTGAGGTTGTGGAGAGACTGGCACTCTTACACAATGCTGGTGGGAATGTACAATGGTACAACCACTGTGGAAATAGACTTGGCACTTCCTTAAAAAGCTAGAAATAGAACTACCATATGATACAGCAATCCCACTCCTTGGAATATAGCCTAGAGAAATAAGAGCCTTTATGCGAACAGATATATGCACACCCATGTCCATTGCAGCACTGTTTACAATAGCAAAAAGATGGGAGCAACCAAGGTGCCCACCAACGGATGAATGGATAAATAAATTATGGTATATTCACACAATGGAATACTACGCATCAATAAAGAACAGTGAGGAATCTGTGAAACATTTCATAACATGGAGGAACCTGGAAGGCATTATGCTGAGTGAAATTAGTTAGTTGCAAAAGGACAAATATTGTATAAGACCACTATTATAAGAACTGGAGAAATAGTTGAAACTGAGAAGAAAACACTCTTTTGTGTTAAGGCGGGGAGGGAGGGAGCGTGGGAGACTGGTATTCAGTAATTAGATAGTAGATAAGTACTACTTTAGGTGAAGGGAAAGACAACACACAATACAGGGGAGATCAGCACAATTGGACTAAACCAAAAGCAAAGAAGTTTCCTGAATAAGCTGAATGTTTCAAAGGCCAACGTAGCAGGGGCAGAGGTTTGGGGACCATGGTTTCAGGGAACATCTAAGTCAATTGGCATAATAAAATCTATTAAGAAAACATTTTGCATCCCACCTTGAAGAGTGGTGTCTGGGGTCTTAAACGCTAGCAAGCAGCCATCTAAGATGCATTAATGAGTCTCAACCCACCTGGATCAAAAGAGAATGAAGAACACCAAGGACACGATATAATTACGAGCCGAAGAGACAGAAAGGGTCACATGAACCAGAGACTACATCATCCTGAGACCAGAAGAACTAGATGGCGCCCAGCTACAACTGATGACTGCCCTGACAGGGAACACAACAGAGAACCCCTGAGGGAGCAGGAGAGCAGTGGGATACAGACCCCAAATTCTCATCAAAAGACCAGACTTAATTGCTTGACTGAGACTGGAAGAACCCCGGTGGTCATGGCCCCCAGACCTTCTGTTGGCCCAGGACAGGAACCATTCCCGAAGCCAGCTCTTCAGACATGGATTGGACTGGACAATGGGTTGGAAAGGGATGCTGGTAAGGAGTGAGCTTCTTGGATCAGGTGGACACTTGAGACTATGTTGGTATCTCCTGTCTGGAGGGGAGATGAGAGGGTAAGAGGGGGTTAGAAGCTGGTGAAATGGATATGAAAAGAGAGAGTGGAGGGAGGGAGGGAGCTGTATCATTAAAAAAAAAAAAAATTAGGGGGAGAGTAATTGGGAGAATGTAGCATGGTATGTATAAGTTTTTGTGTGAGAGGCTGACTTAATTTGTAAACTTTCACTTAAAGCACAATAAAAATTATAATAAATAAATAAATCTTGGTATATTCACACAGTGGAATACTACACATCGATAAAGAACAGTGATGAATCTGTGAAACATTTCATAACATGGAGGAACCTGGAAGGCATTACGCTGAGTGAAATTAGTCAGTTGCAAAAGGACAAATATTGTATAAGACCACTATTATAAGAATTCGAGAAATTGTTTAAACAGAGAAGAATATATTCTTTGATGGTTACGAGAGGTGGGAGAGAGGGAGGGAGGGAGACTGGTATTCACTAATTAGATAGTAGATAAGTACTACTTCAGGTGAAGGGAAAGACAACACACAATACAGAAGAGGTCAGCACAACTGGACTAAACCAAAAGCAAAGAAGTTTCCTGAATAAACTAAATGTTTTGAAGGCCAGCATAGCAAGGGCAGGGGTTTGGGGACCACAGTCTCAGGGGACATCTAAGTCAATTGGCATAATAAAATCTATTAAGAAAGCATTCTCCATCCCACTTGGGAGAGTGACATCTGGGGTATTAAAAGCTGGCAAGTGGCCATCTAAGATACATTAATTGGTCTCAACCCACCTGGAGCAAAGGAGAAAGAAGAACACCAAAGACACAAGGTAATTATGAGCCCAAGAGACAGAAAGGGCCACATAAACCAGAGACTACATCAGCCTGAGACCAGAAGAACTAGATGGTGCCTGGCCACAACTGATGACAGCCCTGACAAGGAACACAACAGAGAACACCTGAGGGAGCAGGAGAGCCATGGGATGCAGACCCCAAATTCTCATAAAAAGACCAGACTTAATGATCTGACTGAGACTAGAAGGACCCCAGAGGTCATGGTCCCCAGACCTTCTGTTAGCCCAAGACAGGAGCCATTCCCGAAACCAACTCTTCAGACAGGGATTGGACTGGATAGAAAATGATGCTGGTGAAGAATGAGCTTCTTGGATCAAGCAGACACATGGGACTATATTGGCATCTCCTGTCTGGAGAGGGGATGAGAGGGCAGAAGGGGTCAGAAGCTGGTGGAATGTACACGAAAGAGAATGGAGGGAAGGAGTGTGCTGTCTCATTAGGGGGAGAGCAATTAGGAGTATGTAACAAGGTGTATATAAATTTTTGTATGAGAGACTGACTTGATTTCTAAACTTTCAATTAAAGCACAATGAAAATTAAAGAAAATAAAATCAAAGAGATGAAGATAAATGTGAGGCCCTTGGAGATAGAGTGGCCACGATAAATCACTGCAGGGGCCTAAATGCCTCCATTCCTCTCCAGCTCCAAGATGATGAAAGCCCAGGCTTCTTCCCTTGAACTGTTGGACTTGAACTGGGTCCCTTAAAGAAGGCAAAGCCTTGGAAGGTCAGAGAAAAAGAAGAGTTAATGTTTGATACTCGCATGGTAGCATCTAAGTAAATGCAAAGCAAAATAGGTATTTTCTGATCTGGTAAAGAAGAGTTAATAGTTCCAGTCTCTAGATATGGCCCAGAGAAATAAAGCTGTAATAGGCATTATAGTAATAACTAAAATAGTTATGAGTATGAGAATGGCACCCTGCATGATGTAATATATGATTACATATATTAGCTCATTTGATTATCTCAATAATCATATGAGGGAAGAGAAGGAAGCTGGGAGAAAAGGAACAAACATAATGAACGCTAATTATGCACCAAGCACTGTATATAACAGTATCTCACTTCATTCTCAATTAGTGTTTCAATAATCCCATTATTCCCATTATACAGAAATGGAAAACAAGGATCAAAAGGGTTAAGTGGTTTGCTCAAGGCCACAGAGCCGTTAAGTGGACTGAGGTTGGGACTCAACTTTTGATTCTAAATATTTATGTACTGTCCACACTCGTAAAATAATGAGAGAATAATGCAAGCCAGTGTTAAATGAGACCCTGGATACATAAAGAGGTCATAGTGATGGGTAATCAAGATATTATTGTTACATGAGCCAGGAGCAGAATTTGGACCCCAGACAATAGGTCCAGGAGTTCAGAGAACTGTAGCCTGGGAAGAGTCAATGAAGGGAAGTCCCATGGCAGAAGCACGAACTGAACTGGGATCCTTGCACACCCAAGTCAGTTTTCCATGGAGACCAAACTCATTCTTCTGAGGCCCCTGAACCACTGTCATCCAAAGGTCACAGCAGGGTGTCCCTGCTACCACCACTAGCACAGCCACTCAGTATCATGCTCACAAACCAATTTCTATCCCCTGCATTCAGAGAGGCCAAAAATAAAATTTCAAGTGTGCAAGAAGACATACAAAGTTTAATTTTACAGTCTGTGTGTCCTGCCAGCCAACCCCTGCTGATTAGCAGAGTGAAATGATAAGCTCCAAATTATTACCCCCAGTCATTGAGTATGGAAGAGCAGCAAAGAGACACATGTCCGACTAAATTGTTGTTGTTGTTCTTAGGTGCCATTGAGTCAACTCCAACTCATAGAAAACCTACGTGTAACAAAACATTGCCCAGTCCTATGCCATCTTCATGATTATCAGTATGTTTGAGTCCATTGTTGTAGTTATTGTGTTGTTGCTGATGACGTGTCCAAAATAAGCAAGCCAAAGCCTCACCCATCCTCATTTCTAAAGAACATTCTGGTTGTATTTCTTCTAAGACTGATTTTGTTACGTCTTTATCTTAGCGATTTAAAAAAATGCTTGTTAGGATGAACTCTCTATTAGTAGCATATTTAGTTTGAAAACTCAGGTCATCATTCCTTATTTGGGCTGTGTCTGTAATAGAAAAACACCAGATGGGGAAAGGGTCAGCCAGTGATCCTGACAGTTTAATGACTGAATTAGCCAATATGGTTTGTTTGAGCTGATCTGATTTTGTATTTAAACATGTGGGGTGGGGGAAGGACAAGAGACAAGAGTATAAGTGGATCAAAAGACAGCTACTAAAAGTCACTAAGAACATGCCTAGAACAGCATTGGGATGGGCTGGAGAAAGTGGTCCTCTCCGGCTCTGAGCCACGTACGTCTACATGCACATCAGAATTGCACGTGGAGTCTTAAACAGCACTGATGCCTTGACCCCACCCTTGGAGATTCTGATTTAGTGGTCTGATATGGGACCAGCAATTAATATTATTTAAAAGTGCTTCAGGGACAGCCAGGGTTGAAAAACGCAGGTATAAATTCAATTCCACTCTCTCTGAAGCACCCCACCTCCTCTTCTCTTCCTCTTCCCCATGCCTGCCTTGGGAGGCCACCATATCCAGGAGGAGGTACATGGCAAAGCAGTGCCCAGGACCACTGCCCTCTGACTAGTAGAGTGACCAACAATCCTGCTTTTAAAACCAGAAGCCCAGCACCCCAGAAAACCTTCAACCCCAGGCAAACCAGGAGGTTGGTTATCCTACTTTCTGGGTTGCCAGCTCACCTGACCCTGACAGCCCCCAACCACCCATCAGAGCTCAGGAGCCTACTTCCTCCTCCACCTCTCCTGTCCATCCTCAGCCTCAACGATAGCCCCAGAACCCACCAGCCCCCAATGTGTTCCAGTTCTGGGCCTGCACCCCAGAATCAGCCAAGTCCCCCTGCTGCCGTGGCCTGTGGTATCCACTCATTTGAAAAGGGACAGAGGTAGGGCTGAGTGCCATCTGGTTGGCAGCCCCTGGGCTGATTTGCCCCATATCTGAAATTGCACTGTTGGTACTAATGTGCTCCTTCCTGTGATCCTGGGGCTCTAAATCCAGGAGCCATTTACTAAGCAGTGTTCGCATTTATTTGTGAAATTATATGAACCTTTATAGCACACTTACAAAGACAAATAAATCCCTGCTCGCATGGCCCAATTTGTTGTTCTAACCTGACACTTTCGTGTCATAATCACCTTTCTTTCAGCTGGTTATGGCCAAGGCTATTAGGGATTTATTAGAGGCATTTTATAATGTGCTTTACAAGATGTTGTTTGAGGCTGTGGCTTTGTTTATGGGAGAGGGAGGGAGGGATGGAGAAAAGAACCCGGAGAGGAGAAAGGAAGAGAGAGAGATGAGAGCAGGTAACAGAAGATGTTTTGTGCATCTGGAAGCATTATCTAGGGATGAGTTAATGGGAACTCTCTTTTTATTCCCACCCCCAGCCCCCACCGCTGCTCTCACCACTTGAAAAACTTTGATCTCTCACTTCTGCAATATTATTGATCTTCAGAGGCGGGGGAATAAAAAAAGATACAGACATCAAGGAGATTTTAAGATAAGACTGGGGATAATGGGACATCCTTTACAGCTGGTGAAATGTTAGAAAGCTTTGCTATAGATGTGAACTTTCTACCCTATGGCTCTTTCTACCAAAGAAGAGAAAAGGAAGAGAAACCAAATGGTAGGCAACATTTACCATAGCCTTGCAAACCCTTTCTGAAGGCTGAGAATTGCTCCTTTGGTGGTTTTTTCATCCTTTCCCAAGGAGGGTGTACAGTGAAGATAGTATAGGAAGTGCAAGTGAAGCGTCCTAGGATTCACTTCACTAACATTTAATGGAAACCTTGAAATGAGAAGCCAAGGTGGGCACGTCCTCATTTGCACCCTTGGGGAGCTCACCTTAGGAGGAAAGGAAGGAGGCATGTTTGCAAGCTAACTAGAATTCAGTGCTCTAGGTACTGTCATAGATACCTGTACAAAGACCTATGGTGCAAAAGTGGGAAAGACAGTCTCTGTGGATCAGGGGGAATCAGAAAAAGCCTCCACTCACCTTTAACTAGGCTTTAAGGGAAGAATAAAATTTTCTAAGGAGGAACAAGCTTTCATCATGTGCAAATGCTTAGAGATATTCATCCCATAAATAGTCATTTGACTTCATCGTGTGCCAGGGGCTTTTCTAGGGGCTGGAAGACAATGGTAAACAGGGCAGACAAGACCCCTCCTTTCATTACTATCAGACAAATAGAGTCCAGAGGCCTTTAGCTGAGACCTGGAGCCTAAGAAGGAGCCAACAGACAAAGGCCCAAGAAGGCACAGTAAGTCCAAAGGTTCTTTCTTCACAGCAGGAATGAGTTCATCATGGTTACAGAGTGGTTCCAAATAAGACTGAAAAGGTGGACAGGGGCCAGGTGACCATGGTAAGGAGTTTGGATTTTATTCTAAGTAAAAAGGGCATCATTGAAAGGGATTAGGCAAGGAAGCATCTGCAGTGTTAAAAGATCCTTGGCCCGGTGGCAACAAACACATCCAGTGCCCAGATTTTAGTTTCTAATTCAAGTCTCCAATAGAAGGAGCCAGGGCTCCTTGGAGAAATGGCTGATTCTAGGGCTGAGGTAGGGAATACCCAAGATGAGCGTGAAGCATCTCATAGTGCCAGACAGCAAGGAGGTGCTCAAAAAAATAAAGCCCCACATTGATGAAGTTATGCCAAAGGAGGACTCAATCCAACTGAAAGAGTTCTCAGTGGCCAAAGCTGGAAAAATTTGAGCAACAAATAGAAATGGATAACACAGTACTGGATTGTAACCCAAAGTATAAATAATATAAATAAATAAATGGAGAAGAGACAAATCTCCTCTATAAAAAAAACTCCAAATAACTTATGCAGACTCTTCCCCTTCCAGGAGATAGAGGGTAATTCCCTCCTCCTCCCATCTCTTGAGTGTGGGTTGTGCTTGGTGACTTGCATCCAAAGAGTTGAAGGTGGAAAGTGGGGAGAAAAAAGCCACTGTACAGTGGAGAAACCTGGCAAACACTACTTCAGCCAGGTAATCACATCAACAATGGTAAGTCACATTGACAATGTATACCCCTTTGATATGATGTGATGACAATGGCACTTTAGCTATGTGGTCTTCCTCCCCATAAGCCATAACTCCAGCCTAAAAAAGAGAAAAACATTAACAACAACTAAAATTAAGAAGCATTCTACAAAATATCTGACCTGTACTCCTCAGACTTGTCAAGTCATCAATATTAAGGAAAATCTGAGAAACTGCCACAGTTCTGAGGAGACTAAAGAAACATAATGATTACATGTAATGTGGTATCCTGAATGGGATCCTGGAATAGGGAAAGGACATTAGGAAAAAACTAGTGAAATCTGAATAAAGCGTGGAGTTTAGTCAACAATAATGTTCTAACGTTGGTTGCTTAGTTGTGACAAACATACCGTAGTAACATGCTTAAAAACCACTGGGTAATAGAAAAAATCAGAGATGGAATCAAAAAAATTCCTAGAATCAAACAAGAATGAAAACACATCATACCAAAACCTTTGGGACACAGCTAAAGCAGTCCTCAGAGGTCGATTTATAGCAATAGATGCACCCATAAAAAAAGAAGAAAGGGGAAAAATCAAAAGATTAGCTACACAACTTGAATAAATAGAAAGAGAACAGCAGAAGAAGCCCACGGTCACCAGAAAAAAAGGAAACAATAAAGATATGAGCAGAAATAAATTAAATAGAGAATAGAAAAACAATAGAAAGAATTAACAAAACCAAAAAGTTGGTTCTTTGAAAGGATAAACAATATCGACAAACCACTGGCCAAACAGACAAAAGAAAAACAGGAGAAGATGGAAATAACCCGAATACAATATGAAATGAAGGGCATTACAACAGATTTAACTGAAATAAAAAAGATCATAACAGAGTATTATGAAAAACTACACTCCAACAAATTTGAAAACCTAGAGGAATGGACAAATTTCTACAAACATACTGCCTACCCAAACTAACACAAAATGATGTTGAAAATCTGAACAGACCCATAAAAAGAGAAGAGATTGAAAAGGTAATTTTAAAAAACTCGCAACCAAAAAAAGCCCTGGCCCAGATGGCTTCACTAGAAAATTCTACTAAACATTCAGAGAAGAGCTTACACCAGTACTACTCAAACTACTTCAAAACATAGAAAAGGAAGCAATACTTCTGAACTCATTCTATGAAGCCAGCATAACCCTGATACCAAAAGCAGGCAAAGACACAACAAAAAAAAATTACAGACCAATATCTCCCATGAATATACATGCAAAAATTCTCAACAAAATTCTAGCCAACAGAATTCAGCATCATATCAAAAAGATTAACACACCACAACCAAGTAGCATTCATACCAGCTATGCAAGGATGGTTCAACATTAGAAAATCAACGTAATCTCCCACATAAGTAAAGGGAAAGAAAAGAATCACAGGATCATCTCAACTGACACACAAAAGGCATTCAACAAAGTCCAAACACCTATTCCTGATAAAAACTCTCAATAAAATAGGTATAGAAGGGAAATTTCTCAACATAATAAAGGGCATCTACGCAAAACCAACAGCCAACGTCATTCTTAATGGAGAGAGGCTGAAAACATTCCCCTTGAGAACAGAAACAAGACTAGAATGCCCGTTATCACCACTCCTATTTAACATTGTGCCGGAAGTTCTAGCTAGAGCAATAAGGCAAGGAAAAGAAATAAAAGGCATCCAAACTGGTAATAAAGAAGTTAAACTGTCCCTATTTGTGGATGATATGATACTATACATAGAAAACCCAAAAGGCTCCCTGAGAAAACTACTAGAACTAAAAGAAAGATTCAACAGAGAAGCAGGAGACAAGATAAACATACAAAAATCAGTTTGATTCCTACACACCGACAAAGAGAACAACAAAAAGGAAATTAGGAAAACAATAACATTTATAGTAACCCTTAAAAAAGTAAATACTTAGGAGTAAATCTAACCAGGGATGTAAAGGGGATGTAAAAGACCTATACAAAGGAAACTACAAAACACTACTATGAGAAACCAGAAGAGATTTACATAAATGCAAAAACATACCGTGCTCATGGATAGGTAGACTCAACATTGTGAAAATGATAATTCTGCCCAAAACGATTTACAAATACAATGCAATCCCGATTCAAATACCAACAACATTCTTTAAAGAGATGGAAAATCTTATCATTAACTTTATATGGAAAGGGAAGAAGCCCAGGATAAGTAAAGCACTATTGAAGAAGAAGAATAAAGTAGGAGGACTCGCACTACCTGACCTCAGAACCTACTGTACAGCTATGGTAGTCAAAATAGCCTGGTACTGGTACAAGGACAGATACATTGACCAATGGAACAGAATTGAGAACCCAGATCTAAAACCATCCACCTACGGTCACCTGATCTTCGACAAGGGTCCAAGGCTCATCAAAGAGGGAAAAGGCAGTCTTTTTAACAAATGGTGCCGGCAAAACTGAATGTCCATCTGCCAAAAAAATGAAACAGAACACCTACCTCACACCACACACAAAAACTAATTCAAAATATATCAAAGACCTAAATATAAAGCTCAAAACTATGAAGTCCATAGAAGAAAAAATAGGATCAATGCTAGAGGCCCTAATACATGGCATTAACAGGATACAAACCACAAAGAACAACACACAAACTCCAGAAGATAAGCTAGAAAACTGGGATCTTCTAAAAATTAAACACTTATATTCACCAAAAGAGTAAAAAGAGAACCTACAGACTGGAAAAAAATTTTTGATTATTACAAATCAGACACAGTTCTAATCTCTAAAATCTACAGGAAAATCCAACACCTCTACAACAAAAATGTAAATAATCCAATTAAAAAATGGGCAAAGGAAATGAACAGACACTTTACCAAAGAAGACATTAAAGCGGCTAACAGACACGAAGAAATGCTCGTGATCACTAGCAACTAGAGAAATGCAAATCAAAACCACAAAGGATACCATCTCACCCTGACATTACTGACATGAATAAAAAAAAAAAAAAAAACAGGAAATAACAAATGTTGGAGAGGCTGCAGGGAGATGGAACTCTTATGCACTACTGGCGGGAATGCAAAATGATACAACCATTTTGGAAAATGATATGGCGCTTCCTTAGAAAGCTAGAAATAGAAATATGATTTGATCCAGCAATCCCACTCCTAGGAACATATCCTAGAGAAATAAGAGTAGTCACACGAATAGACATATGCACACCCATGTTCACTGCAGCACTGTTCACAATAGCAAAAAGATGGAAACAACCTAGATGCCCATCAACAGATGAATGGATAAACAAGCTTTGGTACATATGCATAATGGAGCATTACTCAATGATAAAGAACAACGATGAATCTGTAAAGCATCTCATAACATGGATGAATCTGGAGGCCATTATGGTAAGTGAAATAAGTCAGTCACAAAAGGACAAATATTACACAAGACCACTGCTGTAAAAACTCATGGAAAGCTTTATACACAAAAAGAAAAAATCTTTGATGGTTATGAGAGAGGGGAGGGACAGGTCTGGAAAAACCCCAAATAGACAATAGATAAGTGGAAACTTTGATGAAGGGTAAGACAGTACACACTACTGGGGAAGCCAGCACAACTTGTACAAGGCAAGGTTATGGAAGCTCTATCTACACATTCAAACTTCCTGAGGGACCAAATTGCTGGGCTGAGGGCTATGGGGACCATAGTCTCAGGGAAAATCTAGCTCATTTGGCATAACACTGTTTATAAAGAAAATGTTCCACATTCCACTTTGATGAGTAGCGTCTGGGGTCTTAAAAGCTTGTGAGATACTCCATGCCATCTCACCTTGTCTTACCGTGTCTGAAGCAAGGGAGACTGAAGAAAACCAAAGATGCAAGGGAAAGATGAGTCCAAAGGACTAATGGGCCACAACTACCAGGGTCTCCACCAGACTGAGTCCAGTACAACTAGATGGTGCCCGGCTACCACCACTGACTGCTCTGACAGGGATCACAACAGAGGGCCCCAGACAGAGCTGGAGAAAAATGTAGAACAAAATCTTAACTCACACACAAAAAAGACCAGACTTACTGGCCTGACAGAGACTGGAGAAACCCTGAGAGTATGGCCCCCAGACACCCTTGTAGCTCAGTAATGTAGTCACTCCCGAGGTTCACTCTGCAGCCAAAGATTGGACAGGCCCATAAAACAAAACCAGACAAAAGGGGCACATGGGCCCAAAGGCAAGGACTAGAAGGCGAGAGGGGACAGGAAAGCTGGTAATAGGAAAACCAAGGTCAAGAAGGGACAGTGCTGACATGTCATGGGGTTGTTAACCAATGACATAAAACAATATGTGTCCTAACTCTTTAATGAGAAGCTAGTTTGTTCTGTAAACCTTCATCTAAAGTACAATTTAAAAAAAAAAAAAAAAAAGCCCTTGTGTTGCTGTTGTGGGGAGGAAGAGTGGGAGCTAAGGGAGCAGTTATGAGGAGTAGTGGTGACAGTGAAGACAGAGAGAAGTGGGCGGATATGGGATGAGTCCCGAAGGCAGCAATGACAAGACTTGTTGATGGTCTGTATGCGAAGAGTGGAGAAGAGGGAGGAACAAGAGGAACTGCGAGGTGTTTGGCTTAAACAACCAGGGAGGAACAGGTTGGAGGGTGTGGGCAGGAAACAGGAATCCAGTTCAGGGCTTGTTAAGGTTGAGATACTTCTTAAATATCCAAATCGAGGTGTTAAGCAAGCATTTGGATGGACAAATCTGGAGCTCAGGAAGAGGATGAATCCGAAAATACAGAGGTCTACCAGTATCTGTATTGTATTTAAAGCGACAAAAATAATGGATTTTTCAAGCAAATATTCTCTGAGCACCTACTGTTTGCTAATACTGTTCCAGGTGCTGGAGTTATAGCAATGAGCAAAGCAAGCAAAGTGGAGGAGGCAATCAACAAATAAACAGACGGATGCTGTAGGGTTAGGCTGTGATAAGTGCTATGAAGACAATAAAATAGGATGAAGGACAGAGAGAAATAGGGGCTGCGAGTTTAGATAGTGATCAAATGGTTAATGCACTTGGATGGGGAAAATTCTCTAAGGAGAGAACATTTGAGCAGAGACTTGGACAGTGTGTGAAAATGAACCACATGTATATCTGGGGCAAGAGCATTCCCAGATTCCCGGCAGAGGGGACAAGTGCAGAGCCCTGATAGAGGGAGGTGATTAAGACAGGAGCTGATAGAACATGGTCATGTGCCAACAGGGGAGCCTTCCTAGAGAAGGAGAAACTGGTGATTCAGAAAAAGGCACCACAGGAGGAGCGAAGTCCTGAGACCCCCCAGAGCACCATCAGGGAGCTGGCCTTTGAGAGGAGCAAGGAGGGAGGACAGAGCATGTGGGTACCGACTGGCAGGCTTGCAGGTTTGGAGGTAGAAGGCAAGAACAGTTTCTGGGCCAAATGGGGGCACGATTTGTTTTAAAAGGATAGCCTGTGATCAGTTAGAAGGGAGATTAGAGGGCAGGTAGAAGGCCACTGTTCAAGAGTGAGGTCACAAGGTCCTGAGCTGAGGCGAGGAGAGTTGCATTAGTTTCCTATTGCCACTATAACAAATTTCCACTATAACAAATTTCCACACACTTAGTGGCTGAAAACAACACAAGCTGTTGTTGTCTTATCTTACACTTCTGGAGATTAGAAGTTCAAAAAGGTCTCACTGGGCTAAAATCAAGGTGTTGGCAGAACTGAGTTCCTTCTGGAGGCTCTAGGTGAGAATTTGTTTCCTTGCATTTCCCAGCCTTTAGAGGCCACCTGCTTGACTCATGGCCCCTTTCCAGCTTCCAAGCCAGCAGCAAAGCATCTTCAAATCTCTCTTGATCTATGACTCTTCTGCTTCCCTCTTCCACCTTTAAGGAACCATTGTGATTATATTGGGCATGCCTTAGTTAACTAGTGCTGCTATAACAGAAACACCCCAAGTGGTTGTATTTTGAGTGCCTTCCTACCCGGGGCCTCATCCTCCAGTGCTATATTAGACAATATTCTGTTGTGATCCATAGGGTTGACATTGGCTGATTTTGGAAGTAGGGAGCCCTGGTGGTGCAATGGTTAAGTGCTTGGCTGCTAACTGGAAGGTCTCCAGTTTGAACCCACCAGCTGCTTCCTAGGAGAAAGATGTGGCAGTCAGCTTCTGTAAAGACCCTTGGAAATCCTATGGAGCAGTTCTACTCTGTCCTATAGGGTCACTATGAGTCAGAACCAACTCGACAGCAATGAGTTTTTTGGTAATTTCCAAAGTAGATCTCCAAACCTTTCTTCCTAGTCTGTCTTAGTCAGGAAGCTCCACTGAAACCTGTGCACCATGGGTGACCCTGCCAGTGTGTGAAATACCGGTGGCATAGCTTCCAGTATCACAGCAACAGGCAAGCCACCAAAGTAGTACAAACGGACAGACAGGTAATGGTTCAGCTTCTCGAGCCCTGGGCATTTCTTGACATTCCTTGGCTTATAGACAGATCCTCACTTGCTGTCTTCCTTTGTGTGTATGACTCTCTTTCCCTGTCTGTTCTTCTCTTTGTAAAATACCACTCAGAAGAGACCTAGGGCCTACGCTACTGGTATGACTTCGTTGACTTAACCGATAACATTTGAAAGGAAAACCCTATTTCCCCAAACAAGGTCACATTCACAGGTACTGGGGTAAAGACTTCAACATATCTTTTTTTTGGGGGGGGGGCGGGGAGGACACAATTTAATCCATAACAGAGTGCCAACCACAATTTCTGCTAGCCAGAGGAGACCAATAAACAGTCAATTATTGGAGCCCTGGTGGTGCAGTGGTTAAGAGCTTGGCTGCTAACCAAAAGGTCAGCAGTTTGAATCCACCAGCTGCCCCCTGAGAACCCATGGGGCAGTTCAACTGTCCTATAGGGTCACTATAAGTAGAAATTGACTCAATGGCAGTGAGGTTTTTTTCAGTTTTATAGCAATTACTAGTGAATGATTCAATTGGGTAGTTGGGACAAGGGGAAGGAGGCAAAAAAAAAAAAAGTTTGGTTACTAGACTGAGTGAGTGGCTAGACAGATGAATCACAGGGGGCACTGGAGGGAGAGCCAACAGGGAAAGGGTAGGCAGAAAGTGTCATGTTCCTCATGTTGAGGTACCACCAGAGGGACCCCCAAGGAACCACATGCTACTGTGTCACCTTGGACGAGTTACTCTGTGCTCTTTTGCCTCTTCCTTGGAGTCTCACCTCAGAGGATTATGAAGTTTAAAGGAAATAATCCTTGTCAACACAGAGCACAGTGCCTTGTCCATAGTAAACACTTGATAAACATTGTTGTTGTAGGGTGCCATTGAGTCTGTTTTCACTCATAATGACCCCATGTGATAGAGTAGAACTTCCACCATAGGATTTTCTATGCTGTAATCTTTACAGAACCAGATTGCCAGCTCTTTCTCCCACAGAACTGCTAGGTGGGTCTGAATTACCATCCTTTCAGCTAGCAGCCAAGTGCCTGACCATTTGCACCATCAGGGCTCTTTTGATAAACATTAGTCACATGTATTATTATCCAAGTAGTAGTTAAGTGTTAACTCACTGTGGAGCACAGAAGCATTCGAGCTAGAGCCTGGGGAAGCATGAGAACGCAGGTACAATAGGACAACCACCAGATGGGCTCTGTGCTCCTGTTTGTCTTCACAGCACAGGTTGCTGCTTACTATGTGGAAGAAGCAGGGCACCAGGGTGGGCAGGGACGGGGCACTGGAGCCTTCCAGGACACTCAACCCAGGGTCACCTCCTCCAGGAAGCCAGGTGGGTTGAGTGCCCCTTCTCTGTCCTCACACAGTCCGGTATGCATGAGCTCATTGGACAATTCCAAGGCATTACAATTGTTGCTGCATCTGTGTCTTCTTCAAGAATCTCTGGGAGGAGCAGAAGTTCAAGAATGGCCTTAGGATTTCATAAGACAGTGAGATGCTTCTGATCAGATAGAGGTAAGCTCCATTTTTTCTGCAGGTCAGTGACTTTCAATAATTCTCTACAGATTTAGCACCTGGTTAAAACTCCCCAAGGGCAAACACTGGGCCTCATTCATCTCTGTGTACCAAGAACCTAGTACTGGACGGCATTATTAGGGGTTCACAGGCAGGAAAATAAGGGGGGAGGGAGGGAGGAGGAAGGAAAGGGAGGAATGAGGAAACAAAATTTGTGTGAACTCTCTCAGCTGGAGGGAAGCATTTCAAGGCCCCCAATTGTTATACATAAACTGTATAGGGTCTGTTCCCTCTGTTCATTTGTCGTGCTTTTGGGTGCAGATGAGTAGGTATCTTGGCACCACAGAGCTGCAGTGGCCAAGTCAGAGTCAAAAGGGGTCCAAGACTGAACCCCCAACCCAGGCCAGTCTCTGCACCATGTTCCAGCTGGGAAGTATCCTGAGTCTTAGCCAGAGGCATCGAGTGCAGAAAGGGGCACAGAGACCAGGCCCACTGCAGAAGCCACAAGAAGCCCACTCTGCCATGTCACCCACCTGAGGCAGTATCGACCCCCAAGGCCAGCAGATCAGCCACGGCTAGTCCATCTGGACCTGGAACCAGCCAGGGGCAGCATGGCTGTTTTTTCCACGAACCACCAAGGTTTAGTCTCTTGCTTATCGATGTCGTGTTTCTCATTATTATCATTACTGCAATTTTTAGCTTTCCTCATCCTCTTCTCGGAAATGATGTCCCAGGGAGACATTTTTACATTAATCAGATGGCCAGATCAGCAGAGAACCCGAACAAGCCATTGAACTGCTGCAAAACAGATCATCCCCCTACCTGATTGGAAGATTCTGGTCATCTCCCAAATCTCGGAGGCCATCCCTGACCCTCCCCAAATGCTCCCCTCACAAGGCTGCCTGTCCTGGAGTGGGGTGATGCTCCATGCCTTTTCTAAAGAACTTCCACACTAATTCTCAGAGTTACAAACTCATTCCTGCTCGAGCCCTGTGACGTAAATGAACCAAACTCTTGGACCGCCATTTAACAGGTGAGGAAGCTAAGGCATTAGGTGATGTCATCGTTGTGAAAGATTCAGTACCTAGACAAATCAACAAAATGAGCATTTTTTCTCCTCCATGGCTCCCCACTCACTATGAGTCATCCTCCTCCCTTTCCTCTATCCTGCCCTGGGAGTCACCTCCCACCCAAATAGAATCCCAGGTAACGTCCATGCCTACTCTGGGAGGTCCTAAATCGGTGATCCCAAACCTCTTGAAAAATGTATGCCCAATTGGTTATTTGGTTATGGCTTTCCAAATTAAAAAAGGTTAAGAACTATTACCCAGACCCTATAGGGAATGTACTCCACTGGCCACAGTGATCTTTTTCTGGGTGGACCCTGAGTCCCTGGCCCAGACAATCACAGTCAGCCATCCTTAAATGTGACAAATCAAACCAGTATCATTCAGGCCCTAGGGTTGCTCTGGGTTCCACGTAGCTGGGTCTTCCCCGGTAGCAGTGCAGGGGCCTATCTATGGAAAATAGTACCTATGGTGACTAGTTTTAAACTGCTGAATGATCTCTGAGAGGTGGCAATGGAAAATGCAATGGCCAATAGGAACTGCTCTTTGGAGCCCCTCCTCAAGTGGCGCCCCGGATACGGGCCCATCTGCCATAACTTAGTTACACCTCTGTGCAGTGGATGGGAAGAGGATACAGTAAAGTCCTGACACCCATGTGCACACGGTCACCACAAAAATCAGAAATATGTAGGCTTATTTACATATTAAGTCTCTAGCTGTCCGACCGGAAGAGCACTATCCTTCCCCCTCTCCAGGCGGAAAGCTGCCCTGTTGACATTAGTTTTCCTTCCTAGGCCTAACTTTTATCACCATTTTATCTTGATTTTTTTCTGGATTAGCAAGGGGTGGATCCCTGGGTGGTGCAAATAGTTAAGCGCTCAGCTACTAACCAAAAGGATGGCAGATCGAACCCATCCAGAGGTTTCTCCAAAGAAAGGCCTGGCGACCTACTTCCAAAAGCTCACAGCCTCAAAAATCCTAGGAAGCACAGTTTCACTCTGACACATGGGGTCTCCATCTGTCGGAAGTGACTTGACGGCAACGGGTGGTGGTGGGCAGCGGGGACCAGAAGGGGAGCTGCAGAGCAGGATACAGGAGATACAATGTGATTTATTCTGGGTCCTACTCATCATCTCCCACCATGGGCCTTCCAAAAGCCAGAGTACCCAGTAAAAAACATACCCCCTACCTACTCTCAGACACCATGTGTGCTTAAGGACACAACAATTCAGCCAGTGGTGCCTGTCTCTGCCCTGGTGTGTTATTGTCTCCCCTACGGAAGCCCCACAGCCTACAGGAGACACAGTTGTGAACACACTCCCAGGGTTGGCTCACTACATCTGGCACCTCCTGCCCAACCGCCTGGCTGGGACGGGCAGGAGCAGCCACACACACGCATGGAGATGGCCTAGCAGAGCCAGCCTGGCTCCCCTGAAAGCTGCAGCCACTTACATAGGCACCGTGGTTCAAGACTCCCCAGGGGCCCTGCTGTCTGAGCATCTTTGTCTCCCCGTTCTCTGCCAGCTAATTCATGAAACCTTTTCTTAATTCTTTACTTTAGCATAAAGTTCTGCTCAAATGCTCATCTTGCTTGCTTTCTTTATGAAACAAGGCATCTTCTTCTTAGGCTGAGAAAGTGTTGGCTCCAAAATGCCTGAGTGGTTACCCTGTGTTTTCCATACCTGCATGGGTCTGGGCTGGTTGTAAGGTTGGAGGAATGAGAAGTGTGTTGTGACTGTCGAGAGCAAGACCAGGCGGTAGGAGCATCCTCAGCCAAACTGGGAAGAGGAGCATGCGCCTCTGGTCCCTGGCCTTCCCATTCATGCCTTTTCCTCCCTGGACAGGCCCCTTCCTACCCAGGCATCAGGATCAGAGATGCAGGATGTTTGTATGTAACAAAATCCAATCAGGTAATAATAACTGTCTTTGGATTTTTTTTTTTTTTTTTTGGATAGTGAGCTGCACATCAATACTGCAGAATGCATGATATAATTGCACAGTGTGTTTAATTATGGAGTACAGTGATGACAGTAATGGGATTAATTAACCTGGAAAACACTGAACACAAAGGGATCTGTGGCAGCTAAACAGACCCTGGAGCCCAGGGAGGATGGAGACTGCTGGCCTGTGTCACTGACAAGGAGCCTCTGGCCATGATGGGCTGCAGCTGCCCTCACAGAGGGGTGATATGTCCACAATCAGTTCCTAGAGAAATTCTTTTGGCCTCTTGGCTGGAAATGCCAAGAGCTCAGGGTCCCTAAGTTGGAGCCTCTCTTGTAAAGGATCCAGTAAATATGGGAGGAGAACTGGAAACTTGCCAGGAAATAAGCCAAGAAAGATGACTGGGCCAATTACCCCTTTGTGTCCCTGGCATTGCTCATGGTACCCCAACAAAGGCCAGAGACACAGTCCCACGCTCCACATTTTGGTGATGAAAGAACCAGCTTCCTGCTGAACACTGAAATCCTGCATGAGGACCACGATGAAGCTATCCCCCTTTCCTCCCAAGCGGCTTGAAGGAATGAAGCTGGATTGATCTGGTTACGATGACTAGCTCGTACAGCACTACACTCCCCCTGGTCACTGCTGGGGGCAGGGAGGGAGAGGAGGCACTGCCAGCAGTGCCGGTGATATTCTCTTGGCCTGGCATGCCAGACACGTGGAGGCAGGGCAGGAGACAGACTGCTGCTCAGTCCCCAGTGCTCAGCCCAGCCAGGTAGCCACCTCCAATCTCTTCAACATTCTTGTCTCCCCAAGCCACATGCAAAGACCAGAAGTCTAAAGGGGTCCTGACCTGAGCAGTCACCTTGGCTCCCCTTTTCCATCAAGGACAGACCATGTCTACTCTCCCTTCTCCAGAAAGTCTTCCTCTGACCAAGGGCAGCTCCCACAGAACTGCTCTGGGACACCCTGCTGCTCCAGCACTTGTCACATGTCACATGCCACCTGGAAATGGAACTCAACTGTTTCATGTGTGACAAGGATATTTCCCAACTAGAGAGCTGTCTCCTAAAGATAGGGGCTACGTCTTCTGCCCCTCCAATAGTCTGGAGCACATCATAGGCTTTCACTCAATCCTTATCAAATGAATGAATTATAAATAAAATGCCATTAGTGGGTTGCCTGTTATGGTCACTTTCATTTAATCCTCTAAACAACCCTGGAAAGTAGACATTATTATGCCTCTTTACACATATTTTTTTACACATAAGGAACCAAGAAGCAGAGAAATTAATTAATTTGTTTAAGGTAATACAACTGGAAAAGGATGGGCCTGGAACTTGAACTCAGCTATTTCTGATTCCACAGCACCCTTTTTTCACTGCATCCTGTTGTGAGAAATATTGTTTTACTTGCAATTTCTGCTCCTATATACTAGGAATATAACATCTAACAATATACACAGTTAGAACACATTCTACTACACCAAAAATGTGGTGAGCCACGGAAATAATGAGTTTGTAGGCTGGCTCTTTTCTCCAAGTTCAGAGAGGCTCCCGATGTGTGTTCCAGTCAAGGTAATGCTAGTTGCTATAACAAATATATCCCAAATCTCGCTGCCTCGTTCTTTTCCTCTTAAAGTCCAGTTGGCAGGTGATGTGGGGAACTCTACACTGCACAGTCACTTAACGACTCAGGCTAACAAAGGGGCCTCTATGTTCAATGTATGGCCCTGATGGTTGACATTCAGCCAGAGAGAGAAAGGAGGAGAGTGCAGAAATTACATGGGAAGCTTTTAGGAGCCAGGCATGGAACCGGTAAAAATCACTGCTGCTCACACTGCATTGGCCAGAAGTCAGCCACACGTTCTCGGGAAATGTAGCTCCTGCTTGGGCAGCTACTTCCCAGTAGTAGCTCTCAACTAGGCAAGGGTGGGATGGCACTTTGGTAGACATCTAGCCATCTCTGCCACACTCATGTGGCATTATCTCATATAAAAAGGCAGAAGACTTGGCCCTGTCCTCCTGGAGTTCTAAATGTAGGAGAGGTGGGGCAGTGACTTAGAGCAGAGGAAAAGAGAGCATGTATTATGCATCTATCGTGTGATAGGAATGTTGGCATAGGAAGTAGTGTTTTATAAAGACTAAGGGTGTGGGTGCTGGAGTCAGACAGCCTGGGTTTGAATCCCAGCTCTGCTGCTTACTAACGGGTTGCTTAAACTCCCTAAATCTCAGGGTTTTTCCCCACAGCTATAAAATTTGGCTAATAGGAACACCTAGTCCACAGGGTTGTTGCAAAAATGAAATGATCTACGTAAAGTTCCGCCTGGTTCATAGTAAGCACTCAATAATGTTAATCATTATTATAACACATTTTACCTTACTTAATTTAATCCCACAACAATCTAACATAATAGGTATGATAGGCTGAAAGAAGTTAAGTATGTTGGTCAAGGTCATACACTACTCTCTTAGGGTTCTCTAGAGAACAGAACCAGTGATAGAGAGAAAGAGAGAGATTGATTTACTTCAAGAGGTTGGCTAATGCAGTTGTGGGGGTGGGCAAATCCAAAACCCATAGGTCACACAGCATGCTGGAGACTTTGGAAAGTTTTTGTCCCAGGATCTGTAGGTCAGACAAAAGAAAGACTGTAGAGTAGAGAGAGAGAGAGCAAATTCTGCCAAAATATCTATTTGCAGTCTGGAGGCAGAACATACCCTAAAGATACTTCCTTTTCAACTGATTGATTATATTACATAGATTACATTGTGGAAGAGGACTACATCACATTGCATTACATTATGAGATAGCAACTAGTCTAGTGTTTGGCCAAACCACTGGGAACCAGAGGCTAGCCAAGTTGACACATAAAATTAACCATCACAACCGCTAAGTGATAAAATTGGAAATCCTTCCCATATCTATGTGATTTATAAGAAACCAAGTGTGTTCTGGAATTTCTGATACGTACAAAGATGTTTGGTGATCTCAGGGAGGCGTTAGGGAGACTGGGTGGAGGCAGAAGGAAAGAAGAAGGAGAGTCTTGAAGGAGTATTTCCTCTGAAGAACCAGAAGTCTACACTAGAACTAAGGTAAGATCAGAAAGCGCTGACCAATGCCTTTACCCATGAGGCACAGACTAAGGGATGGGAGAAGAGGAAAGCAGCAAAGGCAGACAGTTTAGAAGTCACTGGAAAGATAACAAGTGGAGCATATATGGTAAGCACATTTCTCAACTAGGGAGCTGTCTTCTAAGGGTGGGGATTGTGTCTTCTATCCCTCCAAAAGTTTGGAGCACATCATAGGTTTTCATTCAACCCTAATCAAAGGAGTGAACTATAAATAAATTGCCATTAGCTCTCTTAGCTCCTCTACCGATCGGCGCCCCTGGCCCTCTGAATACTGGACCCCTCCTCCCCAGACACCAGAGCTCCTCTCCCAGCAATGCATTATCTGCTTACCAGGAAGACGGTACTTACTGTACCTACTGTTGTTGATTATGAAATTTGATTAAATGCCATGCAAAGTAGTAAACCGTAAGTGTGAAAAGGAAGTTGATGATACTAAGTACACAATATTGAATGCTTTGGAAAGACTTGATAAAGACACGTCATTAAAAATGTTGCAAATAAGGTGTGGGTAAGACAACTAGAAGAGACCAGAACCACAGTTTGGGGAACAGTGTAGAAGGGATCATAATCATACGAAATCTAGAATTCTCCGTTTATATTTCTTTGTAAGTCTCTTGAAGTTCTTACTCTACTTTAAAGAAACCCAAACTAGAATTCTTGGATGATTTTGGATGACGCACTGAAAGACGAATGCAAGAAAGATGGTTTGTGCAGAAAGATGAAGGGGAACTCTAATTAGCAGGCCCATACTCAAAGAACAGGCTTTCGCTCTTCATCAAAAGGCTGGCAAATAAATACACATTTACACATTTTTAATTAAGTAAAACACTTAAGAGTTGAACTTTTTTTTTTTTTTTTTTGCAATACGCCTGTTCTGCAGTCTTTCTGGATTCACTGCCCGTGCCAGTTACGTTAGATGGTTATGTACTTGTACTGAAGGCTGCCAGTAGGCTCCAAGGAAGAAACATGGGCCCAGAGAAGCCTGCCCCATCCCTACCACTTGTGATTTTTCTGTAATGTAGAGCATTCTGGGAGCCTGGTGACCACATCCATGGCCCTGATGACAGGCCCAACAAGGGATCCACCCTGGGGCCCTCTTGTCATGTGACTTTCCTGTAAGTGCCACAAGCTTTCAAAGGATAATCTCCCCTCTCAAATATCCTCTCATCAAATATCTTTCCTTCTACTTAAAACCAGTTGCCATTGAGTCATTTCCAATTCATGGTGATCCATGTGTGTCAGAGTAGAACTGTGTTCCATAGGGTTTTCAGTGACTTAATTTTTTGGAAGTAGGCCAGGCATTTCTTCTGAAGTGCATCTGGGGCTCCTTTAACTGCCAACTTTTCAGTCAGCAGCCGAGCACATTAACCATTTACACCGCGCAGGGAGTCCTTCCTTCTACTTATTACCTCTTACATGTCCTTTGCTTCATGCCTAGCACAGCCACAGGGCACGAGATGCTACCTTCTTCTGTGTTCTCTGCTGGATCCCAGGCCAGTGCCATATGTGCAGTAACACATAAACCCTCGTTCTTTCATTTCCTCATGTGTTCCACAAACATTTATTTACCGTCTGTTTTGTTCAGGGATTATATGTGAAATGAATAAGGCCATCTCTGCCCACTATCAAGTAGAGGAGACCTAAAAAGATTATAAATACAATGCAATCAGTGCTGAAATAGATGCTAAGTGAATAGAGAGGAAAGAATAATTCAGCTATTGATAGGTTAATGTCAAACTCACAGCTATAAAAAAAATGACCATATATACTCTCACGCGTGTGCACGTGCACGCATTGACACACACGCACACACACACTTACACACACTATTCTTCAAATCCTGGAGCAGCTCTCAACAGGCCATAGTCTGCTTAAGAGCAGAGAACTCTAAACCTAAAAAGAAAATGAAGTCTAAAACCTGGTTGCTGGGTCAGGAAATGCCTCCCTCTAGCACAATAGTTACCTGAGATGCAAGCAGAGCTGTGTCCTGTAAACCCACCAAGAGGTAGCCCTACCCAGCCTCCAGCATGACTCTTCCAGCAATGTTTATGCATGCGATCAAGGAGTTTCCATGAATCCCATCAGGAAACCCTTTGCAAGGCCAGCCCCACCAAAAAACACCAATCTGACCATGTCATTCATCTGCTTGAAACATTTCAGTAATTCCATCATCTTTAGGATTAAATGTTTGC
This sequence comes from Loxodonta africana, assembly GCF_030014295.1. NCBI lineage: Eukaryota > Metazoa > Chordata > Mammalia > Proboscidea > Elephantidae > Loxodonta > Loxodonta africana. The sequence goes on along the minus strand of NC_087360.1, from coordinate 53,288,694 downwards.
CCCCTTGCCTGGTATAGAGAGCTCTCCATGACTTGTTGATCACTTCACCTCGTCTCCAAGCATTTGTCTTGTAATTCCAGTCCCACCTATAGATACTTGGGTGTGTGCACACACATGCACGCACACGCACAGACACACACACACACACATTGTTTTACACATCCATTGTAGTCATGATTTTGCTTATATTTATTCCTGTACCAGATCTTATTGGCAACTTTTTGTTTCTTTGTTCTGTTTTGGTTAGTACTGTTGTTGTTGTTTTTAGCTGCCATCAAGTCAGCATCCAACTCATGACAATCCCATGCACAATGGCACAAAAAGCTGCCCAGTCCTGTCCCATCTCCGTGGTAGGCTGGGGATCAGAGTGTTGTAATCCAGGGGATTTCAGTGGCTGATTCTCAGAAGCAGATTAACAACCTTCCATCCTAGTTTATTTTAGTCTAGAAGCTCTGCTGAAACCTATTCAGCATCATAGCAACACACAAGCCTCCCCTGACAGACGGGTGGTGGCTGCACATGAAGTGAATTACCTGGGAATCAAGCCTGGGTCTCCTGCATGGAAGGTGAGAATTCTATCACTGAACCTCTAATGCCATTTAGTTGGTCCTAGCTAGCTCTTATTCACCCTTCAAGACCCAACTCTAGTCCTTACTGTTCTAGAAGGCCTTACTAAAGTCCCAGCCCCTCCAAATGCCCTTTCTCTAGTCTGCCATAAAACCCTGAGGCTATCTCCATCTTGTTACTTACCATATTAAAATCTCTTTGCACATTCCTTGAGAGCATAAGGCTCTTTGGTCCCTACGAGTGCATAACCCAGCACCCAGCACCTAATCAGTGTTCAGTAAATATTGAATCATCTTAGGCAAGCAACCTACAGAGAAATTCACACCCTCTGTGTTATGAAATCTGCCACCATAAAGAGGGCAAGTTATAACAACAAATTCAATCAGGGAGTGTCCCACTGGGCTGGTGACTGTGAGCATCCCCAGGGAAGGTGACCTGACCTACTGACCTGAATACACTTGCTGCTTGGTAGGTAAATGCCACAAGAAAAGGATTGGGCCAGTGTGCTGCAGCTAGGTAGTTAAACCCTCGTAACCACCTAGATCCCTTTGGTCTCTCCATATTTACTAACTTTCAGGCCCACATTGCTTCTGAAGGAGCTGAGCATGTGCTGCCCAGCTGCCACAACCATTCAGCCTTCTTGGCAATTTTATCTCCTTGAATATTAATAAATTCACATTCTGGCTTATCACTAAGACCTTTTGTAAGTTGAGTGAGTATAAATCAATTTACCAAGGCCCAATGCCCCTCTGAGGAAATGAAGGAGACAGAGCTTCCTGCCTCAAAACCGGGACCCAGCCTAGGACCAAACAGTTACCTACAAGGCAGGCTACCATTAACACTCCTGTACTACCTTACCAACTCTATAAATAATAATTAAACTCCTGATTCAAAGTAAACTAATCCATCAGCCAAAAAGGAGGTTATTCACTCTAGAACATTAGAACCAATAGAAGGCTTAGAGATCAGCTGGTAAAACCTGAGCATTTGACCACAGAAGAACTATAAGGGATATCTATGATGAATTTTACTCATTCTAGGTAGTGAGAAGAATGTAAGAGAATTCTGTTCACTGGAAGAGCTTACAAACAAGTTTGGGGGTTATGTGGTATAAGAGAAAGAAGTTGAACTTTAGAGCCAAATAGTCCTCGTTCTGCCACCCACCAGCTGTGTGGACTTGAGCAACTTACATCCCCTAAGCATCTTTTTTCTTCATCTGTAGAATGGGATTAACAATATTTCACAAGGTCATAGTTAATTAAAATATCTTGTATATCAGTGCCTCATACATAGTAGATGCTCAATAATAGCTCCTTTACATGAACCAAAGAACAGTATAAGGACATAATTAAGGACTAAATTGTGATACCTACTCTAAATACTGTTAGAGCTCAAAGAAGAGAAAACACCCACTCGGGGCAAGAGTAACCTAGGAAGGCTTTAAAGAGCAGCTTGGTGGGCTTAGGGAGTGGTTCAACCCTTTGGAGTTATTTCACACTTATCAGAAAACAATCCAAAGCCCCACTAGGGCCCTACAATTAAACAACCAACAATTCCATAGTCCACCCCCTCTAATCTTACCTCAATTGCCACCGTTACCATCCTGTTATGGGGAGCTCTAAACCCAAGGCAATGAGACTAAATTCAGAGATTGTGAGGGAAACAAGCTCCTAGCTTCATCCAAGGCCTTGTGGTTGCCCCTTCCCATCTTCCAGACAGAATGGATAAAATAGCTTATATTTCAGGACCCTGGATTCCTGAAGACAGATCTAGGGGAGAACATGGTCATAGAAGCTCAGTTAGACAACATCTTAAAGGTTTTCTAGTCCTGTTGAGTTCTAAAGGCCACTACGGCCTCCCTGCCACATGGTTGTCCAGCCTCTGCTTAAGCACAGATAGTGGGGAAAGCTTATCACCTCTAAGTTGAGGGTTCTGCTTAAAAAAAAATTATCAATGTGAAGTTCTTCCTATAAATAAGTCAAATCCAACTCTTTCTTCCTATAATTTCCATCCTTAATCTAAATATTTCTGCTCTTAGGGGTCTTGTCTAAAAGAAAAGGCAAGTCTAAGCTCACATCTTGGCATCTCTTCAAATATTTGAGTTTTATTGTTTCCTTCCTTGTCTTTTTCTCAGCTAAACCTCTCTCCCTGCTCATCTCCTCCCTAAAAGGGGTGTGGCCATGTGTTCACACATAATGAAAGTATTTTGATGTGTCTTGCTCACTGTTCCTTTTGATTTGGAGTTTGTCTGGTGACACAGCCTCTTACTCCACCTATTTTCCCAGCCCTGACACACATTTGATGAGCATCTACTATCTACTATAAGCTAGGTCCTGGGCTAAAAGCTGGAAGACCCAAATGCATTAAGACCTGATATCTTTTAGATTACAAGCCCTTGGTGGGTATGTCGACTGTTGGTGCAATGTTGAGGGGAAGAAAAACACTTTGCCCAAAAAGGCTGCAAATGAAAGTTAAAGAAAGAGGAAAATGAAGAGACCCTCCAGTTGATGTCAGGCTTCCAGAAGCTCCATTAAGCAGGAGATTATTTTCCCCAAAAGAGGAAGAAAAAAGAAAAGCAAAATCGACCTGAAAACAACCCCTGACCTCATTTGAAAACACTCCTTTTTTTTTTTTTTGCCCAATGCCCAGGATCCCTTCTTGGGGGGGTAAGTTCCCTGCAAAGTCAAATCTTTTCAGAACATGAAACTGTTAGCCACCCTTTTGAGGGCTTAGAGCAAAGAGCTCCAAAATTTATGCACTGCATTAAGGGAGATGTCTTGGTATCCAACTAGGTTAAATTGCTTTCTATATTTAAATTGCCTGCTAGCTGGTTAGATGTGGGAGCCACAGCTGTGATATGGATAGTTTCAGCCAGTAAATAGAAAAGCATAAATCCTAATGGATTAATCTGTTATAATTAGACAATTCTGTGTGACTTTGACATGGAGTTACAACTCTTTGAGTGAGAGGAGAGAGGTTAAGGGGAGTACCTCAGGTGTAGGGGGTACATGGCAAGAGAAGAACAAAAAGTTAAAAGATGAGGTCTGAGGATCAAGAAGTCACATCAAGCCACAACCCAGTAATGGCTGAGTGAGGGTTGAGGTAGGTGGACGGAGGATGTGAGTGAAAAAGTATCCCTCTCCACAAAAGGAATTCACACAACGGCCAGAAATATAAATTATAGATCCTCTATAACCTCTCCCCCTCTGTCTATAGAAGTTCTTTCATTCTGCTTCTCAAAAGGGCAAATCCTTTGAGAAACTTTCTTTGGAGTGAAAAGAGTGATGACCCTCAGAGAAGCTGCTGACGTGGGACATTTCATTCTGCTCTTACCCGCCTCCTCCAGTTCTTCCCTCTTGCCACTCTGACCCTATCAGAAGTGCAGACTGAGGCCAGGAAACCCTGGAGTAAGCCCTCTGCAGTGAAGAGCATCTCAGCCACCACCCCAAAGGCAAGCCAGGTTCCAAATGACCTGGGTTAAGGATGAGGAGTTGAGATCCAGGTAGAGGCAAGTCTGAGAACAGAGATCACAGCGGAGTGAGGGTACATGTTTCTGGTTCAGGGGAAGTCCTGGGAAAAGCCCTCCTGGCCGTAGAACAGAATACAGAAGGTGCCCAGAGCATAAGATGAGTTGAAAAGACATTTCGGTTCTTTGGATCTAATCTAAATTAAGATCTTGTTAATTTGAAATTCGAGGACAGTGTTGAACCCCTGAATGCTCCTTGGGACCATCCTCTGCCTCAGGACAACCTCCAGGAACAAAATGATATCCCTACACAGCACAGCCAAATTATTGCTCCTCACATTCCAATACAAACCCAATAACACTGGCCTCTTCAGTCAAAGAGCCCTTAAAGACACAGTAGCTAGGGAGCCAAATGGAGATAAAGAAGGGGAGCCAGAGGATAACTAGGCTCAGCTTCAGGTTGTCTAGACAGAATTTTCCTAGGACACATGAACACAAAGCTGAGATACTCTATTCTGGCTTTATCTGGAGATAGAAACAGTAAGAAACCAAGAAGATAGCCCCAAATTTTAGACATGCAAAGGTCAGGGAATAAGCTGGATTCTTGATTTATGTGACTTAATAGGAGCAGTGAGAGCCAAGAGAGCCTCGTTGGACATTATATTGGGCAACTGGACCCTGTATTTGCCACCTTAGATAGAATGTGCACCCAATCAAGCCTCACACCTATAGTAATGTCCTGTGCTAAAACAGAGCAAGAACCTGCTAAGCACCATCTGCCTAGAGCTATGCAGAACTGTAAATCCAGAACCAGATAAATAATCAGAAATGAAGAGAACAGAAATAAGACATGAGCAGGAAAAAAAATCTAGAAATAGAAGCAACGCCTCCTACAGGCCTCCAGATCAGATATGGGCAGCCCTGGTCCTCTAGGTAGAAGGCAATGCATCCCACTAAGAGACACCATGTGGGTCTCCTTTGACAGGATAAGGGCTCAAGGGTGAGAGTAGATGGTAACAACCTGCCACCCAGCCTCTCTCTGCCTCCCCACCACCACTGTTTCCTGCTCCCGTCTTCCAGGTGAGCCAGGACGCCCACCCTAATCCTGTATAAACAAAACAACAATGCACTACTGAAAGAAAACTTCAATAAATATCTAAAAAACAATAATTTTTGCTGTAAAGTCAGTTCCAACTCATGGCAACCCCATGTGTGTCAGAGTAAAACTGCTCCATAGGATTTTCAGTGGCTAAATTTTTGGAAGTAGATTGCCAGGCCTTACTTTGGAGGCATCTCTGGGTGGATTCAAACGGCCAAGCTTTCAGTTAATAGCCAAGTGCTTAGCCATTTGCACCACCCAGGGACTCCATAGATAGAAAATCTGAATATCATAAAGATGTCAGTTCTTTACAGATAAATTTATAAACTTAGTGCAAGTCTAATCAAAATCCCAAGGGAATTTTTTTCCTGAAGCTTAGCTAAGTGATTCTAATGGTCACTTGTAAAAATAAACAGGCAATGATTGCCCAAAATTTTATGAAAAAGAATAGCAATAAGAGGAACTTGTTGTGACAGATGTTAAAATTGACTATACGCTACAGAAATCAAATGTCAGAGAAATGATGGAAGAATCAACATATAGCTCACAAATTCAAGTGTGTAAATATATGTACACATACCTATGAGTTTACTTTAAAAACAAGTGTTATCACTAAACAGTTGGAAAAGGATTATTCAAAAAATGGGCTGGGCATTTGATTAATTAAATTGAAAAAAAATAATTTTTCATTAAAATAAATTCCAGATGGATGAATTTTATAACTCATAAATCATAAAGAAATGATGAAATAAGTAGAAAATATAAATGAATATTGAATTCATCTTGGGAAGGAAAAGACAGTGTAAGCACAAGAACAAGAACACAAACTATAAAGCAAAATAGCAAGAAAATTTTCTACACACAATATTAGAGTTTCTGCATGTCAAAAATTCCATAATAAACAAACAGGCAAATTACCCACTGGGATAAAATAAAATAAAAATATAGTTAAACAATCCAACATACCTTACATAAAGAGTTCATACTTAACTATTAAAAAAAATACGAACTAAGAATGGGCAAAGGATATAGAATATCATTACATAAAAATACAAATGGCCTTTAATATTTTTAATAATGATATCCAGTGCCAGGAGATGACCATTCCCATGGCTGGTAGGAATATAAACTGATTGAAACAAATCGAAATATTCAGACATGCACACTGCCACAAATGTCCTGGAAAGTAATTTAGCAATATATAACAAGAATCTGAATTCCAGTAATGTATCCTAGATAATCAGTGATAATAGACAATGAGTTAGAAGGTTGTTTAAAAAAAGACAAAAAACCCATTGCCATCGAGTCGATTCCAACTCCTAGCGACCCTATAGGACAAAGTAGAACTGCCCCATAGGGTTTCCAAAGAGCAGCTGGTGGATTTGAAATGCCGACCTTTTGAACAGCAGCCAAACAACCACTGTGCCACCAGGGCTGCACAATGTAGTTTAGTACAGTATTATTCATAAAACCAAACAATTGGAAATAACCTTATTGTCAACTAATTGAGCGCTGATTAAATGACGGTACATGTACAACTAGACTATTATGTAGATGCTTAAGGTCAAATAGCAGAGAAAAAGGCTCCAGATATAATCTTAACAATTTTTAAAATCAGAATATAACACTGAAAATTCAGTAAGTAAGGAAATGTGTGAAAACTGCATTTATGCATAGAAAAAAAAGACTGGAAGGAATTCTATAAAATATTAATAGCTGTTATTTCTGACTGATGACATTTGGTTTACTTTAATTTTGTCATTCTGTATTTTCCAAATTTTGAAGTCAAATATTGAACATATTTTACTTTTATAATTAGAACAAAAAGCAATAAAACTTATTTATAAGAGATTAGTCCTCCAGTGTTCCAGAAAGAGAAAAAGAGAGCTGTCCCGTCTTTCTAAAAGCACTTCTGAAATAGACCCGGTGCTTCCTCCTCCTCTGGCACTAAGCAGAGTAACAGAGGCTTTAACTTGGGCTGACAGCAGGATTATTTATACGAATGGCCACACCGTCACTCACACACCTGAGGGGAGCTCCCTGCTGGATCTCTTCCTGCCCTAAATAAATCAGATCCTGCAAGCCAAGCCTCACCGGCTGCACTTACCCATGTAAATTAGCTTGATTTGATGTTCATAATTGCACTCCTCAGCTGCCACACACAGCTACTGCTTCAGAGGTAGCCGGCCCCCACTGAGCTGTCACTATCTCCAACTACTCCCAACTCAAAGCCCTCCTCCCAGCCAGGCCCGGCTCACAGATTCACACATACGCCCTGATCGCTGCAGTGCTGAATTGCCTTTCATGCTATTTTCCTGCCTGGAGTGTTATTTCCCACCCAAGCTTCAATCTACATACTACCTATATTGTAGTGCCTCTCCAATTCTCTGCTGAAATTGTTTGAGGGCTGTGCCAGGCATTGTGTCAGGCACCAGGGATACAAAAATTGATGAGATATAAGTCACTGCCCACAGGAGCTCACCATCTGGTGTAGTAGACACACTGATAGAGAATTTGAAACTAATGTTAGAAGTGCTATGAAGGAGACAGATGCTGGATGCTAAATAAGCATGGAGGGCTTCCTGGAGGAGGTGATGCCTGAGCTGAGTCTAAAAGGATATGTAGAAATCAGTCAAGAAATGTTAGTGGGAAATTAAGGTAGGGAGAGTCTATAAGAGGAAGTAGACTTCAATGAAGAAACAGAGGTATGAAACAACTGAGAGAAGAGGAAACCCCAAGTTTCAGCATTAAAAGGAGCAGGAATGGGGAAAGAGGGAACAAAGGAGGAAAATGAGTTGGGAGGGTTAAACGAAGACCAAGTCATAGAGAAGAATGGTGTGCCATGCCTAAGACCATGGTATAGCCTCAGATCTCCATGAAGCGATGCCCCACATCCCAGCCCCCACCGGTCTTTCCAAAAGCACTTTCTGGGTCTACAGGCAGCTAAGCAGCAAGCACCCACCTACCTCAGCTGGTACACTAAAAACAACTCTGGAGGTCTGACCAGGTAAGTGGCTCACCTCTACGTCTGCTGCCTTGACTTAACAACTTCCAGGTACCTCTCTCGCCTCTAGATAGATTACAGAGGCCAGGCCTGGGTTCTAAGCTATGTCCCTGCCATCTCTGGGTCACTACCAGTGGTTGATTGATCTAGGTCATCCCTCTTCTGAACTCTCTCCAATCAGGTTTTCACCCTCATCATTCATGCACAGCTATTCTCATCGATGTCACCAATGACTTCCACATTGTTAAATCCAAGATTCAATTTCCAGTCCTCATCTTACATGACATATCCCCATGATGCTGATTGCGAGCTTTCCCCAAAACACTTTCTTCACTAGCCCTCCTAGACACCACGCACTCTTCCCATCCGGCTGATTGCTTTCCCTCTCAATCTCCTTTTCTGGTTCCTCTTCATCCAGAACTCTTAATGTGTCAGTGTCGTAGGGTTCAGTCTTTCATTACTTTTCTAGGTTGTAATACTGTCTTCATGTCAACAACCCCAAAAATTATGTCTCCACCCTGGACCTCACTCCTAAACCCTTAATTCATAATGCTCAACTCTCTATGTGAAATTTCACTTGGATGTCTAAAAACTCATGTCAAATTTAACACATCCAAAACTGAACTCCCAATCTTCCTCCCACACCCTGAGAACCCCCTGCCCAAAACTCCACACACACACACACTAATCTTCCCCATCTCACTTGAGAGCAAATTCATCCTTCCACTTGCTCAGGTCAAAAACCTCAGTGCTATAAAGCTTCTAGAAGAAAATATGGTAGAATATTTTCAAGATCTTAGGTTAGGCAATGGTTTCTTAAACAACACAAAATATACTAACCATAAAGGAAATACTGATGACATTATAAATAAGAACTTCTGTTCATCAAAAAACACCATTAAGAAAATGAAAAGACAACCCACAGAGTAGGAAATCATATTTGTATTATCTCTAATCATCAGAGTATTGATATCTAGGATACATAAAGAACTCTTAAAAGTCAATAAGAAAGAGACAGAAAGGGCCACATGAACCAGCGACTACATCATCCTGAAACCAGAAGAACTAGGTGGTGCCCGGCTATAACTGATGATGGCCCTGACAGGGAACACAACAGAGAACCCCTGAGGGAGCAGGAGAGCCGTGGGATGCAGACCCCAAATTCTCATAAGACCAGACTTAATGGTCTGACTGAGACTGGAAGGACCCCAGTGGTCATGGCCCCCAGACCTTCTGTTGGCCCAGGACAGGAACCATTCCCGAAGCCAACTCTTTGGACATGGATTGGACTGGACAATGGGTTGGAGAGGGATGCTGGTGAGGAGTGAGCTTCTTGGATCAGGTGGACACTTGAGACTATGTTGGCATCTCCTGCCTGGAGGGAAGATGAGAGGGTGGAGGGGGTTAGAAGCTGGCGAAAAGGACATGAAAAGAGAGAATGGAGGGAGAGAGCAGACTGTCTCATTAGGGGGAGAGTAATGGAGTGTGTAGCAAGGGGTATACGGGTTTTTGCGTGATAGACTGACTTGATTTGTAAACTTTCACTTAAAGCACAATAAAAATTACTTTTAAAAAAGTCAATAAGAGACAGGCAGGCAATCCAATTTTTAAAAAACACATGAGCAGATATTTTACAAAAATAAATATACTCCAATAGACAATAAAAACAAATCTGTTCAATCTTATTAGTCATCAGGGAAATACAAATTGAAATCACAATGAAATATTGCTGTACACCCAGCAGAATCACTACAAAAAAAAAAGAAAGAAAGAAAGAACAGACAATACCAAATGTTAGTAACCATGTGAAGCAACTAGAATGCTCATATATTGTCATTAGGAGAGTAAATTGCTACAAACAGTGGAAAACTGCTAAGCAGTACCTATTAAAACTAAACATATTTGCATGCCCTATGATCTAGCAATTTCACCCTTTATTATACATCCAACAAAAATGCCTACATACGTGCAGCAAAAGACATCATTATTTGTAATAGCTAAAAACTAGAAACAATTCAAATGTCCATCAACATTAGAATGTTGTTGTTGTTAGGTGCTGTCAAGTCTGTTCCAACTCATAGCGACCGTATGTACAACAGAACAAAACAGTGCCCAGTCCTGTGCCATTCTCACAGTTTTTGTTATGCTTGAGCCCATTGTTGCAGCCACTGTGTCAATTCGTCTTATTGAGGGTCTTCCTCTTTTTTGCTGACCCTCTACTTTACCGTGCATAATGTCCTTCTCCAGGTATTGATCTCTCCTGATAACACGTCCAAAGTGTGTGAAACGAAGTCTCACCGTCCTTGCTTCTAAGGCGCAATCTTGCTGTTCTTCCTCCAAAACAGATTTGTTCATTCTTTTGGCAGTCCATGATATATTCAATATTTTTCACCAATACCATAATTCAAAGGCAATAATTCTTCTTGGTCTTCCTTATTCATTGTCCAGTTTTTGCATGCATATGAGGCGATTGAAAATACCACGATTTGGGTCAGATGGATCATGGCTGAAAGTAGAGAATACCAGAAAGATGTTTACCTGTGTTTTATTGACTATGCAAAGGCATTCGATTGTGTGGGTCATAACAAATTATGGATAATATTGTGGAGGATGGGAATTCCTGAACACTTAATTATGCTCATGAAGAACCTGTACATTGACCAAGAGGCACTCATTCAAACAGAACAAGGGCATACTGAGCAGTTTAAAGTCAGGAAGTCTGTGTGTCAGTGTTGTATCCTTTCTCCATGTTTATTCAACCTGTATGCTGAGCAAATAATCCGAGAAGCTAGACTATATAAAGAAGAACAGGGCACGAGGATTGGAGGAAGACTCACTAACAACCTGTGTTATGCAGATGACACAACCGTGCTTGCTGAAAGTGAAGAGGACTTGAAACACTTACTAATGAAGATCAAAGACTACAGCCTTCAGTATGGATTACACCTTAACATAAAGAAAACAAAAATCCTCACGACTGGACCAACAAGTAACATCTCCATAACACAAATAAATGGAGAAAAGATTGAAGATGTCAAAGATTTCACTTTACTTGGATCCACAATCAACGCCCATGGAAGAAGCACTCAAGAAATCAAAGGAGGCATTGCATTGAGCAAGTCTGCTGCAAAAGATCTCTTTAAAGTGTTAAAAAGCAAAGATGTCACCTTGAAGACTGATGTGCACCTGACCCAAGCCATGGTGTTTTCAATTGCCTCATATGCAAGTGAAAGCTGGATAATGTCAAAGGAATGAACAAATCCAACTTGGAGGAAGTACGGCAAGAATGTTCCTTAGAAGCAAGAATAGTGAGACTATGTCTCACATACTTTGGACATGTTATCAGGAGGGATCAGTCCCTGGAGAAGGACATCATGCTTGGTAAAGTAGAAGGTCAGCGAAAAAGAGGAAAACCCTCAATGAGATGGAGTGACACAGTGGCTGCAACGATGAGCTCAAACCTAACAACAATGTGAGGATGGTGCAAAACTGTGCAGTGTTTTGTTCTGTTGTATATAGGATCACTATGAGTTGGAACCAAGTTAACCTAACAACAACACTACTACTAAGACTAAAATACTACTAAAGCTATGTAACATACTTATTAAATATTTACTGTTTGTTTATTATCATCTTTTGCCACCTCACCACACACACAAACACACACACACACAAATAAACTACACAAGGCAGGGATTTGGGTCTGCTTTGTGGCTTAGGGCCACTATAAGTTGGAATCGACTCAGCAGCAGTGGGTTTGTGGCTTTCTGTCTTGGCCCCTTGAGCCTTGTGGAGCTGCCCTGGCACATGATGGACACTCAGTTTTTGTTCAGTGAATGAGTCTCCCATTCACACCGCTCTTGGGATAATGTACAGAACCTGGCCCTCACACTGCTCCTCCCTCCTGGACCCACACTGACCCCAGCATTACGTTCTATAAACCACTTGTTGTATAGGCATCACCTGTGCCAGCCAATCAGCTTGACATTTTTCCCGTTCTGGAAAATGCTCTCACTGCACTGCTTCATGGGTTGCCCCTTAGGTTCTAGGTCTAGATGAGCAGGAAGCCCATCTTCTATACCTCTCCTATTCCCCACAGGCCCTAACACAGTGCTGGGCATGGAGTGGGAGTCCAATAAGTACATGTGGAAAGGATGAAAAAATGTTATTTACATTGAATTTAGAAGGTAGGTTCAGCAGTAACTCTTTTAAAGTTATATCAAGGTATATCATCTTCACCCTCAAAGAGAACCCAGGGGACTTCAAAAAACTTCCCTTCTCAATAGCAAGCAGGTTATAGGTGGAAAGTAATGGTAATAAAAAAAATTTTTTTTTAATGGTAATAAAACGCCTGCAATTCATTCTGACTTTAAAAGTTCATTTGGTGCTCTCTCAATGCTGACCAGAGATAATCGATGGCATGGAGCAGAGGTGAGGGGTTGGCACACAGCTCTCGGGCATATAGAGATGGAGTCCCTTGCCATGATGGATTGCAGCAACCTTCAGCTTCTAATTGTTCCCAAAGAATTCACATATGACTCCAGCCCCAAATCAAAGACATGGGGAGAAGAAGGACAGAAGCCAAGGCGAGAGGTTCGGTCAGCAAAATTGGAATCACTTGAGAAATGGAGGAGGCAGAATCCCCCATCTCAGACTGCCCTGTAAAAGCCTAAGTGATATATTTTCTTCCCCCAGTTGACTTTTTGTAAGTGTCTCTCTTATAAGTCATTAATAACTAATTTCACAATCGCTGCATCATGTGACAGTCATAAAATATGGCCTGTGCTTTTCCCAGCAAATTTTAGTATTGAGCCAATAATTGAGTCCAAATTATCTATTAAGTTAATTCTTTAGTAGACAATATTTTACACTTGAAGTCATTTTTCACAAGTACTCTGGAATGAAGTAATTGTGGAATTAGTGATGACTTTTTCCCCTTCCTGAACAAGTAAAAATAAAATTGCTGGGTTCAGCCTGGATGGTGTCAAGCTGTTATGAATTCTTTTCTTTTACATGTTCTGTTTCCCTAGTTAGAACCTGCTCCGTGTCCTCAGAAATCACCAGGTAGACAACTAGACACTGCTCCTCTGTAATCGATTTCATAGCTGAGCTGTCCTGGGACCAACTCACACATGGAGTCACACGTCACCCTCCTCCACCATCCTCTTCAGCCAGGCAGTATGAGACTCCCACTTATAAGAAGACTTTGTACTTCTAATACAGGTTCAGAGTACCCTTGGGGAATCTGATCAGCCCACACCTCCTTTTTCTGAGATCTAAACTCTTACCCACAAGAAAGGGTCCCTGCGGCCATGTTTGTACCAAGCAATCCTGTCCCCACCCTTCCTCACCTGCCCCATCACTGACCATAACTGATGGTACCAGGGTTGACACTGAGACACTGAGTTCTTCTGACAAGAATCTGAACCTGGGTCAAAGAGGCGCCAGCCCATCTCTGTTGATCACCTGAATTAAGGGCATGAAATTTTCATGCACTTTATACAGGATAATTGCTTCACAATCCCCAGATTTTCACGGATCTAGAAAGGTTGGAAGGAGAGAAGAAGAGAGTAAAGAGACCACCCAAAAGTGAGAAGCCCTGATGAGAGGACACGAGGTCACAGAAGGAGGGACAGGAAGTAGAACGTGCACACCATTTCCTGTTGTGGGACCTCCAGAAGCCAGGCTACACCTTCTGTCCTTGGGTTCTGTGAGATTCTGTATCTTTATGTGACCTGAATAGAGCTCGGCGTTTTGGTTTCTGCTTTATTGTGGACACATTGAAAACAAAAACAAAACTTACGTATCTAACAGCAAAAGACCCAAAGGTTTAAAAAAAAAAAAATGCTTTTGACTGAAGGTCTTCTTGAGAAGTAAGGAAAGGGGGGGTGCACCTAGCACCAGCAAAAATTTCTAAAAATGCTCTGAACCCTTTCTCTCCTCAGAGTCCCACACCTAAGGCGAGCTACTCAAATCTCTCCACTCTTTTCTCTCCCTCTACCAGAGGGCACCTGTGCAGCATCATGCCCATTCTTTGCAGAATTCGCCGCCATTTCTCCCCTCCTACCTGCATTGCCACCAGACACTGAGTAGCAAAACAAAATGATCCATTCATTCATTCCAAGGTATTCACTGAGTGCCATTTGGAGCCAATGACAAGATAGGCTCTAGCTCACAGGGAAGGCACAGCAAGACATATAGTCTAAAGGGACTTACAACTTACCACTTCTTTCCCCGTCATATTTATGATAACCCCAAAGGTCCCCATTTTTTAAGTGAGTGTCTTTTATAATCAACCAAAAGGGCCTTGCTCCAAAGAAAATTCCTACCCACGCTTTTACCTTTGCTCCTTGTTGTTGTCAGCTGCCATGGTGTCAGCCCCCAACACATGGTGACCCCATCCACAACAGAATGAAACACTGCCCAGTTCTGTGCTATCCCCAAAGTCAGTTGTGATCGGACCATTGTGATCTATAGGGTTTTCATTGTCTGATTTTCAAGTAGATTGCCAGGTCTTTCCTCCTAGTCCACCTTAGTCCAGAGCTCAACTGAAACTTTTTCAGCAGCATAGCAACTTACAAGCTTCCACTGACAGACAAGTGGTGGCTGAACTTGAGGTGCAGTGGCTGAAAATCGAACCCACATCTTCTACGTGGAAGGTGAGAATTCTAACTCTGAACCACCTATGTCCCTCCCCTTTGTTTCTGCAGGACAGGAAACAGCAAAACAGGAAAAGCATGAGATTTAAGGCCAGGCAGACCTGGGTGTCACTTTCATCTTAAAAAATAAGACAATGAAGCTCACGTGTCTCTATTCAGTGTGATGATGCAGCAGATTTGGGATAAGCAGCTTTTCTTGAATCAAAGAAGTTCCCTTCTATTCCCAGTTCCGAGAATTTATCATTATGATTATTATTGTTATAAATGAGTGCTGAACGTCATCCTTTTTATTAGTATTATCATTATTGGAAGTAGGTATTGGACTTCATCAAGTGCTTTTTCTGCAACTACTGGGATAACGCGTGATTTTTTTTCTCCTTTGGTCCTTTAGTGTAGTAAATTGCTAGATTTTCTGCTGTTAAAACACCGCTGCATTCTTCAAATAAGCTCAGCTTGATTATAGCAATTGTTTTTAATGCTCTGCTGAAGTCACCTAGCTAATGTTTTATTTGTTTGTTTTTCCCTCCGCTTATTTTTGTAAGCAAAATTGGCCTATAATTTTTTTCTTCTCCTATCCTACTCTAGTTTTAAAACCACCAGTTGCCGTCGAGTAGACTGACTCACAGCAACTCACGGAGTAGAACTGCGCTCCACAGGTTTTCAATGGCTGATTTTTTCCAAGTAGATCATCAGACGTTTCTTCCAAGGTGCCTCTCAGTGGACTCAAACCTCCAACCTTTCAGTTACTAACCAAGCGCATAAACCATTTGCACCACCCAGAGACTCCTCTGTCTAGTTGAGGGGTAGCAATTAAACTAACTTCACTAAATAAATCTTCTTCTGTTTTCTGGAATAACTCTACAAGATGGGGGTTATTTTCTCCATAAATGGTTTGTAGAACTCAACTGTAAAGTGGTGTGGGCCTGGGGCTTTAAAGGGAGGGATTGGCTCTGATTTCCATTTCTTTACTCGTGACTGGTCTGTTCAAGTGTTCTATGTATTCTTTGCCAATTTGGATATTTCTCATTTTCCCAGAAAGGTACCCAATTCATCTAGTTTTCCAAATTTCTTGGTGCCTAGTTGCTCATAGTTTCCAAGGAGTGCCTGGTGGATTTGAACTGCCAACCTAGTTGCTCATAATATTATTTTATTATATTTTTAAAATCTGCTGTGTCTGACATGGTTTTCCTTTTTCATTCTGCTTTGTTTTATTACATCTTCCTTTTTTTCCCTTGATCAGTCTTCCCAAAGTTTTGTCTATCTTATTAATCTTTTCAAAAGGTCTACACTAAGCTTGGCTAAACTTCTGTGACTTTTTTTTAATGTTATACTCTACTCTTTTATTCTTGCTTTTATATTTATTGTTTCCTTCCTTCTTTTTCCTTAGGCTTACACTATTGCTATTTTTCCAACCTCTTGAGGTAAATGTGAAACTCATTGGTTTTCAGTCTTCTGTGTCTTCTAAAGGAAACCCTGGTGGCATAGTGGTTAAGTGCTACAGCTGCTAGCCCAAGGGTTGGCAGTTCAGATCCACCCAGCGCTTCTTGGAAACTCTACAGGGCAGTTCTACTCTGTCCTGTACGGTCGCTATGAGTCGGAATCGACTCGACGGCACTGGGAAAAGAGGAAGACCCTCAATGAGATGGATTGACGCAGTGGCTGCAACAATGGGCTCAAGCATAACAACAATTGTGAGGATGGCACAGGACTGGGTAGTGTTTCATTCTTTTGTGCCTAGGGTCACTATGAGTCAGAACCAACTCAACGGCACCTAACAACAATGACAATAACAACATGTCTTTTAATAAATGTATTTAAGACTATATATCTTCTCCTAAGTGCCATTTTAGCTACGTCCCACAAATTTTGACATGTGGCATATTCATTCATGTAGTTCTAAATGTTTTTCAGTTGCTTTTATTATTTCTTCTTTACTCCAAAGACTTTTTAATAGCGTCATATTTTAATTCCACATACGGATTTTTTAACTGACTTCAAATTTCACGGCATTATGGTCGAAGAATATCATCTGTATGTTGTTGATCCTTTGGAATTTATTAAGGCTTCCTTTATCCCCTAATTCATGGCCATTTTTGTGAATGTTCTACATATAGCCCAAAAAGTGTTTGTTTTCTGTGTGTTGGGTATAAGGTTATATATGTGTATGTAACTATACACACATATTTAAGCTTCTTAAACAAATTGTTCAAATCTTCTGTATATTTAATAAGTTTTGTCTGCTCGATCAACTTCTGAGATGAGTATGTTTAAAATATTCAGTTAAAATGGTTGATTTGTCTATTTCTCCCCACGTTTCTACATCTAATTTTTATGTGTAAAATACACACACAGATGTATTTGAAACCATATTGTTAGGTGCTTATACTTTTATCAAGATTACTGTAGTTTTGTTATCTTTAATTTCTTTTACTCGGATATAAAAAACCCAAACCAAACTCGTTGCCATCAAGGTAATTCTGATCCTAGCAACCCTACGAGACAGAGTAGAACTGCCCCATACGGTTTCCAAGGGGCGCCTGGTGGATTCTAACTACTAACCTTTTGGTTAGCATTCATGGCTCTCAGCCACACCACCACCAGCATTCCTCTTTTTTTCTCTTATAATTTTTCTTTTGGTTTATATTTGCTTGCTATATCTTTTTCTATTTTTTTATTTCTATCTTTTTGTTTTGTCTCTTATAGAAAGTATATTCCTAAAGTTTGTGTTTTTTAATCCAATTTAAGAGTCTCTGTATTTTGAATTATGAGTTTAATCCATTTATAAATGGATGTTATATTAAGTTATGTTTGCCATTTTATTTTACATTTTCCGTTTTCCATATTCTTTCTTCCCCTTTCCCCTTCCCCACTGAATAGATCCAATTTTCCTCTGCTGGTTTTTAAAGCTCTACATTCTGGTTTTTAAAGCTCTACATTCTACTTTCACAGCTCTGGCACTAATTTCCTATAGCTCTTCAGACCAAGAATATTGACACATCAATCCATGACTCGTCTCTTCTTCTCACCAATCCATCAGGAGATCCTGTTGGTTCTACAGGATTTAAAATACATCCAGAATCTGAGACCTCATTTGAATTCGTGTTATCACTTCCACCTGGTCTCCAGTCTTCTTCCATCTTTGTTGCCTAGATTCTGTTCTCAACACAGAGCCAGACAGAGCCTTTTAAAACATAAGATCAGGTAACACCTCACCTCTAAACCTCCGAAGTCTCCTCAGGCCCACCCCTCTCAGAGGCCCTCTCTTACCACTCTGCCCTCTGCTCACTCCACTCTAGACACATCGGCCTCCTAACTGTCCTTCAGCCATGCCAGACATGCTCCTACCTTAGGGCCTTTTCACTGGCTTTCCCTCTTCATAGAACGGTCCCTTCCCAGATATCCATATTGCTAACTCCCTCACCAAATTCAAGGCTTTGCTCAGGCATCTCCTCAGTGAGACCTACTCTGACCATCTTACTTGAAGTTGTAGCCCTCCCCACCCTGGCATTCCCAATCAATCCCTTTTACCCTAGCCTACTTTTTGTATGTACTTACCAATTTCTATGATACCATATAATTAATTTATTATACTTACCAGTTACTGTCTCTCTCCTTTTGCTCCATGAAAGCAAGAACTTTTGTCTGTTGTCGTGGCCATGAGAATGCACCACTGAGATCTCCTGCTGCGAGGGGCAGAATTGACTGACAGCCCCAGCTGCTGCCCCTCTGGATCCACCACCACATTCACGCTGAGGCCACACTTCCTACAGACTGTTCCCTGCCCATGGCTGAGTACGCCGGGGTACTGAAGCAGGTCCACTCCAGCAGGGTGCAAGACTCCTCCTATGGATGACTTTGGTTCCAGGACTCCCAAAGACCTGGCCAACCCATTCCTGGATTGTACTTAGGTATGAGGCTCTTTCTGCCCCAATTCTCCTTCTTTCCCCCTCTCCTTCCACAGGTATCAGGCCTTCATCACAGACTAAAGGTTTTCTCTGCCTTGCCTTGCTCTTCCCCCAATAAATCTATCCCACATCTATCCCACCTTGGCATCTTCTTCTCAATGAGCCTGAACTAATGCATCTGTTTGTTCACTGATGTACTCCAAGTACATCCCCAGTAGTGTGCTCTACTAATCAATCCCTAGTATCCCTAGACTTCGGATAGGTGTTCAGTAAGTATCTGTGGAATGAGCAACTGATAAAGGATAAGTGGAAAATCAGTGGCATTCATCTTAGAGGGTGTCTCAAGATCCCCCTTCAACACTCCCTCAAGTAGGACTTGTCTTAAGAAAGGTGAAGGTCAGTCCTTCACAGCCTGGATCTTCTACCAAGTTATTTAGATAAATGCTCATTGGAATGATGAGATCCTGCGTCCAACTGACCAATAATAAGCAATATTTGCATAGTGTTTTAAAGAATGTGCTAAGTACCTTTACAAATATATTGTCATATAATCCTTACTCCAACCCTGTGAAGTAAATTATTATCTACTTTACATTTGGAGTCCTGGGTGGTGAAAACCATTAACATTCTCACTGCTAACCAAAAGGTTGGAGGTTTGAGTTCACCTAGAAAAAAAAAAAAAAAACCTAGAGGCACCTCAAAATAAAGGTATGGCAATCTACTTCCAAGAAATCAGCCATTGAAAACCCTATGGAACACAGTTCTACACACATGAGGCTGCCACGAGTCAAAATCAACTTGATGACAACTGGGCTTTCGCTTCTATTTTGCATTTGGTAAAAACACAGAGAGGATAATTGACCTGTCCAAGATCACACAACAGAGCCAGGATTCAAACCCAGATGTTGTGTCCCTGGGCCCATGCTCCTTCCTTAAATAAGTCCCGGTATTGGGAGAGTGGGAGCAGAATGAAAATGACTTCTGGAGAAGTCAGGACATAATATGGACTTACCTCTAAGAGGCAAGGCAGGACTGGGAAACCATCCATGGGGACAGCTCCAGGATAGAGTGTTAATGGTGCTCCCTGGAGTTGTGCAGAATGGAAGTCCTGCACACAAAACTGCTTCCTCAGGCTCCAGAGGTGTCAAGAAGACTCGGCTGAATAAGAGTAAAAAGAGAAAAGAACCAAGAGGGCATGCAGACTTCTAATCAAGCCTGGGTAGATAGGACTGGACATAGGACAGAGGCCTCTAGAATCAAAAGTTCTACAAAGAAGACTCTTTCCCACCCCAATCAAACTGAGGTGAGCTCTCGTCCGATCCCATAAACCTGAGAATACTTTTCAAGCCTGCCATAATGAGGATGTTTTACAGTCAGGGCAGTGGAGCAGGAATTGTACAGCTAACTACGAATGTTTTTCTGATAGGGAGGGGGCACCAGAAACAGGAGGGAAGGGCAACATTGATGAGGTTCCCTCTCATGCACACAGCAGAAGTACCCCAATTAGTGGCTGGCCAGGCATTCAATTGCCAAAGAGCTCCAGTGAGGAGCTGTGATCATGATCAGAGGTAGAGCATACCAAAACCCACAACCCTTTTGTGCCTCTAACAAAACAAGGACCCTTGGTTCCTTCTTTGTCTGAAGCCTGGAGTAGAACCTACCAGCTTCTTCTGCTCATCCGGGCCAGGATTCCCAAGCCCTCAGACCTGTATATGCTTCCAGACAGTTCCACAGTCCCAGCAACCAAGGCAGCATCCAGAGCTTTCCAACCAGGCTGCTGAAGCACAATGGTGAGTCAAGAGTGGGTTACAGAATATAAGACATTGATCCCGAAATTCTCATGGCACCTTGGCAGGCCTGGTTTCTGGCTGCAAGCAACCCCTTCATTTATCTTAAAGTGCCTACTAATGTTATCATTTTCTGTGTACGCCAGGATGTAGGAAGAAGGAAGGAGGGATGGAGGGAGGGAGGGAGGGAGGGAGGGAGGAAGGAAGGAAGGAAGGAAGGAAGGAAGGAAGGAAGGAAGGAAGGAAGGAAGGAAGGAAGGAAGGAAGGAAGGAAGGAAGGAAGGAAAGAGAGAAAAGTGGGAAGCTCTAGTTGAATATCCTCCTGCCTCACCCAGCACTAAAGGCCATCCCACCCTCCATTCATTCATTCATCCATCCATTTATTGATTCATTCAACTAAAATGCCAGGCACATTCCAGTGAGTCACCTGTGAACTCTTCTACCAGGGGAGGAACCTTCTCTCATACTAAAAGCTGTCTAATTGTGGGCCTTTCTTATTCGCTGCACCTCGGATCTTCATCCATAAACTAAGGGGGCTGATGTTGTCAAAGGTCCCTGTTAACTCTGACATTCTCAGCATGGTGGCAGAAGATATATGTAACAGCAACGATTTATTTTCATTTACTCTTTGTTCTCCTCCCACCTCCCCACCTTTCCTTGACCACTGCCTCAGAGGAAGGGTACCACATGACTGAAAACAAATAGCCCTGGAGCCTCTCTCTGCATCTAGTGTGTCAAAAGCTTGTGTCCTCAGCCAATTTAGAAGACAGTCTTGCAGCTCTTCAAGCGATTAAACACAGAGTTATCATATCACCCAGCAATTCCACTCCTAGGTATATGTACCCAAGAGAAATGGAAATATATATCCATAGAGGAACTTGTACACAAATGTTTCTAGCAGCATTATTTATAATAGCCAAAAGATGAAAACAACTCCAAGGCCCGTTAACAGACAAATGGATAAACAAAATGTGGCGTAGGCATACAATGGAATTAACAGTCAGTGTTAAAAGGAACAAAGTACTATCACAAGCTACAATGTGGATGAACCTTGAAAACAACATGCGAAGTGAAAGAAGCCAGTCACATAGGACCACATATTGTATGATTCCATCTATATCGAAGTCCAGAGTAGGAAAGTCTATCGAGCCAGAAAGTAAATTAGTGTTTGCTTAGGGCTGGAGATGGTCATAGCTAAAGTGTATGGAGGTTTTTTTTTTAAGGTGATGAAAATATTTTAAAATTGACTGTGGTGATGGTTGTACGGAACTATAAATATGCTAAAATCCATTGAATTTTACACTTTAATTGGGTGGATTGTATGGTATGTGAGTTTTATCTCATGAAAGCTGTTTAAAAAAAGAAAGAAAGAAACTGCTTGTGCCCTTAGGGGAGCTGAAAGGACCCTGAGGTTTTGTTTAAGTGACTAAGGGTTCAAGGATGTCCTCTCTTCTAAAAAGTATTCACTCAGGCTGAGGAAAAGAGAAATGCAGGGAGGTAGCTGTGAGACCTTAATGGCCCAGATGGTGGGAATAGGGATGTCCCAGTGACAACCTGCACGGACGGATGACTAAGGACAGATGGGGGACAGTGGACATCTCAGTGATACCTGCATGGACAATCAATATCCAGGACCTGGCTAGGCCTGCTCTTCCCCCACCCCTAAACGCCACAGTTCAATACACAATTTCAGGAGCCTGAGACGCCAAACAGTGAGGGTGAACTACTAAAGCCCACAGGGCTGGAAGGCTGGGCAGGGAGAGGGCAGCCAGAGCACATAAGTCCATCCTACCTCAGGCAGGATTATCTCAGAATCCAGAGCTAGGTGGGATGGGAGCTCCATAGGCCTGGCAGAAAAGGTTGGGGAGTGGAAAGTTCCAGAGAATGCCTCCAGGAGTGAGGTTTACCAGCCAGCCAAGCTCCTGAAGAGTTCCCTCCTTGGAGGCAACTGCAGCCTGGGTGGTCATCTGGGTTCTATGTTTGCATTCCCCTCGCCCCCACAGCATGCTTCACCTTAGACCCCTCCCTGTGCCCACAAGGGTCTGATTCACCCTGGCTGCCCCAAGCCTCGTGAACCTTGTGTCTAGGCAGCGCTGGTGCCAGCCGGCTGTCTACCAGCACACAGCCACACCTTGCCAACACAGCCTGGCACTTACCCAGAGTGGAGTTCCCACGGGTTCCATAGCCCTTAGCAAGCCCAGCTCCAGTTCATCCGTGTGGTGAGTCGGAGTCTTGTTTCCTGATCTGCCCCCAACCCTGCCCAGGCTGCCCCTCCCTTCACCAACACCCACTACCCCTCACCACCCAAGCCCTAATTTTGCCAAAAGGATGTCAGGTGGCCCATGTCCCCTTCCTGAGAGCCCAGCCAAGCCTCCCAGGGGCTACCCCGTCTACTCTTGACCTTACTGTGTAGCTCTAACTACCTAACCAGGGCAATGTAATTACATCCCCCTCTTCCAAGCTGCCTGCCCAGCAGTTCCCAGGGAATTATGCACTACTTATGGGGAAAGTGTTGCTAATAGAAAACAGTAGATGAACAAGGGCTGTTGCAGGCACCTCGCTTCCTTCCCTTAATTTACAACAAACCTCTGTTTATTGAGCCAGTAACTTATTTGAACACTGACTCATAAGAGGCCCTTCTCTCAGACACCATATATCTGGCAAATAATTCCCCTTCCACTGAGGTGTGTGCAGAATCCATCCTAGGCAATTTAGAGGACTGTGTGGGGAGGGGGACAAAGGTGACACTTGAGCTTCTGGCCAGACTTCACAGCCATCGGCAGTGGGAAGGGGGCTAGAGGATTAGCCACCTGCAGAACAGGCTGTAATGCCCACCCCATGGGCCACTCAGGGTAAGATCCCACTGTGTTCACTTTGGTGTAGCATGGCAGAGGCACAGGGCAGGCAAGTCTCCAGAACTGAATATCTGACATTTTTTTTTTTTATATATGCGAGCCCTGGTGGCCCAGTGATTATAACGGCTCTGCTGCTCACCATAAGGTTGGCAGTTCTAATCCACCAGCTGCTTCTTGGAAACCCTATGAGGCAGTTCTACTCTTCTCTAGAGAGTCACTGTGAGTCAGAATCAAATCAACAACAGCAACTGATGTGGTTTGCTTTGGTTTATATGGCCACCCACCACCAGCCTGTCAGTTTGTCCTACTGTGGTAGCTTGCTTTTAGCTATGATGCTAAAATTTAATGCCACCAATATTTCAAATAGCTGCAGGACCACCCATGGTGAGTAGGTTTCGGTGGAGCTTCCAGACTAAGAAAGACTAGGAGCCAAACCTGGTGATCTACTTCTGAAAATTAATCAGTGAAAACCCCATGGATCACAACAGAATACTGTCTGATACAGTGCTGGAAGATGAGTTCTCTAGGTTGGAAGGCACTCAAAATACACAGTGGCCGCAACAATGGATTTGAGCATACCAGTGATTGTGACGATGGCACAGGACCAGGCAACGTTTCATTCTGTTACATATGGGATCTCCAGGAGTCGGAGCCAACACGATGGCAGCTAACAACGTATGGTCACACTCCCTGTTAATGCTTGCATGTCTGCTGTCTGATTCTTTCTTCTAACAACCCCATGAAGAAGACCAGGCAGGTATGATCATCTCCATTTTACAGATGGGGAAACAGTGGCCCTGACAGCAAGAAGTCAGTGGCTCAAGGTCACACAGCTTATTTCTTTACCATTTGTTCCCAACCCCAAGAGGACACATATATCTCCTTTCTTTTGGTAGGACAGGGAGAAAAGAAGGTAGCAGCTATCCCTCCTCTCCACTGCCTCCAGCTGGCAGGGGATGTAGCAGTGTGTCAGTGGCTGGTTGAGAGAACTTGCCATTAACAGTGAAGATGGGGGACAGAAGACATCTGATTGAAGTTAGATCGGGTTATGACAGATAAGATTAAAAACCAGCTTCTCTCCTTCAGCTTATCACCCTCAAAGCCCTTGAGAGGCAGCTGGCAATTAAACCTCATTACTAGGTAAAATGATACCCTCCTCCCTCCACCCACCCTCTCCCCACAGTCACACACAATCATTTACAGAAGAGAGACAAAGGGCACCCAAGGATGTCCCATGCTCAGGGATATGGTTATGGGGGTTGTGCTCAGGCCTGACTCCAGCTCACCCAAAGAGATACCTCACTCACAGCTGCCACCCCCCAAGCCAGCCCCCAGTACTCACCTACCCCAAGCCCATGGCATCCCAGGGAGGCAACAGAATGAAGGAGAAAGAGTGTGGAACCTGAGTTCAAACATCGCTTACTAACTCCATTACCTGGGTGAGTTGCTTAAACTCTCTGAGCCTCATTTTCCTCAACTGTAAAACGGGAAGCATGAAAGGCATTTTTTTTTTTTTTTTTTGAGAATCACATGAAATATGAGATATTTATCACAGTACCTGGCGCATAAAAACATAGCGATCCCATGTGTTACAGAATAGAACTGCCCCATGGGGTTTTCTTGGTTGTAATCTTTACAGAAACAAATTGCCAGGCCTCTCTTCCATGACTCCACTGGGTGCATTTGAACCGCTAATCTTTAGTTTAGTAGTTGAGAGCAAACTATTTGTGTCACCTAGAGACCTCTTCTGGCATCTAAAACCAAAAAACCAAACCCATTGCTGTTGAGTCCATTCCAACTCATAGCGACCCTATAGGACAGAGTAGAACTGCCCCACAGGGTTTCCAAGGAGCAGCTGATGGATTCAAACTGCTGACCTTTTGGTTAGCAGCTGAACTCTTAACCACTACACCACCAGGGTATCTGACATATCCTTGGTGCTTAATAATTATTCAGATGCTTCTCCTTCTTTGCTCTTTCTTTACTGCTAAAACTTAACAGCCCGTTATCTCCAGAAAGTTTTCTACCAAGAAGCAGACCCTGATATTCTGAAGCCAGGATTCATGCGCAGGAGATCTCTTAGGGAAGTGATCCTGGGACAACCTGAAAGGAAGAGAAGGCGAAAGCGATACAGGGAGGGGGAAGAAGCCATGCAAGAACGGAAGTCAGATAAAGTCCCGGGGAAGGTAACTTGAACCCCCACCACAGAGGGGAACTCAAGTGTAAGTTACACATCAGAGATGTCCTGATCTTGAGGCCAAGTAGGCTTTTACACTCCTATACGCCCCAGTAGAAAGAAAGGCCTGGCAAACTTCTTCCAAAAGTTAGCCAACGAACATCCTGTGGATCACAGAATATTGTCCAAGACTTAGACTCGCTTACTTTGGACATGTCATCAGGAAGGACCACTTGCTGGAGAAGGGCATCACATTTGGTAAAGTGGAGGGCCAGTGAAGGTAAGGGAGACCTTCAATGACGTAGATTGACAGAGTAGTCTCTATAACGGGCTCATATATACCAATAATCATGAAGACGGTACAGGGTGGAACAATAGTTTTGTTCTGTTATATGTGGGGTTCTGTTATACATGGGGTCTCCTTGAATTGGAACCTACTTGACAGCAACTAACAACTAACAACACTCCTCAAAGACTAAGAGCTGGAAGAAAGGGGGTATGAGTCCCTGACACTTTGGGAAGCAGCCCAGTAGCCCCAGGGCTATCCTCCCAGGTGCAGAATGGAAGCAAAGCTCAGTAGAGCTGGGCAAGGGACTCACAGAAATGGTAAGGAGGGTCCTGGGGGATCTAGGTGAAGGCACTTTAGCCTCATAATCAATGCCAACCTGCTGAATGGAGCAAGACCTGTGTTACTGAGAATGCAAGAATAAGCAAGAGTGTTTGGGGGAGATCTTTTTAAATGTTGGTAAAAGCCTTTCCACATATATTATCTAATTCTCTCTCGATAGGGAGATATTATTACTTCTTTTAGAGGAGTGATGATTTGCTTAAGGTCACAAAGCTAATTAACAGCAGTCTAAATGCAGGTTTCTTGACTTCCAGTACCTCCTTCCTTCCAAGAATAGTATTTAAACACATACACACATACCATATGTTGATAATCTGCGTGAGAATTCAGCAGCTGTTCAGAAGCGAGGTGCGGGTTGACGATTTGGTGAGGAATAAGGGCAGAAACTAGAGTGGTCAAGGGTCACAAGGAAGGGTCCTTCCATCCAGGCTATGCATTTCTCTAGTTAGGTTAACAAGCCCCTTTGCACAAGGTAGAAATAATGTGAATCTGTACCTGAGGGATTCCTACTTCAGCGTGAATTTTTTTCCCTTTGTTTGCTCTCCTCCAAAAATCAGGACATCATGGGAAGGTAAGCGCATTATTTCTCTAGGGCTGCGATGACAAAATATCACAAACTGGGTGGCTTATAAGAACAGAAATCTATTGTCTCACAGTTCTGGAGGCTAGAAGCCCAAATCAGGGTATTGGTTGGGTTGATTCCCTCTGAGGCCTCTGAGAGAAACCATTCCATACCTCTCTCCTTGCTTCTGGTAGCCGAGGACGTTTCCCATACCTCTCTCCTTGCTTCTGGTAGCCGAGGACATTTCTTGATATGTAGCTGCAGTGTCACATAGTGTCCTTCCTCTATCTCCCTGTCCCTGTGTCTCTTCTCCTCCTGTATAAGGACACCAGTCATGTAGAATTAGGACTCACCCAACTCCAGTATGACCTCAAGTTAATCTGATAACATCCTCAATGACCGTATTTCCAAATGGGGTCACATTCACAGGTACAGGGGTTAGGACTAAAACATATATTTGGGGGGGGTGGGGGGGAAGCAGTTCAATCCAGGACAATGAGCTTCAGTGGGAAAGGAGAGAATGTTTATGTCTCTACTTGCAGAAAGGTTTTGCTACTGCAGCATT
This sequence comes from Loxodonta africana, assembly GCF_030014295.1. Taxonomy (NCBI): domain Eukaryota; kingdom Metazoa; phylum Chordata; class Mammalia; order Proboscidea; family Elephantidae; genus Loxodonta; species Loxodonta africana. Next base: position 53,261,421 of record NC_087360.1, on the reverse strand, counting down.
TATCACGTCCTTGTCATTGTTTTATTATTTTTTCCTCCACTGGACTGTCAGTTCCTTGAAGGCAGGACTGGCCACTTGTACGCTGCTATGCCCCCAGTGTTCCCTGGCCTGTAGAGACACTCAATGTTTGTTGAAAGAACACATGAGCGCATGACAGAGGAAGTAGGGCACTATGGTCGGGGACTTCTGGAAAACAGGGGCATCATGTCAGCAAGTGCGAGGGGTAAATACAGAGTCAAAGAGTGAGGAGGTTCCCAAGAGAAAAGTAGGAAAGGTCCAAAGACATCTTGGCTGCCCAGAAAGTGTCCCATGTGAGAAAAAAAAAAAAAAAAGCCCCAGAGTTGATTCTGGCTAATAGCGACACTATAGGAAAGGGTAGAACTGCCCCATAGGGTTTCCAAGGAGCGGCTGGTGGATTCAAACTAACCTTTAGGTTAGCACCCAAGCTCTTAACCACTGCGCCACCAGGACTCCATGTGAACAATAAAAACCCAAAGCCAACCCGTTGCCGTGGTGTCGATTCACACTCACGGCGTAGAACTGCCCCACATAGTTTCCAAGGAGCACCTGGTGAATTCGAACTGCTGACATTTTGGTTAGCAGCTGTAGCACTTAACCACTATACCACCAGGATTAGTTCCCTCCAAGTACCTTTCACACAAGCTGATGTTTTGTTATTTTCCTCAGAGCCCTCTGAGCCCTGGTAAATATGAGAACTTTCCTAACAGCTTGGATCTCTGAGAGCTCACTGCCCTCCAGTCGATTCCGACTCTAGCGACCCTACAGGACAGAGTAGAACTGCCCCATAGGCTTTCCAAGGCTGTAATCTTTATAAGGAAGCAGACTGCAGCATCTTCCTCCAGCAGAGCAGCTGGTGGGTTCAAACCACCAACCTTTTGGTTAGCAGCCAAGCACTTTCACCACTGCACACCAGGGTTCCTGTAGTAGGAAGAGAAAGGGGAGAAAAGAAGGCAGCAAACGGAGGGTGAACACAGCCAACCCACTGTGGGGGGTGGGGGGGCGCAGGGGGTGCCGGGAAGGGCTGGACTGGCCCTGCCCCCTGAGCACCTGGTGCCCCCAGCAGGTCAGCCCAGACACCCAGGGAAACAATCCCCGTGTTACACTTTGGCTCAGGAGTCTGGGAGAATAGCCTGTTCTTTATACAGCTGAGAGAAAGATGTGGGGGTGGCAGGAAATGGGGCTTGAACTCCTGCAAACTTAAAGAAAATAATGGAGGGAGGGAAAATGTCTGTTTCCAGATGGGGTTGAGGGTTCGACACATTGTTTTTGCCTCTTCAGTGGAGAGGGAATAAAGCCAGCCAGCACTGAGGCTGGGCGACTAGCGGTGGGGGTGGCCTTAGCCTCCCACATTCCCCTTGTCAGCCTGGGGAAGGGCCAGCCTGTTGTCGGAGCTCCTTTTTTAGCCTTGCTGTCATCCGTTTTGGGCTCTGGCCACGTAAATTAAACTGTCTGGAGCTGCCAAGGTAGGAAGCCCAGCTAAAACTGCTCTGTCCTCTAGGATAGAGGGCTGAGCAATGCTGCCTTTCAGAGGGGCTTTCCTTCCCCCTGATGTTTGCAGGAAGGAGGGGCCAGCGCTGGGTGAGGGATGGGTGGGAATCAGAGTTCCAGCTGGGAAAACCTTCTCAAAATGTCCTAGAGCAGCCCCCTCATTTTACTAGTGAGAAAACTGAGGCCAGCAAAGGAGAAGGGGCAGTTCTCCTCATCCCTCCTCACTCCTACAAGATGGTGTGTAACCAGGGCAACAGGATAGGCAGCCAAGCAGGGCATGGGGGGTCACAGCTGGAATCAGGGCAGGGCAGAGTGATGGAGAAAAGTACAAGCTGCACTTGCCAACACCTCCCACCCAATACCTACCCCAGGCCTAGCTTTGGCAAGTCAGACCTTCGCTCACAACTCCCAGTTATTGACAACATATCTAAAAACCCAATTTCTTCCAAGACTGTCTTTCACTAGTCCTTGAGGACTTCAGGGAAAAACAGGAAGAAAACAGACTTTTTCCCCCAATACCAATAAATGAATTAATAAGTAAATTAATTAAATAATAAGTACCTCAGAAAATAGAGTACAGGAGAGGGCCAGGGCAGGGTTGCAAAGGGTCTGTCCTACTCTTGAGCTAAGCTGCTGGCCCCCATGGGCTCAAAGCAAAACTCCCAACTCGTCTTGCCCCATTTGGCTATGGGCCCACAGAGTCCCAGCCAGAAAGCTCTTCACCAGAGCACCTCTTGGGTCTTCCTGGCAGTAAGCTCAGCCAGCCAAGTGATTTAAGGTGCTGATTCTTGGCATCGGTTCTCTACAAACATCTCCTTCACTTCCAGACAGCGTCTCAGAGAGGGCCGCAAAACTATTGCTTAAGGACCAAGAATGTGCTACCATTTCCCTGGCCACTGCTCCTTTCCCATGGTCACTATTTGGCTTATTCTCTGCTGTTCCCCCATGGAGATCAGCCTGAAAGACCCCTAAAAAGAAAAGGACCTGCATAACTAGATCCAGAGTAAGCAAGGAGGTAAGACTGCAGAGACAGCCACCCCCACCCCCACCGCCTGTATCGGACAGGGAGATCTCCAGAAATGAGAGGAAGGGGAGTTGGCCAGGGACTGAGAAATCCCCAGGGGCCCACTGCCCACACTGGACTGTCAAGTAACACCCACCCACCTCTTATGACAATGGTTTCCTCTGCATTATATCATTTAGGAAAGTGGAGGGAGTGTTTCCTAGAAGGGGAGGGAGGACCAGAGGTATCTCCTTTAAGCAACCTCATCAGTTTATCTTAATCAAGATTTAGTCAGGGGAGAGGGGTCTTTCTGGGAAAAGGATATCCTTTAGAACTACCAGAACTCCCTGGGGGAGGGTGAGAATTTGAGAAAGTATACTGGATGTTGTAATTCCGTACTTAAAAAATCAAAAAGAAATTTATGTCATTTTCATATTACAAATTATTGAAAATAAATTCTACAAAATATAGGGAGGCGGGGCCAAGACGGCAGAATAGCCAGATGCTTCCAGTGATCCCTCTTACAAAAAAGATCCAAAAAAACAAGTGAAATGATTATATTTATGACAAGTTAGGAGCCCTGAACATCAAAGACAAAGTTAGAAAACAGACTGGGTGGCAGGGGGTGGGAGAGTCGGTTCAGAAGCAGAGAGGAGTTGCCGGACCTGAATCGCCGGGACCCTGCAGGCACCATTCCCAGGAGCAGCTGTGGTGGTCTGGGAGTAGAACTCAGCCACAGTTTCCTCAGGGAGAAGCAGCCAGCCCACAGCCTACTCACACCTCCGGAACCAGAGAAGAATGGCACTCTAGGCAAAAGCTAAGTACTTGCATATATTTTACCATGCCCCTGCCCCGAAGCCGGCTTCAGAGGCTGTTGATTTCCCTGGGCCTGAGATAGGTCCTGTTGAGTGCCTGGAGCCATTCTCCCGACCTTGGAGAAGGAATAAATTCGCAACTGGGAGAAAGGATAATTTCCCCCCTGGGTGGACCTGTGTGGGCCTATTTCAGGAGAATAGGCCCTTAATGGCAGAACACAACTGTTTAAGCTATGCGGAGGAGAGGTGGGTGTTTGATGATTGACACCACTTTGCCTATTAAACAGGGTCCTCGTCTACCCACATCCGGGGCCAAAGGACTGGTGGCTCCACTCAGGTCACCCAGCCACCCACAACAGAGGTCCAAGGATAACTGGTACTTCCCAGTCCTTACAACCAAAAGCAATGGGTGCCCATGGTCCATCTGCAGAATCCACCCACCTGTATGCTCTAGGGAAGAGGGACGTGCTTTTCTCAGAGACACTTGGGGGAGATTCTCAGCCCCCTGCCTTGTTCAGACCATGACCCCCTGCTGCAATCAGATACTGGTACCTACACCAATCACCTCTGCCCCTCCAAGACTGTAGGACAGAGCCTGTACCATGCACTTTATGACCAGAAACCTGGACACCTAAGCTGAATCCATACAAGAATAGTGAATGGACTCCTAGACTGATATACCTGATAACAGCTCTAACCATCTGGCAACAGGAAGTCGGAGCTTCAAAGGCAAAAAATTCTACAAAATACATTTGGCTGCTGGAGACAGGCATGAAACAGCACAAGGATTCTATGCAGGATGGGGAGACAAGCCCTAGGGGGAGTGTAGTAGAATCTCCAGGGAGAAGGAGTAAGATTTTTATGTCCATCAGATTTGGACATGGATTTTCAAATCTGAGATCCATGACACTGTGTTAGGACCTTCATGGAGACTGTCTTTTCTGATTAGCTCCTTGTAACCCTATAGACCTGAAAAGTAGGCCCTGAGGGGATGAATGCCATCAGTTTCCCAAATTGCCCTGCTCAAAGGAGAACCCAGGGTTGTGGGAAAATGCACATTCCCAGGTCTGTCCTCAGGCTACTGAATCAGGCTTTGCCACTCAGGGGTCTGGGAATCTGGATTTATTTTAACAAATAACCCAGGTGATTCTTATGATTATGCCAGATTAGGACACACAGACTTCCAGGACAAGTCAGATATTATATTTCTATTCATCAAAAGTCCTAAAACTAGGGAGGTGGGCCCAAGATGGCAGAGTAGTCAGACACTTCCTGTGGTCACTCTTACAACAAAGACCTGAAAAAACAAGTGAATTGATTATATATGACAATCTAGGAGCTCTGAACCTCAAAGGCAAAGTTGAGTAATCGGACTTAGCAGCAGGGAGAGGGAGAGACAGTTCAGAAGCAGCGAGCAGTTGCCAGACTGGACCCAATGGGAACCGGAACCCTTCAGGCTGGATTGGCTGGCATGTGCGGTGAGGTAAGCAGTGGCACTAGGGAAGTGTTATCCGCATTAGGAGAGACCAAGCAGTGGAGAGTCTGCTCAAGCCTCCAGAACCAGGGAGAAGAGGCGCTCAATTGGCAAAAGATAAATACATGAATCTAACCTACCACGTGAATCAAAAAACACCCCCTTTGGGAAGAATCTGTCTCCCATTTACCTGCCCCCTCCCTGGTCTGCACTGTGTCCCAGACCAGCTTCAGCAACTGCCACATCCCCTGGGCTAGAAGTAGGACCCATGGCATGTCCTGAGCCATTCTCCTGGCTTTGGAGAGGGAACAAATTAACAAACGGGAAAAAATAATCTGCTAGCTTCCCTAAGCCAGGAAATCAAGGCAGGCACAGCCCTTTTGCCTGGGCACAGGCATAAGGGGTCCATGGACTTTGAATGCCTTTCACCCCTGCAGAGACCTATGTAGGCCCATTTAAACAACCTAGGCCCTCATTAGCACAGTACAACAGGGTATATACCTGAAGCCTATTTTCAGTTGTATCAGCTATAAGGTGGAGTGGCAGATTCATGATGTCTGACACTGCTCTGCCCATTAAGCAGAATCCTCACATACCCATATCAGGAGCCTGAGGACTGGTGGCTCCATCCATGCCTCCTAGCCACCCATGACAGGGGTCCAAGAACAAGTGACGCCTCCTGTTCCTGACACCCAACAGCATTGGGCACCCATAGTCCAAGTGCAAAACCCACTCACTTACACCCTCAAGGGAACAGGGACACACTTTCCTCAAAGGCACGGGCTGCCGTCAGCCCCTCGTCTTGATCAGTGTGTGACCCCCTACTGCAGCCAGATACCTGTGACTACTCCAATCACCCCTGCTCGACTAGAACTGTAGGAGGGAGCCTGCACCACACTCTTTGTGACTGACTACATGGACACCTGAGCTGAATCCATATAAGAAAACTAAACAGACTCCTGGGCTCACATACCTAGTAACAGCTCTAACCACCTGAGGACAGGACATGAGAGCTTCAAAGGTGCCAATAATCAAACTAGCTCACACAACCAGCCTATTTGGGCATATCAAAGCAAAACAAAACAAGAAGCTAGGAGGCAGTAAGCAAACATAAAATAAATAAACAATAATTTATTTATGGCTCAGAGACAACAGTCAGTATCAAATTACATAAAGATGCAGACCATGATGGCTTCAGCAAGTGGCCAAAACAAAGAATAAAGAAACTTTCTGGAGGAAGATAAATTTTGGAATTACTGGAGGTAGAATTCAAAAGATTAATATACAGAGTTCTTCAAGAGAGCAGGAAGAAGATTAGGCAAAGTGCAGAACAAGCAAAGCAACACACAAACAAAGCAATAGAAGAACTTAAGAAGGTTGTACAAGAGCATAATGATAAATTTAACAGTCTGCAAGAATCCGTAGAGAGACAGCAAACAGAAAAACAAAAGATTAACAATAAAATTTCAGAATTAGACAACTCAATAGAAAGTCATAGAAGAATTGAGGCAATGGAAGTCAGAATTAGTGAAACTGAAGATAAAACACTTGACATCAACTCATTTGAGAAAAAATCAAATAAAATAATTTTAAAAATGAAGAAACTTTAAGAATCATGTGAGACTCTATCAAAAGGAATAACCTACGAGTGATTGGAGTACCAGAACAGAATAACAGAGAATACAAAGAGAATTGTTGAAGATTTGTTGGCAGAAAACTTCCCCGATATTGTGAAAGAACCCCACACAATGTAGACCCCAAAAGAAAGGCACCAAGACTATTATAATCAAACTTGCCAAAACCAAAGATAAAGAGAGAATTTTAAGGCCACCTAAGGATAAACAAAAAGTCATCTACAAAGAAGAGTCAATAAGACTAAGCTCTGACTACTCAGCAGAAATTATGCAGGCAATGGGATTACACGTATAAAGCCTTGATGGAAAAAAGTTGCCAGCCAAGAATTTACATAAGCAGCAAAACTGTCTCTCAAATGTGGTGGCAAAATTAGGGCATTTCCAGACAAATGAAGATTAGGGAATTTGTAAAAACCAAACCAAAATTACAAGAAATACTAAAGGGGGTCCTCTGGTTAGAAAATCAATAACATCAGATAAAAACCCAAGACTAGAACACAGGACAGAACAATCAAATATCAACCAAGATAGGCAAGTCACAAATAAATCAGAGCTGAGACACTGAAAATAGGGAAACAGAGATGCCAGTATACAAAAGATAACAACATTAAAACAAAAGAGAGGAACTGAAGAATGTGGTCATAGATCTTTCATACGGAGAGAAAGTAAAGGTGATATAAAGAAATAAAAGATAGTTTTAAACTTAGAAAAGTAGGGGTAAATATTAAGGTAACCACAAATGAAACTACACATCAAAATAAAAAACAAGAAAGGCATAAAGACTCAAAATACAAAATCAACAGCAATGAAAAGAAACTACATAAAGTAAAATGACTCAGTGCAGAAAATTAAGTGGAACAAAGAAACTGTCAACAACACACACACACAAAAAAAAAAAAAACCCTCAAATGACAGCACGAAACTCGTACCTGTCAAAAACTATGCTTCATATAATGGACTAAATGCACCAATAAAGAGATGAAGAGTGGCACAATGGATTAAAAAGATACAGTCCATCCATATGCTGCCTACGAGACACACACTAGACTTAAAGGTATAAACTAAAACCAAAAGGATGGAAAAAATATATCACGCAAACAACAATCAAAAAAGAGCAGGAGTGCCAATATTAAACTCTGACAAAATAGACTTTAACGTAAAATCCACCATGAAGGATAAGGAAGGACGCTATATAACGATTAAAAGGTCAGTACACCAGGAGGACATAACCATAATAAGTTTTTACACACCTAATGGCAGGGCTCCAAAATACGTAAAACAAACTCTAGCAGCATTGAAAAGAGAAATAGACAGCTCCACAATAGTAGGAGACTTCAACACACCACTTTTGATAAAGGATAGAACACCCAGAACGAAACTGAAAAAAGACATGGAAGATCTAAATGCCACAATCAACCAACTGGATCTCATAGCCGTATACAGAACACTCCACCCAACAGCAGGCAAGTATACTTTGTTTTCCAACACACATGGAACATTCTCCAGAATAGACCAAATACTAGGTCATGAGGCAAACCTTAACAGAATCCAAACCATTGAAATATTACAAAGCATCTTCTCTGACCTTAAAGCCATAAAAGTAGAAATCAATAACAGAAAAAGCAAGGAAAAAAAACAAACACATGGAAACTGAACAACACCTTGCTCAAAAACTACTGGGTTATAAAAAGAAATTAAGAACAGAATAAAGAAATTCACAGAATCAAATGAGAATGAAAATACATCCTACCAGAACCTTTGGGACACAGCAACAGCAAGGCTCAGAGGTCAATTTATAGCAATAAGTGCACATATCCAAAAAGAAGAAAGGGCCAAAATCAAAACATTAACCCTACAACTCAAACAAATAGAGAGCAGCAAAAGAAGCCCTTGGGCACCAGAAGAAAGCAAACAGTTAAAATTAGAGCAAAATTAAATAAAATATAGAATAGAAAAACAACTGAAAGACCAAACAAGACCAAAAACTGGTTCTTTGAGAAGTTCAACAAAATCAATAAACCATTGGCCATACTGAAAAAAGAAAAACAGGAGAGGAAGCAAATAACCCAAATAAGAAATGAGTTGGGGGATATCACAACAGACTCAACTGAAATTAAAATAATCATAACAGAATACTATGAAAAATTATACACTAACAATTTTGAAAGCCTAGAGAAAATGGACAAATTTCTAGAAACACGCTACCTATCTAAATTACCACAAATAGAGGTAGAACAACTAAATAAAACTATAACAAAAGAAGAGATTGTAAAGGTAATTAAAAAACTCCTACCAAAAAAAAAGACCTTGCCCTGATGGCTGCACTGGAAAATTCTACCAAACTTTTGGAGAAGGGCTAACACAGTACTACTAAAACTATTTCAGAGCATAGAAAAGGATGGAATACTCCCAAATTCATTCTATGAAGCCAGCATAACCCTGACACCAAAACCAGGTAAAGACACCAAAAAAAGAAAATTACAGACCAATATCCCTCGTGAACATAGACACAAAAATCCTCAACAAAAGTCTAGCCAATAGAATTCAACAACTTATCAAAAAAATATTTCACCATGACCAAGTCAGATTCATACCAGGTATTGACAGCTGGTTCAACATTAGAGAAGCAATCAATGTAATCCATCACATAAATACAACAAAAGATGAGAACCGCATGATCTCACCAATTGATACAAAAAAGCTTTTGACAAAGTCCAACACCCACTCATGATAAAAATTCTCAGCAAAATAAGAATAGAAAGGAAATTCCTCAGCATAATAAAGGGTATTTATGTAAAGCCAACAGGCAACATCGTCCTAAATGGAGAAAGTCTGAAAGCATTCCACTTGAGAACGCAAACCAGACAAGGAAGCCATTTATCACCACTCTTATTCAACATTGTGCTGGAGGTCCTAGCCAGAGCAATTAGACTAGAAAAAGAAAGAAAGGGCATCCAAATTGGTAAGGAAGAAGTAAAAGTATCTTTTTTTTGCAGATGATATGATCTTATACACAGAAAACCCAAAAAAATCCACAAGAAAACTACTGGGTTCCAGCAAAGTATCAGAATACAAGGTAAACATACAAAAATCAGTTGGATTCCTCTACACCAACAAAGAGAACATTGAGGAGGAAATCACCAAATCGATACCATTTATAATAGCCCCCCAAAAGATAAAATACTTAGGAATAAATCTAACCAGAGATGTAAAGGACCTATACAAAGAAAACTACAAGACACTACTGCAAGAAACTAAGAGACCTACATCAGTGGAAAAACATACCTTGCTCATGGGTTGGAAGACTCAAAATTGTGGACAATGTCAATTTTACCCAAAGCGATCTACAGATACAACACAATCCTGATCCAAATTCCAACGGCATTTTTTAACAAGAGGGAGAAACAAATCACCAACTTCATATGGAAAGGGAAGAGTACCCGGATAAGTAAAGCATTACTGAAGAAGAAGAACAAAGTGGGAGGCCTCACACTACCTGATTTTAGAACTTATTATACTGCCAAAGTAGTCAAAACAGCCTGGTACTGGTACAACAACAGATACATAAAACAATGGAACAGAATTGAGAATCCACATGTAAACTCATCTACCTATGAAACCCCACTGCTGTCGAGTCGATACCTATGAGCAGCTGATATTTGACAAAGTCAATTAAGTAGGGAAAAGACAGTCTCTTTAAAAAATGATGCTGGCCTAACTAGATATCCATCTGCAAAAAAAGGAAACAAGACCCATATCTCACACCATGCACAAAAACTAATTCAAAGTGGATCAAAGACCTAAATATAAAACCTAAAACAATAAAGATCATGGAAGAAAAAATAGGGACAACACTAAACCCATTGCCATTGAGTCAATTCTGATGCATAGCCACCCTACAGGACAGAGGAGACTGCCCCACAGGGTTTCCAAGGAGCAAACTGCCAACCTTTTGGTTAGCAGCCGTAGTGCTTAACCACTATGCCACCAGGGTTCCCAGGGACAACACTAGGAGCATGGCATAAACAGAATATAAAACATAACTAACAATGCACAAACACCAGAAGAGAAAGTAGTTAGTTGGGAGCTCCTAAAAATCAAACATTTATTTGACTTCACCAAAAGAATAAAAAGACAACCTACAGACTGGAAAAAAAATTTTGCCTACGACATCTAATCAGTGTCTAATCTCTAAAATCTACAACCCAAAAAAATCTACAAGATACTGCAAAACCTCAACAACAAAAAGACAAATAACCCAATTTAAAAATGGGCAAAGGATATGAACAGGTACTTCACCAAAGAAGACATTCAGGCTGCTAACAGATACGTGAGGAAATGCTCACGATCATTACCTATTAGACAAACACAAATCTAAACTACAATGAGATACCAACTACAATGAGATACCATCTCACCTCAACAAGGCTGGCATTAATCCAAAAAAAAAACACAAAATAATAAATATTGGAGAGGTTGTAGAGAGACTGGAACACTTATACACTGCTGGCAGGAATATAAAATGGTACAACCAGTTTGGAAATCGATTTGGCATGTCTTTAAAGCTAGAAATAGAAGTACCATACGATCCAGCAATACCACTCCTTGAAATACATCCTAGAGAAATAAGAGCCATCACACAAATAGATACATGCATACCCATGTTCAAAAAGATGGAAACAACCTAGGTGCCCACCAGCAAATGAATGGGTAAACAAATTATGGTATATCCACACAATGGAACACTACTCAACGATAAAGAACAATGATGAATCCGAGAAACATATCATAACATGGATACATCTGGAAGGCATTATATTGAGTGAAATTAGTATCAAAAGGACAAATATTGTATGAGACCACTATTATGAGAGCTCAAGATAAGGTTTAAACGCCGACGAAAAACTTTCTTTGATGGTTACAAGGGTGGGGAGGGAGGGAGAGGGGTATTCACTAACTAGATAGTTGATAAGAATTATCTTAGGTGAAGGGAAGGACAACACACAATACAGGGGAAGTCAGCACAACTGAACTAAACCAAAAGCTAAGAAATTTCCTGAATACAACCAAACACTTCGGGGGACAGAGTAACAGGGTCGGGGATCTGGGGACCATAGTTTCAGGGAACATTTAGGTCAATTGGCGTAACAAAGTTTATTAAGAAAATATTCTCCATTCCCCCTTTGATGAGTGGCATCTGGGGTCTTAAAAGCTAGTGAGTGGCCATCTAAGATACATCAATTAGTCTCAACCCACCTGGAGCAAAGGAAAATGAAGAACACCAAAGACACAAGGAAAATATTAGCCCAAGAGACAGAAAGGGCCACATAAACCAGAGACTCTATCAGCCTGAGACCAGAAGAACTGGATGGTACCCGGCTACCACCAATGACCGCCCTGACAGGTTACACATCGGAGAGTCCCTGACGGAGCAAGAGAACTCAAATTCTAGTAAAAAGACCAGACTTAATGGTATGAGACTGGAGGAACCCTGGAAGACATAGCCCCCAGAATCTCTGTTAACCCATAACTAAAACCATTCCCAAAGCGAACTCTTCAGATAAAGATTAGACTGGTTTTTTATAAGACATAAAGAAATCCTGGTGGCGTAGTGGCTAAGTGCTACGGCTGCTAACCAAAGGGTCAGCAGTTTGACTCTGCCCGGCGCTCCTTGGAAACTCAATGGGGCAGTTCTACTCTGTCCTACAGGGTCGCTATGAGTAGGAATTGACTTGACAGCACTGGGTTTGTTTTGTTTTGTTTTGTTTTATAAGACATAAAATGATACTCGTGAAGAATGTGCTTCCTAGTTCAAGTACATAAAAAAATGAGACTAAATGGGTGGCTCCTGTCCAGAGGCGAGATGAGAAGGCAGAAAGGGACAGGGGCTGGTTGAATAAAAAAAAGGACACGGGAAATCCGGTGTGGAAATAAGGAGTGTGCTGTCCATTATAGGGAGAGCAACTAGGGTCTCATAACAATGTGTGTATAAATTTTTGTATGAGAAATTAATTTGAGCTGTAAACTTTCACTTAAAGCACAATTCAAAAAAAAAAGTCCAAACTAAATAAAAAATGTACCCAGAGAAGCCTTGCCCCTGTATGTTCCCCATCCACTCCACCAGAGGTAACCCTTTATCCACTTCTTGTTTATCTTTCCAATGTTTCTTTATATAAATACAAGCACAAATGAATATATGTTCTCATTTCCTCTCTTTCTTCCACAAAAGACATGTTACTATTTATTAAAAGTCCTGTACCCTGCTTTTTTCACTTAACAAAATAGCCTAGGTGTCTCTACATATCCTTACATGGAGATTTTCCCCCATCTTACCACTGCATAATTTTCCACTAGGGAGATGTACTATCACTTATTCATCCAGCTCCCTGCTGACAGACATCGGGTTGTTTCCAGCCTTTTGCTATTATAAACAGTGTGGTAATGAATGACTCTGTACACGTGTAATTTCATACTTGTACAGGTGTGACTATAGGATAGATTCCAGAACTGGGATATTTCTGATGTTGGTTGATATTGACTTAGTCGCTTCCATAGAGTTATTCCATTTTACACTCCTGCCAGCAGGGACGGAGGGTGCATGTTTGCTCATAACTTTGCCAACACTGTGTTTTGTCAAGATTTAGGATTTTGTCCAAAGTTGAGAGATGAGAAATGGGCTCTTTTAGAGTAGTTTTAATTTGCATTTCTTTCATTATGAATGGATCGAGCATCTATTCAAACAGTGAAGAACAATTTGCATTTCTCTTTCGTGAACTCAAGGTTCATGTCCTTTGCCCATTTTTCTACTGGGTTATGAATCTTGTTCTTCTCAATGTCTAATTCTTTTTATATTAGAGAGATTAGCTCTTTGAGATTTGAGTTGCGAATACTTTTTCCTCAGCTCATTTGCCTTTTGACTCTTCTTATGGTATCTTTTTTTTTTTTTGACATGCAGATTTTTTTTTAATTTGTTTGTAGTCAAATTAACCCATCTTTCCTTTCATGGCTTCTAGATTTTGGATCATAGTTAGAAAGGCAATCCCCACTTCAAGATGATTTCTGTGTGTCTTTGTAGTATTTTTATGTTTGGGTCTTTTTTTTTTTTTTTTTCAATTTAAATCTCCATTTGAAGATTTTCCTAAAAAAAAAAATCTTTTTTTTTTTTTTATGATACTAAGTATGGAGCCAAATTTATCTTTTTCCAATAATGGCCATTCTGTTGTCCCATTATCCTTTATTAAAAATCCCATCTTTATCATGTGGATTTGAGATACCATCTGTATCATTTGCTAATTTCTATATATCTTTGGCTCTACAGCAGTGCTGCTCTTGCGTTTCATTAGTCTATCTACCCATGCCAACGCCACACTGCTTAAATTCCTGAGGCCATGTAAGGTGTGTACGTTATCCGTTATCCGATAAGGCTGATCTTCCCACATCACTCTTCGTTTTTCGGGAAATTCTGGGGGATTTTGCTTGTTTATTTTTCTGTATAAACTTTGAAATACCTTGTCTGGTTCCAGGAAAAAAAAAAAAACTGTTGACATATTTATTAATATGCTGTTAAATGTATAATTTATAGAGAGAATACTGACATCTTTATAATATTGGGTCTTCCCATCTAAAAGCCTGGGTGGCAGGGGTGAGAAAGGAAAGAAGAGAGAATCAGTTCCAGCTGCCAAGCTTTTGGAGGCTGAGGCAGTTGTGTGATGGAGGCGATGTGGTCATTGTTAAGTCAGACCAGGCTCCCCCAGCCACTCCTGCTTCAAGAGTACTTGAAGTGGCCAAAGTTTGCCCAATTGTTTCAAGTTCATTTCTGTATTTGAGACTTTTTGAGAGGACATGAGGAACATTGAGGAAGTTTAGCAGTACATGCTGATCTAATTTCATAATCCCCCGAAGATCCAATTTAGGACTAGGATTGCACAATATCGTTGAGGGGGAGGGACACAAGAAAACAAGATACACGTAAATTTAGTGAGCACTTCCTACAGGCTAAGGCTGGAGAGGGAAGTTGTTATTGTTGTTAACTGTCATCCACTTGGCCCCTGACTCATGGCAACCTCACGAACAATAGAATGAAATGCTGCTGGTCTTGCATCATCACCATGATCAGTTGCAGATCAGACTGTTGTGACCCATAGGGTTTTCACCAGCTGTATTTTGGAGGTAGATTGCCAGGTCTTTCTTCCTAGTCTGTCTTAGCCTGGAACCTCTGCTGAAGCCTTTCAGCATCATTGTTGTTTGCGGTTGAGTCGATTCCGACTCATAGCACCATAGCAACATGCAAAACACCAATGACAGATGGGTGGTGGCTGCACGTGAGGTGCAAGGAACCCAGGTCTCCCACATGGGAGGTGAAAATTCTACCACTGAACCACCAGTATTCCCAGGTTTACACAAGGTATAGATTCTCAGACACCCCAGCACATGTAGCTGAGTTCAGCAGTTTGCAACAGCTTCATGCAAGCGGTGGAGCTCTATGACATTGACACCAAAGGGGGCAAGCAAAATGGGTTTCAAGTTTTAAAGGTTATAGAGAGAGGCATTTTTGGATACCAGTGATGGCTCTCAGCAAAACGGCGAGATCCAAGAAATTTCCCTTTGTCTCCCATCCCCCAGATGTATGAGCCCCATGTTAGCTTTAGTATCCATCTCATTCCAGCCACACCAAACAGCTCTAGTTTTCCAGAGGCAGCAGTCTATCTCGCTTGTCTGTGCATTTGCACATGCCCTTCCCTCTGACATTCCCCCTTCCCTGCCTGGCACCTCTTGCCTAGTTTTTCAGGCTCAGCTCAAGCACCCCACCACCACCACCACAAAGCCACCCTGACCCTGTACCCTGACAGTCACACTTAGCAACCTCCTTAGAGCCCCCAGGGCTGTGCCCATTACTCTGCCGCGTCAGATACATGTCAGACCTTTCCCATTAGGTTCTGAGCTTCTCCAGACCAAGGACTTCATCTGCATTTCAGTGCCGGGCACATAGAATACATCTAAAATGTGTTTATAAAAATGAACGCACAAACAAAGCAATAAGCAGGCAGGCCTGGGTTCAAATCCCATTCTCCCACCTCCACCACCACTACCACCTCTTACCACAACTAAGTGGCCTTGGACAAGTTATTAAACCTCCCTTAGCCTCAATTTCCACACTTGTGAAAGAGCAAAAAAACTAACACCTCCTCACACGACTGTTAAAGGAAATAAGCAAGGTAACAGGTGTAGAATGCCTGGCCCAGTATCTGGGGCCTGGGAAGCCCTCAATTAATGTAAGCTAAAAAAAAAAAAAAAAAATTTAGTTCATGGGGTTTAAAGCTTGAGTTTTTCAGTGGATGTTTGCATTTTAGCCAAAGGATGCCACCTGGCTCAGGCTGGCACGGGCATTTCCTATAAGGAGAGGCCTTTCTACAGCGCTCTGCCCCTTCTCAGTATTGTTCCTCCTCCAGTTGTGGCCAGAGTTCATTGCCAAGTCCTGCCTCTGCAGATGGACTCAAGAGTTTCCTGAACGAGCAGCTGCCTGAGTAATAGAGAATGCCTGAGTGTGTGTTCAGGAAGATTTCGTGTCCCTGTTAGCACCCCAGTGGCCCACAGAGCCCAGCAGGGCAGAAAGCACGATCCTAGCAGAGTGGGCTTTCTGCAGCATTCGTCGGAAATGCTTAGTGAGCAGCAGCCCCAACTTCCATAAGGTCCCATAGAAAAAACGCTGACAAGGGCCCAATTATGTAACTGAGACGACAAATACTTAGCACAAACGTTGCCCAACAGGAGTTGAAGAAACACCCCCTAAGGCCTGAGTCATTCTCTAGAATGAGACAGCACAGAAGGCTATTTGCATGAACCCAAGTTTTGAGGAAGGAATTTCCCCTCTAGATCAGACTTTATTTAAAATTTTCAGAGAAGAGCCTGATTGAGGACCCAAGGAGAAGAGGATAGACCAGGGCTTGGGGCTCTTTCCAGGGTAGTTGCCAAGTCTTTCCTCCCTCTCTGGGAAGGGTGTGGGGAGAAGGCCGAGGTGTGAGATTACGGACAGCCATCACCCACACGCTGGACAGGAAAGCTTAGGCTCCTGACCTGGCCTCATCAGGACTTTTGGGAGGTAGATCCTCTCGGTGTCCTCAGGGGCCAGCACATAGTACCAGTGGCCATCAGATTGATTGCTGCTCACGGTGACCCCGTGTTGTGTGTCAGAGTAGAACTGTGCTCCATAGGGTTTTCAATAGCTGATTTTTCAGGATTAGATTGCCAGGCCTTATTTTGGAGGCACCTCTGGGTAGACTTTAATCTCCAATCTTTAATGCACATTAACTGCACCATAATAGACTCTGGGTATGTTATCGAGTGGATAAATATGTTTCCCTGCATCTCAGGCTCCTGGCCATCAAGAGCTTTCCAGAAGACCAGGAGAAGTAGGCCATCCAGGCAGAGGGGAGGCTGGCAGGCGGGACACTTCCCCTATCCTATGTCCACCTGCCGGTGCCTCCTTGACTGAGTAGCATCTCCCAGGCCTTTTTTGTCTTACAGCCCCGGGAGCTGAGACTTTCTCTCTAGGGAGAGGAGTGTCTCTTCTCACTAAGGGTTAACACCCGACTCTCTCGGCAACGTAGAGTGAGTTACCGCATAGATTATAAATTGGTGAGGACTTCATAAAGAGATGCTGAATAAATAGGTTGTGCTTTAAAGGCCCTTAAACGTAGATTTAATTTTACACTGCGATTCGCCTTTGGAAAATTGCTAAATGCAAATCCATGCGCGTGTCTGCGTGCCTGCTCAGAATGGATGTGTGTGTACACATGATACAGCTTCAGAGGCAAACTTCAGAGCACTGCTCTCTGCACGCTGTCCTCCCCCCAACCATGCCACTAATACCGTCTTTGGCAGCACTGCCTGTCGGAGCTTTTGACTCTGAACCCAGCCCCAGAGACAAATCAAGGCCCTCAAAGTCAGCCCCCAGTCTCCCTGATGCCAACACATCCCGTAAGCCATGAGCAAAGGCGGCCTCACTAAAAGGCCATGCCCCGCCAGCTTCTGCAGGCTGTGTGGTATGGGCTCGCTCAGCCCTTCTTCAGAGCAGACTTCAGAGATGGTGCCAACTTCCAGATACAGTCCCTTCTGGCACTCCTGCTAACACAGGGCCAAGAGTATGGAACCGGGAGTCCAGGCTGCCGGTCTGATCCCAGCTCTGCCGCGAACTGGCAGAGGGATCTCGAACCCATCACTTAATCTCTCTGGCCCTCAAGCTTCTCACATAGCATGCAGATGAAAATACCTGCCCAGCCTACTCACATAGTCCCTTCGAGGACGAAATGAGATAATGGCTGTGAAATAGCACTTTGAAAGCACCAAGCTCTATGCCTGCACCACAGGGTAATTATACAACCTGGGGCTGGCCTGGCTCTCCCGCTATCGTCACTGTTGCTGCTTTAGGGAGCTCTCAGTAGCCACATGCCTCTGAGGGCCAATGTCCTTGTCCAGGCTCACAAGATGCCCCTGGTGAGCATCTCTGCTGACAGCCAGGTGGAGCAGCACGAGGGGAGGTTGACTTGTCTGATGTCAGGAGCCAAGGTTCCTGGCCTGATTCGGGTACAACCCAGCAGTGCAGCCTGGGGCCATTGCTGCACCTGCCTCGATTTCTCAAACAAGGAGGAATTGACCCCAATTTCTGCAACCATAAAATGGAGAGTCAGACCACTCAATTTCAAGACCCCCTCCCAGATCTATGTGCAGCAAGGCTAGGAACCAGACTGAGAGTTGCCTGCACCTTCTCACCAGTGAGACTCAGCCATTTATTCAGAGTCAAAGTGCTAAGCGGTCAAGATTAAATAAGAGGAGGGTCAAGTGAGGAGCTTACATTTACATGAGATAGCAAGACACAGGAGCCACATGCTGTCACTGGCCGGGGACTTTCTTTAGCTCATCGTAAAGTAGCCAGTACTTGCTGAGCACTTACTATGGGCCAAGTGCTCTGTTACATGCTTCACTGGCATGGTCTCATTTAATCGTCCACAACCCAATGAGGTAGAAGTCATGGCTTCCACTTTATAAATAAGGCAACTGAGGGCCAGGGAGGTGAAGTGGCTTGTGCAAGTTCACGCAGCTGTTAAGTGACAGAGCCAGGACAAGAATGCACAATCTGCTGTATTCCAAAGTCCATGCCCTTGAGCACTAAGAGGCTCACTGCCTGGAGAGGGCAAAGAAGAGCTCATGAAAGAGATATTTAATTAGTCATTTGTTTACACCCTCACCCCACATAACTCTGAAAAGGTTTAAAGATGTGCTTTTAATAAAGGTGTGCAATAAGGTAAAATACCAAATTGTACAAGAATGAAACCCGTGGAGTAGACAGAGAAGACACATAATCATGCCTGAAACCTAAATTAAAATGCTTTCTTTCACCATTTGTTCATTCGTGCATCTCTTCATTTAACATTTATTAATTTATTGAGTTTATCATACCGGTTGCCATCGAGTTGACATTGACTCATGGCTACCCTGTGTGTATCAGAGTAGAACTGTGCTCCATAGGGTCTTCAAAGGCTGATTTTTCAAAGTAGATTGCCATGCCTTTCTTCTGAGGCACCTTCGAGTGAACTCAAATCTCCAACTTTTTGGTTAGCAGCCAAATGCATGAACCGTTTGCACTACCCAAGGACTCCAAGTATATCATAAATTCCAGATACAGAGTGTTGCTCTGTGCTGGGTGCGCTGGGCCAAAAGACCCACACTCTGACCACAAGGAACTTAAAGTTGTGTGTGTGTGTGTGTGTGTGTGTTGGGAGAAATGGAATGAGACGATCAGCCTGTTAGTGTCCTGATGGGTGATCAGAAGCATTGACATGGAACCCTTCCCCAGATTTGGGGAGTTACAGGAGGCTTCCTTGAGGCATGTGTAAAAGAAGGTTGGGTGGAACAAGTATTTCAGGCATTACAGCTCCTGAGCACAAAACTTAATTGAGTTTTCTGGTCACCAAAACAAAAAGGGGAAATACAATTTGTTTCATAGTGGGCTAACATCAAGGAAGGCTGTTTTTCCTGCACCAAAGTCTAAGATCACATCTATCTTTATGTAAGGGACATTGCCTATAATGGACAATGTCTTCTAGAATGGGTTTGTAGCCAATGCAGAGACCTTCATCAAGTGGCTGTGACTTATAGCAATCCTCCAGTAGAACCAAGAGTAAAATACTAGAATGTCCTCCAGTGAACACGTTTCTACAAGGAGTTGAACTAGTGCAGCCCATCTACGTGCTTCCCAGTTCTCAAGCTTGGTTCAACAACTGAATGAGACGAGTGTAGGAGTAAGCAGTGAGCCTATGCCTTAGGAAAAGGGAAATAAAAAAGAACCTTCATTTTTTTATTACGCACGAAGACCTATGCTAGGCACTTTATGCACATCACCTGATTTAATACCCATAACTCTTTGAAGTAAATGTCATTTAACCCCATTTTATGGGTGACAAATTGAGACTTATAGAAGAAGTTAAGTGGCTTTCCAAGGTCACACTGCTAGAGCTTATTGAAGGACCTGAAAATTGAGCTGGTCTGCATTGACACAGCCCGTCTTCTCGAGTTGGCCTTCCACAGCTCTAACCGATTTCCATCTTTTGCATATTTCCTGAGCTGCCTGCCCATCACCTGGTTCAAACCACTCATTTGGGAGGAGAATAAACTGAGAGATACAGAAAGTAAGTGACCTGTACCAAGACTTGCTTTCCTGGCTCCCAGGCAGACATTCTCACTCACACTTTTCCCCAAGGGCCTAGTAGAAGACGTTGCTCATCCTGGGGGAGCCACCAGCCAAAAGGCCCCAACTAACAATTACTTCTCAGGTGGTGAAGAGCTCATTAGCACTCCTCAGTGCCTTAGCCTGCCCTCAAGGACACTCCACTTCAGTACATGCCATGCACAGAATTCTCCAAAGGATGAATACATCCTGGAGCCCATCCAAAGTTCATCCATCTCTTACAATGAGGCAATCTCCAGCATGTGGAGGGAAGCCAGACCCAAGGAAGGAGCCAAGAAAGGTGAGAAGGAAAAGTGACAGAGAAAAGCTGTCCTCCAGCCTTCTCTGTGAATGCTTCTCTTTCTGGCCACTCTTCCTGTGATTTCTCTCTGAGTTCATATGCAAAGTTAATGGCTTTTTTTTTTTTAAGCCCAAACAAAGGAGTTAGAGAAATCCTTTACAAGTTGCAAATTACCCCAAGAAGAAGGCCATAATGGGGGCCACTGACGGAAATGGCCAGGAGTTCGCAGGTTTTCTATGGGGTCTAAAGCAGGAGCCAGCAGAAAGAGCAACACCCCCGACCCTCTAGACCCTCTGTCAGGCCCACTCATGGCTCAGGGGGTCACTTTCAGAGCACAAGCAGCTGGAACAATGCGGGGCCAAGCCGAGGGGACACCACTATATGGTTCAGTCACTTTTAAGCACTCTTCCCTTTAATTTGTTAGTCAACCAGCTTCCCACAAAGGAACTCAAGGTTTGGTTCAGAGGATTTTAAAAGAGTGAACAATTCCATTCACCCTTGATGTTTTGTCAAGGAGAAATACAGGCCTTCTGTGTGTGTGTGTGTGTGTGTGTGTGTGTGTATACATATACATGTATCTCCATCACTCATCTGTCAGTTTGTCATTCTCATGGATTGAATTGTGATCCCCCAAAATATGTGTCAACTTGGTTAGACCATGATTCCCAGTGTCTTCCATTTTGTGATAGATTTAATTTTCCTGTGTTGTAAATGCTAATCTCTGTTTGTGGTTAATGAGGTAAGATTAGACATAACATCCTTACTCAGGGTGCATCCCTGATCCAATGTAAAGTGAGTTTCTCTGGGGTGTGGCCTGTATCATTTTTTATCTTACGAGAGATAAAAGGAAAGGGAAGCAAACAGAGATCTGGAGATCTCTTACCACCAAGAAAGCAGCGCACGGCACAAAGAGGGTCTTTTGGACCTGAGGTTCCTGTGCTGAGAAGCTCCTAGACCAAAGGAAGATTGATGACAAGGACCTTCCTCCAGAGCCAACAGAGAGAGAAAGCCTTCCCCTGGAGGTGACACCCTGAACTTAGACTTCTAGCCTACTAGACAGTGACAGGACAAATTTCTCTTTGTTAAAGCCATCCACGTGTGGTATTTCTGCTATAGCAGCACTAGATAACTAAGACAGTCCTATGTGGTGGCTAGTGTGTTGCTGTGATGCTGGAAGCTATGCCACCAGTATTTCAAATACCAGAGGGTCACCCATGGTAGACAGATTTCAGTGGAGTTTCCAGCAAAGAGACACCTAGCAGCCTACTTCTGAAAAAAACTGGCCAGAGAAAATCTTATGAATAGCAGCGAAATATTGTCTGATACAGAGTCAGAAGATGAGGCCCTCAGGTTGGAAGGCACTCAAAATATGACTGGGGAAGAGTTGCGTTCTCAAAGTAGAGTCAACCTTAATGACATGTATGGAGTAAAGCTTTTGGGACCTTCATTTGCTGATATGGTACAACTCAAAATGAGAAGAAACAGCTGCAAATGTCTATGAATAATTGGAACACAGAATGTATGAAGTACGAATCTAGGAAAATGGAAGTTGTCAAAAATGAAAAATTGATATTCTAGGCATTAGTAAACTGAAATGGACTGGTATTGGCCATTTTGAATCTGACAATCATATGGTCTTCTATTCCAGGAATGACACATTGAAGAAGAACGACATCCCATTCACTGTCAAAAAGAACATTTTAAGGTCTATCCTGAAGTGCAACACTATCGGTGATAGGATAACATCCATACGTCTGCAAGGAAGACCAGTTAATATGACTGTTATTCAAATTTACTCACCAACCACTGAGGCCAAAGATGAAGAAATTGAAGATTTTTACCAACTTCCACAGTCTGAAATTTATCAAACATGCAATCAAGATGCATCAATAATTACCAGTGCTTGAAATGCAAAAGTTAGAAACAAAGGACAAGTAGTTGGAAAATGTTGCCTCAGTGATAGAAACAATACTAGAGATCACACGATAGAATTTTGCAAGACCAATGACTTATTCGTTGCAAATACCTTTCTTCAACAACATAAACAGCAACTTCACACATGGACCTCACCAGATGGTATAAACGGGAATCAAATTGACTACATCTCTGGAAAGTGACAATGGAGAAGCTCGATATCATCAGTCACAAGGCCAGGGGCTGACTGTGTAACAGACCATCAATTGCTCATAGGCAAGTTCAAGTTGAAGCTAAAGAAAATTAAAACAAGTCCACGGGAGCCAAAGTACAACCCTGAGTATATCCCACCTAAATTTAGAGACCATTTCAATTATAGATTTGACTCATTGAACACTAATGACTGGAGACTAGACGAGTTGTGGGATGACATCAAGGACATCATACATGAAGAAAGGAAAAGGCCATTAAAAAGACGGGAAAGAAAGAAAAGACCAAAATGAATGTTAGCAGAGACCCTGAAACTTGCTCTGAAACATAGAGGAGCCAAAGCGAACAGAAGCCATGATGAAGTAAAAGAGCTGAACAGAAGATTTCAAAGGGTGGATCAAGAAGACAGTAAAGTATTATAATGAAATGTGTGAAAAAGTGGAACTAGAAAACAAAAAGAGAAGAACACACTAGGCATTTCTCAAGCTGAAAGAACTGAAGAAAACATTCAAGCCTCGAGTTGCAATACTGAAGGATTCTATGAGCAAAATATTGAACAATCCAGGGAGTTTCAAAAGAAGATAGAAGGAATACACAGAATTACCGTACCAAAAAGAACTGATCGACGTTCAATCACTTAAGGAGGTAGCATATGATCAAGAACTGATGGTAAAGAAGGAAGAAGTCCAAGCTGCACTGAAGGCATTGGTGAAAAACAAGGCTCCAGGAATTGATAGCATACCAATTGAGATATTTCAACAAACGGATGCAATGCTGGAAGCTCTCACTTATCTGTGCCAAGAAATTTGAAAGACAGCTAGCTGGCCGACTGACTGGAAGAGATCCACATTTGTACCCATTCCAATGAAAGGTCATTCAAAAGAATGCCAAAGTTATCAAACAGTATCATTAATATCACATGCAAGCAAAATTTTTCTGCAAATCATTCAAATTGGTTGCAGCAGTGCATAGACAGGAATCTGCCAGAAATTCAAGTCAGATTCAGAAGAGGATATGGAAGAAGGGATATAACTGTTGATGTCAGATGGATCTTGGGTGAAAGAAAAGAATACCAGAAAGATGTTTACGTATGTTTTATTGACTACACAGAGGCATTTGACTGTGTGTATCATAACAAATTGGTTAGCACTGCAAAGAATGGGAATTCCAGAACACTTACTTGTGCTCACATGGAACCTGTACATAGACCAAGAGGCAGTCATTTGAACAGAACAAGGGAATACTGCAGGGTTTAAAATCAAGAAAGGTGTGCATCAGGGTTGAATCCTTTCACCATACTTGTTCAGTCTGTATGCTAAGCAAATAATCCAAGAAGCTGGACTGTATGACGAAGAACACGGTATCAGGATTGGAGGAAGACTCATTAACAACCTACGATATGCAGATGACACAACTTTGCTTGTTGAGAGTGAAGATGATTTGAAGCACTTACTGATGAAGATCAAAGACTACAGCCTTCAGTATAGATTACACCTCAACATAAAGAAAACAAAAAAATCCTCACAACTGGACAAATAAACAACATCATGATAAAGAGAGAAAAAATTGAAGTTGTCAAGGATTTCATTTTACCTGGATCAACAATCAATACCCATGGAAGCAGCAGTCAAGAAATCAAACGATGTATTGCATTGGGCAAAACTGCTGCAAAAGACCTCTTTAAAGTGTTAAAAAGCAAAGATATCACCTTGAAGACTAAGGTGCACCTGACCCAAGCCATGGTATTTTCAGGCGCCTCATATGCATGCAAAAGCTGGACAATTAATAAGGAAGACCAAAGAAGAGTTGATGCCTTCGAATTATGGTGTCGGCGAAGAATACTGAATATACTGTGGACTGCCAGAAGAACAAACAAAATCTGTCTTGGAAGAAGTATCCCCAGACTACTCCTTAGAAGAGAGGATGTGAAGACTTCATCTCATGTGTGTTGGATATGTTATCAGGGGGGAATAGTCCTTGGAGAAAGACATCATGCTTGGTAAAGTGAAGGCTCAGCAAAAAAGAGGAAGATCCTCAAAGAGATGGATTGACACAGTGGCTGCAACAATGGGCTCAAACATAGCAATGTTTGTGAGGATGGCGCAGGACCAAGCAGTGTTTTGTCCTGTTGTACACAGAGTTGCTAGGAGTCAGAATCCACTCGATGGCAACGGGCTTGGTTTTTGGATATACATGTATACTACCATTGTCCTCTCAGTGCAGAATGGAAGTTTAGGAAACAGAAAATGCATCAGGCCCACTCAGTCATAAGACCCAGTGTGGCTGAAGTGTTCAAATCCATGAGAGTAGGTTGTAGACTCAATCTCCCCAGAGAGCATATATCACAGTATCATGCACACACTAATGATTTTTAAAGCACACGATTGTTAGGAAATTTAGAAAACTTAAGCCTCTGGGCTTACCATTCCTGGTCTCTCCCTTTTCCCTTGCCTTAAAAAGTCAGCAGCTCTGTTGCTCCTGACAAGAAGCCAAGGAGCTTGAAATTTCACTCAGCTTTGTTTTTTCTCTGACCCCTGACCTCTGGCTCCTGGCAATGCCCCACTCCCCCTACCCCCCATCCTATCATGGATAGCAGGGGAAGATAGTTATCATAAAGGAGGTTCACCCAAGTAGGATTTTTACGAAGTTATGTTTTTTCACCCAGGCACATTGGAATCTTTCAATTTTATCATCCCCCTGAGATTGTATCTATTTCCTTTCCATTTCAAGAGGCAGCTGTTAATCTCAGTTATAATGGCCTGGTGACCTCTAACAAGCTCTTCAGCCCTCTGCTGATGGCCTTTCTCAATCACATACCTGAACAAGTAAGCCTTGATTTTCCCCTTTTTTATTATCATTATCTCTCTCCTAGTAAATAAAACCAACCTGCTCCCCTTCTTCTCACTCTCAAATCGAGGCTCTTCTTTAAACCCTCCAAACTCAGACTTGAGCATTGGGTAGAATTTTCCAGGCTAATTTTCCAGCTTATTTACCAAGACAACTGGCTGCAATGCATCGCAAGCACAAGCTCTTGGTGCAAATTCAGAAAGAGACTCATAGACGTATGGTATTTTTGAGCTGGAACATCATTTTTTTTTTTTTTTTTTTCTAACTAGGAGGGTGAGGCTGGATAAAGCAGAACAAGCAATTATTTGGAGGAACAGGATGGAGAAATCCAGATGACTGCCAGCTTGATTATAAGATAAGCTTCCTGCAGAGGAACTCAACTGAACTTACTGAGGCAGATGTCCAAGTCTCCATCAGCAACCAAGACTTTCTCCCCACAGGGTTCTCGGCAAACACCCTCATTCAAATCCTACTGGCTCTAAATCTATGGCCCTTCTCTGGTTCAGTTGCAGCTCCCTTTGTTCTACCCACAAAAAGAGTTTGCTAAGCAAATTAAGTACTGTAAAGGAGATTTCGGGGTATGTTTTTTTTATTTAACCACCTAAGAGAAGAAATCATTTTCTGGAACGAAAGAAGGAGGCCTGCACTAAGAAATAGAACCCAGAGTTCTAGTCTCAGCCCTGATTTTAATGACATTCTGTGTGGTCTTGGATAACATGCAAGTTGTAGACTTTCCAGCAATCAGGAAAAAACTCCTAGACCAGCACTGTCTGGGCTTGTTCCTGGATGTGCTAATTCAAAATCCTTCTCTGTTCCTCTGCTGATATCCATTGAAACTCCATACCTGCTTTTACTCATTCAACCAACAGATATTTACTGAAGGTCCACTCTGCACTAGGCATGTTCAAGGCGCTATGGATTGAGCAACGAAAAAAGACCAGATGAACATCCTACGCTCTTAGAACTTACAGTCTAGTAGACAGAGGTAGATCACAAACAAAAACACACACATAGGAACACATATGTATGTATATATATATGCTGTCAGAAGGTGATACGGGCTTTGGAAAAATAGTGTTAAGGAGTAGGAAGTCTTGAAGTAAGGGACAAAGAAGGGCTTCCTGGACAGAAAAGATCTCTTTAATTAGCTGAAATAAGTGAGAGAGTTTGCCATGGCTAGGGGAACAGTGTCCCAGGCAGATAGAACAGACATGACAAAGACCCTGACGAGGGAGTAAGCCAGCGTTGTTCAAGGAATGGAAAGGGGGTCAACGAGCTGGAGGAGGGTGGGCAAGGGGAAGAAGAGTTGGAGAAGGGATTGGAAAGGTACCTGGGGTCAGATCATGCAGGGTTGTATAGGCCATTATGGGGGCTTTGGCTTACTATAAAGAGATCGTGCTACATTTCTTTGTTGAAGCAAAATTTTATAATTCAGATTTTTAATGCATTTATAGGAGTCTCCCTTATCCTCCCTATTAGTTCAAATCAGGGGAATTTTTCCCTAGATTGGTGGAGTAATGTAAGAAAATGCACAGCAAAATTTGAAGACACTAATACTGGAAAAGAGCCCTGGTGGCGTAGTGGTTAAGAGCTCAGCTGATAACCAAAAGGTCAGCAGTTCCAATCCACTAGCCACTCCTTGGAAATCATATGGGGCAGATCTATTCTGTCCTACAGGGTCACTATAAGTCAGAATCTACTCAACAGTGACAGGTTTGGTTTGGTTTTTTAACACTGGAAAAAATAGTGCTTGGGCAAACCTCGTGGATGGAATGAGGCTGCCCAACATATTAATATGTACCTAGTGGGCTTCTGCACTCAATTCCATTCCCCCAAGTAGGAGAGAGGACCTTACAAAGGGGCTAGCTAGACTTGAACAGTGGGAAGAATGCAGAATGGGATGAGCAAGAAGGAACCAAGGGTGGCTAGCTCAGGGACTTTTGGTGAATGAATTCCCAGGATGATGCTGAGCTGGAGTCCAGACAGCTGAGAGGAAGAGCAATGCCGATCTAAAGCAGAGGACGCAGAGGAACAAAGCCCTTACTTCGCCAAAGCCTGCAAATGCAGAACAAAATGCCTGCACCAAAAGGTGAAATCAGACAAGACTAGGCAGGCAGAAGAAGGGATCTAAAGGAGGATGAAAAGGAAATTCCTGGAAGAGAATGACTGTGATTCCATGTCTATGCCAAGCTGAATT
Source organism: Loxodonta africana (assembly GCF_030014295.1). NCBI lineage: Eukaryota > Metazoa > Chordata > Mammalia > Proboscidea > Elephantidae > Loxodonta > Loxodonta africana. The sequence goes on along the minus strand of NC_087360.1, from coordinate 53,233,794 downwards.
TCCAGGAGTCACCTTATCTATACCCACATTTCATATCCAGAGCCCCACACCTGCTGTTAAAAGCCCAATTTTATGTGCATAAATACAGCAGTGGGTGGGTGAGGAGAGGGCTGAAGGAAAGGAGAGAGGAGACAGTGTTTGGAGAAGCAGCTCCTGGGTAAGGAAGTCAAAGGTCCTGCAGAGAACCAACAGATACTGAGGGGATCCCCACGTGAGAGCTTTCTGTTAGGACAGCCCTGGGAACACCTGTCTTGCACTGGAAATCAATCACTCGATCAATCATATTTATTACAGAAGGAGGTAGCATTCCCCCTCAAGTTCTCCCACTGTCTTGCCACTATTCAAGTTTCATTCTGTAGCTTTGGCTTACTTTAAAGAGATTATACTGCATTACTTTGTTGAAGCAAAATGCTATAACTGAGAATTTTTATCCATTTAGAGAGTCTCCTTACCCTCCCAATTGGCCCAGATCAGAGGAGTTTTGCCCTAGATTGATGGAGGGATGCAAGAAAACACACAGTGCAATCTGAAGATGCTAACACTGGAAAAAAGTATAGCAAGACTTGGGCAAACCATGTGGGTGGGATGAGGTTGCCGAACATGTTAATGTGTGCTTAGTAGGCTTCTGCTTTCAACTCCATTTCCCCATCGAGAGGAGAGGACCCCATGAGTCCAAGTGACGATGCCCCGGATCTGGGCCTAGGCTGAGCTCTCCCCAGGGTGGCTTGGGAAAATGGCCCTAGGCATGCTCTCTGAGGAGAGTCCTCTGCCTGGTGGAGACTCAGGAGGCAGATGTTGGGGTGGTGTAGGAAGTCCTGTCAGCTGATGCCCAAAGAGGAATGAGGCTCACAGGACTAAGTCAGTCCCCAACTTTCCACCAGCTGCAGGGACACAGCAGTTGTGGCTGCACGAATACTCCTCAGACTGCCTGGACTCTCTCTAAAGTCCACTCTTCTCTCCAAAGTTGCCCGGGGACTGAGCAGTGAGATGTAGGAGAATAATTTCCAGGGCTGGGGTGGAGGTCATCTCTGTCGCTCGGGCAACAGTACCTCTGGACAATTTCCAGCTGTGGCTAAGGCCAAGTCTCCTGTTTTTAAGAGAAGGTTATTTCAGCAACTCCCAACCACCACCAGGCACCCTGATAGAAATGCTATAAACACCCTTCCCAGAGCAAGGCATTTAATATGGTGCCTTCATGGCATTGTGGCCTTACACTCGCCCAGCTCTCCAGCAAAATTAGAATTCAGAATGATTTCAGTTTGCTGCAGGCCCTAAAAGAAGACCTTTCATCTTCCATTGAAGATAAAAGTGAAGGATGTACTGGGCAAGGAGGTGTCATCCCACAAGTATTTGTTTGGCCAACCAGGCTGGACTCTGATATTTACATGGAGAAGGGTGAGAACTATGTCCTTTATTTTCAATTGTCGACTTCTTTTGTGTTGGTGAGGCAGGGAGGGAAGGGGAGGAGCCAGTCGACTGTGCAGGCCCAGGAAAAGTCAAGGAAGATTTTTTTTTTTCCTGGAAGCCTTCCTGATTGCAAGAGCTTCTTTCCGTGAATCACACCAGCCATGGTGGTTGCACATACTTCTCATGCAGAGATTTTTGACAAGAATTAGTCAGTTCCTGCCTTGGTGGCCCAAATGTAGGGGACTAGATGGCCTATGACTGTTGAGCAGTATCCAGGTCACTCAAGTGTGCCTTCCCCCTGGGAGGCAAGTCAGGATGGGGTGGTCATTGCCCCATGCACCCAGGACAGGGCAGTCATTGCCCCCTGTGACATGGATGGGGCAGTCATTGTCCCATCATATGGCCTGGGTTGCCTTCCAGAGAGGAAACAGGGAGAGTGTGAAGTGCATAGTAGTTACCATATCAGAGTGAGCCCCACAGCAGCAGTCCCTGGAAATCCCCCTCCTGCCTCTCACTGCTCAGTCCCCAGGCAGCTTTGGAGAGAAGGGTGGACTCTAGAGAGAGTCCAGGCAGTCTGAGGAGTATTTGTGCAATCACAACTGCTGTGTCCCTGCAGCTGGTGGAAAGTTGGAGGCTGACTTAGTCCTGTGAGCCTCATTCCTCTTTGGGCATCAGCTGACAGGATTTCCTCTAGAAAAACAGGCTGACAATGAGGTGAGAATCTGATGACATGAGAAAACCGTTTTCTTTCCTCAAGAATTCTAGCATATACTGGGGGCAGTCATCCCTGTCACTCTGGATAACAGTACCGCACCTCATTGTCAGCCTGTTTTTCTAGAGGGAAAACACAGAGGAGGGGCTCCACCCGGAAAACATTCAGGTGACTCAGGACTCCTTCTCAAATGCAGGCTTTGAACTGCCTGGGGCTCCCTCCCTGCGGGAAGTTCCCAAAAACCTATGGCAGCTGAGCTTGCTCTGCCCAGAGAGCCACACCAGTCTGCTTCCCTTGGTGCAGACACTCCCCCCAGACCTACTGTCTAAGGGATGCTCCCTGTTCTCAGTTTCAAGCTGATGCACTCCCTCTAGCAGCATGTCCTCTGCCTTCATGCATGGTTGAGGGGGAAGGCAATCAAAGGACTCCAGAGAATGTGACATTTGGATGTTCTGTAGCCACTGTCCCGGGTGACACTCAGATCAAATCAACTCTGTTTTACAAATACAAGGAAGTTGCCTTTTTTCTCTCTGCCTCTCCTCCTGCCCTCTCAACTCTCACTTGGCAGTACATCTGAGAGCTTAGTCCAAGCGCTTGATAAACAGTCGTGTTGTTTTGTTTGCCACAGGAAATCTGTCAACGCTTCTCAGAGCGCAGTGATGAGGAGGTGGGGAGAAGCGACAAGGATGGAGTCTAATGCAGACTCTCCTACTGCCCAGAGGAGCCTGGGAGGCCCGGGGTCATGTGTGGACTGGGTGGAGGGCACCCACGTGGCTGAGCACCCACTGTGTGCCCATTTAAACCATTCCTGTGAACTGGACACTACAATCTCCATTTTAGAGATGGGAAAATTCAGCTCTGAATGGTCAACGTCACCAAATCTGGAAATCAAACAGAGGCGTGCCTGATTCCTAGTTGAGCCCATGCTCTTTCCACTCAACCACTGTGCCCCTCAAGGCAAAAACACGGTCCAGATCCAAGCTAGCGGGATTCCAGCTAGCCAGTCTCTTTCCTGGAAACGCCATCTTCTAGCCAAAGTCATTTCCAACAAGGCATCAAGTATCAATCCCAGCAAAATCAGAATGGCAAACACTGAAGGGGAATCTCCAACACACCCTCCCTGCTCCTCCAGAAATGCCTTGGCAGGGGTCTGTGTTGTTGAGCATCTTCCTTCCACTTTTCTGCCTTCTCCCAACTCCATGCCACATTTGACTTAACAAAGTCATTTACAGAATTCCCTCCCTTGTGGGGGTCACAAAGATACAGTCAGTGCTGCAAATGCTGATGGTCTATTCCTGTTGAACCTCACAAGGCGCTGTGCTCACGGCGTTGGAGAGAGAGAGGGGAGTGTATCAACGAAGCCCAGAGTAAATGGAGCACTGCCAAGGAACTGGCTGCCTTCTTGGGGCAGCTGCAGGACACACACTGAAGGCTCATTCAGGACAGCAGCACAGACTCTGGAGCCAACCCTCCTGGGTTTGCATTCGAATGCTGCCACTTGGTGGTGGTGGTGGTACCGTCAAGTCAACTCCAACGTCTAGTGACCCCATGCAACAGGGAAGAACTGTCCCATAGGATTTTCTAGGTTATAATCCTTATGGGAGCAGATCTCCAGGTCTTTCTCCTGCAGAGTCGCTGGGTGGGTTCAAACCACCAACCTTTCTGTTAGCAGCTGAATGCTCAACCATTGAGCCACCAGGGTTCCTTGCACTGCCACTTACCAGCTTGTACAAAAGAGTAATTTCTGAATGCTTCGGTTTCACTCATCTGTAGAATGAGAATAACAACACCAGCCTCATTGGATCCCAGTGAGGACTAAACGAGTTAATATCCATAAATTCTGGAACAGCATCTAGCACATGGTAAGGGCTACTACATAGGCATTAGCTCAGTCTTCAATACATATATTTTTTTTTAACTCCTATATTTGGTTTTGTTTTTGCTTTCAGTAAGGAGTTTTTGACATCCTTCTAAACTGTTTGTTTCCATTTTTCTGCTCTAGGAATCACAGCACAAAAAACTCACTTCACTCTAAAAGTAGAACGTGGCAAAGAATGTTCTGGTTAATTGATGCTCTCCACACGGCCTTGACTTTGTAAACATCTCTGCAAAGATTTCAAAGTCCTTTCTATGTACTCACTGACTATAATGTAGGAGGTGTAACTACAAAGTAGGATGTCTGGGGTTTTACAAAACACATCAGAACTTAAAAATTCAAAGTAGTCACCGTGGCAGACTGTGCTTGCTGCCATCGTTCCAGCATTGGAAGCTCTCCTCTTGGGAATGTGGGTGTGCTGGGCAAGGACACCAAGCTGATTGGCGTCAGTCTCACTGTCGGCCTCTGCCTCTGCCACTGTCCCTCTTCTTTCTTCTTCTCTTCCCTCTCTCCCCCTCCTCCCTCTTCCTCCAGAACTTGTTTAGAATCACGAGGGACCTTGATTATCATTTAATACAACTTTGCAGGTGAGGTAACCAAGGCTGAACAAGATTTCCCTAAAGCTGCCCACCACCAAAAAAAATAAAAACCAAACCAGTTACTGTCCAGTCGATTCTGACTCATAGCAACCCTATAAGATAGAGTAGAACAGACCCACAGGATTTCCAAGGAGGCTGGTGGATTCGAACTGCCAAGCTTCTGGTTAACAGCCAGGTTCTTAACCACTGCACCACCAGGACAACAAACCACCCACTAAATGACTAGAAACCAGTCTTCCCACCACTTATATCCATCCCAGAGAATGCCACCATCCTTATTTACCAGTTTTGGCTCCAAATAACTCTGGCTTTTCCAAAAAAATTATATTTATTTTTAAAAAATGAATATCTACCCCCACTGACACTTTAAAGCAACAGGCAACATTAACAGATAGTATGTGACCAGTTTTATTCCCTAGCGTCCTAGCAGACTTGGGAGAGGCCTGATTGAAATTGATGTCACAGATTAGAAAATATTGGCAAACAACGTCCCCAGCCAACAGGCAACACTGAGCCTTTACCCTTCTGTAAGTAAAGTCTCTGTCTTATACAGGCATCTGGCAGTCAGTGGAACAAGGCTGAGAACTAGCAACAGGCAAACACACACACACACACACATGCACCCGTACTTGCACGCATATATGAGACCCTTTTGGCACAAAATCAAGCCATTGTAGGCAGACCATCACACTGTGGGGGCCTGAGAACCAATAGGCAACAGCACAGGGGAAATTAAACCAGGGCTCCTGGGGCAGGGGCGTATCTTTGTGAGCAGGTGAGCTGTGAGGGGAGTCTGGTAGGCAGGTGAGCCACCCTGGCAGGCCTGGAGATGGCTGGCATCAGGAAGGTCTGGTGGAGGTCCAGGCAAGACTGGGGGATCCAAGTCAGGATTTGTTTCCTGGAAGGACTAGCAGGAGCAAAGTTAGACCCTGTCCCAGAAAACCTGTGTTGCCAAGAGGTTATGAAGGCAGGGGCTGGGGTGCAGAAAACTGACATGACGACCCTGTGTCTGGTCTTGGAGCAAGGCAGAGACCCAGGTATGAGGAGCACCACCAGGTCAGAGCAGGACCAGCAGCGCAACACACTTAATGCTGTCAGAGGTCTCTGCTGGGCCTATGGTCCAGTGATCCTAGCTGTGCTGAAGAGGATGGCAAGAGCGAGGCAGGAAACCAACGTCTGGGTTGTCGCTGAGAAAAATGTTCCCATGCTAGAAGCTTCCCCAGCAAGGCGAGAAGCATCTACTACGTAGTTTCAGATTTGGCAAGGTACCAGAGCCTAGAAAACATGGCTAGGCCAGCCTTGCAGACACAATACATGCCCCAGATCAGGAATCCTCAGGGAGCTAGCGGCTAAGAAGCTAATTTCATATACTTTGCTGACTTTGGGGTAAAGGCACAGTGGACCTACACTGCATATGCCTGCAGTCTCTCCAAAATAACTCTGAAATAATTTAAAATCTATCCCTGGTGCTTCCTAGCACTCCTTTCCAATTCTTTTCCTGTCTGTTCCCCAACCCCAATCTCGATGTCCAGGCCCAAATGTCATTATTGTTCCTAAAATGCATGCTAACTGTTAAACTAATTGACAATAAAAAAAGTAACATGTTATTCTTTGCAGTTTTATTTGGTTATTGTAAAAGGATCAGAGGAACAGGAATTGTCTTAGCCAAAGGAATGAATATTTAATAGTAAAATTAGAGTCACTGTGATACCTCAATGGGGAAACGCTCTAAGGCAGAGTAAAGCTGCCCAGCATCCATTCCTCCTTTATAATAGTATGTCAAAATACCGTTTGGGGTATTTTTTCTCCCCCATTATGCAGTCCAAGGGACCACCAAGCCTTAGGGATACGAGGTAGGAAATACTCTCCCCTCTCCCACTCATGTACGGTAAGGTAGGCACAAGGCCCCAGCTCAGCCAGCTGGACAATGGTTGGCAGTTGTTCATCACAGAGGCAGTGGCTCTTCAGATGTCCTTTCATGCCTGTCCTCACGTCTCCTGGTCCTACCATTTCCCGTAGATTCTGTGAGCCACTTTCCTCCATATCCTTCCAGTAACGACTTTTTACGTTAACCAGAGTATTTGCTGTTTGCAAAGAACATGGATTTCCAAGTGGCCTCTAGGGCCACCTCCACTGGAAACAATAACTGGGGGAGAGAGCTGGCTGGCTCAGTGTTCCTTCTCACATGCAGAGTCGGAAAGGATCCCAGCTACATTCCAACAGTGCACACCACAGTGATCACCACCGTGAGCCACTGTTCCTAGGATGCATGCAACCAGAAATAAGAGCCATTTGGGGGGATCCAGGAGTGGAAAAATGACATTCTATCACCCAGTGGTGACATGATGGGACCATGTACAGCTGCTGAAGGCCATGCTGACAGTGGGAACATTCTCTTGCCTTCCAGCCTCCTCTCCTTCCTCCTCCCTGTATGCACACACTCATGCATGCACATGGACACTTGCAAGTCTGCACATGCACACTCATGCACACACACACACTCTTAGCCAACAAGCAGCCGCCTGGTCTTCTCCAAGGAGAATATGACTGCCCAGTGTTTGGGTGGTGTGTAGGTGGCAAGTGGAGGAAGAGGGAAGGAAAGGGTGAAGAAACAGAAAAAATCTTTGCTCTTTTGGGACCTGACCCCAGAACACACACAGTTGTTCTCTTCCTGGGGCCCAAGAGACAAGGTCATGGCCTTCACAATCACAAACTTCAAGTAAATTCAAGAGTCCTGGGTGAGAGCCACCCCTCCACTCCAGATAAGACTAAAAGCTACACCTAACAGGTCCAGGGTCACCCAAACCAAAAAACCCGTTGCCGTCAAGTCGATTCCGACTCATAGCGACCTCATAGGACAGACTAGAACTGCCCCGTGGGGTTTCCAAGAAGCAGCTGGTGGATTCAAACTGCCGACATTTTGGATAGCAGCCAAATACTTAACCATGACACCACCAGGGCTTCCCACGGCCACCCAGGTCATCCTTAAAACAAAAATAGACCAGAGGTATGTCACCACACTGTTGTGCCCCTCCTCTATTCCCACGTCTGCTTTCAGTCTCATCCAGTGTGGGACCAAGGGACATTTGTACTGACTGGGAAAGGGAGGCGGGAAGGGGAGGAGTTAAGTGAACAGCCAGCAGGCTTGGCATAGCCGGGAACCTCACACCCACCAAGTGAAAACACTCTCCCAAAGAAGTTCCATCTACCCACACCCACAGACAGACACAAGGATGGATACATGTGTATGCATACACACGTGTGCACACGCACACACACACACACACGCACACACTTCCTAAGGCACACCAGGAGCCCCAGGTAAGCAGCCAAGTGGTGGCACTAAGTCAAGAACAAACGAGGGGAAGAAGGCACAATCTTAGTGAGGCAGAAGGCAAATTGCTTCCTAGTAAGTTTATTGATGCCCGGGTTAAGCAAGAATACTGATCAGTCACCCCCTTCCACAGCCCAGCCAGCCCGACTGGAGCAGGGACACAAGGGAGTCAGCTTCCTTTTTTCTTCCATTATAGACAACATTATTAAAAAAAATAAACTTTACAATAATACATTTTCGCTCTTCTGTGGGGGTATTATTCGGATAGTTTTGTTTCTTAAAAAAAGGAAAAAAAGGAGAAACCACACAATATATGTATATGGATGTGTATATACATATATGTTGAGAAAGGAGCCTTGCTATGTACATACAGCTGATGTATGTCTCGGAAATGAGGAAAGAGAACATGAAAAAGAGGAGGCAGGAGAAGAGAGAGAGAACCACTCAAGAGGCCAGAGTGCTCCAGGTCCACATCCGGCCGTGGTCTCCTCTGCCACTCTCGGTGGCCCCTCTCCCTGAAGAAGACCCACCAAATGGACCCACTAGCAACCAAAAAAGCCAACAAATTGTTATTCCTCTTTGACTTCAAAATTCTTGCCACCAAGAAGGGAAGAGCCACACTTGAGCAGGTGCCCAAGTTTTGTGACCTCCTCCCGCGGGGATATCCCAGGTGGGCTGTGCTCCCAAGCCTTGGTGGAGCTGTCCCCCCTCCATGTGATGGTCAGGGGGAGCCCATGGTCACATCCCTCCACAGGCACCCATGGGGGTCCACACAACAGATGCAGACCTGCCAGGACCTGCACTGCCTGGCCTGGGGAGGGCAGAGAGAAGGGTGAAACCAATTCCATCTTTGAAGCCAAGAAGAGGTGCTGAAGGAGTCCACCTGGAACCCACAGTGGCCAGCCTTGCAGCCTCACTGACTACTCCCCTCTGCCAACCCCGGCAGGTCCCCAGAGTGGGCAGCTTGAGGAAAGCAGCTGCAGCCGTCCTACCCCAGCCTACATCAGGCACAGCCACAAGTCCCCTCAGCCACAGGGGTCACATCTTGATCTCTTGCTTCAGTAGGGTCCAGAGAGGAACCACCAGGAGAAAGTGAAGGGCATTTCTGGACCCTCCCGCCCTCCTCGATGCTGGGTTTCCCTTGCCTGGGGACCTCGGGTGCCTGCTCTCAGGCTGCCCGCCTGCTTGTCTGTTTGGTTTAGAAAAACTTCTCCAGAGAAGAAACCTGGGAGGAGACAAGTTCAGAGACAAGGTGGAGAAAAAATCTTTTTTTGCAAGGTGTGTGTGTGTGTGTGTGCGTGTGTGTCTGTATGTGTTTCCATTTTGTCAGGCGGGTATTTCTTGTTTGTGAAGCTTCCAGATATCTTCCAATGAGGTTCCCAGGGCCTACAAGGCCAGTTTCAACATCAGCAAGGACAGAGCGGTCAAGGCAGCCGTCGGTCTGGCTCTGCTGGGACCTGAGTTAGGTTTTATCACCTTGTTACTCCCTGGGATGATGTTTGTAGTGAGCTGGGTCCATAGGAGAAGGGGAGACAAAAACAAAGAGAACAACAAAACAAACACAAGTCAGTAGGGCTGGGACTAGAAAAAGAACAGGACTCGGGGATTGGATCCCTCAAGCTTCTGCCTTCTCTGTTACCCAGAGAGATACTCCTTTGCCTTCTGAATGAAGAGCCAGGCGTCCATGGAACTGGGGCAGGTGCAGGAGCCAGAGGACGCACACCGTCCCTTCTGGCTCCAAGCCCCAAGACTTTAGGAGGCAGGCCAGCAGATCCCAGGAAAATGGGCTGCTCATCTCGTTCAGCATTAGGGCTGATTTGACCAAATGAGGGAGAGGATCTGAGTCCCACTGAGTTGAGAGAGTGGAAAGAGATCTCAAGAAGGAGAAGCACTAGGGTCCATAAGAATCCACATCTTGAGAGAAGAGAAGAGAGAGAACAAGCTCTCCCTGTTCTTAAAACCAAAAAACCAAACCCACTGCCATCGAGTCGGTTCCAACTCATAGCGACCCTATAGGTCAGAGTAGAACTGCCCCGTAGAGTTTCCAAGGAGCACCTGGCAGACTTGAACTACCGACCTTTTGGTTAGCAGCCGTATCACTTAACCACTATGCCACCAGGGTTTCCATAGCTTTGTTCAAATCCCTCCTCCTCCATGAAGCCTTCCTCGCACATTTCTCTCTGGACCTCTCTCTCCTTCTGTAGAATGACAATGCCTTTTCTTCTCATCTAAGTTACTGTCTTAGATCTATAAGTCATATCTGTACTCCTACACTGGGGGCTTCTTAAAGAAGAGGCTGTCTTTTTCCATGTCTGTATCTCCTAAACATCTTGAGAACAAGCACATGGTAGGTGCTCAATAAATTTGTCTTAAAGAATAAGGAAGGCATGTGAGGGCCTCTGGTCAAAGCAGCCACTCACATCTCCCCATGGAGACAGCCAAGACCCAGGTGCAGACGGCTGCCCCTGCACACCTTCCCAGCACACCCCACCCAGATCCAGGTGGGCCAGAAGCTCAGCTAGGAGCAGCCCTGCAATGAGATGTGGGAGCTCAGAGACTCACCTGGGACAGCCCCCCGGCCCAGTCTCCTGCACCCCCTCCCCTTACCCCACCACTCTGCTCCTCACTCACCTCTGTGAAGCACATGCTTAACTCTTTGGAGTTATTGGCCTTCAGGCCCTGCTCCTGTGGGAGAGAAGGCACTAGTAAGGATGGGTCTCTGGCCAGGCTTTGTCCAGTGACCCAGATGAGATGAGACATGCTGTGGCCCTGACATCCATCTCTAGCATCTCTAGGCACAGGGTATGAAGTTAACGATGCTGGCTCAGTTTCCATGCAGCCCAGTGGGCTCCTGCCCTTTTCTAACACCCTCAGCAATTACGTTCTTTCTTCTTCGGGCTCCTGGAGCACGTAATTCAAGACTCTGCTCTTCGTCGTATGGCACTCTGCAGTAATAAGCTATTCACTTGTCTATCTACCTCACTCAGAACTCCTCAAACGCCAGGGACCATGCCTTCTTATCCTTGCATTGAGTAATGTCCAGCTCACAACAGTAACTCAGTAAATATTTTACTAGATGCATGCATGCATGAATGACTGCCACAGATCAGAAAAGGCATCAGAGAGCCAGCTCCAGTTAAGCTGTCATGGCTGCTGGAGGGCTATATAGAGAAAGATCACGAGCCTTCATCTAGGCTCAATGGGGAAGAGAGCTGTGATTGATTGGTGATGTCTGCCACAGGTACACATTAGGCAGACATCGGGCAACTGTGCCAGGTTTTGGCCATTCTTACCCTAAACAGATGTGCAGCACCTGGGAGCTCTGCAGGCAAGGGAAGGGATGAGAAAGGAAGGCTAGCTTGGTGCAATTGTTCTCCACCCATGGAATAAACCACTTGGATGAAGGGCCAGAGGGTATACATGAGAACAGCCCTTTGTTGTCATCATCAAAAGAGTGATCCATGGGGACCAGCTGGCAGATGCAGTGTTTCTATCCTGGCTTCAAATGGTTTCGTTTCCAAGGCACTTACAGTGAAGCTCTAGCCACCACAAGCAACTGGACAGCCAAGAATTTATGCCGAAATCACTGTGTTTGGCCAGAAATATCAATAATCCCTCGGAAATTATAGGCAACCTACAGCCGAAGACATCTGGTCAGCTAAACAAGGCCCCAGCTGTCACACAGAGACCCCAGCCAAGAGCAGAGTTACCACTGATGGTGAGATATGACCGCAGTGATTGGTGCAGCAGGGATGGAATCATAAAGACCCTGTTTAAGACCACAGCACCAGTTTCTCCAGGAGGCAGGATATGGCCCGACCCACCCACCAACCTCCTTCCCTCTGCAGAAGGGCATGTGATATAACACCTTAAGGCCCTAAGAACTGGATTCTACTCCCCAGGACCAAGCACAGCTCTGGCCAGTGCTCTCAGAAGCCATGCCCGTGGCCCTGTTAGAGGCTGTACTACCATCATCATCTTCAATCTGAATGCCCTCCCTTCTCCCCATCACCAGACCTCACTCAGTCTCACCTCTCTGCCCTCCTCATACATCCTGCAAGATCTGTGCTATCCTGAGGACTGAAGGGGTCCACATCATAAGCCCATCCTTATTTGCCCCTAGCATCATCTCTTGCTAATAATTATTTCAGGTATGGCAGGTTTGTAAGTGCCCCCCTTTTGGGATCTATGTCTTATTACTGTGTCCCCATCTCACCACGAAAAGGAAAAAAAGTTGCCATGGAGTCAGTTCTGACTTATCACGACCCTACAGGACAGAGTAGAACTGCCCCACAGGGTTTCCAAGGAGCAGCTGGTGGATTCGAACTGCTGACCTTTTAGTTAGCAGCTAAGCTCTTAACCACTGCTCCACCACTAAATATGTAGCCTTATATATAATTGAGTCCCTGGGTGGTGCAAACATTTAATGCCCTTGGCTGGAGGTGGGAGTCCATCCAAAGGCACCTCAGAAGAAAGGCCTGGCATTCTATTTCAAAAAAATCAGCCATTGAAAACCTTATGGAGCAAATAAATGGTCTTGACACACACGGGGTCTCCATGAGTTACAGTTGACTTGATGGCAACTGGTCGTGGTAATACATACCATCACCAAGGGGACAGCCTGGGTAGGATTCAAGGTTTATACCCCCATTTCAACCAAAGCAGCTCCATTTTTGTTTTATATATTGGAGTTACACATAAAATTATTTTTAAAAAAGACCCTACTGCTTTAAAAAAAAATAAGGTTTACAAAAACAACTAACCTAAATGACCTCTAAATCCTGCTGCAACGACATTTGGTGACTGTCAAGTGTCTTCATCTATTTGAGCCTCAGTTACCTCATCTTCTGGAGCCCTGGTGGTGTAGTGGTGAAGAGCTCAGCTGCTAACCAAAAGGTTGGCAGTTCAAATCTACCAGCCGCTCCTTTGAAGCCCTACGGCTTCCTACTCTATCTTATAGGGTCACTATGAGTCAGAATCAACTCAACTGGACAGCAACGGGGTTTTGGTTTTGTTTTCCTCATCTATAAAACTGAGATGGACAAACTTACCTCACAGACCTACTGTGAAAATTAACTGAGATATTGCATTTGGCATAGCAAATCTCCATACAAATCTAAGGGCTTATTAATTCCATATGGCATAAAGCAGAGCCATGCTTAGTTTGCATCCTATGGCAGGACCTACGAGAAAAGCTTTGAAGGGGCAGAGAAGGCAGCTGCAAGCAGAAGTCTAGGTAAGCTGGTGGCCTGCAAGCCAGAGTAAGGCTTAGGTGCAGGTTCCTGTGCCCTACTTGCCTCCTGTCGCGACTATGCAGCAGATGAGAGCTGGCGAAGCTAAGTGCAAGAATCTCTGCCCCAGGCACCCCTCCACCTGATTTCCAGAAAAGAGAGCAGACAACGAAGCTGCAGTCACCTCGCCTGATGGCAAGCCTGAGGCCCCTAGCCCAGTCCTGGGCACACAGGGTCTGGGATGATTGCCCATTTGCTGACCTTGTCTTAAAGTAGAAGTGCAATGAACTATAGAAATGATCCCTGAAAGTATATTCTAAGAGAGAAAAAGGTCATTCACATTCATGCCTTCATTTCCGGGTCACTGCCTCCTCTCTCCCTCACCCTTAACTCTGGGACAGCCAACTTCCTGCCGCCACACACACACACATACACACACACACCTCCTCCAGGAGTTTCAAAGATAAATAAGTCACAGCTCTACCCTTGGGAAGCTCACACATCCACACAATCACCTCCACACCAGTCAAAACATCTGAAGAAGGAGAGAAGAGGCGCCATCTTTCTCTAAAACTCCCAGGCTGCAGGCTGTCCTCAGAGGCCATGTTCCCCCTTAAGGCTGCCTTTGATATCAACCTCACCTGGTTTTCCTGGGCTTTGATGGAAGGCGTCTGTGGGAACAGAGTGGCTTACTCCAGCCCCTGTCCCTGCCCCTACTCTGAGCATCTCAACCCTGAGGTAAGCCCAGGGTCTGTGGATTCCCACAATTCCAAAGGGAACAGGCCTAAGCTGCTAGCATGGCAGGAAACAGGGCTTCTAATCAGCAAAGCCTCCTGACTAGGAGGTGGGGAGAGGGACTCTGTGGGGAGAGTGGGCTGCTTGGGCTGGCCTGTGGGACACCATGAGAAGCATTAAAAAAAACAGCTTGTGCACGTGGCACCAGGAGACATAAACTGGGAAGGGGCACAGACACAGAAGGAGGACAGTAGCAAAGGAAACGGTCATCCTTTTAGAAATGTCTCCCAGGGAGGTCCCTGTTCCCAGAGAGTTGGAAAGAAATTGTCTTCCTCCTCTGCCTTGCCAAACTCTGACTCCATCCCACCCCTAAACCCCAGGGGTGGCAGTTTCCAGATCCTTGCTACTCTGGCCCAAGCACTAGGGACTAAGTCTGGTGTTATATCTATGGGAAAATATTGACTCTCTCCTGTTTCCCTGTTTCTGTTCCTGACCCCACACTCAAACCCTGAGTCCCCATGGACTCTTCCCACACTTGTGCCCCACCAGCCAGTCACCGGGGCCATCCCTTCTGTACTCACTCCAGTAACCCACACCTCTTCCTCCCCTCCCTCCCCGCCACTCTAGCTCAATCCCTCATTTCTTATCTCCCACTATCGAAAACATCTCCTCACAGGTCTCCCTGTCTCTCCAGCCTCTCTCCTTTGTCAAACAATCTCCACCTGCTGTCAGATTAATCTTCCTAAATCACAGCTTTGATCATGACTCTCCTGCTCAAAAGCCTTCCGTGGTGTCTCAGCATTCACCATGTCAACCTACTCATCAGGTTTCATTGCCAACCCCTCCCCTTCCCATATGTGTATTTTGTGTTCTTCTACATCCATACTTGCTGCTCCTTTCCATTAGGTTTCAACGAACTTTTTCTGCAAAGAGCCAGGCAGGTCATACCGTTTCTGTCAAAACTACTCAATTCTGCCTATAGCATGTAGGCAATATGTAAACAATAGGGTGTGGTTGTGTTCCAATAAAACTTTATTTATAAAAACAGAGAGTGGGCCAGGTTTGGCCAATAGTTCATAGTGTGCAGACCCCTACTCAACATGCTCTACACTTTCCTGATACCATGCCTTTGCTCCCACTTGTCCCTCTGCCTCGGACACCCCTCACTTACTCCAACCCCAATTCCACATCTCCACATATTCCCTCAAAGACCAGACTTAAGTCACTAGCACCTGGGTCAGACCAGCAAGGCTCTGTGAACTGGGAACTTTGCAGGTGGAGTGCGGTCAGAGGTGGGCAAGGAAGAGGAGAAAGACAGCTTGCTCCCAGCTCCCTGGGCACAGGGGCCTCTCTAGGAGACATGTCTAAAAGGATGACCCTTGCCTAGTCTCTCATGCCTAGCAGCAGGTTTTACCTTGTCAATGAGTCCTTTGCTTCCACTCCCAGTCCAAAGCAGTCCCTCCCTCCTGTGGACCCCCATGACACTTTATTGTTCCTTTTGGTGTGCCAATTATTTTTTCCCTCGTAATTATTGAAGCTCGAATCCTGCCCGCCCTACCTGTAGGAGGACCAGGGTACTCAGCTATTAAGCTTGTTAGCCTCAGTGCCTAGAATATAATAGAAATGCAACAATGATACATGTTGAATAAATGAATGAATGCAAGGATGGATGAATAAATGAACGAGAGAGCTAGAGGAAGGAAGGAAAGAAGGAATGCATTCCAAGTTACAAACAATTGTATCTCGAAGCTGTTAAGCAAGCCATATTTGTAAATCAGAAATATATGCCTACTAGACATCCCAGTACAGTAACTGACTTTTCAGTTCCCACACCCTGAAGCCCACAGGCTTATGTATTGGGTCAGAGGCTCATCAAGGGACCAGACAGGATGAGGGAGGAGATGGAGGTGGTTGCCGAATTTGTTGCAGGCTTGTGATGAGGAGGCCTTGTGGCAACCCCTCCTAAACTCATCTTTAGCACCAACAAGATGTGATTGGCAGTGTCAAGGGTGAGAGCAGAAATTGACTGGTAAATTGACTGGTGAAAACAAGGAGAACAAAGTAGAATAAGTGCTACTAGGGCTTGCCGTGAAGTTCTGGTGGCACAGTCGTAAAGAGGTTGCATGCTAACCAAAATGTCAGCAGTTCAAATCCACCAGCTGTTCCGTGGAAACCAAAGAGGCAGCTCTACTCTGTCCTATAGGGTCGCCATGAGTCAGAATCAACTCAATGGCAATGGGTTAAAGGGTTTAGGGCTTGCCAGTACCACTTAGTAAGCACCACAGGAAAGCTGGGATTCAGTTGATCTGATGGGACCATGCACATTAGCATTCGGAGCCCAAAGGGAATGTCAAGGATGCTAGAAACACTATGCCCAGGGAAAGCACTAACCCCCTGCCAGTCTTCCTCCCCATCCCCACTGCATGCCCTAGTTCAGACCCTGTCATATTATCAAACAGCCTTCTAACCAATCTTTCTACATCCTTGATAGAAATACTCCTTCACTATGCACACAGCGGACCTAATAAACCTCTGTGGGATGGAAAAAAGCTGAATAAAGAGTTGCCTGCAAGCAATAACACAGACCCTGTTCTAGAATGGAAAGCAGCATGTTCCAATAAATCAAATGAATTAGGGGCTCTGGATTCTTGCCCTCAACTTTTATGGACCACCTACCAAGTGCTATGAATCACAGTGCTCTAATCTGAAACGGGTCATGGGGATGACGCAACACCAGGCAGCGTTTTGTTCCATTGTGCACGGGGTCGTCATGAGTCAGGAGCCAATCTGAAGGCAGCTAACCACAACACTACCACTAGTGCCAGGCTCTGTGCACTTAGTTATACAGGGTCACAAAAACAGTGGGATGTGGCCTCGTCCTTGAGGGACTCTTGCGCGGTATGGGTGAGTATAGCACATGAGGCAAATGCTCAAATGAAGCAAAGTGGGAGCCCAAAGGTAGGAGGCACCTTTGCCTAGGAGAATCTGGGAAGATCACACAAAAGTATGATGACATCTGAGTAGGATTCACCAGGTAGAGGAGTGGGTGGGCCAAGGGGCAGGAGGGAGGGGATGAAGAGGCATTTCAGTGAGAGGGACCAACAAATGGAAGGGCCTAGCATCCTGCTGACCCCATTCCTGAGGCCCTACAACAGGACTGCCTTGTGGCTTCAGAAACAAAGAGCCTTGGATGAGTGTCCAAGACTGACCTGTCTCGTATAGATGCCCCCACTCCAGCGACCAGTAGAAAGAAGGGAAAAGAAAAGGGAACCCACGTGAGGTGTATGGGCACGGCCAGAAGGCCCAGGAGAGACCATTCTGCAGATCCTGCCTGGCCCTCTCCAAGTTCCATACAGCCCTAGGCAGGCATGGCTGCTCCGGGAGGGAGCCACAGCCAGGAGTGAAAGCACAAGAACAGAGCTAGAAACAGCATCAAAGACACCAGCATAGTCCACCAAGCAGGCCCAGGTACAGGGCCACTCAGGGGCCTCCCCAGGTACTGGGTTCTCTGTGGTACCTACAGACACCCATATCTCTACTCAGGAGCCCCCAGTGGAAATGCCCTGCCCTTACATAGGAAAGTCCTTTGCGGGAGGAAATTGGAAGAGCAGGCAGTGCAATAAAGCCAGAAGAGAATGTGCTGGGTGGCAGGAGGCCTGAGTTCCTGGCCCTGCTGAGCCACCAGTTGGCCATGTGGCTGTGGACCAGTTACTGCCCTTGCTGGGCCTCAGGTCCCCAGGGTTTGAGAAGGAGATCTCTAGACGCCAGACGCCACACGGAGACTGTGGAATCCGACCATGAGTCCCATGTTGGCAGAATCTCTTGGTCAATGAAGGCGAGTCCCTAAAGCTTCCCCAAGGGTCCAGGTAGTATGGATGGGGGCAGGAGAGAGGACAAAGATAAGTAAAATGATCTCGACTCTCTCCAGGGGTATCCAGTGTACACAGCCTCCCTCACCCTCCCCCCCATCTAGGCCTCAGCTTCCTGTCTCTGCCCTCACTTGGGACTCCCTTCTTAGCCATGAGCTCTCATGGGTCCCCATAATTCCCAAGGGCTCCACAACAGACGCCAGAGACCCATTCAATTAGAGACACTCTACACTAGTGGAGCTGAAGAAGGGGACAAAGCACCCCCACCAGCCTCTGGATGAGGACAGAGACTAGGGCTCATTCACTCTGCATTCCTGGCACCTGGCACTAAACAAGAGCTCGTTAAAAATGAAAACACAATCAGGGGTCTTGCCCTTCCATTTCTGTGTGCAAGGAACTGGGGGAGTGACAGTGGATGGGGCCCTCCTTTAAGGGTCTGTTTCTCTTCCTTTCCTCCTGGGATGGCTGTCCCTGGCTGTCCCGCCCACAGAGACAGTGCCCCAGAGTGACTTAGTTAATAGGCCTAGAGTGGCCAAGCCTGTGGGGGCCACCGGCCAGGCAGCCTCCTCAGCCCCTGGGGGTTAATAAAACCTAACATTTGTGTAGTGGTTTTTAGTTTACAAAGCACTTTCACATACATTATCTCACATATAGATCATCCATTATCTCCACTGGAATGAAATCAAAATTAAGCCAAGTCCCTAGACAGTGAGTCTGCAGAAAACCAGGCTGGGGCTAAAAGAAACTGAGTGACAGTTCAACAACCTGCTGAGGAAAAGAAGAAAAAAGACGGGTCTGCAGAGTCATCAGCACTACAGAGGGTTAGGTGGGGAGGGCAGGCATGAAGCCACAGCTGTGAACTTTTCTGTGCCCACAGTGAATCACAGTGAGGGCCTTGGGAAAGGTCTAGTAGCTGCTGAGTCAGCATCTCCCCAGGTAAGCCCACCCAGGGAGCTGGCGGGGGAGGAGTGACATAGGGGAGGCTGCTGGGGCCCGGAGGGACATGTGAGCCACTCTGAATAGCCGACATGGTCACCAGACAGGTAGCATAGCCCTGACCAGCCAAGCTGTCCACCACTCTAGCATGAAATTGAGCTGGTGATTGTCTGTGGACCAGGACCCCAAGTCCCATGCTGGCACCTACTCAAGCATGTCCAGTGTAATTAGAAGCTGCCCAAGGGTGACACTGGCATCTCACCCTAAATCAGGAGGGGTCGGTCTAACTGACAGTAGCAGGGCATGGAAAGGCTGCAAGCTGAGCCCTACATGAGGGCACTTGGAGGTCAGCTGTTACAGAGCAGGGGACCCCACAAAGGAGGGGAAGTGGGAAGAGGGCTTCTCTGACTGGGCCTGGCACCAGCACATGAGCCTATAGGGCAGTGGGTGGTCAGGAGGAACCTGAATCCTCCTTTGAAGCCTGGTCCTTGCTGAGACCCTCATCCTGGCATTGTGAATGCCTGCTGTTGACACCCAAACACCCATGAGCCTACCATTTCATTTGGGCTGGTGCCTTCGTTGCCTCACACACATCCAGGCCTTGCTCCCTTCCCTGCACCTATGCTTAGTCTGTGCCCCTACTGACTGTCTTTCAAATCACATCAATCTTTCTTGGGCAATTCAAGTCCCAGATCCTGCCTAAACCATTCCCCTAACCCCCACCACCCAACACCCCATTGCTTCCCCCCTCCTCTGATCTCCCTGATATACTCTATTAGATTCCCTTTTAAATTCTTTGTACTAGGGGGTATGACTGTGTCTATGCATGTGTGTGTGTGTGTGTGTGTGTGTGTGTGTGTGTGATCTGCTTAGAACCAACCTCTTAAACAGAGGACCTACTGTAGCAAATGGTTTGATACAAGGCAGGGCTGCTCAGCAGAGACAGAGGCTGAGTGGGCGCCCTATGATGTTCCTCCACAGTGCCACATGTATCCCCTGTCATAGTACTGACCACAGTCCATGCCTGATACTTGTTTAATTATTGATGCTCCACAAGACCATAAGGACCATAAAACCCAGGACTGTGTCCACCTCATTCACCAATGTATCCCTAGTATCTACAATAATACCTGGCACAGATAGGGTATGTAATACACTTTGGATGGATGGCTGGGTAGATGGATGGGTGGATGGGTGGATGGATGGGTGGGTGGGTGGGTGGGTGGGTGGATGGATGGGTGGATGGGTGGATGGGTGGGTGGGGGGTACATGGATGGATGGGTGGATAAATGGACGGATGAATAGACAGGGGGTAGACAAACAAATGAACACCATGGGCTTTGGAGCCATATGTAGTTTTGAAATCTGAATCTACCACTAACTAGCTGTGTGACCTTGGGTATGTCACCTAACCTCTGTGGAACAGTTTTCTGTGTACAAAACAAGAATACTAATACCTCAGTATTGTGAGGATTAAATGAGATACGTAGGGAGTCTACTAGCACACTACCTGGTGATTATCAGATGGTTAATAAATGGTTAATAAACCATTACATTTCTCTTGCGCCCCCTGGTATCTAGTATAACACTGTGATAGGCAGGCATTTAACACTTGTAAGATGCAGGCCTAAACTAACAAATATATGAAAAACTACCCCCACTAGCTCTCCCATGTCTCTTGGGTCCTTGCTCCCTCCCTGGCCTCCAGGTTAGTAGCTTCTCCCACCTACCTCTGGTATCACAGTGCTCCTCTAGGCTCTCAGACTGCCCTGCCTCCATTTCCCTTGCTGCAGATCCAAGCCTCCTCACCTGGACAGAAGTGCAGGTGGTGATGACACTGGTCCCCAGGCTGGTGCTATCACTGAGGTCATCTGGCAAAGAAGGAATCTTCTCCACCCGAGGGGCCTGGGTGGCCTGGAATGAGGGGTTCTTAGGGGACAGGTTCACATCTGTTCCATTGCCAAAGGCCTGGATGGCATTTCCTGTTGAGGGGAACGGGGCAAACAGATGTAGAGAGATCAGAGGCCACCTCCACCATGTCTCCCCCTGCTCCCCACTCTGACCACTAGCCTCCCTGTAACAGTCTAGAAACTGGGGACAGGGTGTGTCATGTCCAAAGTTAACTTTGCTGAAGCTCCCTCTCAGGTACCTAAAAAAGTCTCACATCTGGAGAAGGAAATAGCAAGAGGAAGTTGAAAAAGACAGAAAACCCAGAATAGAAAGAAATGCATGTGGTGAGGAATGTAGAAGAGGAGGAGAAAAAGAAGAAGGTGGGAGGAATGGGAAGCCTAGAAGGGAGGAGCGGATCACTCCAAGGATGGTGAGAGCCGCCATCTCAAAGGCATCGTGTGCTGCAGACCACACCCTCCTTGAGGGCCTTCCCCAACCCCAGGTCTGTAGGGACAGAGTCTGCTGACGCCTGTGCCACCTCAGAGGCACCCTGCTGCATGCTCCCATCCTCTGCTGGCACTCCAACAGCCCCAGACTTAACTCTTCCCCTCTTCCCATCATAGACTTTCCCTACCTTCTCTAAACCACTCCCGTGTCCTCAGTTAGCACACTGATTCACTGAGAACTAACTAATCGAACCACCTGGACAAAAATCTCCCCAAGATTCAACCCTATGACCAAGTGCCTAGAGAAATCTCTACCTCCGTGTCCCATACACGCCTCAAACTCATGATGTCTAAAATTGAACTCAGTATCTCTCCCCACTATTTCCAACAATGCTTCCCCCTTCCCCTGTATTTCCAGTCTTGAAGACGTCATCTCTATCTAGCCAAGTCACCCAAGTCAGAAACCTGGGGGTCACCCATGACACCTCACTAATCACCCACTTACAGTCAATGTAGCCTACTATCCACCACATCTCTCTTCTCCATCCTCCTCTCCACAGCTCTGGCTCACAGTCTTTACTGTCCTCTCCCAAAAACAGCTACAGCAGCCTCTGACTGGACTCTCTGTGCTGGGTCACCTGTCAGGCTCACACCTCAACCTCCACCCCTTCCACACTACAACCACAGTGAGCTTTCTGAAATACAGATTTTATCCACATACCACCTGCTTAAATCCCCTTAATGACCCCTACACACCCACCGCCACCACCTGCGGAACATAAAATCCAAACTCCTTCCGGTCTGCAAGACCCTTCATGAGGACTCTATCTGTCCAGGTAACTCTCTATGATCCTCTTCAGTACTATAAAAACCAAAAACCAAACCCACTGCCGTCGAGTCAATTCCGACTCATAGCGACCCTGTAGGACAGGGTAGAACTGCCCTGTAGAGTTTCCAAAGAGCACCTGGCGGATTCGAACTGCCAACCTCTTGGTTAACAGCTGTAGCACTTAACGACTATGCCACCAGGGTTTCCTTCAGTGCTATAAAAAAAGCAAGGCTAAAAGGTATGCAGTTCCCTCAGCCTACCATGTTTTCTGTGGAACCCTGTACTCTGTCCATGGTGGACTGGAGTGCCCTTCCTGCCTCTTCTACTGTTGATCAATGCCCAACTATCTATCCACGGATACTCCTCTGAGCAATGCACATGCCTGTGCAGAACCTCCTTCCTCCAGGTTGACCTGGTCATCTCCACCCTGGGTTCCTGAGGCACCCTGCACAGACCTCCATTCCAGCACTGCTTGCCCCAAACTGTGATTGCTGACCAGCCTCCTGATGGCCTACCTCCATCAGACTGACAAGGATTGTAACTTATATCTCTGAATCCTCAGTGTCATACAGAAAGGAAGGATAGACAAATGGGCAGGAGGAAGAAACGGGGTAAGGAAAGAGGGAAGAGGTCTTCAGGTGGGTGGGGTAGCAGTGAATATCAGACTGGAAAGATCAAAGATAGACACAGCTTGACTGTGGCTAACCTCTCTCTCTCTAGACTTTGCATTAGGAGCTTGATGACTTGAAAAGAACTTCACTGATTCCAAAAGGGAAGAGACTCCTTAAAGGGAGAAGTGAGAGATCCTCATGAGAGGGCTGAAGCTCTCAGGATAACAGACCAGAAATCTTCAGCCAGAAACAGAAAACTTGACATAGGTTTAAGTCCTCTGGTGGTAAACTGAGACTGGCATAGTGAGAGTTCTGGTGTGAATCTCTAAGAGCACAAAAACCAAGAGCCCTGTAGGCAACACACATGGTAGAGAAACCATGTATACACATATAATATACATATCATATGTATACATATATATGTATGTATGTGTGTATATGGAAACCCTGGTGGCGTAGTGGTTAAGTGCTACAGCTGCTAACCAAGAGGTCAGCAGTTCAAATCTGCCAGGTGCTCCTTGGAAACGCTATGGGGCAGTTCTACTCCATCCTATAGGGTCCCTATGAGTCAGAATCAACTCGACAGCAGTGGGTTTGGTTTTTGGTTTTTTATGTGTGTATAGATGCAGATATACATACATACACATACAGATATATATAGTATGTATATATCACTGGCCATCCCAATGGAGGAAGAAGGGAATAACTAGGGCTACGACTAGACTTCTAGGGTCCCTCCTGGAGCAGGAGGGGCACGAGTGGCTTCTGGGGATGAGGAGAAGGTTCCAGGACTTACGGAGGCATGGGTTTTCAGTGAAGTCCCTGAGGAACTTCTCACACTCCTCCTCCATGTTGCCACTCCCACGACAACTACACCAGGGGGACACCACAATGCCAGTGGGACTGGAGTCCACGTAGTTGGGTGTTATGTCAAACCCTGGACAAGGAGAAAGGGGAGGGAAAGGAGAGAGGCGCAGTCAGTTTTTCCCTTTGGGCCCCCAGATCCCAGGCACAACAGGGCAGAAGCTTGGTATCCCCCTCCACTCCCGCTGCCCTCCAAACACACCTACATCCCAACTCACAATCCTAACTCTGAGCATTACTATCCCAATAACCATAAAGGGCAGCAGAGGGCAAGGGGCCAGAGGCAGAGAGAACGCTGGGTTCCTCATCACAGGAAGGCAGAGAAGATACTCAGGAGCCCTCCTCCAAAGCAGGGACCCTTGCTTTCTCCTTTGCTAAAAAGAAGAGAGTGTGTTCTGGAGTCTGGGGAAGTTAGGCTCACATCCTGGTTTGGGTCCCAGTGCCAATATTTACTAGCTATATAAACTTGAGCAAGTTATTCAACTTTTCTAAGCTTCAGTTTCCTCATCTGTAAAATGGAGATACCAATAAGAGCTGTTGTAAGATTAAATAAGACAGCCCATGTAAACTGCTTAACACAGAACTTGGAATGCCACAACCATGCAATAAATGTTACCTTTTGTTATTATTTCAACAGACTTTTAAGGCCTCTGGGGCTCTCCTACCCCTACTATAAAAAGCTGGGACCCTCTGCCTCGATAAAGATCTAGCTTATCCTCTGGTTTCCCATTGGAGTTCTGTCTGAATCTGCGGCAGAGACAAGGGCAAGCTCAGGCTGCCTCCATCTACTGGCCCCTACCTGGGCCTCAGTTCTGTCCCACTCAGACAGGGGCAGCAAGGAGCCACCGTGGCCCCAGGCATGCAGGGAAGATGCTTACCAATCATGCCAGCGTAGGAGCCCAGACACGCCTGGTAATTGTCCGCAGGGCAGCTGGTGAGTGTCTGGTAGGAGGCTCGACAATTGGCATGGAAGTCTGCCAGCCGGGACCTGATGTCAGGGAGAAGACCCAAAGGAGAAAACAGAAGTTGAGTCTGGCGGCTTTCCCGCCCTTCTCCATGCATCCAGGGGCACAGTATCTTCTCTCCGTAGCTTCCAAGGGTGAGAGGAAGCCAGGAAGCGAAAAGGGAGAGTGCGGATAACCAAGTCTTGAGAGGACAGGTGGCTTGTCTCCTCTATCAAGCTGTGAGCTCTCTGAGGATAGAGACCTCCCAGAGTGCCAGGTACATTATGAGTCTTAAGAAGTACCCACAGACTGACTGGCAAAAAGGACTCAAAAGCATGGAAACACCTCACTCAAAATACATCTTTTAGTCAAAAGAACATAAAAAGGACCCAGGGTGGGTTTGCAGAGATGCCTGGAAACAGGCAGGGAAGTGGTCTCCACCTTCTGCTCCGTCACACTTCTGGGATGACCTTGCCCAAGTCCTTCAACACATCATTCTTTTCATCAGCAAGATGGGCCCAAAAATACCAGCCCCACCTACCTTCCAGGTTCCATCTGAGGGTCAAAGGAGCTAGCCCCAGAAAAGAAAAAGAAGAGTCCCCTTAGTATGAGACATCCCTATGGGCAAGGGGATCCTTCTGGCACTTGTCACCCTTCTGCCATCTTTCCCAATCCCACCCAGGCGGAATTAGTCTCTTCTTCTTGAGAGCCCATAACACTCTGCCACCCATTCCTCTACGTTGACACTTACAATGCTGCCTCATAATGACTTGTTCACAGCTCTATGCCCCCCCCACCAGACAATGAGCTGCTTGAAAGCATTCAGTGTCAGGCTCAGGTTTGTCATCCCAGCCCCCAGCACAGGGCCTGGACATGGAGGGTTACGTGGATCACAGGGCAGCCAAGTATAATATGCATGGCAATCCCTTCTTCCTCCCGCCCTAGTGGCCCCTACACACAGACTGTTACCATCAGCCTGCGCAGGGGCAGGATGCTACCCCTCCCCACCATGTCAAATAACAATAATAATCACCCCTTACAGGTTACTGGAAACCCTGGTGGTATAGTGGTTAAGAGCTATGGCTGCTAACCAAAAGGTCAGCAGTTTGAATCCACCAGGCACTCCTTGGAAACTCTACAGGGCAGTTCTACTCTGTCCTACAGGGTCACAATGAGTCAGAATCGACTCGATGGCAACGGGTTTGATTTGGGTTTGGGTTATAGGTTAGTGCCCTTTGCCAAGTGTTCCTCATGTATCTCAGTATTTGTGTCTCACAGCAGTTTCAAGAAGCGGGTACTAAGGTCTTACTCACTGATATTTTCCCAATGATTGGTACATAGTAGCACCTCAATACATATGTGCTCAGTCAGAACTCTGTGATAACCCAACAGGCTATCAGTGGAGAAGGACCAGAACCCAGGACATCTGACTCCCTTGCCTGTGCTCTTTCCACACCATTAAGATGCATCGAGAGCACAATAACCAAGGTCCCTGTAGGCACACCCATGGTGAAGAATCCCAAAGTTAACCACAAAGTCAGCTCCCCGTAGTTCTCCACTGGAACGTCACCTCACTTGAGAAAGCAACGGGTATAATGTGACAGTGGTAGTGTCAGACCTCATCTCACTTCAAGGGGAATGAGATTCACCATCAGGATCAGCCCAAGGCTGATTCCCATGAGGCAGAGGTTAGACATACCTCCACTCTCCAACCTTTACCAATTCTGACACCAGCCGTCCTCTCCACAGCACTCTCTGATTCTCTGCTGGGTTTGATAATTCATTGCAATGGCCACACAGAACTCAGAGAACAAAGTCAGTTATATGGTTTATTAGAGAAGAACATAGGATCAGGATTAACATGGAAGTAACAGAAACAGCATCAACGTCAGGAAGCCCACAGGCAAGGTCTGGAAGCCTCCCCCAAAGTGAAGAGCACACCCCTCCCTTCTTTAGTGTAGGACAGCTCTCTCTCCCTCTCTCTCTCTCAGCCATGCACACCCACTCAGGACAGGCCTCCTCTTGGCCCCTGCCCTGCTCAAGCAAGTGTTACAGCTCTTTTGGCTTCCCTGTAAGTTCCCAGAGGTACCTAATTCTACCAGAAAGCCCCTTGCCTGAAGACCCTCAGTACTCTTGCTCCATGAATCAGCGAACCCTGTTAGCTCCATGCCCAGAGGCACCCCACTCCACCAGAAAGCCTCCTGCCTGGAGGTGCTCAGCACTCTTGCTCCGTGAACTGGCAAACCTACTGTAGCCACCTCATTCCATGAGTTGGGAAGCCCACTAGGACGTCTAGTGCCAGTCTTCTGGTTCTGCTGCCACCATTTTTTTCCTGCGGGACTCTGCCGTGCTTGCCACCACTTCTCACCATCTCGTGCCATCTCCAATGTTACAGCTCTGTCTGTCTCCTGGGTCTGTGAGGTTCTTAGCACAAGGACCCCAGGTCCAAAGGACACACTCTGCTCCAGGCTCTTCTTCTTGATGGTAATGAAGTACCCCCTGCCCCCGACCGTGGGGTGGCTGCTTATATAGGCTTGTGGCTCAATCTTATTGGGAGAATTTTATGGACCCTATTTGCATGACTAACCAATCCTCTCACTGGACTAAACTAATCAATCCCCTCCCAAGTGGCTCCATCTATTTGCATAACAACTGATATTTTCTGCCAGCAGGGACTGGCTTGTTCCCTGGGCAAAAGCAATAAGTTTCTCTAAAGGACTAGGGTAACTGTAACAAGGACTACTGTAACAACTCCTCCGGACCCAGGGAAAAATCTTCCAAACTGTTTTCTTTTTCTCCCTTTTTCATAGAACCAAGGCAAAAGGCCACATAAAGGAATTCATTTCACCAGAGGGAGATAAGACAGAGATTGAGAGAGACTGGGAAAGCCTGAGAGAGGAGAGAGAAGAAAGGCTTTCCATGGGAAGGAAACTGGTACCTGCAGAGACAGGAATAAAGTAGGCACAACCGAGTCACGAGGGAAGATTCTGGACTGTGCCCCACCAGACCCGCACCCTGTTCCCCCACCATCAGAAAAATTCTGGTTTGCCTGGAGGCCCGTGGTCCTAGGGAATGGAGATCTGTGAGAGGGAGGAAGACCTCTGGAGGAACTCCACCCCAATGAGGTCTCCTGTGCCCCAGGCCCCTTGGGCCCACGAAAGCAGCAAGGCACAAGAGATGTAAAACCATGAGCACCAAACTAAAAGTCAGAAGATGAGAGTTCTCAATCCAGCTCTGCCCTAACTCACCAGGTGACCTTGGGAGACTCCCTTGATATCCTGAGATCTGATGTTCTCATTTATCAAGTTAATAAAAAGTACTCTTTGTTGATAGTTTAAAAGGTGTTTTCACATCCATCTTTTATCACTTAATCCTTACAAAGCCTCTGTGAGATCTAACGGGCTGTTGTTATTACTATCCCATTTTACAGATGAATAAGTTGAGCCTTAGAGACACTAAATGACTTTCCCAAGATCACAGAGCCACTTAGCAGTGGAGCCAGGACTCAAACTCAGGACTTCCAACAACAAGGTAGATGCCCTTTCTGTCAGGTCCCACTGCTCCTGGCAAAGGGGTGAGTGTAGAGGACTTTAAAGGTCCTTCCAGAGCCCAACATTCTGTACCTCTGTAAAATTCATTTTGCCTTTCATAGAAAAGAGAAGGAAATCTACAATTGTGCCCACCCTTCCTTCAGCTCATAAACGCACCCTCTATCTCTTCACCTCTAAGCCCAAAAACGGAAAAAGCAGCATTTCCAATCAAGCCTTCACCTCCTGTAGAAAAAAACTTGGTCTCCTGTGGCAAAAAACAGTGTCTTGCCCACCCTCCAACCCAGCCTCGTGTGTGCAAATGAGAAAGAGGAAAAAGAAGAAGGACAGGTCATTCAGGAATTGAGAAGGTCCAGTGAAAGGAAAGATTGAGGGCTGGGGTGGTAGGGGTCAGTTTCTGCCCAATTCCCAGACCTCCAGAGACCTGAGAGGTGGGCTGAGACATTCTAATAAGTAGACAGCATTTAGAGGCACAACAAAACAACGTAAAAAATCCCTAAACTGTTTCAGAAACTTCATTGTTCATTTTGGTTAATGGTCTACCTCCAGAAGGAGCTAAGGGGATATAGTCAGGACCCAACACTGAGGAGGGCTGCAGATGAGCAGTGTAAAGCCAGAGCTGAGCTCCTGCAGGATGTAAGGCAAGAAGGCAGAGAGATTATGAGCAAAGCCATAGAGCAACATCCTCTCCCTCCAAACAGCTTCTCTTAGCTGAAAAAACAGGAGTCCATTCCGATACTGTATGATCACACATACAGCCCTCCTCCCTCTCACACCTCCCCAAGGCCCACCTCCAGTCCCTCCCCATTAAGCCCTTTCTGACCGCCCTCTCACCACATTGATTTCTCCCATCTCTGTATTCCAGCTACACATACAGTCTGAACCAGACAATTGAACACTCAATTGCACAGGGACTTCCTGATATTGCCCTGTTTGGTCTCTCCTACTGGAATAGATGCTCCTAGAGTGAAAGACTCTATTTTTTTCCTCATTCATATCCTCCACAGTCCCTTTGGGAAGGGATGAGGTGGTAGCCACCCATTCATCCATTCCTCAAATACGTACTGAGCCTCTACCGTGTGACTGACAGACTAAGGATGGGAATAGCATGCATGCCAATGCAAAGCCAGAAAGGAAACCCCAGGGAATAGGGTCAGGACAGTATGCCTGCCACCCCAGGGGTCATGGCGTGAGTGAAAAGTCACTGTTGGTTTGTCTGTCTGAGAGGAACACATAGTCTACTACAGCAGACTCCAGGGCCTGGGCTCTATCTGCAGGTGTTGGAAGACTCCCAGATGGCTCCAGCTCCAGCTCAGCACACAAAAGGCCTTGCTTCTCTTCTGCAAAGTTAGTCTCCGATCACTGGGCATTGGGCACCTTGAGGATTCTAAGTGGCCTCACCATCCATCAAGCCTCTCAGCATGTTGTGAAGCCCCATGGGCTGGAGAAACAGTGAACAAGGAGAACATGGTTTTCTGCTGCAAAGGCCCTTTGGGGATTCCAAAATATTTCCCTAATGACCCACAAAGAGAGGCAAGGCAATCTGGAGGAGAGAGGGGAGTGGAGGACGCAGGTCAGGAAAGAGAAGGTGAAAGAGTTCAGAAGCCAGGTGGAAGTGGCCGGTAGGATCCTCAGGACTGAGGGGAGAGGAGCAGGGTCCAGCTGCTCACAAGGTCAGCAAGTGTCTGCCATGTACGTGGTCAGAGAGCCCTTGCTCCGCACTGTCCGCTGGCTGTGTGGCCTGGGGCAAGCTTGCCATGTCTCTGGGGCTCAGTGTCCCCAGTCATCAAATGGGAACAGCTATGCAGGTCTATCTACTTCACAGGGATGCAATGAAGAGCAAGCCAGATAGTGGCTGTGAGAGAGCTGGGAAACAGCAGACACCACAGACAGATAGGAGGCATGGTCCTTATCTGGCTTCTCTACCAAGACTTCTCATCCTGCCCTTGGTGCCTGCCACCACCAACTGCAAGCAGGAAACAGCTTTCTTTGATGTCTGATACTGGAAGGAAAAAAAAACATCTGCTTGCCCTGCCCAGGTGTGTCTGGGTCCCACACAGGGCAACGTGACCATATCAAGGAGAGATGGCTTCCTCTCCCTCTCCTTCAATGACAGGCTCAGGGGTCAGCCTGGTGGGCCACAAGCAAACAATGACCTCCTTACCCCACCCTCCCCTCCAGGCAGCGGGAAGAGAAGCGGAGGCCCTCAAAGGCAGGCAGCATTCCCAAAGCTCCTTTGCCAGGCCTGGGGTGACTGCTGGGTAAAGCACCATCTCTCCTATGCGGCTGTGGCCTACTTCCTTCAGCAGCAGGCCCTATCAGTGCCAGGGCCTCAGGAGAGGAAACTCTATTCAGAGTAAGGGGAGGGGAGTCAGCCTGAGACCAGCAGACAGCAGAGGGGAAGGATGAAGCAAAGGGAAGCAGCTAAGCCTTCTGTTCTTCCACTGCTCCATTCTAGCATCAGCGCGGCCTTGGCAAGCGAAGGCAACAAATGGGGCCATTTAGGAGGATGCTATGTCCAAGTCACCAGGAGGTCTTTGATTGCTCAAGTTTCTCTCCGCCCCTCAGTACATGATAAAGTCTAAGGCTGCCAGCTCCCTCTGTCAGCATCAGAGACCAAGTGGTGTCAATTGCCTTCAAGTCCATGACAAGTTCCAACTCCAGCCAAGACATGAACCAGCCGCGTGAGTGCTTCCAACTCCAGCCCTGGTAGGTAAAATTCTCCAAGGCAAATGTTATCCTTTTCATAATAGATGATGAGCCAGCTGGTAATCTCTGCATAATCTCTGGGCCAGATGTCACTCTTCACCTGCATATACCGTGAGTTCACTGGCTCCTTGGGCTCCATTCTTCCTGCCAGGAACAGACTTTTCCTGGATCAGCCCCACCACATCTCAACTGTCTGCCTTTAAGAGTCCCAGTAAGAGAGATGGCATAAAAGAAAGCATGAGGGTGACAGGCAGATAGAAAAACAAAGAGCCAGCAAGAGAAGCAAAATGAACACAAGCCAAGTCCATTTCAGCCAGAGATCTACTGAAGACTGCCAAATGAGCTCAAGGCAGCAGGTGGATCTGTCCGAAAAACACAAACCCTCTCTGGGCTTGTTTCCTCAGCAGCTGTAGCCTATTCAGTCAAATGCAAGCAACAGGCAAGGGAGAGGTCCCCAATTTGATGATGGGGTTACCAGATTAAATACCAGACGTCCAGCTAAATTTGAATTTCAGATAAACAGCAAACAAAATATTTTCTTTATTGTGGTAAAGATAAGTTGTTGTTGTTGTTAGGTGTCATTGAGTCAGTTCCAATTCACAGCAACCCAATGTACAACAGAAGGAAACACTGCCCGCCCAGTCCTGCGCTATCTTCACAATTGTTGCTCTGCTTGAACCCATTGTTGCAACCACTGTGTCACTCCATCTTGTTGAGGGTCTTCCTCTTTTTCAGTGACCCTCTACTTTCCCAAGCATGATGTTCTTCTCCAGGGACTGATCCCTCCTGAAAACATGTCCAAAGTATGTGAGACGTGGTCTCACCATCCTTGCTTCTAAGGAGCATTCGGATTTTACCTCCTCCAAGACAGACTTGTTCATTCTTTTGGTAGTCCATGGTATATTCAATATTCTTCGCCAACACCACAATTCAAAGGTGTCAATTCTTCTTCTGGTCTTCTTTATTTATTGTCCAGCTTTCACATGCATATGATGCAATTGAAAATACCATGGCTGGCGTCAGGCACACCTTAGTCTTCAAGGTGACATCTTTGCT
The DNA here is from genome assembly GCF_030014295.1 of Loxodonta africana. Lineage (NCBI taxonomy): Eukaryota > Metazoa > Chordata > Mammalia > Proboscidea > Elephantidae > Loxodonta > Loxodonta africana. Next base: position 53,202,198 of record NC_087360.1, on the reverse strand, counting down.
CTTCAACACTTTAAAGAGGTCTTTTGCAGCAGATTTACCCAATGCAATGGGTCTTTTCATTTCTTGATTGCTCCTTCCACAGGTGTTGATGACGTAAAGATATGGGTAATGATATCTGCCATTTCAACTATCTTCACATGTATAGTTCAGTGACATTAATTATGTTTAACAATCACAATTTAGTGTAAGTATGTCCAAAAGAGGAGCCCCGGTGGCACAATGGTTAAGCGCTCATCTGCTAACTGAAAGGTTGGCAGTTCAAACGCACCAGCCACCCCACAGGAGAAAGACGTGGCAGTCTGTTTTCTTAAACCCTATAAGGCAGTTCTACTCTGTCCTATAGGGCCGCTATGAGTTGGAATCAACTGGATGCCAACAGGTTTTGGTCTACACTAAAAAAAAATTTCATTGTTTATCTGAGATTCAAATTTAACTGGGCAGACTCTATTTTTAGTTGCTAAATCTGGCAACCCTATTTGATGCAAATGTGCACCCAGTAAAGGGAAAAGGAGTCAAAGGTGCGTGTTCAGAGACCAACCCACGCGAGCCAAAATTATCCAGATGGGACAGGTGGACTTCCTAAATCATCCAAATAGGGGATCAGTGGTTCTCAAAGTGGGGGCCACAAACCAACAGCATCAGCATCACCTGGGTACTTCTTAGAAGTGCAAATTCTCCAGGTCCCACCTTGGACAAATAAGATCTGAAATGCAAGGGGTGGGGCCCAGCAATCTGTGCTTTTACAAGGCCTCCAGGCAATTCTGAGGCACACTAAAGTTTGAGGACCTCTGCATGGATGGCACAGATTTCAGAGCTGGGGTGGTAGCTATCCTTTAGACCTCACTTAGCTTTAAATAGCACTACCATATGGCTGGCCCAGTAATGGGAAGAGAACAAAAGCTTCAGGCCATAGCCCAAGCAGGCTCATGCCTACATGACAAAAAATACACATGTACACATACATATACACACACATGCATGCAACTGTTCCCACACAGATGCACAATTTCACTCGGATATATGTGTCTCAGTGCTATGCTTTGGTCTTAGCCAAGAGGAAGTACAAACATCTGTTATCAATGAGATCTTTCCTTGGTCCATGTCTTAGTTATCTAGTGCTGCTATAACAGAAATAAAAGTGGGTGGCTGTAACAAACAGAAATTTATTCTCTCACAGTTTAGGAGGCTGGAAGTCCAAATTCAGGGTGCCAGCTCCAGGGGAAGGCCTTCTCTCTCTGACAGCTCAGGGGGAAGGTCCATGTCATCAATCTTCCCCTGGGTCTAGGAGTTTCTCAGTGTAGGGACCCCAGGTACTAAGGATGCACTCCGCTCCTGGCTCTTCTTTCTTGGTGGTAGGAGGTCCCTTCTCTCTCTGCTCGATTCTGTCTCTTTTTGTCTCTTCTAAGATAAAAGGTGTGACTCTAGCAAGGGTGCTGCAAACCCACCCTAATCCTCATTAACATAAACTATCATGTCTCGTGAGCTTAACCGACAACTCACTTCCAAATGGGACCATAACCACAGGCATACAGGTAGGATTAACAAAACATAGTTACATCAGATCACAAAATGGAGGAAAACCACACAATACTGGGAACTATGGCCTAGCTAAGTTGACACAAATCTCTAGGGGACACAAATCAGTCCATGACAGTACAGGTTATAAACACCTTCCCAAATGCATATGTTTTCACAAATTAATCTGGCCTAGGTTTCTCAGGGATGAAACTTCTCCTATTGAACTCCCAGACTTTCCAAAGCTGGCCACTGTGGCCCAAAGCACTTGTAAACTTCTCGAAGTTCCCATTTATCAGGCTATACCTGTGATGCTGCTGCCACGGAGAACAACTGGTGTCCACTGGTTGTCAAAGTGGAAGAAGGAGAAAGGAAACTAACATTGATTGAGGACCTACTACATGTCAGATGCTGCTATCTGATTTAATTTTCTAAACATTCCACAAAGTAAAAATAGTCCACAATTAGGACACTATAGCTCAGAGAGACTAGACGCATGGTCACAGACCCCACATCAGGGTAGGCACCTGCCAAAAAGGACAGGAATTTATCTTCCACTCTCTGCTGCCATGACCAACCACTGCCAACCATAACTTCCAGGGTCAGCCGCCAGCACTGCCAGGTGCAAATGAACAGGGCACTTGCATATTCATGGAGGGAAAAGAGGGCTCCTAAGAAGTACAAATTACTCATGATGGGCTTCACAGACAATTCTTGGAAATGCAGAGAAAATGGCTTTAATGGACCCAAGTGCCTGTGGAATGGCTTTCTGCGGTTCCCTCCAGCAGTGCAGGGCTTAGTTAAGTGGGTTCAATGTTATGTGACACTGAAAAAGTGAAAAACGGATTTCACCCACATGGCTGCTTGCTGACACCTCCAGGGCTCACTGTAGACAGCCTGGTCCTCCGTCCTTCCCTGCCTCCTCCAAGCCACTACCACCAGCTGTTTCATGAAATCAAGAATCCACTTGGCTTTCTTCCCTCTTGTTTATTCTTTAACTGTACAGTAGATACTTATTATTTTTCTGTCCAGAACAGCAGTGCCCATAAGGATGGAGCAGGGGAGGGGGATTTCTCTTCCTCTCTCCAGGTAGTTCTAATAAAGGTTGCCAATCAGTACTCCTCCTCATGGGCCACAGCATGGACATGTGGCCCAGCCTGGGCCAATCACAGAACCCCATCTTCCTGGCCACACTATCTGGTCTAAGAATAAGGAAACAACACAAGCTAGACCAATCAGGGTCCTTCTCTGAAGTTTTCCTAATGGATAGGCAAAAAAGATCATTCTTTTCTTCCTGGTTATAAGACACCATGGATATGAGCCCAGATATACAGAGTTGTAGCCTCCTTGTCACAATAAGAATACACATGCAACTAGCCTGCAGAGAGAAGGAGAAACAAAAGACATGGAGATAGAGACAAAGTCCTATTTCAGGTTCAGCCCTTAGATAAACCCTGCCTTTTCTGTATTTTACCCTGTAAGCTAATACATTCCTTTTTTATTTTACTTAAGCTAGTTGGGTCTCTATCACTTAAAACAGAAAAATTCTTGACTACCACCTAGCTTCCCTCTCAGATGTTACATGATTTTATCTATCCAAGTTCTAGGCAAGCCAAAAAGACACACATTAAAAAGGACATAGACCAAAATCAAATCCACAAAGGGTCTGTCTAATCCATGCAAAAGAGCCAGACGGCAGGAGCACCGTCATAATGACAGCAACTATGAAAACAGATGATGATAAAATTCATGAAGGAAGCCAGACCTGGCCTTGGACTCTTTCTCTAGCTCAACTACAAAGGGATGGCTCCAACAGATTTCAACACCACAGAAAGCTACATATGAATTCAAAATGACAAGGATGTATATTGTGTCAATAGATGAAAACTCAAAACAGGAAATCATGTTTAGGGAAAAAAGCAGAAAGCAATACAATGTATGCACCTTGGTTACAAACAGGGGAAAATGTTGGTTGTACGAACCAGTGAGATGCAGAGGTAAATTTCAAAGATGTTAATAGAGTTTACTGTTCATTATGTTCCTTTTTAATAAAGTTGCTTTAAGATTGTAATTTTTTTTTTTTTTAGTTTAATTGAACTAGGCTTCAAAAATCCTAAGTTATTATAAACAGTGATTTTCTAAGCCTTCAGTTAGAGAAAATATCATTAGTTCGGAAGCATCTGCAAATTGAACTGACCTTCTGTCCCAAGACAAAGAGGTTGAGGGAGGAAAGCCATCATCTCGGAGGAGAATTGACTACATAGTACCAGGAAGTTTCAATGGCTAGGAGCTTGCAGGTTGGAGAAAGGACTCGGTGCCACCCTGTGAAATGACCACTGAACCTTTTTGTACGTGACCGAGACCTCCATGGAGGCTGCCTCAAGTAGAAATGTTTGAGTCTCCTCCCACAAGAGACCTTGAACTCCATGAGTCCTCCTCTTGGTCCTGGGGAGGCATGCTCAGTCACGCAGACCTGATTCTGGGGTCACACTGACTGGGCTTGAACTGTGGCTCAGCTTCTCACTAGCTGTGTCACCTTGAGCAAGTCATTAAATCTCTCTAGGCCTCAGTCTCCTCATCTGCAAAATGGAGGTAATAATAGTGCTTACCTTATATGGTTGTTGTGAGGGTTAAATGAGATACCCAATGAGCAAATGTATGTAAGTACTTAGACAGTGCCCAGCACATAGTGGGTGTTCCATCAACACTTACTGTTGTGGCTATTAATAGTGGGGGGCTCCGCTAAACACTCCTTATCACAAAGCACTGTGTAAAGGGCCTGAGCTCTTACCCTTCAGGCCAAAGGGACATAATATGTCTGTTCTCCTAATCAGCACCCCTTACATTTGTACAGTCATACAAAGTGCTTTCATAAACACCGCCATGTTTTACTCTGACAACGATTCTCTGAAGCTGGTACTAGTACCCCTGTTTTACAGATAAGGAAACAGAGGCCTGCTTCCTGGCAGCAAAGCCAGAAGACTTAGGTTCAAATCCTAGCTCCAAAGCTAGTGGATTTGCCCTTCCACCACGCTGCCCCAGCCGTTGCCCAACCAAAGCCACTGCCGTAGAGTCGATTCTGACTCACAGTGACCCCACGGGTTTCCAAGGCTGTAAATCTCTACGGAAGCTGACTGCTGCATCTTTCTCCCGCAGAGTTGTTGGTGGTTTCAAACCACCAATCTTTCAGTTAGCAGTCAAGTGCTTTAACCATTGCGTCATCAGGGGACTCCCAGTCCTTGCCCCGCCTTCTCTTTTTCCAAGTCCCTACTCCCTCCTCTCACTCAGCATTTTGAAGTCATAGACTGAGGGAGGTTTATTTCTCTTCTGGCATCATCCAAGGGAATTCATGAGTACTGCCTTTCTCCTTGCCACCCCCCCCCCCCCCCGCTTTTCCATCTGGCCTAGAACTCACCCAGCATTTACTTTCTCCTCAGCTGACCCATGAGGGTGTCTGTGGGAAATGACCTGGACAGTGCTGTGGCTGGAGCCACTGGACCCCAGCTGACCAGAAGTAATCAATTAGACCCAGGCCACCACCAAGACACTAACAGGCCAACCACAGCAGCTGGCCCAAACCTGCTTTGGGAGAGGGGTAGGAGGGTCTAGGTATGGTAGAAGCCAACCCAAGCCCACAGGGATCTCCCACACAGAGCCCAGAGGTTGGAGGACCCGGACCATTTCCTTCCCCAAGAGACTACCACTGGATATACTCCTTCATTTCCTCCAAAAACACAGGCAGATGGGCAGGTACTCTTTTCTCGATTTTTCCTCAATCCCTTCACCTACGTTGCAAACCTATTATTACCCAGTAAGAAGAGAAAGGAATTAAATGTATGCATCATTTGATTTTAATTGAAGGACTGTTCTATTTCATTGAACTGCTAAGTAAGCTGAACAAGAGATTGTGTTTACATAAGCAAACCCTGAGTCACTATAGACTTGCTGTCACATTAAGTCAATACTTATGAAGGCTCTCTATTTAATTATTCAGTGAGGATTGACTTATTATTGTGTTAAGAGTGTGGTTAGCCTTGAGCTAGGTAGCCAGCCAACTGAAAGATTCCAACTTTCTCTGAATGCTGATATTGTTCTTGCTGGTGGTATGAGGTTAGGTTTCTTCTCTCTCTCTCTCTTCTCACCCCTGCCCTCGCTCCTGCTCCAGAGCAAAAAGCTCCACATTAACTCCCTTAAATCAGGGGTAGCAGGTGATCCTGGGAGGCCAGGGTGTGGGCAAGGTCCAATCTGCCAATTAGTTGGCCTCTGAAATGGTCTTCCTAACACCAGCCATTAGTCCCTAAGAACCTGACATCTGAAGTATTATTTTTTTAGTTCTTTTGTCCTAACAATCCCTGCCTTTATTTTTCCCATCACTAACTCCAAAGACCTCCTACTCAAAGTCCCAGACCCCTCCCCATCTTTGTTATTTCCAACATTTTCCCTCCCTTCAAACCCCACAGAACGTGTTTCTCAGCTTTTGCAATTCATCCAAATTCTATTATTCCATGGCATATTGTTACAAAGATTCATATAAGTTCTTACCTCAAATCACATTTCCTGAAATATACAGAGAAAAAAAAACTCAGAGGTAGATACTTAGCCTCAACTGCAGACCAACTGGCGAGGCAGAACGGCATGGTGGTTAAGGGCAAAATCCCTGGCACCAATCCCCCGGTTCACACCCCAGCTCTGACAACTGCAAGTAGAATAACCTTGGGCAAGTTACTTAACCCCTCTGTGACTCAACATCCTCAGCCATAAAAAGGGGTTAATAGTTTCTGGGAAGAGAAGTGAGAATACCGTAAAGTGTCTGGGACAGGGCCATCATGTTAGGACACATATGTTAGCTTCTTTCAGGGGCCACTGTGTTTCTAGTCTCTGACTCTGATGACCACAGCCCCCACTAACCTTACTAAAGGAGAACACCCTAGGTTTCTAGAGCCATATCATTTGCCACCCTGATCCTCACCCATAACCAGGGCCCCATTGACCTCCATCATCCCATCTCGTCACCCACCACACCCTCTTCTCTCCCTCCCCAAGCCCTTGTAGCAATATCAAACTGCACACACTCCCCAACCAAGATGTTCCATATGTCCTTGGCCTGCATTGCTTCTCCTGCCAGGAATGCTTTCCCCCAGCCATGTTCTCCTTGAAACTTCCTCCTGTCCACCCTCCAAAACCCAGTTCAGGTGCCCCTCTTGCAGAAATCTCTGAATGCCTTGCCCGAAACTCTGAACTCCAATTATTGTGCTTAAATCATCATATCATAATTTGTATTATTTTCACATATGTTTCTTCCATTAAACTATGTGTTCTTTCAAAACAGAAGTCACCCAATTCATGTTTGAATCTTCAGTGCCTGGCATAGTTTCTGGCACCTAATAGGGACTCAACAGCCATTGGAAAGAGGGAGGGAGGGATGGAGAAAAGATGGAAGGATTAGATGGATGGATGGACGGACAGACAGACAGATGGATGGACGGATGGGGACTGTATTTGGGGGCATAGAGGACTTTTCTTTAAGCAACAGGAGATCCTAGAACTCTCCTAACACCTCCCCCTGAAAAACAAAATTATAGACAGATCTCTAGCTGGCATTGCAGCAAAAAGTGTCAACATTGCATTAACTGGGGCTTTGGCGCTCCAAGACAACTCTGGCCCTAAAAATGCCCTGCAGTGGATCTGCCTTCCTCCCCCCTCCTCTGATCCTGCTAGGCAGTTGTTAGGAACTTGGAAAAGTATCTTCGCTATCTCTGGTTAATAGCCATTCACTAAAGGAGGCCCCAGTGGCCTGCAAGAATTAACACACGTCCTTAAGCACCACTCTTAACATGAAGAAGTACCTCCGGGATGTCCCTGTGGAGAAGGGCTGGGTGAGTGTCCATTCTCAAACAAGCAGAAAGGCAAAGGGAGTGAGTGATAGGGCAGCATATTTGGGTCACAAAGTCCATTGCCTACAAGCCGTAGTCCCTGGAAGTGCTGTTTCACCTCCCTGTGCCTCAGTGGCTGTAAAAGCTGCATACCTCAATGAAACCACAGATACAAAATTGCGTCTGAAAAATACAACTCATTCCATAAATGTTCATTATTTTTTGGGAAAAATAAAAAGAGAATAAGGCAATCCTATCACACCCAAATTCTCCTCTTCAGGTAACTCAACAGACAAGCCCCTGGTGAAGAGAGCCGAGACTGAGCAGGAGCCGTGGAGGCTGGTGTGGGCAGAGTAGGTGAGAAGCCTGCACACTAGCGCCCAGACCCGCCAGGATGTGAGAAGGCCCGTGTGTGCGGTTGGGGTCTGCTCTAGAAAACCACAGGGAAAACACAACTTCAGAGCCCACAGCGTCCTCAGGGAGACCTGACCCCCAGCCCCTCCCCACCACCCTCCATTTCAGGCCCTTTATAGCAAACTGCATAGAGAAATAGTTTTCCCATCAGGCAAATATCTGGGCAGCTATGCCACCAGCACTAGGAGTCTTTCTCATTATATAGACTAATGAGAACGCTGTGCTTCTCAGGAACAATTTATCAAGGCAACATCCATTATAAATGACATTTTTTCTGAACTAACAAAGGATATGAGGCTTGGGAAACTGGTTAAAAGGAAATGTTTAGCTGATTCCTGAAACCATTCAGAAATTAATTACCCAACCCCTTGCTGGCCTGTGCTCCTTCCCCTCGGTGCCCCTCCTCCGCGCTCCGACTCCCTCCCCTGTCCTTCCACCTCCCCACACCTGAGCCAGCTACGTTGGGGAAGGGGAGCTGCTGGCTCCCGGGAATGCACTGCCTTAGGAGAGGAGGAAAAGTCTTAAGTGGCAGCATCACCGAAGCATACAAGACCAGATTATTTGTGGTCCCAACTTGCTGATGCAAGATGAAAAAATACAGCAAACTGCAGCTGCTGAACTCAGCTTTTTCTTCTTCTTCTTCTTTCTTTCCCCTTCGCTGAGGTTAGTGTTTTACAAAAAGGGCTTAAAAAAATAAAATCTGTAAACTAGGGGTTTCCAACCTGTCAGCTCAAGGTCAAGCACACAGAACGCGGCATCCAGGGAGGACGGGATACAGGTACTTTGTCTCACCTACATGCAGTACACTCGTGCACACGAGTCCCCCCGTGTCCTGCAAAGGCCCTCCCACCTGACAGGCACACGCAAGGCTACATACCCTCTCGGTCTCCCAAATCACAGGTCCCTTCCCTAAGCCCTGAATCTTCTGTCCTCTCTTTCTACTCTCTTAAAAAAAAAAAGTTTGTTTTTTTTTTTTTTACTCCACAGCAAATGACACTTGTAGGCCCCCCTTTGACATCAGAGGGATATAAGCCTGGGAGACACTACCCTGTGCTGACAAGTGTGTGCATCAGCCCTTACTATATGGAGCTACCCGCCTCTAGAGAAGGACATCATGTTTGATAAGGTAGAGGGTCAGCGAAAAAGAGGAAGACCCTCAACGAGATGGACTGACACAGTGGCTGCAACACTGGGTTCAAGCATAACAATGATTGTGAGGATGGTGCAGGACTGGACGGTGTTTCATTCTGTTGTACACAGGGTGGCTATGAGCTGGAACCAACTCGACAGCACCTGACAACAACGCCTGCCTTACAAGAGTCCTTTGGTGGTGCAACTGGTTAAGCACTTGACTACTAACCAAAAGGTTGGTGGTCCAAACCTTCCCAGAGGTACCTCAGAAGAAAGGCCTGGTGATCTGCTTCCAAAGGATCACAGCCATGAAAACCCTCTGGTGTACAGTTCTACTCTGAAAAATACAAGGCTGTCATGAGTCAGAATTGACTCAATGGCAGCTGGTTTGGTTTTTTGGTTTTACCATCTTACAGCGGGGCATCTTCTACCAATGTGCCTTACCACGTGTAGGGGGCTGAATGGAAACCAGAGGAACATAGCAGACAGCTCCAGCCAAGGGGAGCAGATGGCTATTGGGTCCCACTCATTAGGCACTAGGCCTCTGGAAACCAACTGAAATCCTCTACTATAAAGAAATTAAATATCAGGACCCTGGAGCTCCTGAGAATTCGAACTAGAGCCTCTGACTTCAACCAAGGAGAAGATAAAGTGTCCAGGTAGACTATTCCCATGAGACAGGAAAAAAAGATGGGAATTCCTTTGTAGAGACAGAATGCCAAGCAAGAAGGAATGAGGAGACTCTTAACTAGCTCATCAAGAGTTTGGATGTATTTATCTTAGAATAAGCAGATTTGGTCTTCACTGCTTCTACTGGGAGTCCCTCGCAGATATCTGTCTCTCCTTCTTGCAGGGGTCTGCCAAGGCTGAGGTTCAAGGGATGGGAGATGGAACATAGGGGTGCGGCAGAAAGGAGAACTCGAGTCAAAGTCCCAGACAAAGGTGAAGGCAGATCCAGGAGGAGGGATGGTCATCAAGGTCAATGCTGTAGCACAAAGTGAGAAATAGATCCAGCAATGGTAAAGTGTGAATGAGTGAGTTAAGGCAGAATTGAGAGAGATTCCCCCAGAGAATCAGGATGCAAAGAACAGGGGCCTTCACAGGGCACCTATGGTCCTGCCTTTGGCAGGAAGGATGCCCCTGAGCATTCCACCACTAACCTTTCATTCTCTCCAGTGCATGTAAGGGACAGGGCTTCCTAGATCCACCTGGAAAGCTTTAGGCCTCTCAAGGAAATTCGAAGTGGGAGGTAGATTCCCAAGACCACTCATTCAATCCTCTTCCCATGGGCTAGAAAGTAGGTTGGCCGTGATACCACTGAACAACAGCACTTCCTATAACACAGACTCCAGTTCTTTAATCCTGTTCCTATGACAGGCATCTATCGGGGTACAAGGTAGGAGGCAGCATTTCAGTGTGTCAGCCATGGTAAATCCCCATGGCAGGTAGCAGAAGACAGGTGCTGACTCAACAGACAAGGCCCCAGTAAAGGGAGCCAAAAAAGGCAGAAGAAATGGAGGTTGGTATGGGCAGAGTGGGTGGAAAGCCTCAAACCACAGCCCAGACCCACCAGGAAACAAGAGGAACCATGTGCAGTTGGGGTCTTCTCTACGAGAGTTGCAAGTAAACTACAGTCTCAGAGCCACAGAAAAGTAAATCAGCCCTGGCCAGGAGGCCAGGCTGATGACCTCTGGCCCATTAAGGCCCTAGGGAGCAGTCCTCTAACTTCCTGCACAGGTAGATAACATGTCCAAGCAGGAGAGCTTGATGGTGTCTCCCACAGGTGGTCTTCCCTGGGGAACCTAGCGTTCCTTGGCATTCCTTCTTGCTTTCCCTTGGCCTACTGGAGGTATACTGGATACCTTTATGGACAACTTGAATTTTAACCGGATAAAAAAAATAAATAAATAAATTTTTTTTTTTTTTTTATTGCTGGTGGTAGGGATGTTGGTGTTCAAAGGAAACAGCAGAATCTACAGTTGCTCTGGAATGGGGTATGATGAGTTTTGATACATGTAAATCTTGTGGCAATGAGGAAGGTAGACCAGTTATATAGGTGATAGGAGGTATAGAAACACAAATATTCTTTGAATACCCACCTGATAAACTCGTTTGTAGTAGTAAGTCTGCAGAAAGCAAACAGTGGACTAATAAACATGCTGTTGGAAGGCCTTAAATAGTGCCTTCCTAAACCAGGAGGCAAACTGGGAATGGCAATTTGAGATCAGGTGGCTGGTAGACTTCACAGTCAGAGGATCTGCAAGGGGTGAAGTCTGCTATTTTGATGAAGGTATTCTGGACCCCAAGACAATGGTAAGTCTATGTCTGAACATAAATAAAATCAAGAATAATATAACCCAGGAACATGCAGGAGTTGGCAGCAGGTGAAATAATCCCCTTGTTCCCCTGGCCCATCCCTAGGCATAAATACAGGTACCACATGTAATGGCCTCCCACCTTCACTCCTGGCGGAAGTCCCTAAGGAGATATTCAATGTCTTTAATAGGCTGCAGTGGCTGGCAGCAATGGAGTCCTGGCCCGGGTACAGTCCCTGGACATTGGCCTTCCAGGCTAGGACTTGCTCCTGCTCACCGGCATACAGCAGGCCTTCTCAATATCCATCCCTCCTGACCCAACCTACTCTGAAAGGTGGCAGAAAGTAGAGTGGCAAGAGCAAACACAAGAGAGTATAATATGGTACCCAAGGCTGCATCTTCAAAGCAGAGCCAATCAATTTGAAGTTGGGGAGTTAAGGATTAATACCAACTCATCCCAAAGGACATTCCTGAGTTCCTCTCAAAACTGAGACATCAAGCCTAGGTCATTCCAATCCAGCTCCTGACAAGGAGCAAGGGCTGCAGGTCTGCACAATGTCATGGGCTGCTGGGTCAGCAACAGAAGACTGAAGAGACTCGGTGCGTTCAAGAGGTATAGGCTGGAAGGATTCCCATAACAACGGGGCAAGGAAGAAGCCTTTCATGGAAGCCCAACACCCAGCCCAGGGAGAGGGAGAGCCACTAACAGTGCTGAGCCAAGCCAGACACTCAGGATCTAAAGCCTGTACTTTGAAACCTGTATTTTTATGCTGCTTATGTTTTCTATCCACTACGTTTTCTATAATTATTTCCTTTTAGTCCTGCCTTTGCATTTACTGAGACCTACCAAACTAACAATAACAGCTAACAATTTTGAGTGTTTAGTATGTGTCTGCTATGCACCTTTAAAAGCACTAAATCATTTAATCCTCACAATCACCCACATAAAAAAATTTTTTTTATATAAGTACCACAAATTCCCCATTTTACAGGGAAGGAAATCGAGGCTTCGAAAAACTAAAAGACTGTCACACAGCTGAGAAGTACTGGAGCTGGGACTTGAAGCCAGGTCTGTCTGTGATAAGCCTGAGGCTGCCAGTCCTCCCAGAGGTGATGACAGACATCAAGAACAGGGTTTGGGGCATGGATCCAATGTAGGATGGACATGGTCCCTTTGGGGCTGGGTAGGATGGTGACAGCAGAATCCGAGAGAGGACCCCAAGGTGGAGGTGACAGCCATGAGGGCAGAGCCAGTGCTGCCTGACAGCCTTGAACCCTGCCTCTCCCTCTCCCCATTACAGTCACATCTGCACCCCACTGAGAGGGTTCTGGGCTTTGTGTCCATGAGGGAGACTGGTCCCCTACAAGGCTACAGTCTACCCTGCCCACTCTTGTTTCTGCCCTTATGATCTTTCTCCAGCTCCTCTCTCTGCCTAGAAGACTACAAGATTCTCTCATCCCAGACTAGCCCCCACCCCATCTCTCCCAACCCAGAGCTCTGACCCCCACTATCCCCACTCCCTCTCCCTGTCCTTAAAAAGCCTTCTTTAGTATTTCCCAGTCTTTCTTGGGTAGCACTTGCCCATCAGTGCCCCTTCCTATTACACTCTCATGATATATTAGCTGTCATAACGTTTGCCAAGTCCAGTGCAACGGCTGCTAACCAACATGTCAGCAGTTCAAATCCATCAGCTGCTCCTTGGAAACCCTACGGGGCAGTTCTACTCTATCCTGTAGGGTCAGTATGAGTCAGAATTGATTTGACAGGAATGGGTTTGGTTTTTTTCTGGTTTGACCAGCCTCGGGGATCACAGTGACAGCAACAAACAGTCTCCCTCTGGCAGTGGCACACCCTAGAAAAGTGTAGGAGGCCCTGCCACGTCACTCCCTTTCCACTTCCATAGCACCTGATTTCACTCCTCCCCAACTTGATTCCAGTGCAGGCTGAGACCCTCTGTGTGTCCGGCCAGGGTGGTCACTCTTACAAGGACAGGCTTTTACTCTCCAGGGTCACGTTCTCTGCTGCCCACCTAGATTGAGCCCAGGCTCCGTGGGAGACAGGCAGGGCCTCCCTTGCCTCTGCTAGCTGGCCTTCGCTGCCTAGAGCCTCTCCAGTGTCAACTCCCAGGACCTGGACCCTGCAGGGATGCTCGGGGTGAGGGGGGACAGCGATTCCCACTGTGCTTCTCTCCCTTCAGGAAGTTCCAGGGCAGGGACAGCTGTGGGGCTTCTGCCTCAGGGCTCCACACCTAGATACCTCCCTCAACCACAGCCACCTGCAGGAAGAAGGCAGAGGACCATGTGCACTGCCTTAGATTCCCAAACTTCAATGTATGCTTTCCCCGGGCCAAGATCACTCCAACACAGGGGTCAGAGAGGCCAGGCAGGGATGTGGCATCTGGCACGGCCTCAAGGCACTGATTTGCCATAATGTGGTCAGCCGGAGGAGTGGAGACAGCGCCACCCTCTGTCTGACCACAGGCACTAGCCACCACGCTGGACCTCCCTCAGCCTTTGAGGCTTGGGCCAACCCATCTGTTCTGTTGACTCCACGTGGTCTCTTTGAAAGGACATCCTATTTCAGTGACTGTCTGGAGTCACGGGAAATAACTTTGCTTTCCAAAGGATAAGCAAATGGGTTATTTTAATAGTTAAAATGTCAGCTGGCTGTTAAAACAAAGGGTTTTAGATGCTAAACACAGGTGAGTGGCAGGTAGATCTGGACCACTCTCCAGCCCAGGTGTATGCCATCCACCACTGGAATGGTTGAGAGAAGGCAGAGAAGGTAAAGACAAGTAAATAAACTTCTGGTCATATGTAGATAAGAAGGAATTTAGGTTGGCAGGCTACATGTCCACAGGGACCTGCTACACAGGCATCAGGGAGAGTTTCCATTCCAGGCATGGGCCCCACGCCCAGCAGGGCGTGCCTGCCTACAATGGTTCACAACCCTCACCATGAAGAAAGCCACCCAGGGAGCCTGGGGAAACTGGACTCTGTTTCAATAGGTTCTAGGAGGGACCTAGGAATCAGCATTTTAACAGCACCACAGTTAATTCAGATGGTTGGGGTCTACAGACCACATCTGGTGAAACAGTACAGAAGAACATTAAAAACACAGCCTTTAAAGTCAGCCCTGGTTCAAATTCCTGTTCTACCACTTATTAGCTGTGTGACCTTGAGCAAGTCACTTACACTCTCTGGTCTTCAGTTTCCTTATCTGAATATAGAGGAATAATAACAGTGCCTACCTCAAAGCATTGTTGTAAAGATTATATGAGTTGGGACTGAAAATCTCTAACACACTGCCTAGCACACAAGCTCAATAAATGTTACCCAAAAAACCAACCAACCCAGTGCCATCAGCCTTAGTATTATTGTTCGCCTACCTTGGAAGGCGACATCCTTTTAGGCATGTCTGGCTTCCTTGAAGGGGTGGTATTCCCAGTGACAACTATAAGGGACGGAGGCAGGTCCCCTCACCAGCCTGGCTATCTTGGGTCTGGTACTTAGGTCAGTGCCCCAGGGTGGTAGATTCTATGGACACGTCTGCTATGTTGGGCAAACTGAGACCAGAACAGGACAGGGCCTACCAAGCCCAAAGGACTAGCCAGGCCTTGTGAAAACAGAGAACCTAGACACAGGTTACCCTTCATGTTAGCTCCCTTTGGCCCTCTATCGAGCATTAATAAATGCCTCGGCCTGGTCTCAGCTGTACTATGGGGTAGTAAAAGGTGGACAGGCATTTCCACTGATGTCTGAGTGTTAGACAGGACCACAGGGAGTGGTGGTGGTCACAGAGAAAGATCCCCAAGGGAAAGTGGGGCCTGGGAGATAAGAGTGAAGCCTGGGAGGTCCACCCGCCCTTGCTCTCAACTGCAGGTTTCCTCTTTATACAACCTTGGAGAATCTGGGCTTTGTTATTATTAAAGAAGATGGCAATTTCCTTACAGAAGTAGTACCTACAATTCAAAAACACTTTGGGGAGGGTATGTGGACACAATGCCTAGACAACACACACACACACACATACACACACACACACACACAGAAAGTCCCTCTCTCATGCCTACACCCACACTCATTTGCTCACACACCCTCATATAAATATACATTCATCACACCCCAAAGAATATTCACATGGTATCTTCCCTTCCTCTCACCACCACCCGCAAAGGGATTTAGCAACCCTGGTCAGAGTCACCAGAGAACCCCACTCCTTTTTGCTCTGACACTCCTATGGGAATCAAGAGGCCACATCCCACCCTGGCCTGCCTGGTTCCAATATTTCTGGGTCTGGGAAGTCCAAATGCTACAGGGGAAAACCAGCAGGTCCAAGGACCTGCTCTCAGATCTGGAAAACCTAGCTTTACAGCTGCAGTGGCCCAGGGACTCTCTGGAGGGATGTCCTGTCCCAGACTGACCTACCCCAGAGAGCCCAAGAAAGTGGCAGAGCTTCAGGACAGTCCCATGCATCCTACGAAGGCGGGGGGGGGGGGGCGGACAGCTGTAAAGATATTTCATGGATTCTCAGAGTTTTCATTGCACAGAAGGGGCTTAGAGATCAGTTGATCCAACCCTCTCCCTTGGGAAATGAAGACACTCCCTACCTGGAGGGGGAATCGGCTTACCCAAGGTCAGGCTTTCAGCTGCTGTCCGCATTCCATAGCAAGCAGGAGCCTGAGTCTTGCATACCACAGCAAAGTCAAGAGTTCTCTCCCAACAGCCACGCCACTCCAGCACTGGTTCTGCCTACCTGTGTATCTCTTCTCTGTCTCCCCACACCTCACACATATACGCACACACACAGCACTCATAAATGCACTCTCTGCATATTTTCATGCAAACTTTTACATAATCGCAAGAGATGCAGAGTGACAACAAAATGCAAAGCTTTTGGCTTTTCAGCCTTGCTAGGTGGCAGGAAATTAATGACCTGAGGCTCATGATTCTCATTGGATTGTACACGCCCTCCTTTCTTCTCCCAAACTCTAGAAATAAGGCAAATCAGTTGATGAAACACAGATGTTGGGATAAGTTCTATTTAATTCATCCCCTTTCTTTTCAGATGGAGGAAAAAACCCAGAGAGGTTACATAATTTCCCTGAGGTTTCATAGTGAGATGGGGCAATTTAGGGTTAAAAACCAGTTGCTGTGATGTTATGGATTGAACTGTGTAATCCAAAAATATGCATTATACTGGGTTTATATCCTAACCACTATACCTATGGGGTACTTCTACTCTGACCCATAGGGTCACTATGAGTCAGAACTGACTCCACGGTACCTAACAACAACAATATACCTGTGGATGTGATCCTATTTGAGAACTGGTTTTCTTTGTTATGTTAATGAAGCCATGTGTGTCTTAAGCCATCACTTTTGAGATACAGAAGAGCAGATTAGGCACAGAAGCAAGCAAGGACAAAAGGGGGGTAACAGGTGCCACACAAAGATTGCCAAGGAACCCAGGAACAGAAGCTGAGAAGAGACAAAGACCCAGACATGAGAAGGAGAGAGACAGAAAGCTTTCCTCTAGAACCAGTGCCCTGTATTCAGACTTCTAGCCTTCAAAACTGTTAGAAAATACATTTCTGTTTGCTAAAGCCACCCGTTTATGGCATTTCAGTTATAGCAGCACTGTTGTTGTTGTTAGGTGCCATCGAGTCCATTCCAACTTATAGCAACCCTATCTACAACAAGGAAATCCTGGTGGCTAGTGGTTAAGAGCTACCGCTGCTAACCAAAAGGTTAGCAGTTCGAATCCACCAGGTGCTCCTTGGAAACCCTATGGAGCAGTTCTACTCTGTTCAATAGGGTCGCTATGAGTTGGAATCAACTCAACAGTTTTTTGGGGTTTTTTTATGTACAACAGAACAAAACACTGCCCAGTCCCCAGCCATCCTCACAATCATTGTTATGCTTGAGCCCATTGTTGCAGCCACTGTGTCAATCCATTTTGTTGAAGGTCTTCCTCTTTTTTCCCTGACCCTCTACTCAACTAAGCATGATGTCCTTCTCCAGGGACTGGTCCCTCCTGATAACATATCCAAAGTATGTGAGACAAAGTCTAGCCATTCTTGCTTCTAATGGGCATTCTGGCTATACTTCTTCCAAGATAGATTTGTTCATTCATCTGGCAGTCCATGGTATATTCAATATTCTTCGCCAACACCATAATTCGAAGGCATCAATTCTTCTTTGGTCTACCTTATTCATTGTCCAGCTGCCACATGCATATGAGGCAAATGAAAACACCATGGCTTGGGTCAGGCACACCTTAGTCCTTAGTCCTTGCTTTTTAACACTTTAAAGAGGTCTTTTGCATTAGATTTGCCCAAAGCAAAGTGTCCTTTGATTTCTTGACTACTTCTTCCATGGGTGTTGATTGTGGATCCAAGTAAAATGAAACCCTTTACAACTTCAATATTTTCTTCATTTATCATGATGTTGCTTATTGGTTCAGTTTTGAGCATTTTTCTTTTATGTTGAGGTATAATCCATACTGAAAGCTGTGGTCTTTGATCTTCATCAGTAAGTGATTCAAGTCTTCTTCACTTTCAGCAAACAAAGTTGTGTCATCTGCCTATCAAGGTTGTTAATGAGTCTTCCTCCAACCCTGATGCCATGTTCTTCATGTAGCCCAGCTTCTCAAATTATTTGCTCAGCATACTGACTGAATAAGTATGGTGAAAGGATACAACCTTGACACACACCTTTCTTGACTTTAAACCATGCAGTAACCCCTTGTTCTGTTCAAAAGACTGCCTCTTTGTCTAAGTACAGGTTTCCCATGAATACAGCTAAGCTTTCTGGAATTCCCATTCTTTGCAATGTTATCCACAATCTGTTATCCACACAGTCAAATGTCTTTGCATAGTCAATAAAACACAAGTAAACATCTTTCTTGTATTCTCTGCTTTCCTCCAAGATCCAACTGACATCAGCAATGATATCCCCTTGTTCCACATCCTCTTCTGAATTCGGCTAGAATTTCTAGCAGATCCCTGTCAATGTACAGCTGCAACTGCTTTTGAATGATCTTCAGCAAAATTTTACTTGTGTGTAATATTAACGATATTGTTCAATAATTTCCACATTTTGTTGGATCATCTTTCTTTGGAATGGGTACAAATATGGATCTCTTCCAGTCTGTTGGCCAGGTAGCTGTCTTCCAAATTTCTTGGCATAGATGACCGAGCACTTCCAGGGCTGCATCCATTTGTTGAAACATCTCAATTGGTATTCCATCAATTCCTGGAGCCTCGTTTTTCACCAATGCCTTCAGTGCAGCTTGGACCTCTTCCTTCAGTACCCTTGGTTCTTGATCATATGCTACCTCCTGAAATGGTTGAACATTGACCAGTTCTTTTTGGTAAGTGATTCTGTTTATTCCTTACATCTTCTTTGGATGCTTCCTGTGTCATTTAGTATTTTCCTTATACAACCAAAAAACCCATTGCCATTGAATCGATTCTGACTCACAGTGACCCTACAGGATAGAGCAGAACTGCCCCATAGAGTTTCCAAGGAGTGCCTGGTGGATTCAAACTGCCGACCTTTTTTGGTTAGCAGATATAGCTCTTAACCACTACACCACCAGGGTTTACGTACAGAATCCTTCAATATCGCAACTCCAGACTTGAATTTTTTCTTCAGTTCTTTCAGCTTGAGAAATGTCGAATGTGTTCTTCCCTTTTGGTTTTCTATGTCCAGGTTTACTAGATAACTAAAACATGTTGAGTTCATTCTGACTCATGGTGGCCCCGTGTGTATATGCAGAGTAGAACCACAGGGTTTTCAATGTCTACGACCTTTCAGAAGATCACCAGGCCTTTCTTCCCAGGTGCCTCTGGGTAGACTTGAACTTTTTGGTTAGTAGCTGAGTACATTAACCATTTGCACTACCCAGGGACTAACCAGCTACTGTTGAGTCGATTCTAACTCATGGAAATCCCACGTGTTGCAGAGTAGAATTGTGTTCCATAGGGTTTTCATGGATGTGACTTTTCAGAAGCAGTTCACTAGGCCTTTCTTCCAAGGCATCTCTGTATGGCTTCAAACCTCCAACCCTTTGGTCAGTAGTCATGAGCTTAACCATTTGCACCCCCAGGGCCACGCAGGGACTCCACCCAGAGATTGTTGTTATTGATGTTGTCATGTGCCATAAAGGTGACTCTGACTCAGAGTGACTCTACAGGGCAAAGTAGAACTGCGCCATAGAGTTTCCAAGACTATAAATCTTTACAGGAGCAGACAGCCAGGTCTTTTCTCCCAGCAAGGCCAAAGCCAAAACCAAAAAGCCAAGCCCAATGCCGTGGAGCCGATTCTGACTCATAGTGACCCTATTGCCAAAGGCTTTGCATTTTGTTGTCATTCTGCACCTCTTACGATTATATAAGTTCTCATGAGAAGATGCAAATTGGTGTGTGTTTATGAGTGCCGCATGCGTGTACATACACATGAAGGATGAGAGGACAGAGAAGTACCAAGAGAGATGCAGGTGGAGTGGCTGGTTGGTTCAAACTATCGACCTTTAGGTTATCAGCTGAGCACTTTAACCATTGCACAACCAGGGCTCCTTACCCAGGGACTAGGACCCAGGAATTCTGTTCCAAGAATCTTTCCCTTACATCATGCTGCTGACACTAACTCAGCTTGCACTTACTTCATATTTGAAAAGGGCTTTCAGTTTTTAAGGCCCTCACTGTATACTATTTCTATATGATCCTCACAGCACCCTTGGTTAGGACAGACGTTACTGTCACCAGTATCAACCAGCATCAACTTGCTCAGCATCACATGGTGAGGACATGACAGCTCCAAGAAGACAGCCTCATCCTCTGAATGACTATTGTGCTGGTGCCACAATCCCACCCACAGGGACCAAAACCGTCTTCACCCAAATCGCTGCACCCTCCAGTCAGTAACAAAAAGGGTAAAAATTTTCAAAGAAAGCTGAGGACAATACGGATCTGTCCTAGTTGTCTAGCGCTGCAATAACAGAAATATCACGAGCGGATGGCTTTAACAAACAGAAATTTATTTTCTCACAGTTTAGAAGGCTAGAAGTCTGAATTCAGGGCGCTGGCTCTAGGGGAAAGTTTTCTCCCTCTGTCAGCTCTAGAGGAAGGTCCTTGTCTCTTCTGAGTTTCTGCTTCTGGGCCATCTTCATGTGGCTTGGCATGTGTCTTCCCCCAACTCTGTTTATTTGCTTACTTGTTTAATCTCTTTTAGGATCTGGTGATATTATTTTGCAAAGAAACAGAAAGGAATCCTACGAGGTCCACTAGCCTTACCCCTTTCAATAAACCAAAAAAAAAAAAAAAACAAATCCAGTGCCGTCGAGTCAATTCTGAATCATAGCGACCCTATAGGACAGAGTAGAACTGCCCCATAGTTTCCAAGGAGCGCCTGGCGGATTTGAACTGCCAACCCTTTGGTTAGCAGCTGCAGCACTTAACCACTATGCCACCAGGGTTTCCATCCCTTTCAATAAAAAAAAAATTTTTTTTAGCCAACTCTAATTCCAAAAGACCTTAATATGCTATCTTGTCCCTTTTCCAAAGTCATCTTAAAATATATATATTTTTAATCTAAAAGGGCTCCACTGTAACAGCAGATTTGTAGGTCACTGATCTGGCAGGCTGCCAAGATCGAGGAAGTATCCTGAATAGACAGTATAAAGTTCGTACACTAAAGCAGATATTTTATTCCTAAGCAGTCCTTTATCTCTTTACTTAAAGTCTAATAACTCCCAGTGAATACAGAATTCTAATGCACTCGGTTATCTAGTTTTCTGTTCCACGGAAAACCAGCCAAAAAGAAAGGGTGACAGAGGAAGCTCCCAGGAGTAGACAGAACCTTCGGCAAAGAAGTGACAGCAAACATAATGTAGGAGACAGAAAGATGAGAAAAACAAAATATGGTGACTCACAAGTCACATCATCTGGGGCTGATTAATACAGGGGCAAACAGTTCTATTTAAGTCAGTAACCCCTGAAGGTGTCACCCTACACATTCTGTGCAATATAACTGATAGTCAAGTTAACACTGTGTCATTAAAAAAGGTTACATTATCATCTACATCTCTGTTTAAGGAGACAAAGAACAGTCACGAATTCGACAAGTATTAATTGCACTCTTACTTTGTGCCAGGCCCTGTGCTAGGTGCAGGAGTAAATGAACAAGCCACCCAGCCTAATTGCTCAGGGTCCGAGCACAGAGAGAGGTGCAGGAGAACCTGGTGGAGAACGAGCCATGTCTTACCTTCCTAAAAGCACAGTGGAATGAGAAAGAACAAAAAACAACTGAGAGGCGCTTTCCCTCCCCTTCTCCCTTCCCTTCCCCAAACAACCCTTCCAAAGGGTGAGCAGGAGTTGGAAGCTGGGAAACCTGGGTTTCCTTGCTGCTAAACGCTTTGTTTTCAGAAGCCCCAGTGAAGGCATGCAAGAGCTGACATCCTGAGTAAGAGGTCCACAGAGCTTGGGGAGTGGAGAGGGCAGAGAAGCCCAATGGGGAGAGAGGGAAGGCCACTTCTAGAGGCTGGAGAAGGAAACTGTGTGTGGTTTTCTGCAGGTTCTGGAGACCTATGTTCCTCTGCCCCACGGCCCAGATGAGAAGCTGCTGTAAGCACTGAACAGTGAGCCCCAGGGTCTGAGGAAGGGGTTGGGAGGTGTCTTTGGGCACATCTGGAGTCAGTGGGGTTTACAGCTGTGGTGGGAGCCAGGGATCCACCCAGAGCAGAGCACCCAGCAGACACAGAAGGACCCCTGGAAGCCCCTCTGTGAGGATGGCAGGAGGAGCAACACCACGGGCTGCAGATCAAGCCACCCACCCCCCTCCCCCATCCTTTTTCCAGGACCCTATGAGCTAGGGAGTCCTGCATGGAAGTCGCACATGCCACAGATGAAGAGAAAGCTCAATTAACTGAGGCTGCATTTCCTGCTGGCCAGGTCTGGGTGGGGGAAACTTGCAGCAGATTTAGAAAAATCAGGAAATGTGATCTGACCCCAGAGCATTGTGGAGTAAAATCTTCACACTTTACAATTCCAACACATCCTAAGACTAGCTCTGATATAGATTTGAACAAAGTGGTACTGGAGCACAGGAAACAGAGAACACGACTCTCTGGAAAAGCTAGAGAAATGTCAAAGAGAACAGCCTGATGAGATGATTGGGCATTGTCTTAGTCACCTAGTGCTGCTATAACAGAAATACCACAAGTGGATGGCCTCAACAAAGAGAAATTTATTCTCTCACAGTATAGTAGGCTACAAGTCCAAATTCAGGGTGTCAGCTCCAGGGGAAGGCTTTCTCTCTCTGTTGGCTCTGGAGGAAGGTCCTTGTCATCAATCTTCCCTTGGTCTGGGAGCATTTCAGTACCGGAACCTCAGGTCCAAAGGATATGCTCTGCTCCTAACGTTGCTTTCTTGGTAGTATGAGGTCCCCCTGTATCTCTGCTTATGTCTCTCTTTTATATCTCAAGAGATTGGCTTAAGATGCTATCTAATCTTGTGTATCTCATCAATATAACTGCCACAATTTTTTTTTAATCCATCTCACTTTATCATAGTGATAGGATTTACAAAACATAAGGAAATCAAATAAAATGGTGGGCAACCACACAATACTGGGACTCATGACCCAGCTAAACTGCGATATTTTGGGGGGACACAATTCAATCCATGACAGGCATTTTCCATTTACTGAGGAGGGTATTCCAGGCAGGGACACTAGTCCATGCAAAATTCCCCTCAGCAGAAAAACCAGACACAAGTTAGCTGTTCGGGGGGCCTCAGCCAGGGCACCTGGGAAGGAGAGCCAGGAAGCAAGGCTGGAGGCAGGAAGTGGAAACCAGGGGCAGAGATCAAGCAGAAGCTCTTAGACCTCAGATTCTTCTGAAACCAGAGTCAGGAGGGCCCTAGGGTTCGAATGCTTTAAAAAGTTCATTCTCAGGACTTATCTGAGGGCTGCTCACTGCCGGGCTGTTTGATTGCAAAATCCATTTCCAAATGGCCTGCTCGTTTGTGAGAAGCTACTGGGGACTGTATATCAGGAAGAACCATCTTCCCAGCATTCCCCATCCCCAGCCACCCCACTTCCACAGCTGCTGCCGCTCCTGTCCCACAAAGACCCAGCTGACAGGACCTGACCTCCTCTACCTTCTCCAAACTCACCTCAAATTATCAAACACGTACACTGTTTGTGGGGTGGCCGGGGGGGGAGTAGTGGTGGTTCATCAGTAGAATTCTCACCTTTGATGAGGGAGAACCACGTTTGATTTCTGGCCAATGCACCTCAAGTGCAGCTACCATCCATCTATCTGTCAGTGGAGGCTGGAGTGTTGCTATAATGCTGAACAGGTTTCAGTGGAGCTTTCAAAGACAGACTAGGAAGAAAGGCCTGGTAATCACAATGACTCTATGTCATTGTACATAGGATCACCATGAGTCCGGGGCCAACTCAACGGCATCAACCACCCTATGCCAAGCCTCTGGCCTGTCCTAAGCCTGAGAATAGACAGAGGTGGGTCATTTGTCATTAGAATGAGAAAATTACAACTCTCTGCATTTATCTACAGTATCTGGCTAGAATAAAGAGTAGAAATCTTACCACTGAGGCCTCCTCCCAGCACCCCAAGCCTAAGGAACTTCCCATTCAATTCCCTAAGGGAGAGACAGCAACAGGCAGTCCCTCCTCCATTTTAACCACCTGGCAGGTTATCCCAGACCCAGCAGGGCCCACGGCTGAGCTGGGGGCCACTGGAAACCCTGCTCTAGTTAAAATACAGCTATCTGCAGCATTCAGAAAATAGCTATCTACAGTATTGCTTTCAGCTATAATGGAAAACTGATGGCTTTTATCTCCCCAACTTTATGACTATTGATGGGATAGAGGCTGAGGTTTGATGACCATTTAATAGCCGACCCTGTGCAGTTAGAGGAGCATCAGAAAGCAATGAAAGTGCCGAGATGATTGTCTGGCAGAGAATTCTCCGCTGAGGTCCAGGAAGCAAAACAACCACCCTCCCCGGGCTCCAATGGAAAAAAAAATCAAAGTCATCATTTCTGTTTCTTCCCCCTCCTTTCTGCCATTGACCTCTGGGAAGTTGATCCAGAGGGGAGAAAGGGGTGCGGGGAGAAGAGGAATGCAAGCCCAAGCCCTTATGGAGAAAGGGAGGGGACGCTAGACTGGAGGCCCTGATGGATGGATATCCCTTGCCCCCCACCCCTTCCCGCCCAGGCTTCAGTCCTCCATGGACCGCTGGGCTCCTCTGATGCAGGCACGAGGCCTTCGGACTGTCTTATGGGCTCTCTGGGAAAGAGCTGGAAGGAAAGACAAGGAAGCAGAGGCGATTTCCCTTTTGCCAGGCCTGGTCTGGCCCACAATCCAACTGATCTCGTAGGCCTTCCGCCTCCAGCCAGAAGCCAAAAGCCACCTCCAGGCTCTGCATGTGCCCAAACACCAAGGCTTCCCTGGCATTCTGCCCCTTCCCTCTTCCGGCAGGATCTAGCCAACAACCTCATCGCTGCCCCACCTTTCTCCCGCTGGTATGGGGCCAGGTCTGCAGGCCAGCACTGTATGCTGGGAGACATCACACTTTTAAACATGGAGGGGTTCTTTGTGGCATTCCAAGTATCTTGACGAACGTCCTCATTTTCTACAACAACTCTGTGAGGTGGACAGATTTGATTTTTTCCATTAGTTTTTATAAGGAAACAGGCTCAGAGGTGTTAGGTCACCCTAGTCTGGGACCCAGGTTTCTGACTCATTATCCAGTTCGCTCTCTGCCATGCAAAGGTGCTTTGCAGAACAAGGAACCACCCAGGGAGACAAGACCTGACTAGTCTAGGTCCTGCCACTCCCTAGCTGTGTGACTTTGGAAAAGAACTTCGCCTCTCTGGGTCATAGTTTCTTCATCTGTAAAGTTTTGGTTGAGGTGATCTTTCAGATCTCCTCTAGCTCTGTTTCAAGGTGAAATCGTGGATCCTTGGGGTCCCATCCAGGCATGTTTTCAGGCACAATGATGTCTTCTCTGGCCCCACAGCTGTCAGCTTTCCAGATATCACACCTTTCTCCCATCATGAATAAGACTGAGAGACACTACAGACGTAGAAGCCAAGGTCAGAGTCTTACTAGTCTCTCCACTTCCCTTGATGCAGCCCTCCCCTCACTACCCCCGCCAGACACCCTTGTTATGCACCGTCACACCAAGGGGACTTTCCTCTAAGCCAACTCTTCTTCAGACCTGTGCACAGGACGAGATAGGGCTCACAGGTCAGTGGACAGGAATCTCCAGAAATCGCTGCAGGACACAGACAGCAGAGTGGAGACCACTCTTCCCACCAATGTGCCCATTACAGATGCTCTTGCTGGTATTCTTTCTGGGGGCCCCCTACCAGACCAACCTCCTTAAAGACACAGGTTCAAATTAAAGCAACAAGAACACAATGAGCCTGCAAAGTATGAGATTTCTCCAGACTGTGGCTCTGCAGAAACATGCAGAAGAGATGGCCAGAGCGGCCTTCTCCTCACTGGGCTTCTGTGAAGACATTCCCAGCCAGACGGAAGGATGAGGCACAGAGGGCCAGGACCTGCTTGCTTGTATCAGCTTTCTTCCTGCCTTGCCCAGCTGCTGGAATAAAAGAGTCCATGTCTCCAATTACAGCTCTACACCTGTTTCCATTAGCAGGGGAAAGTTGACAGCTTAATTACCTCACTGCTGCTGCCCCCAAGTCTTAAGAGCTTACTGGTTGCCACTTGGTAGCTACTATTTGTTGATTTCTTAGGGATTTGAAGTTATCCCTGCTAAAACTAGGGGAGGATTAGCAAGTAGCAGGCAATGATCCTTGCTTGGCTTATTTAAAACTTCCCCAGAGAAACAAAGTACTTAGGAAAACTGAGTGCAGAAAATGTGCCTATCCCAAACCTGGAGACAAGTATCAGGGCCAAAAAACAAAACAACAGTAACAAAAACCAGTTGCTGGTGAGTCTTTTCTGACTTGTGGTGACCCCATGTATGTCAGAGTAGAACTGCACTCAATAGTATTCTCAAGGCTGTGAACATTTCAGAAGTAGATTGCCAGGCTTTTCTTCCAAGGCATCTCTGGGTGGATTTGAAACTCTAACCTTTCAGTTAGTAGCTGAGCGTTTAACTGTTTATGTCACCCAGGCGGCCAGAGCCAGAAGAGGGGGGGTTAATAAGCCTTGAATCCCCCTTCCTTCTCTACTTTCGAGGGCCCCACATTCAAGAGGGGAGAAAGCATACCCTCACCAACATTGCCCAACCTCCTCTAATGTGCCCCACTCTCGATATTACAACTTAGCTTATTTATTCCTAAAATTTTCCACCTTGGGCATCATCTTCCCTTGTGTCCTTGAACAATTGCTAAAGATGTTCTAAAATTCATGGCCCCATTACAGTCTTCACCTTGAACACTGACTTAAGTTAGAGGGAACAGCCCACACTCTCCTTAATGAACCACCCCATCAGAGAACAACCTTAATCCACAAATGGAAACTACCCAGAAACACTCCCACCCACTGTGAAGGCTTCTGGTTCATTCTAGCTCCTTCTTCATCTCCAGTAAGTCCTGAGTCAGGGACCCATGAGCTCTCTGAAGGTCTTTTTGCCTCAGTGTTCCCTTCCCTCCAGAGGGCAAGAATATGGCTGCCCCTTAACATCTGGCAAGGGGGCACGTTTCTTAAATGACAGGAGTGAATGGACAAGTGTACAAAGAAAGACAAGATCGTGTCATCCATGGCAACGCGAACCCGTAAGAGAAAACTAAACTAATTACCTTTAAAAACTAGTATGTAAACTTGTACACATTGAGATGAAAAAATGTTAATATATTTAGAGGGGGAAAATAATTGCTTACAAAATAGCATATGTGTAAAACATGTGTATTCATATAAAAAAGTCTGCAAGTGTATATTTACACTTAATGTAAAATGTTAGCCATGCTTATTTTAAGGTGTTAGGACTCTGAATTATTTCTACTTTCTTTAATATACCTTCCTGTCTTGCATGCATTATTTTTTATGGTGAACACCTATTGGTTTTATCATCAGGAAAAACAGTATATTTAATTTCATTTTGAAAACTGGAAACAAAAGAGAGAACAGGGAAGAGAGAGGGGGGAAGGAAAGAAAAGGAGAGGAGAGGAGAGAGCAAAGGAAGGTAGGAGAGGGAGGACAGGGGAGGGAAGAGAAGGGGAAGGGAAAAGAGGGGAGGAGAATAAGTCTCCTGGATCACATAATCCATTCCATTCACTTGATCCCATGAGACATGAGGTCTGAGTTACACATGCTCAGAAAGAACCTAAAAAGTCTGTCTAACCTGACCCTCCTCTGATGCCTGGCAAGGGAGCTCCCAATCTCTGCTGTGGACCTCTGAGGATAGGGAGCTCACTACCTAACAAGGGAACTCATTCTAATTTCCAACAAGATCCTAGGTTAGTTACAGGCTGTCATGGATTGAATTGTGTCCCCCAAAAATACCCATCAACTTGGCTAGGTCATGATTCCCAGTATTGTTATGATTGCCTACCATTTTTTCATCTGATGTGATTTCCCTATGTGTTGTAAATCCTATCACTATGATGTAATCAGATGGATTAGTGGCAGTTGTATCGATGAGACCTACAAGATTAGATAGTGTCTTAAGCCAATCTCTTTTGAGATATAAAAGAGAGAAGCAAACAGAGAGACATGGGGACCACGTACCACCAAAAAAGAGCAGGAGTGCACGTCCTTTGGACCTGGGGTCCCTGCAATGAGAAGCTCCTAGTCCAGGGGAAGATTGATGACAAGGACCTTCCTCCAGAGCTGACAGAGAAAGCCTTCCCCTGAAGCTGACGCCCCGAATTTGGACTCCTAGCTTACTGGACTGTGAGAGAATAAACTTTTGTTTGTTGAAGCCATCCACTTGTGGTATTTCTGTTTATAGCAGCATTAGATGACTAAGACGGGGCACAAGTAGTATTAGAACTGAGGTAGTAGTAGTATTAGAACTTAGTTTAACCCCTAATCCAAGACTCTTCTCACCAACTATATTTCTTTTATTAAGCAACAAGTTTAGAAAACCATGAGCCTGCTGGATTTGCAGACTGACAGATAGGAGACCATGGATGGGTTGGAGGAGACCCTATCTGCTCAGTGGCCTCCAGGGTATCTTAAAGCTCCAGTCTCACACCACACACACACACACACACACACACACACCTCCCTCAGCTACACCTTCTGCTCTGAGCAGGACAGTCCTCCTCTGCCTCAGACAGGCCATGCTCAGTCATGCCTCAGCATTCTTTCCTTGTCCTGTGCCCTCCTCCTGGAAGACTTCAAGGGCTGCGTCTTCCCCCAGGAAGCCCTACCCTCTTTCCAGCCCAGCTGCAGCACCCTGTCTCTACTTCACCTTCCCTGCTTCTTCCAGCCACTCTGTTCTCCCCTCCTCTGAGTGCCTACAGCAGGTGGTTTTATTCTTACAACACTTCATTAACCAGGGCCTCATATTGGCATTGAATGTTTTCACACGTGTGGATCTTGTCTCCCCAAAAAAGTTCATAAACTCTTTGAAGAAACTAACATCTACCATGTGCCTATGTGCCAGGCCCTATGCTCACTGCTTTTCATGTGTTATTTCACTTAATCCCATAATCTAGATCTCAGACCCCTGCCTCTTCTCCTAAACTCCTGTGTATACAAATGCTTCACTGACATTCCCACTTGCATGTTCCAAAGGCTCTCAAACAGCCAAGCTCAAAATCCAAATGTCTTCCCTCTTTGCCTCAGACCTCCTCCTCCCCCTGCTGTCTTTTCTCAGAAAATGGCACTGCCAGGCAGATGGCCTCCTGGGGCTCTCTGGACTCCTCCCCCTCCCTTACCCTCTGTGTCCCTTAAATCCTCAGGAACCGGCCTTTGAAGATCTTTAAGGCATCTCTCTCTCAGATCTGCCCTTCCCACCCCACTGCCTTGACCTGATAGAGGGTCCATCACAGTGCAGTCTCCTAATAAGACCCCCCTGGCCTCCAGCCTCTCTCCTCCAAGCCATTCTGCACATAGCTGCCAAAGGGATCTTTCGAAAACACCGATTTGTTCGTGTCACTTCTTTGCTCAAAATACTTCATGTCTCCCCATTGTGTTCCAGATAAAATCCAAACTTCTCGGCAAAATGTGCAAGGCCTTGGTAAGCTGGTTCCCCCTTGGCTCTCTCAGGTGCCCCCTCTTTTAGACACACATTCCCTCTGCAAGGAATAGACAAGACCTCCTCCTAGTACATGCCTACTCCTCCTCTGAGCTCAGAGATCATCTCCGAGAAGGCTCCCCCAACAGCCCCTCCATGCCCAGGTCAGGACGGGCTCTACCTCACAGCCAGTGCTAGCCTGTGGGCTCCTTAGGTCAGGGTCTGGGTTTTACCCAGTGTCTTCAGTGCTAAACACCTCGAAATGGAGCTCTGCAGAAGTCCTGACGCAAAGCTTCAATGTAGGTATTTCTATCCTTATTTTTACAAGGAAAACAGAGGCTCCGCCATGTTAATGTACTTGCGCAAGCCCAAGCAACTGCTGAGGCCAGGATCTGAAGCCAGTACTGTTCAACCCTACCTCATCTGCTGCTCTTTGAAGAACACACCTTAGGATTCTTTTCTCGAGCACGTCACAGTGCTCACTCAGAAAGCACTCCCCGTGGACTGACCAGTAGAGGAGTCACAGGCTCAGGAGGATACCTGCTGGACTAAAAGCAAGGCATCTTGGGCCAGGGAGGGTGTGGGCAGCTATACCAAAATTCCCCTCCCGTTCTATATAAGGAGCAATTATCTTACTCTTCCTTTGTGCCTAACTGAATGTCCTGGTTCTACTCTAACTAGAAATGATAGACAGACAGATAGACAGGTAGATGCTATCCAGTTGACTCCAACTCATAGCGACTTTGTGTACAACAGAATGAAACATTCCTGTTCTTGTGTCATCCTCACAATCACTGGCATGTTTGAGTCCACTCTTTTGGCTATTGTGCCAATCCCTCTCACCGAGGGTAGACCTCACCATTGCTGGCCCTCTACTTCACCAAACTTGATGTCCTCCTCCAGTGATGGATCCCTCCTGATGATGTGTCCAAAGAAAGCAAATAAAACAATGTTCTATTGTGATCCATAAGGCTTTCATTGGATAATTTTTGAAAGTAGATTGCCAGGCCTTTCTTTCTAGTTTGTCTTAGTTTGGAAGCTCTGCTGAAATCTATCTACCCTGGCTGACCCTGCTGGTATCTGAAATACTGTTAGCGTAGCTTCCAGAATCACAACAATGCACAAGCCACCATGGTACGACAAACTGACAGATGGAGTGCCGACAGTGGTCTAATGTGCTTATCTACTTCAGAGACCCTGGGATAACAGGGCTACCTGCAAGAGCCCCTGAGCCTTTTGAGAGAGCCCTGAAAGGTCCTGAGGCTGACAGCTGTCTCAGGACACCAAGGTCAATGCTACTTAAAAAGAACGGGAGCAGGGCTGCCTCAGCTCTGGGAATACTGACCCAGGAAGGCAAAGGGCACATCCTGAGGTTGTCCACTGAAAAAGCCACATACCATACCCTGAATCACCAGAGAAAGGAATCAGAATGTGGATAACACCAGGGGCTTCTCTCCAACACTACTCAGCCCTGTCTACATTCCTCCCCAATGAAGAAAACTGAGAAAATAAAGTTCCTCTGGGCAGCCCAAAGAGCTGTACCCACTGAGAGGGTGGTCCACCTAAGGTCATTCACAGGAGCACAATGGCTTGGAGAAAAGTCACTTCTCACATTTTAAGGATTCTTTCAGCAGTGGCAGGAGAAATTGAGTCAGTGGCAACCATAATCCACTGCCCCTCAGAGCCCAGAGAGGACATGGGATATGGAGATGTTTCGGAGTCCTAATCCCATCACAGCATATGGGGTCAGCACCAAAGACTATCAGTACTGACCATTCCATGAGCTATTTCCAAGGCTGAGGAGCCAAAGGACCACAGAGAGGCTTCAGCACTGACTCTGGCCAAAGGTGTGGTCCCAGGGGCAGGCCCATCCCTACAGGGTGCCAGGCCGAGCACCGGGAATTGCGGCCACCCAAACTCTCCAGGCCATCTCAATCACACCCCCACACTTCCCAGAACAATGCCAGTGTTTGTTTCTCCTCAGCCTTTGCTCCATTAAAGTGACAGATGAGCAACTTCTCCACACTGGGTGCATTCCCTTTCCATCAGGATCTTTCCCGGGAAGCTCTGATCAACTGACAAACATTTCTTTGGTTCTAACCAGGCCTCTGTAATCTCCACTTCTTCTAAACTGCTGTGGAAAAGTCAACAAAGCCCTCCACTTTGCCAAACCCAATAGTTACCTTTCTGTCCTTATCTTACTGGACTTCTCAGCAGCATTTCGCAGATCTGCCCACTCCCTTTTTCAAAACATGTTCTTCTCCTCACTGCTGGGGCACCATAAGAATGACAACAAACACTTACTGGGCACTTTCAGTGTGCCCAGCATCTTCTAAGTGCCTCCTCTCATGCTATGCTCTCCCTAGGATGAGAAGTACCATTTCCCTAGTTTTAAACACCATAAATGTGCTAATGGCCCTAAAATGCATAACTCCAGTCAAGATCCAGATGTGAATGTCTCAAAAGCATCACAAAATTAACATGCCCCAAATGGAATTCCTGATTTATCTCCCCACCAAGGCTTTGCCATCTGAAAACGGTGCCATCATCTACAGTTGCTCGAGCCAGAAACTTGTGAGTTTCACCCTTAAGTTCCTCCATCGCCCTTGCTTCTACATTCAAGGTGTATCATTTCCATGTCCAAAACATCTCATATGTATCTATTTATCTCTATCCACACGGCTACTACCCTAATCTGAGCTGCCATCATCTCTGAACTAGTGATATTAAAATAACCTCTTCCCTGGTCTTTCTATATCCATCCTTGCTTCCTCCCCTTAATTCTCCACACAGTAGCTAATCATTTTATATCATAACAGTAACGATGTCACTACTTAGCTTCAGAAGCTTCCTTCCAACTGGACTCAGAATAACCCCAAACTCCTTGCCATGGCTACAATGCCCTGTGTGGTTTGGGCCCTGCCTACCTCCCAACCTCACTCAGCACCGTGCTCCCCTTGCCCACTCTGCTCCAGCCATGCCAGCCTCTTTCAGTTCCTTGGCAATGCCAAGTTTTCTCCCTGATCCAAACTTGTGCATGTGCTATTGCCTCCATGTGAAATGTTCTTTCTCCCATTTGCTTCATGCCTGGCTCCTCACTCTTCACGTCTCAGTTTAAATGTCATCTCCTCAGATACACTTTTTCTGACCGCTTGTCCATGTATGTGCTGCCAAACAGCCCTAATATTCATTATTTCTGCCTCCTGATCATTTCAAAAAATTTTAATTATATACTTGCCTGTTTACACGTTTATTGTCTAGCTCCTCCTTCAGACTTTAAGTTCCAAGGCACCAGGTACCTTTCTACCATGTTTTTTCAGTATATATCTAGTATCTCACACAGTGCCTAGCACAGAATAGGCAAACAATAAAATGCCTGTTAAATAAATAAAATCAGCACAGTAGGCATATAAGAATATGAAAAGTAGTGGTCTAGTTGAGAAGTAAGAAAAACATTAACATGAAGCTATGTGTTAAGTGTCACATAAAGGATACAAACAAGCTCTAAGAACATCAGTAGAAGGAGCGGTCAAGGGAAGGTTCCAGGAGATGAGAACCAAATAAGCTTTGAATGAAGGGTCAAATACCAAGAGGTAAAGGAGATGAAAGTATTTGCCATGAATAAATCATTGGTCTTGCAAAATTCTATCACTCAATTTCTGGCATTGTTTTGATCGCCAAGGCCACATTTTCCAACTATCCATCCTTCTTCTCTGTTTTCAACTTTCTCATTCCAATGCCCAGTAATTATCAATGCATCTTGATTGCATGTTTGATCAATTTCAGACTGCAGGAGCTGGTAAAGATCTTCAATTTCTTCATCTTTGGCATTAGTGGTTGGTGCGTAAATATGAGTAATAGTGGTATTAACTAGTCTTTCTTGTGGGCCTATGATATTATCATATCGCTGACAGTGTTGTAC
Organism: Loxodonta africana; assembly: GCF_030014295.1. NCBI lineage: Eukaryota > Metazoa > Chordata > Mammalia > Proboscidea > Elephantidae > Loxodonta > Loxodonta africana. The sequence continues at coordinate 53,168,841 of NC_087360.1, read as the reverse complement.
TTCAGGATAAATCTTGAAATGTTCTTTTTGACAATGAATGCGATGTCATCCCTCTTCAATTTGTCCTTCCCAGCACAGTATATCATAAGATTGTCTGATTCAAAATGGCCAATACCAGCCCATTTCAGCTCACTAATGCCTAAGATATCGATCTTTATGTGTTCCTTTTCATTTTTGATGACTTCCAATTTTCCTAGATTCACACTTCATACATTCCACGTTCTGACTATTAATGGATGCCTGCAGCTATTTCTTCTCATTTTGAGTAGTGTCACATCAGCAAATGAAGGTCCCAAAACCCATCCACGTCATTAAGGTCAACTCTACTTTGAGGAGGCAGCTCTTCCCCAATCATATTTTGAGTGCCTTCCAACCTGAAGAGTTCATCTTCTGGTACTACAAAAGACAGCGTTTCCCTACTATTCATAAGGTTTTTCACTAGCCAATTTTTTTCAAAGGTAGACCTCTAGGTCCTTCTTCCTAGTCTGTATTAGTCTGGAAGCTCCACTGAAACCTATCCACCATGGGTGACCCTGCTGGTATTTAAAATACAGGTGGTATAGCTTTCAGCACCACAGCAACACACAGGCCACCACAGTATGACAAACAAGTGGTGAATGAATAACAACTTATACATTGCAAATACTCTTTTATGACAACATAAACAGTGACTACACATGTGGACCTTGCCAGAGAGAATACACAGGAATCAAATCAAAAGAAACAATGGAGAAGCTCAATATCATCAGTCAGAACAAGGCCAGGGGCTGACTGTGGAACTTGCTCATATGCAAGTTCAAGTTGAAGCTGAAGAAAATTAAAACAAGTTCACAAGAGCCAAAAATACGGCCTTGAGTATAAACCACCTGAATTTAGAGACCATTTCACGAATAGATTTGACACACTGAACACCAATGACCAAAGACCAGACAAGTTGTGGGATTGACATCAAGGACATCAAACATACAGGAAGAGAGCAAAAGGTCATTAAAAAGACAAGAAAGAAAGAGAAGGCCAAAATGGATGTCAGAAGAGACTCTGGAACTTGCTCTTGAATGTACAGCAGCTAAAGCAAACGAAGTAAAATAGCTGAACAGAAGATTTCAAAAGGAAGCTCGAGAAGACAAAGTAAAGCATTATAATGAAATGTACAAAGACCTGGAGTTAGAAAATCAAAAGGGAAGAACACACTCAGCATTTCTCAAGCTGAAAGTACTGAAGAAAAAGTTAAGCCTTAAGCTGTAATATTGACAGATTCTATGGGCAAAATATTAGACAATGCAGAGAACATCAAAAGAAGATGGGAGAATCATTGTACCAAAAAGAATTGGTGGATGTTCAACCGTTTTAGGAGGTTGCATATGATCAAGAACCAATAGTACCGAAGGAAGAAGTCCAAGCTGTACTGAAGGCATTGGTGAAAAATCTCTAGGAACCGATGGAATACCACTGAAATGTTTCAACAAAAGGATACAGCACTGGAGGTGCTCACTAGTCTATGCCAAGAAATTTGGAAGACAGTTACCTGGCCAACCAAATGGAAGAGATCCATATTTGTGTCCATTCCAAAGAAAGGTTATCCAACAGAATGTAGAAATTATCCAACAATATCATTAATATCACACAAGTAAAATTTTGTTAAAGATAATTCAAAAAACAATTGTAGCAGTACACTGACAGAGAACTGCCAGAAATTCACGCCAGACTTAGAAGAGGACATGGAACCAATGTCAGATGGATCTTGGCTGAAAGCAGAGAATACCAGAAGGACGTTTACTTGTGTTTTATTGAATATGACTGTGTGTGTCATAACGAATTATGAATAACATTGGAAAGAATGGGAATTCCAGAACACTTAATTGTGCTCATGAAGAACCTGTACATAGACTAAGAGGCAGTCGTTCGAACGAACAAGTGGATACTGCGTGGTTTAAAATTAGGAAAGGTGTGTGTCAGGACTGTATCCTCTTACCATAATTATTCAATCTGTATGCTGAGCAAATAATCTGAGAAGCTGAACTAGAAGAAGAAAAGGTCATCAGCATTGGAGGAAGACTGATTAATAATCTGTGATATGCAGATGACACAGCCTTGCTTGCTGAAAGTGAAGAGGACTTGAAGCATTTACTGATGAAGATCAAAGACCATACCCTTCGGTATGGATTACACCACAACATAAAAAAAAAAAAAAAAAATTTTTTTTTTTTTTTTTATAAAGAAAACAAAAATCCTCACAACTGGACCAGTAAGCAGTGTCATGACGAAGAGAGAAAACATTGACGTTGTCAAGGATTTTATTTTAGTTGGATCCACAATCAATGCCCATGGAAGCAGTAGTCAAGAAATCAAATGATCTATTGCATTGGGCAAATCTAATGCAAAAGACCTCTTTAAAGTATTAGAAAGCAAAGATGTCACTTTGAGGACTAAGGTGCACCTGATCCAAGCCAGGGTATTTTCAGTCACCTCATATGCATGGCAAAAGCTGGGCAATAAATACAGAAGACCAGAGAAGAAATGATGCCTTTGAATTATGATGTTCATAGAGAATACTGAATATATCATTGACTGCTGGAAGAACTAACAAATCTGTCTTCGAAGTACAGCCAGAATAATCCTTAGAAGCAAGGATGGCAAGGTGTCATCTCACGTACTTTGGACATGTTATCAGGAGGAACCAGTCCCTGGAGAAGGACATCATGTTTGGTAAAGTAGAGGGTCAGTGAAAAAGAGGAAGACCCTTAACCAGATGGATCAATGCATTGGCTGCAATGATGGACTCAAGCACAGCAACAATTGTGAGGACGGCACATGACTGGGCAGTGTTTCGTTCTGTCGTACAAACGGTCAGTAAGAGTCACAACTGATTCAACTGCACCTAACAACAAAGGAGACAAAGAGTCCCTGAGTGGTGCAAAAGTTTAATGCACTCAGCTCCTAACCAAAAGCTTGGAGGTTTGAGTCTACCCAGAGGTGCCTCGGAAGAAAGGCCTCGTAATTTACTTCTGAAAAAAATAAGCCACTGAAAACCCTGTGAAGCACAGTTCTCCTGTGACACACATGGGGTCACCATGAATCAGAGTTGACTCGACAGCAACTGGTTTTAAAAGACAGAAAGTGGCAGTCTAGGCAAGGAGAGAACCCATGTCAATGAGTGGAAGCAGAATTAATCAAGGAGCCCTGTGGGAGCAATGCAAAATCAGTGTAACTGAAAGTGGGTCTTGTTTTTGTGTAAGAAAATACACACAATTGTAGGTGATGCCTCTGGTATGAACAAAGCTTACCAGCTTTTATTCTGATACCCTGTGCATAAATGGCATCTCCCCAAAGAGGTCATTCCTTCTTACAACCACATAGAGAAGAAGTGGGTCCTCATGCAGAACTCAACAAGTGGGAGCACTAGCTAGACAGTGGTGCACCTTGTCTCTCAGGGGTGTGAGCTTTGTGGAGCTCAGGTACCTTGAGAGCAGCCTAGATGGTGAAGGTTAAAGACACTCTCTGCTCAGCAGTGCCAACATCCCTGTACTGGCCATAGAAAGAAGATGAGGAAACCATATCTTGTAAGCTAGGATGTCTAGTTTGGAGCTCCTTTCTGTGTGTATTTCCCCAGAGCCATCAGTAATATTAAACATTCCAGCCTTGTCTTAACTTGCCATAGGAAAGTCAAGAAAGTCATTTAGATGCCCTTGGCCCAGAGTTAAGGGTGAGCCAAGCCCCTGCTGAAGCCAGCAACAGGAACCTGCCTGGGATCCCCAAGGGAAAGATGGATCTGAGTGTCTGGTAGGACTAGGATCTCATGGTTCCCCTCCCCCCCACCACCACTAGACAGTCTCCCTCCACTACCAACCTTGGCAAAAAAAAAAAAAAAAAACAGTTGCCATTGAGTTGGCTCTAACTCATGGTGACCCCATGTGTGTCAGAGTAGAACTGTGCCCCATAGGGTTTTCAATGGATGATTTTCCAGAAGTAGACCACCAGGCCTTGCTTTAGGCAGTGCCGCTGGGTAGAATGGAACCTCCAACCTTTCCGTTAGCAGCCAAGCACATTAACTGTTTGCACTACCCAGGGACTCCCTCAACCTTAGCAAAAAAGGTTTTATTCAGGAATGTGGTGATTTCTTTACCGCCTGGCACTCCTGAGCACGGCATTGCTCTGAAATGGATGCAGCCACTGGATTCTGAGCTCTTCTCAAGGCCAGGCAGGCTCCTCAGTGAGGTTTACCTGTCTATTGCCCATGAAGGGGCTGCTCTCCAGTGCCACCAGAGACCTGGTACTAGCAGAAAAGAATTGGGATTTCAAGAAAAACTGAGGGAAAATGCTATCACTTAATTTATAATATGGCTCTATTTCCATTACAGAAGGAATAAACACAGAGTCCTACCATTAGACTGTAAGTACCATGAGGGCAAGGACCTCTACCAGGCCCCAGCAATGACTGGCTGGCTTCCATCTGGGTATGTATTCTGGCCCTCCCACACCCATGGCAGGCAACATTACTCAATCACAGCCCTCTTTGCTACTGATCCAGGAGGTTGGTTCATAATCCCTTCTCTAGGCAACCACTCTGAGCTGGTCATTTAGAGAAGGCAGAGGTTCTTAAGATTTTGAGGGGATCAAGGAACGCTTTGCAAATCTAATGAAAGCATGGAGTTTCTCTCTAGAAAATACACACAAAACTGAGTATAATTTCAAGATTTTTAAGAACCACTTCTTTACAGGAAGTGAAGGTTTGGAAGCCCCACAGCCCATCTGTTGTTATTAGTTGCCATCAAGTAGATTCTGACTCATGGCGACCCCATATGTGCAGAGTAGAACTACACTCCCTAGGGCTTTCAAGGCTGTGAATTTTCAGAAGCAGATTGCCAGGCCTTTTCTTCTTCGATACCGCTGGGTGAGTTCAAATCACCAACCTTTAGGCTAGTAAACAAGTCAAAACATTTGTGCCCTCTTGGGTTCATGCAAATAAGCATTTGCTGCCATTAGAGATAAGCTGCTAAAAGCATCCATCACTGTTCTCTGTAGAATCAAAAAGAAGCTGAGGGACAGCCTCAAAGAGCCAAGAATCAAAACCCAGGCCTGCTCACCCACGCTGTCTAAAGATAGTGGACACTCACCAAGCCAGACAAGCATTTGCTAGAAGGACTCCTTCCCACTCTGAGGACAGCCTTGCAGGGAGGGGGAGCCCAACTCCTCCTGCCTTGCTAACAATCCTCTGGACGAGGACCTTGTCCACAGCACTAAAGGACCCAGGCTGCCAGGGTAGCCCCAGGCTGCATCTATTTAAATACATCCTCAGCACCCAGAGGTTAAATTACAACCCAGAATATGGCACTGGGCCAACAAGGAGCTATTTATACCCTATACGTTCTCAGCAGACCAAAAGAAATAAGGCATTTCAGTAGGCCTCATCCAAACGAGGCCTTGAAGCGACACAGTTGACAACAGGACAACAGAACTACCCTTCCCACAACCCTCCAAAAACCACTTAAGAAAAAAAATTTTAGGTCATCCTTGCAATGAGTGTAACCTGAGAGGGTGGAAACTAAGAGATTGTGCTTTAAAGAAAAAAAAGTAGGTCGTGGCCCACTGGGGGGCTAGGGTGAAAAAATTCGGCCAAATTCTATGGATCCATTCCAAGAGGTTCTCTGGGGTTTCCAGACTTCTTGTCAGAAGACTTTTAAAGGAAAAGCCCTCTCAGCCTTCCCTAGATCCTTCATTAGCTTATTAAGCCTATAGCTCTAAAGGCTCATGGAATATGAATCAGAGCTTGGTCTCTGGGGATGCAACTTCAAAACGAGTCAGAACTATGGGTAGAGAAGGGAGCTTCCAACCACTGACTCCTTCAGTCACTGACTCCAAACTGATCTAGGTCCGAAGGGTGAATGGAGGATTCAGAAGTGCTTCCAATAACCCCCAGGACCCAGCAAGGAAATATCCTTGTTTAATTGAAGGCTTCTGCAAACCCCAGATCAAAGAAAGCCTCGAACACTTTATCGTAGTGACATTTAATAAGACAGCACAACGGAGTTTGTTAAATATCACACGGGTGATGTATTAGCCTTGCCACTAGGTGTGCCTCATAGCAAATCAATGGACTTGCTTTAATGCAGTGCCAGGTTAGGTAAGCTCTGATGGAGCTGCCCCCCAAGAATCCTGGGCCAAGATTCACTCAGCAAGAAGCAAGAAGCCTGAGCACAGCTGGGCCAGCTACCCAAGCAGAAGGAGGTTGTAGAGGGGGATCGTGGGCCTGGCTAAGTCAGGACTGGGCACTATAGCACTGGACCACAAGGCATGTTCTGGTGCAATGCCCAAGGTTGAGGGCCCCGTTCCCAAAGTTCAACTCCAAGAGAGGCTTTTCCATGACCTCCATCAAGGCCAGCTTCATTCAGTAAAGATCCAGGAAAGGAAGGTCTGGGGGGTGGCTCTCCCATTTTCAAAATAAAGATCACCTGTGACACTCACCCTGGCCAACTGGCAAGAAAAATGTAAACGAGGAGGAAGCCAGACCTGGAGATGGGAAGATGAGCATCCCTTCCCAGGGCAGGATGGAGTGCCCCTTCTCAGAGCACAGGCTTCTGTTCTCCAGATGCCCCTCTCAAGCCACCCGTCAGCCCCCTGGTACTGACAATAAGGACGCACAGGGCCACATGGGCTCTACCATGTACAATGGGGAGAGAAAAACGTGGGTCAGGAAGTCAGGCCTGCAAGAGCATAAAAAGAAGGCAGCTCCTCTCCTTCTGGCCTGCTCCATGGAAGAGACTGGGAGAAAGGTCTTTCAAATACACCCTCCCACACAATCCAACCTGAGAGGCTTCTCTGGTCATTTCCTCTTATACCAGAGCTCATCTTTCCAGTAATTTAATCTCAAGTGGAAAAGGTAGGAACAGGGGGAGAAGGCAGGCTGGAAAACTACTTCAGAAGAATCAGAACCATAGAACTGGAAGGGTCCTTGAAGACAAATTGATGGAGTATACTTGCTTGAGCAATGAAGAAACTGAGGTCACAAGGAGTGAAATGGGCCATCCAGGGCCATTTGGGAGACCAGGAGCAGAGCAAGGAGAGAAGACAGGTCGCTTGGCTCCAGGGCTACCACAGTGAGCACCTCCATTGGCCACCTGTCATCTCTGTGTGTTTGTCTCCACCACATCTCTCCCAACCCGTCCCAAACCTCATCTCTAAGCCACAGGCAAAGCTCTCTAAATGGCACTTCACCATGCTGTGATACTTCCCCAGGCTCCTACCAGATTCATCCTAAACACAGGTTCCACCCTAATTCGTTTCCTACCACTTCCAGGATCATACTTTAAAATTGCATGTGGATGAGCATGATGGGTGGGATAGGAGTTAGGAGGAGGTGGGATTGGAGGAATACCCTGGTTCTAGATCAGGAGCTCACCCAGCCATATCCTGGAGCAACTGGAATTTCCTACTCATGACCCCACGCCTCACAAAGTGAATCATGCGCATAATTCAATGATCTAAGAGACACAGCACTTTTTATAGGCCTTGAAGTTGCTGTTGTTTAAATTCATATCCCAAAGCCTGGAGCCTGCTGCTTGACTCAGTGCCTCTCGGAAACTATCAACCCTTCGCTCCTAGGATTCCTCAGTCCTTGACCCTCCAATTACCTGGCCTTGTTTAAACACTTTTCTGGTTCCATGATGTGAAGTTTATCACTTAAGTCTCCTGTTCTAAGCTTCTACCACCACTAGGCTAAAAAAAAAAGTAAAAATACCTCTATCTGAGGATTGGACTGGACTAAAGGACTATAGGATAGAAAATGATACTGGTGAGGAATGAGCTTCTTGGACCAAGTAGATACATGAGGCTATGTGGGCAGCTCCTGTCTGAAGGGGAGATGAGAGGGCAGAGGGGGTCAGAGGCTGGCTGAATGGACATGAAAATAGATGGTGGAGAGAAGGCGTGTGTCTCATTAGCGGGAGAGCAACTAGAAGTATACAGCAAGGTGTATATAAATTTTTGTATGAGAGACTGATTTGATTTGTAAACTTCAACTTAAAGCACAATAAAAAAAAATTTTTTAAATACCTCTGTCTCTTCAAACAGACCTTCTCTAAGCCACTGTCTTAGTTATCTAGTGCTGCTATAACAGAAATACCACAAGTGGATGGCTTCAGCAAACAAGTTTATTCTCTCACAGAGGCTAGAAGTACGAATTCATGGTGTCAGCTGCAGAGGAAGGCTTTCTCTCTCTGTCAGCTCTGGAGGAAGGTCCTTGTCATCAATCTTCCCCTGGCCTAGGAGCTTCTCAGGTGCAGGGACCCAGGTCCAAAGAATGCACTCTGCTCCCAGCATTGCTTTCTTGGTGGTATCTCTCTCTGCTAGCTTCTTTCTTCTATATCTTCCATATCTCAAAAGAGATTGGCTCAAGACACAATCCAGATCTTGTAGATTGAGTTCCACCTCATTAACATGACCTGTTGCTAATCCCATCTCATCAACATCATAGAGATAGGATTTACAACACATAGGAAAATCGCATCAGATGACAAAATGATGGACAATCACAATACTGGGAATCATGCCCTAGCCAAATCGATACACATATTTTTGGAGGGCACAGTTCAATCCACGACAGCCACCAAGTTCACCTACTCCAAACTCTCCTATTTCACTCAGGGCCACAGACCCCTTAGAAGCCACACTATATTATTCCTTCTTAAAATGATGCTGTAAAGAAAATGGAAATCTTCACAACTGGACCAATAAACAACACTATGGAGAAAAAAATCAAAGCTGTCAAGGATTCCATTCTACTTGAATTAATAATCAACGTCCATGAAAGCAGCAGTCAAGAAATTAAATGACGTACTGCATTGGGCAAACCTGCCACAAAAGACCTCTTTACAGTTTTAAAAACCAAAGATATTACTTTGGAGACTAAGGTGTGTCTGACCCAAGCCATTCTCTTTTCAATCACCTTATACGTATACAAAAGCTAGATGATAAAAAAAAGAAGACAGAAGAAGAACTGACGCATTTGAATTGTGGTGCTGGTGAAGCATACTGAATATTGGATGGATGGCAAGGACTCCCAGGAGAACAAACAAATGAGTCTTAGAAGAAATACAACCAGAAGGCTCCTTTGAAGCAAGGGTGGTAAGACTTCGTCTTGCTTACTTTGCATACATCATTAGGAAAGACCAAGCACTAGAAAAGGACATCATGGCTGTTCAAGAAGAAGGTCAATGAAAATGAGAAAAACCCTCAATGAGATGGACTGACACTATAGCCTCAACCAAGGGCTCAAACATGCCAATGATCATGAAGATGGTACAGGATCGGGCAACGCTTCACTCTGTTATTCACAAGATTATCATGAGTTGAAGCCAATTCCATGGCAACTAACAACAACAAAACAATGCTGATTAAGGGGGTACTGACATTCATGCCCTTCCTTTGCTCAATTCTCCTAGTTCAGACATCTGAGGGGTGCTTGACTCCAGGACTCCCGTTGCCAGGCTCCCTGCAGTCATCTGGCTGTTGGGTGCTCCTCGCCTACACAAATTCATGGGGTCCTGAGAGCTCCAGGCTTGTCATCATTCTTCGATTTGGACTCATTGCTGGATCCTCACTGGCTCCTGTAAAGGCCTGGTTCCTTGTCCATGCATGCTGTCATTCCACGCACACTGGGTAAGAGCCCACCTGACAGAGTCATGTTACCATCAGAACAAGAAGGTGACCAAGTGTTCCCAATTGCCCATTTCTTACCCTCCTTTGTCTTGACCAAACTTTAACCAGGCTCCTCTTCTTCTGACCTCTGCTTGCCTCCAGCCTGAACAAGCCAACAACTAAGAAAGTACAATGTGCCCCCTCATCAGCTTCTCCTGGGAATCAGCTGACCACAGCCGATTTTTCCCATCAGACCCTCAGTGGTCATTCCCCTTGCATATCCAACTCCTGCCTAAAAGGTCCTGCTAATCTCTGTATGCCCCTCCTCATCTTAAAAGAGAAGCTTTTTTCTGTTTGATTCTGAGATACTTGCAGATTTTGGAGATCTCTGAGATCAAAGAGTTCTCCCTGTTGTAATAGTCTTTCTTCCTGAATAAAGCCTCTCCCTATCTAAGTGTAAGGAGCCTGGGTGGTCCAAGCAGTTTGCGATCCACTGCTAACCTAAAGGTTGGCAGTTCAAACCCACCCAGTAGCGCCATAGAAGAAAGCTTCCTTAAAGATTACAGCCAAGAAAACTCTACAGAGCAGTTCTACTTTGTAATACATGGGATTGCCATCAGTCAGAATTGACTCAACAGTTACAGGTTAAGCTTGGTTATTTAAGTCCAAATTTTTATTTGACAGAGAGAACGTGTCCCGATATAAGAATTACTATGCTCCCTTCTATCATGTTTTGGGAATCATGTGGACCATGAAGTTTCCCCTTTATCCTCAGCTACCAGGATACTCAGAGCTCAAGCTCAGTAACTCTGCTCATTACACTGTTGCCACATTTGCTCCCCCCTCCTTTTTAGGGCTCAGCTTCTATTTCTAGCCATTCCATTGTCATACACATAGTTTTATTTCAAATTGCCTCAATCAGTTTTTGTAAGCACCAAGTTGTATTTTCAAGTAAGCAAAAGAGAAAAGCCTACCTTCTTCACAAAGCTTTCCCTGAGCCCTGCAGCTAGCTCTTGGGGATCCGATCCCTTCTCTGAACTCTAGCACCATGTGTTTTCCAAACCACAAAAAGAAACATTTCCCCTTCAGGGTACATGCAGGCGCTAGTTCTCCCATATTACATAGAAACCCTCCTTCATCCCACGTTGCTCTGCTGTCACTGTCCCCTGCCTACTTTCCTTCTCAAGAAGGTGACTTATACCCACTGTCTCTACTTCTGCCCTCCCTGATACTCCTTGGTCCTCTGCAATCTGGCTTCCACCCTCCACTCCACTCAAAGTGGTCACAGAACCATCACCAGTGACTTCCAAACTGCCATACTCAACGCAATGCACACACACCCCACACAATGCACACACCACACACACACACTCACTGGTCCTCTGTGAGGCACCATGTCTCTACCACTCTCTCCTCCAGAAACCCCTTTCTCTTCTGGTTTCTGGGCCTACTCTCTCCTGGTTGTCTTTCCACTTCCCCAGCATCCTCTCTCAGGCTCTACTTCCCGTGCCCATCCCTTAAGCACTGGAGTTTCCTGTTGAGTTCTGCCCTTTCTGTTCACACCAATGGGTTCACTTATCACCAAACACAGAGGAGACCCAAGTCCATAGGTGTCTCCAGCCTAGACTTCCTCTTGAGCTCTACCAACCCTCCATAACCATTTCATTCACTCCTGTGGCTTTAATCACCAACGAAGTGCCCAACAACTCCCAAACTCATCTCTCTACTCCAGCCTCTTTACTGAGCTCCAGAGCCACATGTCCAAATGCTCTCCAGACCTTGCCATGGGGATGCCCCACAGGCACCTCAAATGCATCACATCCAATACCACCCCTACTGAATGGCTCATCACCCCATAGTTATTCAACTAGGAAACATGGCGGTCACTATTAACATTTTCCATTCAACTAAGGTTTACAGAGTGCTCACCATGTGCCAGGTTTACGTGCTGAACTAGGATGTGGAGTTAACAAAATGGAAATGGTCTTGCCTTGAGGGAGCTTTTAGCCAGTCACCCAGTCCTCTCAATTCTACTGACCAATCATCTCAAAAATGATCTACTTTTCTCCACCCTGACAGGCACTACATTTTGTCCAGGCCAGTATGCAATAATGGAAAGAATGCAGTGTTAGACTGAGTGATCTTGGGAGAGCATCACGTTTACCTATGATTTCCAGGGATTAGAACTGCGCATTACACACAATAGGGGCTCAATATATGCTTAACAAATAAATAGGGAAAAAATGAGGATTACAAAGTAAATTTCAACTCACTACAACAAAAACAAAATTTAAAAAAATAAAACTTTCCTAATACTTAGGCCAGATTTATTAAGCATTTAATATATGCCAGGCTCTGTGCTAAACTTTTCATGCATATTATATAATCTAATCCTCACAATAACCCTGTGAGGTAGGTTATTTTACTCCCATTTTACAAGTTAAGGGATGGAGGCTCAGGAAACTTTTTAAAAACTTGCTCAAGTCATCTAGCTACTAAGTGGGGAAGTCAGGTTCAAATCCAAGACTGTCAGACTCCAGAGCCCATGCTTCACCCAAATGCTTGCCTGACTCAGCTCTCACTTTGGAATGAGCTGCCTCTTTGATTAACAAGGGCCACTTCCCTGATAGCCGCATGACCTCTGTTGGAATAGTAGGTGGGGATTCCTTTACAAGTGGAATTAAATTGGTTGAAGGTCCCTTCTTACTCCAAGGTTCTTTTGATTTTAAATTAAAAGCTTGGGTGTTCATCTCAGTTTCCCTCACAGTGCTTAGCATAAGGCTGGGCGCATAGGAGGCAAACAATCAGTGTGTGCTGAATGAATGAACGGACTGATGAATGAGTGAATGGGTGGATGGATGGATAAATGAATGGATGATAACTGAGTTTGCACATGCCCAAGTTAGTTTTAACTCTTTTTGACACTCTTTTTCCTGGGTTGAGGGTCATAATCCAATGTACCCCAGAGAAGGAAGAACACCACCCAAGCAACAAGGTCACCTGCCTGCCAACGCCTTTCAGAGCTGAGCAGGTAGCGGAACAGGGGGCGGCGCTCTTACCGGCACAGGTGGTCAGTCCGGCACACACTGCGGAGGTCCAGGCAGTTAGGCTTCTCCTTGTCCTCATAGGAGCAGCTGGGCAGGATGGTCTGCCGGCGGCGCTCAGCACACGCCTGGTCTTGGCAGGAGCAGAAGAGCATGCGGTAGGTATACTCGCTGGGCACACGGTCGAAGAACTGGCGCAGGGCCTTGTGGCACTTGCGGCGGTTGCAGCGCTCAGTGGGCGAGATCTCGCGGTTGCAGATGGAGATGTACGAGGAGCGCAGCTTCTTGCAGTTGTCGTTCAGGTTGCAGGCCTTGGCAGCATCCAGGCAGTGGTTGCTCTTGGCGCTGACCACCGGGTCTGCCCCTGTCCCTGGAGGAGGAAGGAAGAGAGCAGTTCAGAGGCCCGCACAGGCACAGTGGAGAACACAGCTGCCCACGTGCTGGGGGACACCTCCTACTCTTCAACATACTTTCAGGGACTGCTCTTTGCCTCACTCTACTCATCTGTAAAATGAGGATAATTTAATAGGACCTACCTCATAAGGTTGTGGTAAGGAGTAAATGAGTTAATGTACAGGTCCATAAAGTGCTTAGGACAGTGCCTGGCACAAAGTAAGCTATATATATGGTGAACTATTATGATGATGATTATTAATCCAAAGTCTTAATTAAAATGTACCACAAGCCTAAAAGGCAAGCAGCTAGGTATGAATGGCCCCATTTACAAATGTGAGAAATGGGCAAATAAAGTGACTGGCTCAAGATCACACAACTAGACAGCAGCTGAGCCAAGACTGGCCCCCGGGGTCCCTGAGCTACTGCCCTGTTGCTCCTCAAACTGCACACACTGCACCTCCAGCAGCACGCTGGAGAAGCTTAGAATGAGACAACTCTTCATTACAGGATCTTCACCATCCCGGGCCCCAGGGTACAAAATGCCAATAGCACCACTACCACCATCCTCACCCCCACCATTGAGATACCAAAACTGCCCCACATGGCTCAAAAAACCCCCTCAGGGTGGGCAGGAAGGCGCCCTGGTTAAAGCAATCGGCTGCTAACCAAAAGGTTGGCAGTTCAAACCCACTAGCTGTTCTGTGGGAGAAAGATGTGGGGTCTGCTTCCACAAAGATTTTCAGCCTTGGAAACCCCATGGAGAAGTTCTACTCTGTTCTAAAGCGTAGCTATGAGTTGGAATAGACTTAACGGCAGTTGAGTTTGAATGTTTTTTTTTTGGCCGGGGAGGCAGGGTACCACTGCCACCTGTGGAGAAGCACTAAAAACGAAGCACTGGGCTAGGAGTCCCAGCAGTGTCCCGGCAAGGCTAAAGCACAGCCAGAACTCTAACAGGGCCCATCGCATAACCAACCAAAGGGCAGGGACACTGGGACTTTGGGGCCAGTGCCATGACCTCTGAATTCTGTGCCACTGCCCTTGAGCGTCGAACAAGTAGGATTCCCAGCAATCACGTTCCCTCTGTGATGGCTGCCTCCACCCCACAAGTCACAGGTGTTCTCGGCGGGGGGGGGGGGGGGGGGACATGGCCCAGGGACCACCCAGTCCCACCACCAGCCAATGTCCACCTACAGTGCACCTCTTGGCTGTCCTGATGACAGGCAGAAGAGAGGGAGCAGGAGTTCAGCCTGCAAGTGCCTTCCTGAGAGGTTCTAGTAGAGCTGGATGGGAGCAGGATCGGGACATCATCTAATTCAGCCTCTTTATTTTACAGATAAGAAAACTGAGTCCTGGAGTGGGCAAGTGGTTTGCCCAAGGTCACCCAGACCACTGCTAGCAAACCTGAGCCAGCACCAGATCCCAGATCAGCACCACGGTGCACCAGGGAGAACCATCGGCTTAAGATCTAGGCTGACCTATAACCCTTTTATTCATTCTCCATCAACCCAACAAAGGCTTTTCAATATTTACTGAGCCACCCTCCATTCAAGGTCACAAAAGGTGGCAGGAAGGACCCAGTCAGAAACCATGCCTTCTCTCCCACCAGTTAGCCCAGGCGAGGAGCTAACTGATTCAGCCAAGGTTTTGAATCAGTTCAGAACAGTTCAGTAACTACTGATGTAAATGAGGCCAGTATGCATTCACTGCATAGCAACCAAATCTGATGCCCTTCAGATCTTGATCCAAAGTAGAAAATAAACAGCGGGGCCCCGCTCAAAGATGGCGGCTGACTGTGCCACTTTGAATGTGTGTCACTCTCCACAGTCCTGCCAATAATCCAGTCTCCCGCTTCAACTCCTGAAACTTTCAGAATCCATGCGGGAGACTGGATTATTGGCAGGACTGTGGAGAGCAACACAAATTCAAAGTGGCGCAGCCCACCGCCATCTTTGAGCAGGGCACTGCTGTTTGTTTCCTAAACAAACAAACAAAAAAAAAACCCAGTGCCGTTGAGTCCGTTCCAACTCAAAGCGACCCTGTAGGAAAGAGTAGAACTGCCCCATAGGGTTTCCAAGGAGAGCCTGGTGGATTCGAACTGCGGACCCTTGGGTTAGCACCCGTAGCACTTAACCACTGCGCCACCAGGGTTTGTTTCCTACTCAGGTCAAAATCCTACTGGCAAGAGATTTGATTGCTATGCAACAGTACCCTGCCCTTTATGTAATTTATGTCGGCAATTATTGAGCCGTTCTGAACCAGTTCGAAGCCCTTTTTTCCAGCACACAGTTCCTCATGCTCTGATCTCTTGATTTAAAGAGCTATCAAGCCTCACCTCTGCACAGTCCTCTGCTAGGTGTTGTGTTGGATATAAAAGTGTATTCTACCCTCAGAGAGCTCACAAATCTAGCTAGGAAACTAAGAGGCAATACAGCAGAGCGGTCAAGGCTGGGCCTTCTAGAATTGAATCATCTGAGTTCAACTTCTGGCTCTTCTACTAAGTAGCTGTGTTACCTGAGGAAAGTGACTGAACCTTTGCAGCAGTTTCCTTGTCTGTAAAATAGTACCTACCCCATAGAGTTGTTGTGAGCATGAGTGCAACAGTTCATAATCCTTTTCTCTATTCCACATAACAGTTTTGCCCTGTCTACTGGACCGTTCCCATATGCTATTATATTGCCACTCTAAAAAAAAGACCTCCTTGTGACCATACACTCCCCTCAACATACCACCCCATTTTTGCTGCTCCCCTTTAAAGTAAGATGCCTCAAACAAGTTGTCTGTCAAACAAGTCGTCTGTCCCAGTTGTCTCATTTTTCTCCTCCCATTCTCTCTTCACCCCACTCCAGCCTGGCATTTGCCCCCACCTCACCACAGAAAGGCCTTTTGTCAACAGTCGGAAATCCTCAGGTCTCATCTTACCCAGCCCATCGGCAGCATCTGACAGTCGATCACTCCCTCCTTCCTCAACCCCTTTCCTCACTTACTTCCCACTTCTTTTACTTCCTGCTACCTCCCTGGGCTCTCCTTCTCAGCCTGCTTTGCTGTTTGCTCCTCCTTTCCCCAACTGCCCGGCACTGGGGTGTTCTGGGCCTCTGTCCACCTCTTCTCTCTCTGCACTCACTCCCTAGGGATCTCATCATGTCTCACAACCTGAAATACCACCACCATGCTGTTCACTCCCACACTTATATCTCCAGATTAGACCTCTCCCCTGAACTCCAGATGCTTCCATCCAACTGCCCACTTGACAACACTACCTGCAGCTCAGACTTAACATGTCCCAAACCAAACCCCTATTTCCCCCAAGCCTGTCTCCTGCCCCACCACCCCCAGTCTTCCCCACATCCTTCCAGTTGTTCAGGCCAAAAATCTTGGTGCTTCCTTGACTCCTCACCCCTACATGCACCATGTTGGAAAAACTTGGAAGTCCTACCTTCAAAGTATATCCAAAATCCAGCCACTTCTTACCACCACCCCTGCTACCACTGTGGTCCAGGCTGCCACCATTGCTTGCCTAAACTATTGTAAGAGCCTCCTTGCTGGTCTTCCCACTCTGTTCTCACACCCCAACCCTGCCCTACAACATCACACAGCAGCTGGAAGGCAGATCTATCACTCCTAGGCCCCAAATCTTCCCAATATCATGCAGAGCAAAGTCCTCAGCAAGGCCTACAAGGCTCTACATCTGCACTGCCCGTGACAGTCACAGCTCGCCATTCGTGGCTACTGAACTTGAAATGTGGCTGGTCTGAAATAAGAGGTTCCAACAGATTTTGAAAATCCACAGCAAATTTTGAAATCTTAATAAGAAAAAGAATGCAAAATACCTCATTAATCATTTTTTACCTTGATTTACATGTTGAAGTGATAATATTTTGGAAATGTTGTATTAAACAAAAGTATATTCCTAAAATTAATTTCACCTGTTTCTTTTTTCTTTGTTAATGTGACTACTAGAAAATTTAAAATTACACATACAATGCATATTGCATTTAAATTAACCAGCACTGCTCTATGGCTGAGGCTCTATGACCTCATCCCCTCTACTTCAGATCTTTTTCTCCTACTACTTTTCCCCTGGGTCACTCCATTCCAGCCATGCTTGCTCCTCCTGGAACATACGAAACATGGCCTGACCCCAGGGCCTTTGTACTTGCTGTTCTCTCTGACTGGAAGGCTTCCCCGAGCCCCATAACCACCGTGCTCATTTCTTCCCTTCTCTCAGGTCTCTGCTCAAATGCTACCTTATCTGTGAATCCTTCCTGACCACCCCACACATGATAACAACCACCTCCCCTCATTCCCTTTGCTCCTCACCCTGAGTTATTTTTCCCACATGCTCACTGTCATCTGCCACACTGGATATTCATTGATGTGTTTGTGTTTATCAAATATAAACTCTATGAGAGCAGGAGCTTTGCCTGGTGTGCTCACTGCTGTATCCACAGTACACAGTACAGGATCTGGCACAAGGTAGGTACTCAATAAATACTTGATGAGTGAAAGAATAAATGTACTTAGAACAGGGTATAGTTTATGCTAACTGCTCAATAAATGTTAACAAATATTATTAAGGAAGCAAAGCTCATACTGAGGAGGCAACCTCAGTCAATATGGAACTATATACAGTGAAACCTGTGAAAGCCAGAATTCGACAGGACCTGCCTTGTTATTGAATATGCCTTGAATAACTGCAAGTTATTCACCTCCGACAGGGTGCAGTCTTACCATTTTTTTATCAGACGCTTTAGTGGAAAATTTGGGCTTAGTGGAAAATATTCTAGTTTTCCTTCTCTGACAGATTTCCCCCTCACACAGGTTCTGGGTTTTGCAGGTTTTACTGTATAATCAAGTATTGATATGGGGCACAGTCCAGAAGTGGAAGATGGAGGATGATCGACAAAGACTGAGCCACCCATCCCAACACCTTGCCTAGCCAACAACAGCCCATAAAGGCAGAAAGAGAGAAGTTCCCTCTTTTGTTGTTCTTAAAATAAAAGAGAAATTAAGGCCTAACCGTTCAATTAACAACTCTTTATCCAGAGCCTATTAAGCACGCTGGTGGCCCAGTGGTTAAGGGCTCCACTGCTAACCAAAAGGTCGGCAGTTCAAATCTACCAGCCACTCCTTGGAAGCCCTATGGGGCAGTTCTACTCTGTCCAGTAGGGTCACTATGAGTAGGAATTGACTCGACAGCAATGGGTTTGGTTTTTTGGTATTATATGCCTGTGGAAGAAAGGCCTGGTGACCTGCTTCCGTAAAGATTACAGCTCAAGGAAAGGGATCTGATGAAGTCCAACACCCATTCATGATAAAAACTCTCCACAAAATAGGAATAGAAGCGAAATTCCTCAGCATAATAACGGGCATTCATACAAAGCCAACGGCCAACATTGTCCTGAACGGAGAGAGTCTGAAAGCATTCCCCTTGAGAACGGGAACTAGACAAGGATGCCCTTTATCCCCATTCTTAGTCAACGCTGTGCTGGAGGACCCAGCCAGAGCAATTAGGCTAGGAAAAGAAATAAAGGGCATCCAAGTTGGTAAGGAAGAAGTAAAAGTGTCTCTATTTGCAGATGACATGATCTTATACACAGAAAATCCCAAAGAATCCACAAGGAAACTACCGGAACTAATATAAGATTTTGGCAAAGTATCAGGATACCAGATAAACATACAAAAATCAGTTGGATTCCTCTATACCAAGAAAAGAGAACTTCGAAGAGGAAATCACCAAATCAATTTAAAAAAAAAAAAAGATTACAGCCAAGAAAACCCTATGGACTAGTTCTACTGTGTAACACATGGGTTACCATGAGTTGGGGGCTGACTTGATGGCAGCTAACAACAACGTCATCTGCCTGGGTAGTACAAACAGTTAACGCACTCAGCTACTAATGAAAAGGTTGAAGATTTGAGTCTACCCAGAAGTGCCTTGGAAGAAAAGCGTGGTGATTTATTTCCGAAAAATCAGCCACTGAAAACCCTAGGTAGTACAGGTCTACTCTGACACCCATGGGGCCACCATGAGTTGGAATTGACTTTACAGCAACCGGTTTTTGTTTTGTTTTGTTTTTACTGTGTGCCAGGTACTTCCTCAGACAGTGGGATTATAGCCCTAATTGAGACATAGCTAGGGACACAAAGGAGTAGGCAACATCAATGCAAAGCTCCGTGTCGGGGAGGTACAGTGTGCTGTAGGGGTACAAAGGAAAACATTATGCCCAGACTTGGGGGGACAAGGCAGGCATCGGGGAGGCAGTGGCATCTTTGCTGAAACCTAAAGGATGAGTAAGAGGAAGCAAAACAAGCAGAAAAGGCGTGCTGGCAGAAGGAACAGCAGGGACAATGGCTGGGAGGAACTGAGAGCAATTCAAGATAGCTGGAGAGAGAGACTGAAAGAGGGGATGTCCAGAGATGCCAGTGGGAGCTAAACAAGGGTTAGATAAATGCAGAGCCCTGTCGCCACATTAGGGCGTTTGGCCTCCCAAGCAGTTTCCACAACTGCTGCCCAACCATTTTGCAGACTCAGGCTAGGACCTACGGATGCCTGTCTACCCGCGGGCTATTCTGGGGAGACTGCCTCTGCAGGAAGGGCTCTCCCAGCCAACCAGGTTGTTCTTTCGCATTCAGCACACCTGTCAGGCCGGCTGGCTAGCAGGAGGGAACGAGAAGCAGCTTAAGGCCGAGAAGCAGCTTAGGGCCGAGGTGGAGGAGAGAGGCTGCCGGAGAAGGACTCCAGAGAGGAGCAGGGTGACAACAGCAAACGGGAACAGCAGCTAATTTAGGCCTGTGGCTGCTTTTAGGTTCCCCAGGTGCTCTGTTCCCGCTCCTCTCAGCATGTTCCTGAGCTAATGCCGGTGTAATTATAGCCTCAGTTGCTTCCATTTGGAGCTTGAATAGTGAAAGCTTTTGCTAGGGGGTGGGAAATGTAAACCCCTAGGCCAAAACTTGGTAAATTTCCTAGGAAAAAATCAAGAAATGCAGCAATAGTAACAGCAATCGCCTAGTTGCCAGGAAGATGCCCCCTCTGGTACCACTGAGCGAGAACAGTGGGCGAGTGGGCCCGATGACAGCCCCGCTCCGCTGTGGAGGAAGGCCCAGGAGCTTGCCTGCATCCTGGCTCTCTCTCCAGGCCCCTTCTCCAAGCAGGCCTCCCACATATGGATTTCATCGAAAATGAGGCAGTACTGTAAGGGCTCAACACAGAGCCTGGCACATATAAGCAATCAGTAAAATGTACCTCACACAACATGCTCATGGGTGCGCTGGTGGGAAAGGGCTGACTGAGTGGCCCTTTTCTCACTCCATCCCACTGCCTGTCTGTCTGAAATTCAGGCTCCTCTCTCAGGTGCTGAAGGCTTTTGTTTTCATCTTCCACAATCCCCGCTGAGGAAGGGAAAGAAAGTGGGGATTTCCAAGCACAGACCCCACCTGACAGGATCCCTCACAACTCTCACCTGGCCACAGTTACTGGCCCCTGAACTAAGATGCCCAAACGGCAGGTACAACGGGTTCAAGAAGCCTAGACCCCATCCCTTCCCACACAGAGATCTGAGGCCGACAGACCTGAAAGGGACTTAGGAGCTACAGTCTCCCCAGGTCTGGGCTGAACTGGGAGAGTGTGTCCCACCCTGGCCCTCTCTCCAGACACATGTTCCCTTGCCTTCTCCTCTTGAGTCTCCCAGGCCCGCTGATGGGAGGCTCAATGGGCCAGACCTGTTCAAGGAGTAAATGGTAAACAGCTGCCCCAGGGAGTGTGACTAGGGATTTTACAACACTTGGCACTTTCCAAAGCCTTAGTGAATTCAACCTCTCAACCCCTAGGAACACATTTTGGCTTCATTCTACCCTCCCTTTTCCCCATCCCACCGACGCTGCAAGGGGGAGCACAGTGAGAGGGGGCGGGCAAGGCTTCACAAACACAAGTTCCAACCTAGCCTCCCACATTCCTTCCACCCCCACTCCCACCCCAGCCAAGACTCCCCCAGTCTCTCCTCTTCGCTCCTGGTGTGCTCCCTTGAGACAATGCCCCATCTATACCATAAGACTGCCTGAGAGTATGTGAGTATCTCGTCAATCTGATATTCTTTAAATATCTGGTTGACATTTATATTGGGCTGGGTTTACCAAAGAGCTGTCCCTGGGTGGAGCAAACAATTGAGCACTCAGCTACTAACCGAAAGCCTGGAGGTTTCAATCCACCCAGAGGTGCCTTGGAAGAAAGGCCTAGCAATCTACTTCCAAAAGATCACAGCCATTGTACACTCCATGGAGCAGTTCTACTCTGAACCACATGGGGTCGCCATGAGTTGGAATCAACCCGATGGCAATTGGTTTGGTTTTACGAAACAACCGGCACTGGAGTACCACCTATATAATTTCGACCATATTCCAAGTACCACCTATCTATATATTTGATTAATTTTTCTTTAAATTCTTTAATTCTTAAATGAAATTTTTTAATTTCTTAAACTGATTCCCTTAAAAATTTCAATACTGGCCTATTTGTCTTAAGTGATAGCATCTATGCCAGCTCTGTATTTTTGAACATTAAAATGCATTGCTATTAAAATATAAGTATCCATATGTCCCATCTCCCATTCTGCCAGCAGTGTGCATGCCAGTCTAGATGCATGATTTAAAGCAGTAAATGTTGGCACACTTGCGAATCACTCAAAAAGCCTATTACATACAGCTGCACAGGCCCCACCCAGACCTACTCAATCAGGATCTCTGTGGCTAGGGCCCAAGCACCTGGATTTAACAAGCTCCCTAGGATTCTGGTGCCACCTTGAAAGGTATGAGGGCCAATGACTTGGAGCAGAGGCTGAGCCGCCCATGGCCCGCTCTCCGCACAAACACATCCCACCCAGCACACACCTTACCAAATCCACCCCCAGCAGTTTGCGGCCCCCTGAGCATGCCCCTGGTGGGTTAACACCCCACCCAACCAAGGGGCTCATCAAACAGGCCTCTCCCTGGGGGAAGAGGAGTAAGGTACTAACGGTTTTGAAATACTTCCAAGCCAATGGGGTTTCAGCTTCCCTTCTTGCCTTCCAGCAATTTCAAAGCTGGTCACATGCCTCTAATCCCATCTCTGGCTGCAGAGCCTACACTGAGCCCCTGTACCAAGTTCTAGAGCGCCACCACTCAACTGGGAGTTGGAAAACCTGGGCCTTAATTTTGCCTCTGCCTCCAACCAGAGACCCAGACAAAAATCTCTGTCCTCTCTGGGTCTCATTTTAACCATTTCCTCTCTTGAAAAAATGAGCGGTTTGAACTTAATGGTCTCCTACATTTTGTAACGCTCCTGCCTACTCCCTAGACACACAGTGCATGGACTCTGGGGACTTGGTTCCTGTTGTTAGGTACCATCAAGTCAGCTTCAACTCACAGCAGCTTTATGTATAAAGAAACAAAACGTTGCCCAGTCCCACGCCATGCTCACAATCTTTGCTACGTTTGAGTCCACTGTTGCACCCACTGTGTATTTTGAGTACCTTCCAACCTGAAAGGCTCATCTTCCAGCACTATATTGGACAATGTTATCCATAAGGTTTTCATTGCCTAATTTTTTGGAAGCAGATCACCAGGACTTTTTCCTAGTCTATCTTAGTCTGGAAGATACATTGAAACCTATCCACCATGGGTGACTCTACTGGTATTTGAGGTACCAGTGGCATAGCTTCTAGCATCATAGCAACATGCAAACCACCACAGTACAACAAACTGACAGACACGTGGTCACTGAGGGCTTAGAGGGACTAGAAAATCTTCCCTTGTCCCACCCCACTCCTACAAGCCAGAACCACAGGCCAATCATCACACTCCCTGTGAAAACGCACACAGCATGGATTTACCCAGCAGCACACACATACCCACAGTGCTTTCGACCACACCTGCCTCATCCACCCCCAGCATCCATGTCCCTGTCTGTTAATAGTCAAACTGTCAGTTGTCAGTCAACAAATATTTTCAAGCACCAACTACATGCCAGGTCCTAGAAATCTGGCTGTGAACTAGACGGAGTCTTTGATCTCCAGGGGCTTTTATTCTGGTGAGAGGAAGACTGGTATTGAACTTATAAACAAAAAAGGTAATTTCAAGTATCGGTAAATGCTTAGAAGACAATAATATAATGGAATTCAGAAGAGAGGGACAAAGAGGAGACCAGTTATAAGATGGTTGCAGTAGCAAATGGAGGATGGTGGTGGCTTGGACTGGGGTGCTGACTGTAGACATGGTGGAAAATGAGCATATTCTGCCTATCACTTAGAGATAAAGCCAACAGGATGGGCTGGATATGGAATAGTAAGAAAGATAGAAACCAAGGAAAACTCATAGGTTTTCAGCCTAAGCAACCAGGCGAATGGTGGCACCATTTCACAAAACAGGAAAGACATCAAGTGAAGAAAGAGGGGCAGAACTAAATCAATAGTTTAGTTTTCAATTTAAGTTTGAGATGCCTATTAGCTATCCAAGTGGAAATGTTGACAGGCAGAAGAATAAATGAGTCTGCAGTTCAGGAAAGAGATCTGGGCTAGAGACATAAAATTGAGCATAATTAATATCAGAGGCTATTGAAAGTCACGACTAAATGAGAGTGCCTAGGCTGAAGGTGAAAATAAAGAACAGATGAGGAGCTAGACAGAGCTCTGTGATTTAGTGGTGCCTGCAAAGGAAACTGGAAAGGAGTAGACCATGAGGTGGGAAGAAAATCAAGAAAAGATGGTTTCATGCATGCCAAGAGGAGAGCTTCAAACATGAGGATGGTCACGTAGCTCAACCATGTATACAAGACTAAACAGGCACATTAGCCCGGAGGCAAGGACAAGAAGGTAGGAGGGGACAGGAAAGCTGGATGAATGGAAAGGGGAACCCAAGGTCGAGAAGGGGAGAGTGTTGACACATTGCAGCGTTGGCAACCAATGTCACAAAACAATATGTGTATTAATTATTTAATGAGAAACTAATCTGTTCTGTAAACCTTCACCTAAAGCACACACACACAAAAAAAGAACACACACACACAAAAAAAAATGAGGATGGTCAACTGAGCCCAGGTTGTTTCAAAGGAGCCAAAGAGTGAGCAGGGAGGCAATTAACAACGAGATTTAGAATAAACAAACCCTAACCGGCTGGATGGGGAAGACAGGAAGGGCAGGTACACAAAGGGAGGGGTCAGGAGAAGAGATTGCCGGACACTGTCCACCCCAATATCACCTCCACACCTCTGGCACCTATCAGGTCATCCCCAGGCCCTCCCTGGGGATTCATTCACTTTTACAACAAATACTTAACTGAGCATCCACCATGTGTCAAGCATTGCTGGAGAAATGAACAAAACTGGCAAGGTTCCTACCCTCCTGGAGCTTACATTCTAGTGCATGTGAGAGATTATAATGAAGTAACAAGTGAAAACTTTCCCCTTTGTCTGAGGCTCTTGAGATTGACAAGTCTCCCTGCTCACAACTGGGCTGCTGAATAAGAGCAGGGCACTCTGGTCCAGCAGTGGCTTGGGAGCTGGAAGACCCAGCAGGGTCACCAATTAGCAGAGCAAGCTTGCACAAGTTATGTAATCTCTTTGAGCCTTGTTTTTCTCATCTGCAAAATGTGAATACGACACCCCTCACTCTGCCTACACACAGAACTAAGCTAAAGATTAAACAAGATAATATAGATGAAAATGCCTCATACAGTCCCTAGCCCATAGTAAATTTTCAATAAATGCCTGTTTAAAAATGTGTTACCTGGCTGGGAAGATCCCCCTTTCTCCATTCTCCCACCTTCACACTGCCCCGCTAGTAGAAGAGGCCATCCTGTGTGCCCCTTGCTCCAGCCTGTACAACACTATGCCCCCCCACCAAAAAAAATAAAAGAGTACACAGCTTCTCCCTCCATGAGCAAGAGGAGAACTTCAGAGGACCCTCTGACCATTTAGAAGGCCTAAGAGAGCAGGCGTCATGGGACTGGCCTCAGGGGATCCTTTTCACTAGGAGTGGTGGCCAAGGGTCCCATTCCACCTAGCTTGAAGCCATACCTCAGGTTCCCAAAGAGGTAATCAGGCCAGTCACTGCATGCCTAGCCTCTCAGTCCTCTCAGTCACCACTCAAAACCCAGGGATCTAACAGGGCCCAAACCCTCCTTCCCTACTGCTCTGTATGTCCAAGAGCTCCCACTGCTCCCACCCTCGCAAGCCTTCCCCTGGCAATCCTAGTCCATTATCAACAAGCTCCCTGTATCCTCAACTGTCTCTCTGAACTCTGCGCTCACCTTCCTGCCCTTACCAGAACCTGGTCAGCCCTAACACAACACGGTGGCCACCATAACACTCTCCAGGGGAGGCCATATTTTTGGAAGCAGGCCAACCATCCAAAAATCTGTTTGATGAGTAGCAAATTCACTGAAGATCAATTTTTAAAAAATCAATGTAGGTGCTTCTGAATATTATTTTCTATTTTGTCAAATTTTAACCACTTTTAGAATTTTTTCTCCAAAGGGCTTATTAGCCTTAAATTTGTGGTTCTAGCAATTAAATTTTTCATTTCATTATTTCGCATTCGAAGGGATGTTTTTCAGCACTTTTGAGTGCTCTCACATCCTTTTAAAGGTAGTTTTTATTTTTTCACATGTTTTAGGATTTTTACTATTCTACACCAACTCCCACAATGGCACATCAGCTTTAATTTTGTATTTACAACTAATAACCAAGATTGAAGCATTTAATATTGATGTCATTGACCTAAATCCTTCCTCAGCACTTTTTATTTATGGGGAATGGACAAAAGATTTGAGGTATCATAAGCTAAAAAAAAAAAAAATTTCTAATTGTGCTTTAGATGAAGGTTTACAGAACTAATTGGTTTCTCATTATTGTTTTGTGACATTGATTGTCAACCTCGGAATGTGTCAACACTCTCCCCTTCTCAACCTTGGGTTCCCCATTTCCATTTGTCCAGTTTTCCCTGCCCCCTCCTGCCTTCTCATCCTTGCCCCTGGGCTGGTACGTCCATTTAGTCTCATATATATGGTTGAGCTATATGTATTACTGTCTGTTTTGTGGACCTGTCTAATCCTTGGTTAAAGGGTAAACCTCAGGAGTGACTTCAGAACTGAGTTAAAAGGGTATCTGGGAGCCATACTCTCCGGGTTTCTCCAGTCTTTGTCAGACCAGTAAGTCTGGCCTTTTTTTTGTGAGTTTGAATTTTGTTCTACATTTTTTTTCCAGCTCTGTCCAGGACCCACTATTGTATTCCCTGTTAGAGCAGTCAGTGGTGGTTGCTGGGTACCATCGGGTTGTGCTGGACTCAGTTGGGTGGAGGCTGTGGTAGTTGTGGTCCATTAGTCCTTTGGACTAATCTTTCCCTTGTATCTTTGGTTTTCTTCATTCTCCCTTGCTCCGGATGGGGTGGGGTCAATGGAGTATCTTAGATGGCCACTCATAAGCTTTTAAGACCCCAGACACCATTCACTATGGTTGGATGTAGAATATTTTCTTTATAAATTATGTTTTGCCAATTGAGCTAGATGTCCCACGAGAGCATGGTCCCCAGCCTAGACAATAGATAAGTGGTAACTCTGGTGAAGAGTAAGACATTAAACAATACTGGGGAAGTCAGCACAACTTGACCAAGGCAAAGTCTTTGAAGCTTCACAGACACATCCAAACTCCCTGAAGAACCAAATTACTGGACCAAGAGCTGGCAACCATGGTCTTGGGAGACATCTAGCTCAACAAGCTAAAATTTTGTTTGCTAATTGTAAAATATGCTTTTCTTACTGTAAGAAGTCTAGATCGACTCATAGCCTCCAAAAAAAAAAAAAAAAAAACTAGTATTTCTTTCATTTCATGTCTGAGGACCATTCACCAAAATCTTGGATGACTGACCTCAGGGCCCAGGGGTGGTGGCATGGCCTTCTTTCTTATTACCATTTCTGACCCATTTCTCCTGCCTCAAACACCCTGGCTCCTATGAAATTCGTGCCACCAAATCTCCCTCTTCCTCTTCAGGGCTGTCATCTGCTGACCCAACCATTCTCCTTTCTCTGTAATCATTTCACACCTGGATCACTATCCTCCTTTCCACCCCTGTCCTGGTATCATTCCTAGTGATTTCCATGCCAACAAGGATGATCTGTGCAACACAGGACCTTTAGGTTCATCTGCCTTCTTGCCTCCACTGATCTCTTTTGTTATACCTCAGCTCCCTAGCACCCTGGCCATACCCTTGTCCTTGCCTTCACTGACAACGACATCACCCCTGAAATACTGACATGAAACGTCCCAAGTTCTGACCACCATACCTTCGTTTTCCAGCTCCCGTTCTGATACTCCCACTCAAGCAATTCCCTAGCCTCACCTACACCTCTAATCCACTGACCCAGCCACTTGCTCCCTCTCAATCATCCTCCCCACCCCCATGTCCTCATGTCCCTCCTCACCCAGCTTAGACTTCCTGGCTTCCATTACCACCCCTCTCATGCAAATACCCTTAACTTCTCAGCCCCTCTCTCCTTCTACCATACTCACTAACCAACAACCCTAGTTAAACCAAACTACCCGCCAATCCTGGGCCTGCACCTGAGCAGCTGAATGTCACCAGAGAAAAACACATGACCAGGCTGCCTTATCTCACTTTAAATCCCCAACTTCAAGTCTCAAATGCCATTTTAAAATGGTCGTTTCACATTTTCTTCTCCCTCTGTCTCCTCTCCTCTTGTTCTAAGCTGATTACTTTACCTCATACTTTTGGAGGAAATAGAAGGTTTGGGCAGATACTCATCTTCCCACGAAGGCAGTAACCAACCAGTCTCACCCACAGACCCAGCTCTGCCTTTTCTATGTTACTAGGAGGAAGGGTCCCTGCCCCTCTCAAAGGCCAACCTGCCACTTATGCCTTGGACTCATTCCTTCTCACCAGCTCAAGGACATCACTCCTGCAATTACCCCTTCTCTCCTCCAAACTTTCAAATCTCCCTCTCTAATCAATCATTCCCAACAGCATTCAATTGTGCCCTGTTATTGCCTACCTTAAAATAAAAAACAAAACTTCCCCTTGACCCCACATCCCCCTACAGCTGCCACTCTATTTCACTGTTCATTTCATAGAAAAACTTGAAAAAGCTATCTATGGTTGCTGTTTTCACACTCTCACCTCACATTCTCTCACTGATCCTCCCCAAATTAAGCTTCCAACCCCATCACTCCACTAAAAGATATTCCAGTCAAGATCATTAATGACCTCCATGTTGCCAAATCCAATGGTCACTTCTCTAAACTTATCTTACTTAACCTCTCAGAGTCATTTGACACAAATGACCACTTCTTCTTCCTTGAAAGCATACTGCTCTTGTCTTCCCTGACTTTCCTCACATGGTTTTTCCCTACCTTTCTGTCTTAGTTCTCAGTCTCCTTTGCTAGCTTTCCTCCTCTGCTTGGAGAGCCTCGGCCTTCCTCTCTTCTCTGTCTATACATTCTCCCTAGAGTACCTTGTTCAGTTCCAGGGCTCTAAATACTATCTATATGCTGATGACTCTCAATTTGTATTTCCTTGACCCCCACCAGAACTCAGGCTTTACTTCTAACCTTCTACTTGGCATTTCCAAGTTGAGGTCTAATTGGAATCTCAACCCGAACGTGGCTGAGAACTCTTGATTTTTGCGCTCCCCCCCCGGCCCACCGCCAAACCTGTTCCTTTCCTCTCTCCATCCTAGTAAATGGCATCACTGTTGTTCATGCCCCAAACATCAAAGTTATCTTTAATTCTAGCCTCCAATTCAACCTCCAAAATATATCCCAAATCCAACCATTCCCTCCATCTCTCCTCCTATCATCCCTTGCCTGGACCACTGCAACAACCTCCTAACTGGTCTCCCTGCTCCCACTCTTACCAGTATTTCTTCCCTCCCCATGATCCATCCTTTACAAAGTACAATAGTAATCTTTTTAAAAGTATAAATCATCCTTTGCTACTCAACTGTAAAATCCCCCAAAGGTTTCTCATCACTCTTAAAACCCAAACTCCTTAACTTGGCCTATAGCGTCTTGATGATCTGGCCCCTGCCACCTCTGCGCCCATCTCCCATAACACCCCCTCCACCTCATTCCCTGGGTTCTAGCCACAATGGCCTCCCTTAACTCCCTCCCTCTACCATGTGTGTCCCTACCTGGGGACTCTTCCCTCTGTCATACCCCTGATAAACACAAACTTTGTTTTTTTCCAGTGGACTCGACCTTTGTATGTATGTGTTTTGGGGCTTCTTTCAGTCTGGAGGTTATTTCTTTAAACTCTAGACATTTAGGTGTCCTCTCTGCAGAAGGAGTGTTTGAGAGTGAGTGTGTGAACCAAACCAAAACCAAACCCGTTGCCGTCAAGTCAATTCTGACTCATAGTGACCCTATAGGACATGGCTAGGTCCTTCTTGTGATTCATATTTTGGCTAAAAGTCATTTCTTCCAGAGGCATTCCCAATCGAAAGTTGCCACCAGTCACCTTTGGATCACCATCTTATTTTAATTCTCTACTTAGCATTCATCACTATCTTACATTTTAAATTGTCTGCTGGCTTGTTTTCTGTTTTTTATTCTGTCTCTGGCCAATGGAACATAATCTTCATAAGAGTGCAAACTCCTCTGTCCCATTCACTGGTGTAGCTGCAGCACCTAGAACAGGGCAGGGCATACAGGGGTGCTCAGTGAATATTTGGAGATGAGTAGATCCCTGGTAGTGCAGTGGTTAAGCGCTACAGCTGCGAACCAAAAGGTCAGCAGTTCGAATCCACCATTCACTCCTTGGAAACCCTATGGGGCAATTCTACTCTGTCCTATAGGGTCACTACGAGTCAGAATTGACTTGATGGCAACGGGTTTGGTTTTGGTTTGGTTTTGTTCACACACACACACTCAAACACTTCTTCTGCAGAGGGGACACCTAAATGTCTAGAGTTTAAAGAAATAACCTCCAGACTGAAAGAAGCCCCAAAACACATACATACAAAGGTCGAGTCCACTGGAAAAAAACAAAATTTGTGTTTATCAAGCAAAGATGGCCTTCCCATCTTCTAGTGGCCCCTCTGTATTCATCCCTGTACCACTATCCCCAGAGCTTCCCTAAGAGATGAGAAAAGAGGACTGAGGGTGGTGAAGGGTAATGGCTGAGACTCTGTTCTGACACAGGGAAAAGCCACATCTCCCTTCTACTTTCTCACTCAGGCTTTCTCCCTCCCTCACTTCCTTCCTTCCCTATCCATTTGCAGACAGGATGTCACTACCAAAAACTCATAACCACATCCACAATATACCACCCCCTACACACTTTTTTTTTACACACAACCACCATGCCCCCACACCACACACACACACACACACATACACACACACACACACACCCCACATGTACCAGGCACACTTGCACTCCCCACCTACACATACACACACACACTCATCCTCACACATGAGAACTCTTGTCACAGACATTTTCCTTTCCACACACTCCCATGGGGTTAAAGGAATAAGTTGAGAGTTACGGTTAGAGGAAAATTTCTAGTCCAGTTACTCAAATCCTGTTTTATATCAGGATAAACCAGAGTGAGTACAGTTAATGGTTAAGCCAGGAAAGCACCCTGCAAGAGCATCATACACCAAAAAAAAAAAAAAAAAAATGTCTTCAAGTCACTTCCAACTCATACCAACCCTATAGGACAGAGTAGAACTGCCCCCATAGGGTTTCCAAGGACTGCCTGGTAGATTCGAACCGCTGACGTTTTGGTTAGCAGACGTAGCACTTAACCACTCCGCCACCAGGGTTTCCATCAAGAGAATCATAGGAGCTAATAGAGAGCAGGAAGAGTCTGGCCAAGAACACCCCACATCCCGGTTGCTGGCAGAGCTTGTCTTACAGGAAGAGAAGAAAGTTGTGACTCCCTAGAAAATGTTATTTGTAGGGTTCCAGAAAATACCCTTGCAAAAAAAAAAAAATCTCCCAACCACGGCACCTGAAATTCCACCATTAAAAAGCCTTTCTTGGGGTTCAATTTTGTTCTCTTGCTGTTCTTTTTTTTCCATAACAAACCTTTGTTAGACACAAAGACAACCAAACATGAAGTCACTAACACCCTGCTCACATCTTAGTGTGAGTAAATCCTGCTCCCCGCTGACAGGAGCCTGAGGTCACTGGCACTGATGGGGAGACAGAAAAACAAAATCAGAAGAGAAGCAATGCCAATTTCTCCAGTTTCCCTACAGATGCCTCGGCATCCCTTGAGGGGGAAGCTGGTTCCTACCATGTGACAGTCACTTGGTATCCTGACTCCATGCACCCCGACACCCCGCCTCTCTCTTTCCCCAACCCAAGCCCATACCTTCTCCTTGGCCATCAGACAAATTGTCCCTGAAGGGAAGGTATAGGAGGTGGCAGAGCTGCAGCTAAAGCCCAATTTTCATTGACACTCAGAGTCCCTGACAGCTGTTAGAAGAAGAATGTGATTTTGAAATTTAAATAACACGCTTCTGCATTCGGCTCAGGGAGACAACCTGAGGATAAGCAGTTTATCGCCTGAGCCACCATGAAGGGGGGCAGGGAGCAAGGCTGCCTGTTCCTTCAGTTCTCCCCCTCCCTCCACCCTCATCTCCCTCCCTCCCTACTTATCACAGGGGCTGCCTCAGAAAGAGGTCTCTGAGGGGCACCAGCCTGAACCCCCAAAATATTAAAGCCCCCACCCTCCATTCCTCTGCTCAACGACCCAGGAATGGGGGGAAAGGGCTTCTTGATGGAACAAGGAGTGAACCAGGGCATAGGCCCAGGAAAGGGAGGGGATTCCCTTGGCATCCAAGAGAAGCCAAAGGATGAGGCCAGGGCTAAGCCAGGCCCGATCCCTGACCCAGTCCCCTGAAAGGCCACTGAGGTGATTTTCATGGAGGGATTGGCTGACTCTGGAGCCCAGGGATAAGCCTCTCTCCCACCCACAGCACCTCATCCCCTCCCTAGAGACCCAGGCCCTCCAAACCAGGCAGTCACCTGGGGTTCCATCACAGAAAAGTCCAGGGCAGGAGTGCCCAAAGGTCCAGCCCAAAGAGGAGACTCCAGAGAGGCCACTCTCCCATCTGCCAAAAGGTTCTCCATGCACTGTCCTTTGAAACCACCAGGCCCTGGGCTCCAGCCACAGAGCTGCTCGTGGTTTCTTCACCACCCCAAGCTCAGCCAGGCCTCTGAGCCACAACCCTGCCAGGAACATCGTCCCAGATCCCACCTTCTCCTCCTCCAAGATTTCCCTGACTTCCCTGGCCACTGCCAGTAGCTGCCTCCCCTGTACTCTACAGCAGCCCTTGGTGTACACCTCCTCCAATAATAAACCACCTAGTAGGTTTCTAAGTCGGCCTCTCCCACCAGAGAGTGAGGAACGTAGGTCTGCTTCATTTTAATATACCAGTGTCTTACACTGTATCTGGAAGACATTAAGCACTCAATGTTTATTTAACAGAGCAATGTTCCTCCAAGGTACAGCTCCAGCCCCACCTCTTCCATCAAGCACTTACTGAGCATTCCAGCCCAGGATCTACCTCTTCTCTGGACCTCAGGTGCTCTTAAGATACAGCACACATGTGACACCTCACAATTGTTTGGACCTCTTAGTTGCCTTTCCTTGTGCAGGTCTAACATCTCTACACTGACCCATTGGCTCCTTCCAGTCCCCAGTCAGTGTTACCGATCACCACCCCTAGTGTGCTCCTGCACAGCAGGCCCCGTGTGAGGCACTGTGTATGTATCATTGCAGGGCAGGCTGAAGAGTTCTATTGTACAGATGGGGAAAATGAGGTTCAAAAGGGTCAAGTGACTTACCCTGAGATCATATAGCTGATAATAACAATGCTAGGACTCAAAATTTGTTCTTGCAGGCCTCAAAGTCCTTGTTACATCCATTATTCCTGGATTTCTTATGGATATGTATTAGGCACCAGACAAAGTACAGAGAAGAATAGATGCATTACACAGCAAGAAAGCAACACCCACGGTCACGCACACAGCCAGCACAGGGGAGTGAGCACCATGATAGAGGACCAAGTGCTACGGCACCAGTGGGAAGGGTAGGTTTATCTCACAGGGGCCATCCAGAAGGCTTCTTGGCAGTGATAGGGTTTAAGCACTGGTTCCCTACTCTTTGAACCCCTAAAAAAGGAGACCATTAGAGCCTCTAACGAGAACATCCCTGACCCTCTCCTGGCTCTATCCAGATAGACGGCCCAAGCCAGAAGCTTGCTGGTCAACCAAAGCAAACACTGACCATCACTTATATCTACAAGTACCTCTCCAGTCCATGAAGAGCCAGCAAGCCCAGGCCTCCTCACCAGCCTCTGTATATTACCACCCAGTCACAGGGGAGCACACTAAGGCCACCACTGCCCAGTACTCCTGCTGAGCCCTGGGGTCCCACTGCCATCTGAAAATCACAGTCGCTTCACACTGCAGCTGCCTGTACCAAGCAGATTCACACCAAAAGAGCGTCCAGCCATTTCCTGAATGCCAGGCTCTAGACTGGCTCTGTCACAATGGTCATTTGATCTTGGAGATATCACTTAATAATTTTTAAATAGCTAACATATTTTAGGACAATATTCCAGGCACTGGGCTAAGCACTTACCCACATTACCTAATTTAGGCCTTACAAAACAACCCTAGAAGGTAGATGTTTCCACAAGCCTTGTATTGTAGAAGAGGACACTGGAGCTTAGAGGTGAATCTCTTCCTTAAGGCCACACACGGGGCAGTGGTGGAACCAGGACGTCTATGTATCACCTCCCTTCTTTGTAGGCCTCAGTTTCCTTTTCTGCCAGGTGAAGGGAGTGGGCCTAGTTTCTTTACAGCTACAGAAAAAAAAAAAATGTGTTTACATAAATATCCCCTGTGCCTATGCCTCCGGCAAGGCTGACAAGGGATGCCCGAGACCCTGGAGGCTACCCCACCTCACACCAAGAATAGAGAGGTAGCACCTGCTGACAGCACAGGCCATCTGCCTGTGGCTTCTCCTTGTCACTTAGGTATGGCTCCAGGTGCTGTGAGGGAAAGTGCTGCCTGGCCTGCCTAGTTCCTTTCATCCTCACTTTGATCTCCCTCAGCCTCCCTTGCTGTGAAGGAGCACCCCCTCTTCCCTGCTCTCCACTCAAGCGCATCCCTGCTGTCTCCACATCACCCTGCCCTCAGCAACCTCTGCCTGAAAAACCTCTTCCTTTTTATTTTTTTAATTGCGCATTAGGTGAAAATTTACAGAACAAATTAGATTCTCGTTCAGTAGTTTGTACATAAAGTGTTTCATGGCCTTGGTTTCATTCCCCACAATGCGTCAGCACTCTTCCCATTTCTTCCCTGGGTTTCCCATTTCCCTTCATCCTGATTTTCTACCCCTTCCTACCTTCTTATCTTTGCTTTTGGACAAATGTTGCCCTTTGATCTCGTATAATTGATTGTTCTAAGGAGCACGCTCCTCTCAGGTATTATTGTTTATTTTATGGGCTTCTCTATTGTTTGGTCGGAAGGTAGTCTCCAGGAATGGCTTCAGTTCCAGCTCAGAAGGGTGTCTTGAAGCCATAGTCTCAGGAGTTCCTCCAGTCTCTGTCAGACCAATAAGTCTGGTCTTTTTTGTGAATTTGATGTTTTGTTCTACATTTTTTCCTGCTCCGTCCAGGACCCTCTGTTGTGATTCCAGTCAGAGAGGTCAGTAGTAGTAGTCGAGCACCATCTACTTCTTCTGGCCTCTGGATCGTGTAGGTTATGGCTCATGTGGTCCATTAGTCCTTTGGACTAATTGCTCCCTTGAGTAATTGGTTTTCTTCATTCTCCCTTGCTCCAGATGGGAAGAGACCAATAGTTCTATCTTAGATGGCTACTCGCAAGCTTTTATGACCGCAGACACTACTCACCAAAGTAGGATGCAGAACACTATATTTATGAACTATGTTGTGCCAAGTGACTTAGATGTCCCCCAAGTCTATGGTCCTTTGCCTTTGAGTCTAGGAACTTCATCCCACAAAGTGTTTGGTTATGTCTAAAAGGTTTCCCTGACTGTGCCCCTTGTGCACTCCATTGTCTATATTAATATATGAAAGGAGCACCTAAGTCATGTATGTAGCAATGTCCACCATTGAACCTGTATCTGCCAGTTGGTGTGTTCCCTTACACCCTCCCACATTCTTGGCATATCTATCTACCCATGTATCTATTTGTAAATTATTATTTGTTAATACTATTGTTGCAGGATTGTCTATTCTACAGTAGCTACCGTAGTTGCCCTCTACTCTTGTGATGCTCTCAGTGTCCCCTCTTGCCTTGGTCACGTTGTGCTGACTTCTCCCATATTGTGTATTGCCTTCACCCTCACCAATATTAACACATGTCTTCTACCTATTTGGTAATTTTCCCTCCCACCCTCTCCCATGCCTGGTAACCATCAAAGAATGTTTGGTTTTGAGTTTTTTTCTGTTTTTTTTTTTTTTCTGTGTAAACCTTTTCTCGTTACTTTATAATAATAGTCTCCTACAATATTTGTCCTTTCGTGATTGACTTATTTCACTCTACATAACGTCCTCCAAATTCATCCATGTTGTGTGATGTTTCCACGATCCATCATTACTCTTTATCATTACATAGTATTGCATTGTGCGTATGTACTGCAGTTCATTAATCCAGTCATCTGTTGACAGGCATTATTGTGAACAATGCTACAATGAACATGGGTGTGCATATGTCTATTCATGTCATGGCTCTTATTTCTTTAGGGTGTATACCTAAGAGTACCTAAGAGTAGGATTGCTGGATCATAGGCTATTTCTATTTCCAGCTTTTTGAGGAAACGCCAGACCATTTTCCATAGTGGTTGTACTATTTTATGTTCCCACCAGCAGTATATAAATGTTCGAATCTCCCCACAACCTCACCGACATTTGTTATTTTCTGTTTTGTTTTGATTTGTTTTTTATTAGTGTCAGTAATGTCAGGGTGAGATGGTATTTCACTGTAGTTTTGATTTGCATCTAATTGCTAATGATTGTAAGCCTTTCTTCATATGTCTGTTAGCTGCCTGAATGTCTTCTTTGGTGAAGTATCTGTTCACATCCTTTGCACCTTTTTTAATTGGATTGTTTATCTTTTTATTGTCGAGGCATTAAGGTTTTCTATAAATTTTAGAGATTAGACCCTTGCTGGATGTGTCAAAGCCAAAAATTTTTTCCCGGTCTGTATGTTCTCTTTTTACTTTTTTGGAAAAGTCTTTTGTTGACCATAAGTGTTTAATTTTTAGGTGGCCCCAGGTATCTAGTTCATCTTCTGCCGTGTATGCATTTTTAGTTATGTTTGGTATTCTATTTACGTGATATATTAGGGTTTCTAGCTTTGTCCCTATTTTTTCCTCTGTGATCTTTATAGTTTTAGCTTTTACATTTAGGACTTTGATCTATTTTGAGTTATTTTCTGTGTATGGTGTGAGGTACGGGTCCTTTTTCATTCTTCTACAGATCGATGTCCAGTTTTGCCAGCACCACTTGCTGAAGAAACTGTCTCTTCCCCCATTTAATGGACCTTGGCCCTTTGTCGAAGATCAGTTGTTCCCAAGCAGCTGGATTTATGTCTAGGTTCTCAATTCTGTTCCATTGGTCTATGTGACTGTCATTGTATAGTACCAGACTGTTTTGACTACCATGGCTGCACTGAAAGGTCTCTTTCTTGCCCTAAGAATCTTTTCTCTGCCTTGTTCTATCCTCTCCTGCCTCCCTAGATGTGACCAGCTGGGACTCAATATTCACAGTTTCATAGAAGTCTGGGGATGGGACGGACTTTAAACTTTGGTTCCTCCAACTCCTGCATCCCCTTTAGAAGACATCCCACTTCTACTGAACATCCCCAGGGGAGAGAATGAATGACTGTGTTAAACCTAGTATAGACTCTGCCACATAGCAGGCACTGTGCATACATCCATTCTCACTGAATCCTCTTTATCAACCCTACATGTGAGTATCACATCTGCATTCTACAATTACAGGCACTACAGCTCTAAAAGGTCATAATAAGGCTCAAGATTCACACACCTTTAAGTGACCGAGCCAGGATTCAAACTCAGTACCATCTGGCTCAAGGCATTCCAGTGCATCAGGCAGCCTCTGTGCTAGAAACAGGACAAACCTCAACTCTTCTCCATGAAATAAGCTCTTCTCACCTGTAAGGCTGGGACAGGACATCTGGATGCCTCCAGCATCACTGTCCCCGAGGTTGAGGATGGAGCCAGACTTCTCTCCTCCTGGCCTTGGACTCAGAACTAACTGGACACAGGAATCCAGATCCTACTGAAGCCAGGGCCTGTCAGATGGGACCAGGCAGAAAGAAGGGGAGGATTCGCCTTTTCCCCAGGGCCTCTAGCTGTCAGAAGGTTTTAGAGGAATCCTGGCAGCTTTCTTTACCAACATAATCCTAGTGGGAGTTTCCAAGAACCCCAACAAGAGAAAAGGCAAGAGATAAAGAACAACAACACACTCCAGGAAGCCCCTACAACAGGGTCCCAAATTCTCAGATATTAGATGGAAAAGAGACAGTAGCAACTGAGACCCAAAAATACAACAGCGTGCTTCTCCTCCAAATCCCTGGTGCCACAATCTGGGGGTAGTACAGGCCAAGAGAAGGGCCACCAAGAATCCTTGCCTTTTCTACCCAGGAACAGTGAAAGGGGCAGTATATAGCCAAATACGGTGTGTGGAAGTGGAGAGGGGCTTCCCACCTGATTTCATATAATCCTACAGGACTGCAGCCTTATCAGCCTTGTAATTCTATACCATTGGAGCAGGATCTTGGATCTCTGAGGCCAGGACTTCCCAACCACTGTATCACAGATAGGTTCTATGTATGCCCAGACATTGATCCTTTAGCCCATAGGCCAGTCAGGCAGAGGGTCTGCAATGGCCTGAGCTCCAAGCTGGTTAAGCAGCCTCCCCTGTCCACCCTAGTATGCTACACAATATTATTATTTTCTGATGAGAAAAAGGTTGGGAAGCGTTGGCTGGAGCAGGGAAGTAACCTGCCCAAAGTCCCACAGGTGATTTGTGGCAGAATCTACACCGGCACCCTGGTCTTTCTGGTTCCAGCCTTCTTTTTCCTGCACCCCCCACCATGACCCACTTGGTTTCCTGGTGGCGAGGCTAGGTCCTCTCCCCACCCAGGTATGTGCCCAAGTTTCCCCATACAGAACCACCCATTCATCCAACTCTAGGGCTGTGTTGGGTGAAGCAGAATCATCAAGGGTTGCAAAGAGGGAACTGACACAGACCCCAAAGCCTTACTCTCACGGTAGAAAGTGGTCCCTAGAGCACAGGAATTGAGGGCTGTGTGGGCCCAGTTATCTCTGGGCAGCATGTAACAGAGCTGTTCAGTGACCTACAGACCTAGTAATTTCCTCATTTGTCTTGTCAACATCCTTGTCCCACAGAGTGTCAAGTCCATCAAGTAAAGATTTTCTGCTAGCAAGATACTTAAATGTGACTCCAGAAAGCAGCAGGGGCCTGGGCAAAGGTGAGGGCCTCTGATCTCCAATAGTCAGAGGGCAGGGCAAAAGTTATTTATTTATTGGTAGTAACCACAATGGCACCTGTCCATATATTAGTACCCAGCCTACACCTAAGCTACAGTGGGGTAGGAAATGGGTACATTTGAGGCCACCAAGGCATCCCCACCAGAGCATCCACATGCCAGTGATGTTCTTAACCTGCATATCAGTCCCAGAACACCGCATCAAAAGGAGTGTAACATAGTGGATTTCCATTCAAAACTAATCAGGAAATCTGAGAATCGGAATATCTGCACTAGATGGGACCTTAGCCAGCCCATTGATTGTCTTGTCCAGCCCTGTCAGATGGGCAAGACTTGCCTGAGGTATCATAGTAACTACAGGCAGAACCAGGATGGGAGCCTGCTCTGAGCCCAATGCCTCTGCTATTACATCATTGAGGGGTTATGATGGTAAGAGCCCAGGGCAGGCTGTTCAACATTCCTTTTACCCCCATGACCGCCTAACAACCAACAGGACCCAAAAGCATGTCCAGATGGCCACCCTCTGCCTATGGGTCCAAGATTTCTCTCACCAGGACACACGTGTTGACCTCATCTCAATCCTTTAGAGCATTCATCCTCAACAGTAGGGGTGTCACCCCCAAGGGAGCAGAAATTGGTTCTTGGGTGGGCAAAAAAAAATTGCACATTACATTGGTAATGGCCCTCCAAAATTCAACCCTACTTGCAAAATTTTATTCCTTAGTATTTCCTTTCTTTCATTAAGGAGAATTCATTTTTCTCCTTAGGGGTGCATGATAACGGAAAAAAAAAATTGAGAAACACTGTCAAAGAAAGTGTTCATTTGAAAGGGTTAGGGTCGCGGGTTTTACAGTTTAGAGCAGTAGTTCTCAACCAGCAATGATTTTGCCCCCCAGGGGACACTTGGCAATGTCTGAAGACATTTTGGTTGTCACAAGTGGGTGGGAGATGCTACTGGTACCTAGTGGGTAGAGGCCAGGGATGCTGCTAAGGAGAGCCTCACATAACAAAGAATTACTCAGCCCAAAATGTCAATAGTGCTGCTGTTGAGAAGCATTGCTTTAGAATAGAGACTTCAGAAGACTTCAGGATTGCCATAAAACTCCTTGTAAACCTAGGAGTCAGGGCCCTGTACTTACAAATCCTAGAGAACAAGCACTGCTCTGGCTACCCTTGAGCACCAATGGTGATTCCAAGAAGAGCTCAGCCCCACCCCCATGTGCGAAGCCCCTCCCCAGTACCCAAGCATTGAGAGCGCTGCCCTCAGCCCACCGGTCTCCCAACAGCCAGAGGGAACAAAGCCAAGAAGGAAGAACCAAAAAGCTCACTTATTCCTCTACATGGGGCTCAACATCGCTCCTTCTCATTTCTCAGAGCAGGCCAGGAGTGGGGAGTGGCCTGCGGATCAGAGACTCTCCCTCAGAGCTCTCCCTCAAGGCGGTTCAAGATGCAGAACCCTCAGGGAAAGGAGAGGGCTGTGAGGGGGACATGGCGAGGGAAAACATAGAGCAGATGATCAGTGGCGATAGTAATACCAACAACCACAGTTAACGATTACTGAATGCCTACATGTGCACGGCAGCATGCTGAGCCCTTTACAGTACATTGACTTATTTGGCCCTCACGACAAGCCAACGAGGTAGGTACTATTATTCTCTCCCATTTCATAACTGAGGAAACTGAGGTACAGAGAGGTGAAGCAACTAGACCAAAGTAGAAGAGCTCCAAAGCGGAAGAGTCAGGGAACTGGAGAGAAGGAACCAGCAGGGCAAGACTGGTGACAAAATAAGAGAGTGACATCAGGTTTCAGATTCAAGAACCTCCTACATGACGGGCATCATGTCAAACAATTTCCATAAATGATTTACTCCATACAGCTACCAAGGGAGGCAGGTGTCATGGTCCAGTTTTACAGATGAGGCTCAGAAACATCAAAGGACTTCCTTGTGAGAGCAAGGCCAAAGTCCAGGACACCCTCATCCAAGCCCAGAGCTCTATCTGCCAAAGGGATGAGAGGAAGGCCTGGGTACTCAGGGCTAACAGGCAAAGTCACACCACAGACCACTTACCTGAGAAGATTGAAGCTAGCCTGAAGATATCCGAGAGGCGGGAGGTGACCGGCTCGTAGGGTGAGGCTTCGTAAAACTCCTCACCTGGAAAAGGAAAACAACAGTAGACACAGGCTTCTCCTGTCCAGAGCACTCCCGAATACACAGCAAAACTGCCCGGGGAAACTTCCACTACTGGGGTTTGCGCTATGAAAGGATGGGGTAGGTGGGGAAGCTTTTCCCAGAGGGAAAAGTGCTAGGCTAGGGCAAGTTATGAGCAAAATGATTTAACATTTCATATGGCAAGGTTTTTTCTCTCCAACTACAGTAAACATTCTCCCAGAGCAGTTCAGAACTTATATTTTTCTCTCACGACTCCCTGAGAATGACCAGCCCTCTTCTAAGGACTTCAATGCTCTGGAAAGAAGGCACAGGAGAGGTGGAACAATGATACCCTGTGGAAGACCAGGTACATCACAGGCTTTGAAGTTGGGAGGGCCCTCCAAGATCATTCAGTACAATTTCCTCATTTTCTAGGATAGGACTCTGAGGTGGCCCAGAGAGGTGAAGCAACCTGCCTGAGGTCACGCAGCTACTCATGGAGGAGCTAGAACTAGATTCCTGGCCTCCTCACCCTCGCACAGGATCTTTCCTACCAGACCATACTTTCTCTGCCCAGGCAACTTAACTCCATTGCCGTGGAGATCACTTAAGGGAGGCAATATTTCTTCTTTGCTTCCAGTCATGCCACCAGAAGAATCTGGCCAGAGGGGCTAAAGGCCTGCTGACTGGGATGTCTGCTCCCCAGTTTCTGTCTGCCTGGCCCCTCCTCCTGCATACCTTAGCTGTCCTCCCCCGCTGCCTGCAGCTTATCAGACCTTCTCTCCCTGGCTTGGGGGTGCATGAGAGGCTCAGGAAAAGGAAAAGCAAGTGAATGACAGGAGATAAATAGCACACAGGCTGCCCTAGAAACCCCCACCACCACCTCATCAAGAATCCCGCCCCCTCTGCCAAGGCCTCAACAGAAAAGGAAATATCCTCTTGAGACAATACTGTGAGGGAAAATCAATGGATGATCGCTCGGACTGTACATGTGTGTTGAGGGGGTGGGGGAGACAGGTGATGACCCATAGCCTCACACATTGATCTTCCATCCATCCAGAGCCCAGAGCCTGTGGACAGGCATACTCCCACCTGCAGGAAGGGACCACCCACCCCTCCAGAAGAGCAGCCTTGGAACCTCCTGTAAGAGGCTCCTTGAGATGAAACTAGCCCTCTGCTTGTTCACAGAACAAGGAGTCTGTCTGCTATACCCAGCAGTCTTCCAGAAAAGGGTACAGGCCTCCAGAGGACAAGGAGAAAGTGCCCTTACTGCTGAAGAAATGGCTTCCACTC
The DNA here is from genome assembly GCF_030014295.1 of Loxodonta africana. Classification (NCBI taxonomy): domain Eukaryota; kingdom Metazoa; phylum Chordata; class Mammalia; order Proboscidea; family Elephantidae; genus Loxodonta; species Loxodonta africana. The sequence continues at coordinate 53,126,760 of NC_087360.1, read as the reverse complement.
TTCACTTTATCTCATAGGCGCACTCCTTACGGCCCACAATGCCCAGCACAATGGGTGCCTAACTGGTATTTTGCCAAATAACCTAATTCAAATCCTACTCACTCGTTAAGGCCTATCTCCAATTCCACCTTTTCCCTGGGGCCTTCGGGGTTACCACAGGCCATACAATCTCAGTGTACCCCACTCCACCCACTGGCACTTATACTCTCCTGAGAAACTCCTTGTGGTGGGGCTACCAACCATTACTATTTGCTGGGGCCAAATGTATTTTATGTTATGTAAATATATTGCCTTAGGGAACCATTTTCATAATAAAAATAATTTTATATTGTGTTTTCTATGTGCTATTGAAAACATTATTAAAAATTCTTTAGATATATTAGCTCATTTAATCCTCAAATACTCTACATAATAGGTTCTATTATTATCCCTACTTTTCTGGTAAGGAACTGAGGCACAGAGACACTAAGGAATCTGCCTGAGGTCACACAGGTGGGAAGTGGCAGAGTCAGGCTTTAAACCCAGGCAGTGGCTTAGAGCTCAAGTTCTTAACTGCTATGAATACTATCTCCAAAAATACAAAGTGCTACTGAAACCAAGTTGTTCTTAAACAAGATGCCATTGTTGTTTAATTTTTCACAGCTCAAGTCTTCTCTTCCCAACTGGGTGGATCCTCCCAGAGCAGGGCCTGTCCTCCCTCTTGCATTTAGCACATCTATGCAACATGGTGACAGATAAGTCAGTATGATTGACTAACGGGTCTCTGAAGGGAAACACCATCTTCCAGGGCCATCTTGAAGGGTCCATTCTCTGTAAGTCAACACGTGTCACCTGTTCCTGTGGCAAGATTCACCAGTGGGAAATCTCAAGGCCAGGGCCACTCACGCGCCCCAGCAGCCAAGCCAAGGCCAGATCCAGGATGTCAGATTCCAAGGCCACAGCCTGGAAAGGATCTGGGAGAGGCCTATGCTCTTCCACGTTCACAGGACCAGGTGATCATGAATTTCAGTGTCACCAAGAAATTTGGTCTCTAATACCCCACGCAGCCAATAGCAACAGCCCCGCTGTGTGAATACTGCTGGTTATGATGGCGGTGATGACAGAGGAGGAAGACATATCCAAGGCCATGGTGTCTTCACCAGTGCAGTAAAAAGAGACCTGGATAAGGGGTTCGGGAGTCCTGGGTTCAGCCACCAGCTTGCTGGGTGTCCCTGGGCAAGCCACTCCCCTTCTCTGGGCCTCAGATTCCCCACCAAACAAGGGGGTGGGACCAAATGACCTCTAGAACCTTTGCAGTTCAGCCTGTCTAGGACCTCAGCAATCACATTTTCCAAGGCCACATTCCTGCCACAGCCCACGCCCCTGCCTCCACTGTCACCCACCACACTCTGAGGCCCTCAGCATGTATACTATGAGCTTAGACTCAGATAGACAGAGCAGGTGGAGCAAAGCCCAAGGGTGAATCTCTCACCAACAGCGGCCAAGGAGAAGCCAAGAATCAAATGAAAAATCCAAACCTATGGAAGCCTCTCTTCTCAGTGACTCTTCCCCTCCCCTCTACCCCATGCCCAAGCCAGGTTATTAAGTGTGATTAAGAAGTAGGGAGGAAGCACTTGAAGCTCCCCCAGGGAGACTGCTCAACCCTGGCCATGAATAATTAACTCTCAAGTAGACCCTGTCACTTATAGGAGCATTAACTTCTATCCAAAGGCCTCCTGGCTCCCCCTGCTCAGCTCTGGGCTCCAAGACCCAGTCACAGGGGAGATTTTGGAATCCCCCAGGGAAAGAGACAAGCTTCTGAGGAAGCAGAAAGGCAGGTGGTCTGCTTTCTTAGAGGTGGGCCTAGGAGAAAGGTCTTTCAGCCTGTAAGCTGGCCAGCATAGGGACTATGGCTTCTTCATTCGTAGTAGATGCTTTACAGGCATTTGTTAAATAAATGAACGAACAGATCATCTCAAGACTTGGAACCAGAAATGAATCCTCTCCAGTCAGGTATCCCATAGGCACTAGGTTGAAACCAAACCAAGAGCTCGTTGCCATTGAGTCAATTCCAACTCTTGGCGACCCCATGTGTTACAAAGTAGAACTGCTCCACAGGGTTTTCAAATGTTGTAATCTTTACGGAAGCAGATCACCAGTACTTTTTTCCACTGGGTCGTTGGGTGGGTTTGAACTGCCAACCTTTAGGCTAGTAGTCAAGTGCAAACTGTTTGTGCTACTGGGGGACCTTGAAAATTACACAACTACACAGGGCCTTATGGTTATTGTGATTTTCAGAACACCTCATTTCTTCAGGCTCAGATCATCACGGCCTCTGTGCTCTGACACAATGATTTAAGTAAGAGGGAACAACTGAGATGGGAAGGGCTGTTTGTGCTAAAAGGCCTAGCCTTCCCACCCGGCTTTCCTTTACTTCTATCCTCTCCCCTGTCTTTCCTGCAGCCAAGAGCAAGCCCACCCAAACCTGCTGCCCAATCTCCCCTGGGTTGAAACTGAAGGCTGCCAGAAAGAAAAGAAGAAACAAAATAGCCAAGCCTTAATTTTTTGTACAATACAGAGTCAGGGTCTAGGTAAAAATAGCTCCTTGTCTCATGTAGAATGAAGCTGGTGTGGTTCATGACAGCATTTCCCTCTCTTTGCTCACTTCTAGTTCTAGGGCTCAAGGTGGCGAGAAACGGGAGAAGTGGCCACCTGATTCATGAGGAATTACTTTGCTACTAATGGTGGTAATATTATTAATAATCATATGCACATCTTATTCCTATATTCAGGGTGTGTTTGAACCATCTTAGCCCCAGGTCAGGAAACCCTGGTGGCATAGTAGTTAAGCACTATGGCTGCTAACCAAAAGGTGGGCAGTTTGAATCTACCGGGTCAGGAATCCCTCTCTCTCCTGTGTCCATACCTGCAGTTGCATCCCAGTCTCCTCCTTCCTTCTAGCGCCCTGGAGAGACTGTTCCTTCTCTGATCTAAGGCTAATCCCTCTCCATGCTCTAGGTCCATTCTCTCCTGTTCCCCAAGGACACTTTTCCACAGAGAACCCCTCTTTCTTCTCCACGTCAGTATCTCCATCTCTCCTGTCCTTCCTCCAGAATTTAAACTGCTCAAGCCACTCCCATCTTAAAAAATAATGCCATCCATTGCTATTTTTCCCTTTGTGAGCCAAAATTCTAGAACTAGTTGTCCATATTCATCATTCCTAATCCCCACGCTCTTGTTCTCTCCCCAACCAGACTTCTGCTTCCACCAGTCACCTAAGAAGCTCTTCCCAAGGCCACTGGGGACACTTCTCAATCCTTCTGCTTGGCCTGAAGTTACAAAACAGTTGACATTTCTTCCTTCTGAGAATGAGTTCATCCTGTATTTTCCTGGTTTTCTTCCTACTTCTCTCCGGTGCCTCCTCGGTCACCCTTGCAAGCGTCCTTCCTCCATCTATCCCTTAAATGTCAGATGATCCTCGGGGCTCTGCCCCTGCCTCCTCCCTCTCACTCTCCACAACTTCCCTGTGTGATCTCACCCACTCCCTTGGCTCCAGTTACTGTTTATAGGTGGATGTCAACTCCCAAATCTCTATCTCCACCCCAAATTCCTCACCTAAGCTCCAAAGGCGCATGTCCACTGGCTGCAGGGTACGTGCCCCAAAGTAAGTTCATCATCTTCCCTGCCCTCCCTCACTCAAAATCTTGACTTCTTCTGGTAAATGGCACCATAACCCACCCAGATGCCTAAGACAGAAAACACGGAGCCCTCTTTGACTCTTCTCTCCCCCTTACCCTCTCACTTTCAATTAGTTATTAGACCTGTTGATTCTACAGGTTGATTCCTAAATAGTTCTTAGATTCATCTTCTCTTCCCACCACTGTCCTTGTTCATCCACCATCATTCCACAGCAGTGCCCTCCAAGCAGTCCTTCTAACAGTCCCTCTTCATTGGAATTAGATTAACTTTTTTCTGAAGCATATATCTGATCATCTCACATCTGATGTGAACATATCACACACTCTTCATATGCCTCTTCACCTACCTAACTCCAACAGTCTCAGCTTGGAGGATGCCTCTTCCAGGAAGGCTTCTGAGATTTTCTGGGAAGGGATTAGATGCCCCTCCTACATGCTACCACAGCACCCTGTGCTGTCTCCATCATAGCTCTCATGCCACCAAACTATAGAAGCCCCTGTTTATCTGCATTCCCAGACAATGAGTTCCACGAAGGCAGAGGCTACACGCAGCTTGTTCTCTACTGTTCCCACAACGCCTCACAGATGGTAAACTCTCAGCAAATACTTGTTGAATTAATAAGTGAACATTTGACCTAGGTGATCAATCCTCCTAAATTGTGTGCAAGCCTTTCACACCCCAGCTGAGGAAGGAAACAGATGGGGTGGAAAAGTCATTGCGGGGAGGGATTTAGAGGTTTCTGCTTTGGGATATGAAGGCAGGTGCACCAGGGGATGTGGGACCCACTGCCCATTCCCAGCTCAAAGGCATGGAGGAGGCACCTAGAGCAGCCATGAAATCAGGAAGCTGCCTGAAAGGGTGGGTCTCCTGGGAACAAGAAGGCAGGAGCAGGAGAGACAGAAGCAGGACAACCAGCCCCTCGTCTCAGCTCCTTGGGCAGCAGGGAGAGCAGGGGCTTGCTTCCTCTGTGCAGCATGGCCTCGCGCACACATGGCCTTCCCCTTCTTTCTTCTCAGTTCTCCCTTCCCCATCTGCCTAGTTACTCTTGCCTCATCTCCTCCAGCTACCTTGTCACACCGTACTTGCTTTACTTCCTCATCCCCAACCTCTGCTCCTCTCCCCATTTCTCCAGCCCTCTTTCTTCTCTTCCCACCACCATGCCCTCTCTGCCTCTCCCACTGTCACTCTGCCTCCTTCTTTGTCTCTTTTGGCCTTCTCCAAAAACAGCGGCCATCTTGGGTCATGTGGTTATTTCTCCTGGGTTTTAGGTTCCACTGGCAGGTAGAGACCTATCTAGTTCATTCCATGACCAAGTGCTCGCTCTGAACCCCTGGCCCACCGTATGGCCCACCTCAGTCCCCTCACCACCTCCACCACCATCACCACCGCCTCCCCTCCGAGGCCCCACCCTGGCTTACCCTCGGTCAGCCCCAGGTGGATGCTCCAGTAGATCTGCAAGCACTGCAGCTCCTTCTTCATGCCCCGCTTGCAGCGGCAGTCATACAGTGGGCTCTCCTGCAGGACCTCCAGGGCTGCCTGGCACTCCTTGTTGGCCAGCATGGTGTTGCGGTCCCGGCCTGCCAGGCACTGCCGCAGTGTACGGTAGCGGGAGCTGCAGTTGGATTCAGCTGCACACAGCTCATTGGCCCGGACACAGTCCACTGGGGGGCGCCAGCCGTGGAGCTCGGGGCCCTGCAGGGAGGAAGGGCTGGCCAAAGAGCGGAGGGTCTCGTCTGGGTAGCGGGGAGGGAAGACAAGCATGAATGAGGGCCGCCACAATCTCCACCCCAAGATACAGGCCTGGGGGCTTGGACCCTTCTGGGAACTTCACACCCATTTTACACGGAGGCACACATAAAGGCCAACTAACGTTGCCTTCCCCAACACAGGCTGGACAAGAGGAAAGGCGGTGAAAGGATCCCAGGACACCAATATCTTTCCCCAAACCCAAAGGAGAACTCAAGCTGTCATTCTCCCCTGTCTCTATTCCCTTCCTTTTCTGTGTCCACTCCATCACTCCTCAGCACTGGCCCTGGGCCTAGGAGCACAGCACAATAAAGCCAGCAAGGCTGTGGGCTCAGCCTTCACTGGAGACCACAGACGGCCTAAGATGCCAAGAGTGCAGCAAAGACTGCCACAGCCTCAGTGAGGAGCCAGGCCTGCAAGGCTTGCTGGCACGTGCAAAGGGAGGATTTCACTTTAATACTTCCCAGTCCTCCATAAACCTCCGTTCCAGCCAAAGGCCCATCTGAGACAGCGTGGTAAGCCTTGAAACCAGCAGAAAATAATTGAACTTTCACAGCCTGTTAGGACCTCAGAGACCATAGAGTCCAGCCCCTGAGGAAACTGAGGCCCAAAGAAGGGAGATGACACTCTAAGGTCCCACAAGAGGTAGAAAAGCTCCCTCTGACTCACAGCCTATTTATTCTGAGCTCCTGAACTTCAAGGAAAGACAGGGAGAGACCTATACACCTTCCAATTCAACTCCCACCAGACAGAGACCTGAAGTTCTACCCCAGGCCCCTCCATAAGAAAATACTTTTGTTATGGCTGGAGAGCAACTTGATTGACTCCTTCTGCCTCTCTCTTCTACCCGTCCCTGGACTATCTGCCCTTTTCCCCACCTTTCTATCTCCCTTGCTTCTCTTTCTGATTTCCTCCTAGGAGGTCTGTGTCTCCACCACCTTTTCTTTTTGGATGGCCTTGATTTCTCTCCCACGCCTCCTCTTTTTCTTTCTTCCCTCTGCTCTCTGCCCTCCCCTAGAGCCCTCTCCCTCATCTTTTTTTTCTCCTCCTAAAGAGCCAGATAACAAATGAACTGCAAAAGGGAAAGAGCTTCCCTCCGTCAGACCTCAAAGTGGCCAAGGGCCAATGACCCCACCCTTCATATCCATTGCCCTAGAGTGTTCAAACCCACAGGGGCACAGTGCCTGAGAAGGGAGGGAGTTAGGGAAGAAGAAAGGGAGGTAAAGGGCAGAGAGAGGCCCACTTCATCTTTTCAAAGCCATGCTCCAAAATGGTTTCCTCTACACACATATGTCTGCTCCCTAGTCCCCCTGTCCTCACCCAAGCTCCTAAATTCAGCTCCTGCCCCTGGACACAGCCCAGCAGCCAAGTCTGCCATTTCTAAGGCCAAAGTCTTCCTCTATTTCATCCAACCCCCAAATACAAGATCCTGAAGGCCAGAAGTCCCCTCCTCGGAATACCACAGAATGAGCTCCCCCATCTCTACCCAAAACAACCACTTCTCACTTGTTCCCCCAGGAGGCCCTGCTCACGGGGAGCTACTGCAGGGAGACAGCGGCACCTAGAGGCAGAGCTCAGGACAGCAAGATATCGCTCCAGAGAGAGCTGCCAAGGGAAAAGGAATCTGCTCCTAGAGGGACAAGGGACACAGGAGGCCTACATCACAAAAAGGAAGAGAGGAGCAGGGGCGGCCTGGAGTGGACAAAGCCTCAGGCGCCAAAGCAAGAGACATTTCCTTCTCCCACTGAACACACCTCTGCCCCAGAACAGGAAGAGCTAATAGAGAAGAAATCAGCGTGGACTGTGGCCACGGGCATGGGGCGCCAGCCCAGGTGCTGGCTGGAGAGGTGTCCTCCCGCACAAGCCAAGGCAGCATCTTTATTTCCCAGCTTCAGCAGGTTCCTAGATTCCTGAGCATAAATCTGGTGCATCTGGGGCACCTGGGAGCAGCTGAGCAGACGCTGCCTCGCTTGCACCTACTGCCACCACCCAGCCAGCCTGCTGAAGCCTCAAGAACAGCCCAATCCTGGGCCCTCCACTAACTTCACCCTCAGCATCCCGTTGGCTTCTCACCTCCCACTTTGACTAGGCCTAAGGCTGCTCTGCTGGAAGTGGACTGAGAAGGTGATGCCCTATAGCATCTTCATCCTAGGCTTTCTGTAAGCTCAGAACTCACAGCATGTCTAAAGGTCAGGAAATTTGGCTCAAGAGATTGAGGCCACAGGGACACTTACCCTGCCTGCCCTACAGTTGGGGCCTAGAGCCCCAAGGGATGATTCTTACAGATTCCTAGGTTCTTATGCCAAAAGTCAGGGCTTCCCCGGTCTGTAAACTTGTGCACATAACCATGGCGGAGAGACACCCTGCAAAAGGCCAGGATGTCCTTTCACCAAACTGGGCCTGATTGCTATCTGTCCTTGTCTCTTTTTGTTGGTTTCATGACCCCCTGGAACCAATCAAGCCTAGTCAGAGAATGGAATCATTGCAACTTGGAGACATTAACCAAGACTTCTAAGAGGAAAGGTCAGAAGGTATTCTGGTGACGTGTCCAAGTTCTAGATCAGGAGATAACTCAGACCCGTCAAGACACATGGAACAGCTTCTGTAGACAGGGAGACTGAGAGACTACACAGAGCTACAACTGCTCTCCTGCATCAAATGTCCGTCCCCACAAGAGCTAGAATGCGGGTTGGTCCTCAATTCCCTTTTCCCCACCTCATTCTCTCCCTGGGTACATCAGAGTGGAGGTCAGGATGGCTGGGCAAGGAAGGCCTCTCCACCACAGGATGTCCTGAGAACCCACATCCCCGTACCCCAGCCAAAACCTATCTCTCAAACTCCAAAGAAGCCGCTCCCTCCCAAGTTGAATTTCCAGTCCACACCCAAATAGGGGCTTCTTGCCAGGAAAGGGCCCCTGGAATTGAAGTTGCCTTAACATCAACCTATTCCTTCCGCTTTACTGACCTAACCCAGAGCCTTCAATATTCTGTAGTCACTCAATTAACTCATCACACCCAACTTTAAGAAAGGGCTTCTCAACGAAAGGAGAACTGAAGGCCAGTGATCAAAGGAGAACACTGCTCTCACCCCCTTCTCTCACCACTCAGCCCCTGGGGTCACAGACAATGTCTTTGTCGTTATACCAGAGTGGGCATCTATGACATGATACTATACACACACACAGACACACACACCCGAGCATGATCCGTATGACACTTCTGGGAAGGAAAACAGAGTCAACCTCTCAGCCTCCTCCAGCTAGGTCTAGGCCCTGAAGCTGGCTGAGGGGCCCCAGGTTCCCCACTACTCACCCCACCTTGTACCTCAGCAGGTGCCCACACTTAGAAGCCCTGCCTGCCCAAGGTCTAGGCAGCTTAGTAGCCAGCAATCTGGCTGCTTTTCCTGAAATACAATTTTCTTTTCTTCTTGGCCCTGACCAGCACCAGGAGAGAAGGTCAGGTTTTATAACAGAGCCTTCTGAATGAAAGTCCACTTCCACAGGGTTGCCAGGAAGGGTTTCAGGATGACAGTGAGTCCTAAAGCACCTTCTCAGCTTTCTCCCTCAGCCCCTCCCACTCAGAAGAGAAGCTGCATCTGGCAGGGGGAAGCTGAATGGTGCAGACCACACCCCAGATTAGGGCAATGCCCCCCTGGGGACTTCATGGGGAAAGGAGGTTGGCAAAGGATCCCAGGGCCTGACCAACACTGAATCCGAATCCCCTGTCCTGGTCAGGGGAGCACTTACCAGGCCCACAAATCTCCAGGGGCCTTGTGTAACGAGCACCCACCTCCCCACAGCCTTCCCCAGGCCCCTCCTGTAGGAGGGAGGAGGGAAATGGTACATTCAGAATCAGTGGCAGCCTGGCTCACAACTGGCTAACATAGTGCCTACACTGAGCAGACGCTGCTCCCCTTCTCTGGAGCATCTAGACCCTGGCAGGAGCCGGGCCTAGGACTTCTGGTCAGCACACAGCCTTGCAAACACCCTCTTTTCCTCACCTCCACCCCAAAAATTCTCGCTCTAGACCCGTTTCCCAAGTAGCTGAGATTTCACACGGCATAAATGGGGAGAGTGGGTGGGAAAAAAACTGCCCTGGCTCAAGGGGTCCAAGGCAACCCCTCCTCCTGCCCTTGGGGAAGGGGGTTTACAAAATGAGCAGATCTGTTTTTCCGCCCTCGCCCCCACCTTCTTCACCTCAGGAAGCAAACTTTGGCCTTCCTCACTCCTCTTCCCACCTGGGAGAAGAGAAGGCAGTGAACGTTGTCGGTTCACAGCCCTCCACTCCCACCACCACCTGGCTCGGGTCTGGGAGCGGGAGGGGGGACGGGGGGGTAAAGGGTGGGGAGAAACTTGAAAAGTGTTTCAGGGAGTGGAGCTGTGGGGAAGAGCTCCGAGCAGTAGGGAAGAGGGGTGCATTTTCCAGCGGTTGATTGGCACTTGGGGGGTGACTGCCAGCGCTCCCCCACGGATGCCCAACCAGGAGCTCCAGGAGAAATTCATGTCCTCCACCATGATCGTACCAAGATCGACCCCAGGAGCCCATCCGGAAAGGTGGGACTGACGTGACTTTCTCTCCCTCCACTGAGCTTCTCCCCTCCTCTCTTCTAGATCAAGAGTTGGAAATTTTTTTTCTTAAGTTGCCTCAATTTAAATCCATTATTTTGCAGGAAATCAGTGCTATCATTGTGGTGTGAAGGAGTGACTGTGTGTGTGCGTGTGTGTATGCGTGCGTGTGCGCTGGGATGGTTTGGGTGTTTTAAGTCTCCTTTCCGATCCCCCCCGCATAAGCAGACAGCAACAGCTCCCGTCACTCTGCCCGCGTCCTCTCAGCCCAGGCTCCGCTCGGGTTCGACCCGGATCGGGCTCGGGCTGTAGCTCGGTCCGCGGCGCGCTCTCCCCGCCGATCTCTCGCCCGCTCGAGCGGACTCCGGCTCCCGCCCGCGCCCTCGCCCGCCTGCTCCCAGCTCGCTCCCCGCGTTCCCGGCTTCTCGCCGGCGCCGGAAGGCGCAGCCCACTCTGCCCCCCAGGCTCCGGCGGGCTAGCTGCTCTCACCGCCCGCAGGTACTCACCTAAAAAGAAGAAGAAGCAGAAGGCGTTTGCCAAGATCATGTTAAATAAATCCCACAGCTCTTTTCTTTTTCTTTCTCCCTTGGGTTAAAAATTAATAGTAATAACAACAGTACTAACAGCCAAGCAGTGATAATCAGCCCCAAATCCAATGCGGAGATCCCAGCTAGTCCACCCGATGGAGATCCTGAGTCCTGCGATTCTCGCTTCTGGCTGGAAGGGGTGGGGTGAAAGGAGGGCGGTGGGCTGCCTCTCGACGCCCCCGCCCCGACTTCCCCACTAAAATAAAATATATACGTATATAGTGTACATATGCGTGCGTATTTTATGAGCCAACAGCCAGTCCTGAGGTCAGACCTCGTCTCAGTTCGTCCGGGAAGGCGTGAGTCCCCGCGGGTCCGATTCCCCTGCGTTTCCCAGGAGGGGTGTGGGCAGGTGGGGAAGAGGAGATTTGAGAGTGAGGGCTAAAGGAAGAGGCAAGGGTGGGAGTCAGAATAAAATGCAAAAATGAAAGAAATCCACCGAGGGTGAGGAGGCCGAGAAACAATCCAGTGAGAGCTTCGAGGACGACAGCCTGGAGTCGCTTCTTTCCCACCAAGACGAAGAAGATTCAAAAAAAAAGAAGAAGAAAATCTTCTCCCGCTCACCCTTGCTGGTCTCACTTTTTTTCTAATGGAATTCCAGTGCCCGTGTGTCTCTGCGTGTGTGTCTTTCTCGCTCCTCTCCCTGCTCTCCTCTCCCTCGCTCTTTTGCTCTCGCTCTCCCTCGCTCTCCTCTCTCCCTCCCCCTTCTCCCTCTCTCCCTGCTCCTCCCTCCTCCCGCCCCCGTCCCCCTTCTCGGCTCCCTCGCCGCGGCTCGCGCGCCCGCGCCCCTCTTCTCCGCCCGGGGCTCCGCGCTCGGGCTCCCAGGCGGCTGGCGGCGCGGGGCGCGGGAGCGCGGCGGAGCAGCGACACTCTGCAGCCGCGGCGGCAACCCGGCGGTGGCGGTGGCGGTGGCGGTGGCAGTGGCGACGGGGAACGCCGGCCGAGGGAGCTGCGCCTCCGGCTCCCTCTGCTCAGCCGCCTGCCCTTCCCCGGACTGACCCCCCGCCTTGGCCGGAAACTGACCGGCTCCCGGCTACGACTCTGGCTCAAGCCCACGAAGGCCTCCGTGCCCCCCTTTGCCCCCACAACGCACCGCTCCCGCGAACTGGCTTTGCCTTCCAACCCCCACTGCCCTTGCGGCCGCCGTGTTTCGGAGGCTGAGCGGAGGCCGGAGGGCGCGGAGTACGCGGCCCCCGAGCCATCCCGGGGGCGCAGGAGGAAGGGAGCTAGAAAAAACCCGGCCTAGGCCCGGGTGTGGAAAGGGGGCTCCACTCTCCGCGGGCTAACCGGTCGCTCAGCCTGGGAGCCGAAGCAGAGCGTCTCCCCGATGACACCAAGAAAAATGACTCCCTCCAGCGCCAGCTCCCCGGTCCCCCGCGCTGCCTGCTTGCCCCAGGTCTAGCTCCGCGCGCACATACACGTGTGCTTTCCACGCGGAGCTCGAGAACTTTCCCCGCACGCTTGCGGCGCTCTGGCCCCCCAGCCCGCCCCAGCCGTGCAGCCCTTTGAGATTCCCCTTCCCCGCCAGCCTTCCTCCCCTGGCGCGGGGAGAAGGCTGCTGTTTCGGGGCGCGCGCTGACCGCCTCTTCAGAGGCCGGCGAACCTGCCACACCGAAAGGTTCGGACTGGGGCTCACACCCCGCTCCAGCGGGAGCGCCCGGCGACCAACCCAGGCCGGGGCTCCGCGCCGGGCTCGGCGGCCACCGCCCCCCTCGCTCGGGGCCCTGCTCTTGGCGACCGTCTGGGCTGCTGGGTGCTCGTCCCGAGGCAGCTGGTAGCTCCCCTGCTCCTGAAGCTCCGGGTGGGGTCCCCCCTCCCCTAGCGGGGAAGCGGACGATTGATCCATCTGTCGGTGGGCCGGGCTCACCGGCGTGTTTTAGTCACGGAATTTACAATAAACGCCCAGAAACACCAAAAAGGAAGCGTCTGGCTGGGAAAGGACTGAAGGAGACGTGAGATAGCTGACATATTCCGGCGAGTAGGGGCGAGACAGTGGGGCTGCGGATACGCGGGTGCACACGCCGGGGCGCACAGGAAGGCACACACCCACGCATAATGGGCACCCCAGTTTCGCACTCCCTCCTGACAAGCTCTCAGCTACGTTAGAGCTGCCCTGCATCCCCCAACTCTGGCGCTCACATTCCTGCATGCAGCTTCGTGCACGCACACGGTGTGCTGGGGTGGGGTACACACAGTGCTGAGTAAACTTTCTGCGCGGCCCAAAACCGATTTGGGCTGGATCTAAGGTGTCTTATGCAGTGCCTTTTAAGTTGTGTTTTTGTTTTTTGTTTTTTAATGAACAATACTCTGGGAAGAGTAAATGCTTGAAATCGACTTGGGCGTGAAAGGAGGGGTCACTCACAAAACCAGCAAGCAGCCTTCGCTAGTGGAAAAGCTAGAGGGAGCAACTTCCATCTTGCGGATTTAGGCGGGAGCGCAGCTTCTCAGAGCCTTGAAAGCGCAGAGTGCGGGTCTCCTCCAACCCACCTCTCTCACTGGGCCCATCCCAAAGCTTTGGTCATCTGCTCCCTCCATCCTCTCCCAGCCGTGTGGCGCCTGGCGGAGCTGCTGCCTACCGGGGTAGTTGAGATCCTGGGAGAGGGCCTGAGGATAAGAGCTGAAGAAAGCCCCGTTCCAGCCTGCTCACCCTGTCATTTCTAGGCACCCCTCCCGTGCTAGGAAATGACTTCACATCTGACCAGGCCTTCTGGCTTCTTTCCAAAAGTTGGAAGACTTAAGGAACCGTCCTTGGACAAGTGTGTTTCTAAAGGATGGAAAATGATAGGAATTACAGTGCTGGCGAGGCTGGACCGCAGGCCAGACGCTGGGAGCCTGGCTGAAAGTAAACCTTCTGCTCCCTCTTCTAATTCCAAGGGCCTTCTGGTTGTCTGTTCCCCTCAACCCTACCCATTCTGGTGTCCCACGCACTAGCCATGTAATCTTGGGCAATTTAATCTCCCTGAACCTCAGTTATCTCATCTATAAAATGGGAATTTAAAAGAAAAAAAAACTGTTCGTGGGGATTAGATGAGATACTGTATGCCAAGCAGTCAGTAAAATGCCTGACTCATAGAAAGTGCTCAGACACCTGAGAGTTATCACCTCTTCTGTGGAGGATCCAGAAGAGGAGTCAGGGAATTATGAGAAGGCGATAAAACCTAAGTGATGAATGAGAAGCACAGATGAAAAGCTGCAGAGGTTCAAGGGGAAAAGACTATATTCTAGAAGATAAAAGATATGAGTAGATCTTACAAGAGGGAGTCCTGGGAGCAAAGGAGATAGTCTCTTAGTAGGTGCAAACAAAAACCCTTAGGTTCATTGATACAGTTTCACACACCCTCAGGTACCTGTATCTTTTGGACTGCCCTCAGGGCCCGTCCCAGATGCTTCTGAGCTCCTGGACAGATAAGCCACCTGCTCACCCAAGATGGCCTCCCCCCACCGCAGACCCAGGAATTGTAAAGTGCAGCAGGAGGGAAAGAGAGCACTTATGGCCTTTAATTCATTTCTTTTCGCTGGTCTTTCTACCCTCTACTTGTCTTGTGGAGTAGATTCCGCTGATGGTGGGAGCAATAAAGAAGCAGGGAGAGCAAAGAAGGACTATTGGCGGGGGGGAGGGTTGCTGACCATCCCGAGACACACACACACACACACACACACACGCACACTCATTAGCAGCAGAGCATCGCCTCACCAGACCTGTGGGAATCTTTTCTTCTTCCCTGGTGGAGGGAAGGAGAGGTGTGTTCCCTTGCCCCAGAGATAAAAACCAAACAGAAATAAAAAGACAGTGTCTCCCAGGAACCACAGAGATGCCCTCAACCATGGGACATCAGCCTGACCCGGGGTGTCCCATAGTTGATCAACCAGCACACATGTATTGAATACCCACTCTCTCTCTGGCACAGTGAGATGCCTATGGGGAATATGGCACTGAGCAGGACTGCTCCTGCCACAGAAGCATTTATAAGTCACAAATAGAGTTAGGTCACGCACACAGGAAAAGATAGTGAACAACTCAACGCCACACTTGAGGGTAACTGAGGTAAAGGAACAGTTATACCTTTGGATTTCAGGGGCAGAGTCAGGGAGGGCTTCCCAGGGAAGCTAAGATTCCAGTTGGGCCTAGAAGGATGGGTAGAATTTGGCCGAGCACAGAGGCGGGCACTCTGGACAAAAGGAATAGCATAGGAAAGGCATAGTGGTAAGAAACGTTTGAGGAACAGTCTAACGTTTGGGGAGAACCAAGGATACAGGTGGGGAGGGGGCTGGTAGGAGAAGATCTAGAAAGTCCAATTGGGATGCACAGTGAGGACCAAGCACTTCCAGCTTCAGACTTGATCCCATAGGAGCCACTGAAGGTTTTTGAGCGGGCGAGTGACATGATGAGAATGGTGTTTTAGGAAGATTGATCTGACAACTGTGTGAAGGATGGAAACAAGAGACCAGTTAGGAGGCGATTTTAGCAGTCTCAGCCTGAGGTAATGAGGGCCCAAAACAGGCGGTGGCAGTGGACATGGAGAGGAGGAGATGGTTGTCAGAAGCACTGTAAAGATGAATCAGCAGGATGGTAGTGACAGATTGAACACAGGGGACAGGGAGGAGGGGATAGTGCCTTCCACTTAGAGAGTGGCCAAGCCTGGAGAGTGAGCAGCCCTGAGATCTCAGGCCTTGTCACTGGAAAAAATCGTTAAAGTAGCTAACTTCAAGGCAACGTACATGTATTAACACCTTTAATGCTTACAGTAACTCTGTGGGTAGATACTATTATCGGCCTCATTTTTCAAGTGAGAAAACTGAAGCAAGAGAAGTGATTTAATCTGTCTAAGGTCACATTTTAAGTGGTAGACCCAGGATTTGAACTCCGGCAATATGGATCCAGGGTGAATAAATTAGCAAAGCAAAGTTTCTCTAGGCCTATGAATTTTCATGTCCCAATTTAGAACCCCTTGAAGATTCCCTCTTTCTCTACCCTGTCCAACAACAGTGTGAAAAATCATGAGAACTGAAATGTCTTTATTGTGGGCCTTGTCCCAGGCAATCTTTGGAGTTCAAGTCTAGAGGGTGGAAAAGATCCTGTCCAGCCCAGTGCAGCTCCACAGGGCTCAGCTCTGTGCCTCTGGCCTGGATCAGCCACGGGCTATCCCAGCTCTGTCCCAGGCCCCTGTCTCCTTCCTAATCCCCTCCTAATAGCAGGCTGACCCCCTCACAACGTTCCATTTTCACAGGGCCACTCCAGACCCTGCAGGCCAACCCAGAAGGAGTGAGCTAGTCTGGGAATAGAGACCAGCAGGGATTTAACTAAACCATCAAATTCCCAAAGAGTGAACAGAGTTGCTGGGCCAGGGTGGGTGCGCACAGGCAAGAAGGGAAGAATTGCATACTGCACTCAAGGGCATTGATTTCTGTAATTGATTTCGGTCAGTGTTCTCAGTGCTTCATCATTCTGTTTAGAGGCAGGCACTGGCAAAAGATGGGGGGGCGGGAATCTGCTTCACTGAGCCTCTCCCCGTGGCCTCAGAGACCTCTCTGCAGCCCCACCCACTCCTGGGAGCCCCCAGGGGAGCCCATTAGAGGCGGAGGGGCCTGCTGCTACAACAGCCCTTGGATGGAGAGGGCCTGGATCCAGGAGGCAGATAGAAAGAGGTTCTCAAAACCACTTTATGTGGATACAGCGCCCCTCACAGTTTCACAAAGCACCTTCTACATTATGATCTCAAAATCGTTACAACATCCCCGGGAGGGAGGTGAGGCAGAATCAGCTTCCCTTTAGAAGTGAACTACGAGTCGTAATTTACTCCATGGCAACCGGTTAGAAGTGTGGGAACCCAGGCTTGAAGACAGCCCATGGTCTGCCAAGGTCCCAACACAGCCAGCAAATGGCAGAGCCAGGACCCAAACTGGGTCCTCTGACATTCTAGACTAAGGAGTTTTTCACTTCCTGACATGGCCTCCCTCGCAGGCCAGAAACAATCACCCATCCAGCCTGGGAGGAGGACTTCTCCGCTACCACTAGTGTGGATTCCAGAATTCTTCCTCCCACTGTTCGGGTTTCGGTTCTGCCCCCCTCCCCACTACTCCTTCTCTCTGACAAAAATAATCAAAAATCCCAGCAAGGGTTTCCCTCAGCTTCAACGAATTACAAAATAAACAGAGAAAAATAATAGATCTCCATAAATTTAAGGCCCTTTGACTTTCCTTAGCTTGTCTGATACTATTTGACACCCATGTGGAGGCTGGGGTTGGAGAGTAGCGTTGTTCTCATCTCACTAAGAGGAAAATAAAGGTGCCCTGACTTCTGCTCAAAACCTCGGGTAAATCCACCACACTGCCAGGCCTAGAGCCCAGGCTCCTGCCTTTTATCCCTTGTTCCTTTCATGAGAAGATCATCCTGCCCCTCCTGTTTTGTCCCCCACCACCCTCTCTGTACCCACAAAGTGGAGACAGGTGGGAGAACTCATCTGCCTTCCTCATAACCAAATATTAAATCTTGCTCCTACTCTACCAGCCTACTCCCTATCTAGAGCCATTCATCTGTACATCCTGGTAGGGAAGATGGAATGGGGTGGAGGCATGACAGTGGGAGTGGTGGTGCAGGCAACCAGGCAGAGGAGCTTCTGAAGGGCTCACCTCCATCCAAGGCAAGGGTGTGGCAGCCAGGACTATGCCCAGTCCCCTTGGAATTTGTGGCAAGACCAGACCAACGTTAAATCCAAGAAGAGAGAGAGTGATAATTTGAGGGGTACCCAAAAGTTATCTCTCATGCCACTAGTCTCCCTTGGTGATACCTGGAATGCCTCCACTAGAACTTACTTTCTTTAGAGTCCCCTTTTAAATGCCAACATCCCATATCAAAACCCAAATCTGATTATAAACATAGACTATCAGCTTTGAGCAGGCTCCAAGGTCATCTAATGCAACATCATGAACTCCCTCTACGAGCACCTTATAATGAATCCTCCAGACTTGTACTAATTAGTTTTCTATCCACAGATTCTGTAATCCAGGAGGCTTGGGGATTGAGAGGCCAGGGACAAGCAACGGAGGAGACCATCAAGTAGAGGGAAAAGGCACCCAAGACAATTTCTGGCAATGTCTTTATGTTATCCAAGACAGCCCTGGGAAGGATTGTTTCTCTGAACTCCTCTTTCACCATAAATCCCAGACTTCCTTAGAAGCCTGAAACCCCCATTCTTCATCATCCCTCTTCACAAGTCCCCAGTGACAGGAGGAGCTGAGCTAGGGTAAATTGCCATTCTGTTGAGCTATTGTAAGCTTAAAATATCCTAGCTCATTGTCGCGCATTATCCCCACTGCCCCTGATTACACACCACTCAGCCTACGATTGGCACTATGCTGACCACACCCGGCACCGTCCTGGTGCCAGCGTGGCCAACCCCACCTACCTGAAACAACCCACAGCCTCTGTCCTGATCATGTTGCACACACACATGCACACATGCCAGCTCTTGCACGCTGGCGATTTGCCAGGTTACCCAAGGTCAGAGGCAGAATAAAGGGAAAGAGGCAATGATTGCTTCTGCCAAGCTGCAGGGAGCGAACTCCTGCTGCCTGGTGCCCCCAGGAGAGCTCTCAGCCCCAGGCACTCCCCACAGGGGCCATGTCTTTATTTAGCGAAATGTGACAAGGTGGGTGGAACATCAGTGTTAGGTCTTAGATGGGCTATCACTCGAAGGGCCCAGCTCAGTCTCCAGTGAATGGAAGGCAGAAAATGAGGACCAGAGTGTCCCTTTCCAACCAGACATACCTTCTCTGAACCCAACTTACAGTTTGGCCATATGAGCACATTTACCCACATGCTCACCCTGCATCCTGGCCTCCCTTTTGGGGAACATCTTGTCCCATCATCCAGAATTTTCTCTTCTTAGTGCTTTCCGGCTAGTCTACCTCTCTTGCCAGAGTAGGAAACCATGCTGCTTCCAGGGGGAGGAGCAATGAGTAACCCAAAAGAACGAATTACTAATGGTATAATTCCAATGAGCACCAGCCCACAGGCTCTTAAAGTTGGAAAAATTCCTTCCACGGATTTTTTCCTTCCATGCCAACAAGTACGTAGCGCTCAACAGCTTACAGAGCATTGTCCTATAAGCGCATCTCACTTGAGCCTCCCCAAAACCCTCTAAGGAAGGTATTTTAAAGATGGAAACTTAAGACCAAGGCATTAATTGACATGTTTACAATCACATAGCCCTCAGCTGCTGACCTAGGACTTTAACCCAGGTATCATGGTTGATTCCACATTCCCTATTTGTGAGGTAGCCTTTGCTTAAAATGAAATAGGATTAAAAAAAGAAAACAACATTTTGATTTTAAGAATGAAGACAATTTCACTTAAACACTGCCATTGACAGAGTGCTTGTTTCTCCTACACTTTCCCCTGGTCCCATTCCACTGTCCCAGATGACTTAGATTACTGAGAAGCTCTTCCTTATGCCATGGTGGAATTTGCTTCCCCATGACTTCCAGGTCCATAAGAATTGTGACTATGAGGGTGTCTCCCAGGAGTCCCTCAGACTGCATACCCCCTGAGGCAGCCAACTGGCCCCTCAGGTTTCCCTGGGCACAGGCCTGTTGTCTGCTTTCTGCAAAGCAAGCAGAGGCTGCTTCTATCAAAGCGATCAGGTGTAATTCCCACCTCCTACTCTCCAGGCCAAGTCACCACCAGGAAGTCGGCATATCCACAAAGCAAGCTCCAGGATAGAGCATCCCCAGGGATACAGGCGCCTGCTGCTTCCCTACGCCAAAACAGGTGAGTCCCTTCACCCTGGGATGGGAAGGAGCTAGCTGGACTGTTTTGCACTCCTGATAGAAATGGAAGCTCCAGAATTCTGAAATCTCACCCAGAAAGATTTCAAGGACCTCTTGCGAGATTGCAAGGAAACTGATCCTTGTCCTGGGAGTGGTTCCAACCCTCCATATCCTTGCTACCTGGCTTGTGGAGCAACACTGCTGTCAGCAAGTATGACCTTGTGGCAAGTGGCTCAGGCTGGGGTTCAAGTTCCAGCTTTGACCTGAGCTGCTGCAAGCCCAGAAAAGAATTCAGTACTGTCTGAGTGTAGCATAGTGCCTTTGCACATCATCGGCATTCAGTGAGGATTCCTAGTTGAAAGAAAGAATGAATGATGAATAAACAAACTTGCAGACTATTGGAACCCCTGTCCTCTTCTCTTTTCTATGCTCCATCCTAACTCCTTCACTTCATCTTTCACCCAATTCACACCACGGAATGAGCTAGCAAAGTGTACTTGTGTTCTAGTCATAGCTCTGCAACCAGCAAACCATGTGACCTTGGGTCTTCTGAGTTAATAATCACCCCCTTCTTCCAATCTCACAAGGAGAAGTAAGAGCAAATGGGACACCGAATATGACAGTGGTTTGAAATGTATGAGACATTCTGCAGATGCAAGAAACTGTAATTGCGTTGGGGGGGGCTGCCCACATCTTATGGGTGAGCTCTGGGGACCATTCTTCACCATCTGTTTCTGAAATGAGTACCCCGTACCCAGTGTACTACTTGGGCCAGCTCTAGCTACTCTGGTGACCTGAAGATTCATGGTAAAAGAGTAACATTCCGTTTTCAAAGATGGGAAAACTGAGGTCTCCAGAGTGTGCTGAGTATGCCCCTCATAGAGTACTTATCACACCCTGTTAAAAATGCCTGTTGTCTTGTCTACACGCCTTTCTTGACTCAAAGCTCTATAAGTACAGGACCCATGGCTTCTTCATCACTATATCCTCAGAGGCCAGCATACCATAAGTGCTTGTTGAATGAACAAACAAATGAATGAATGGATGTAGGATGCCACTTACTCAACGCAACCTTAGCACAGGGACTTAGACCCAGGATTGCTGACCTAGTTCAAACCACTCATCCCATTCCTGGACTTGCTAAGGTCTAACTGACCCATATAATAAATGCTTCTCTTTCTTCCCATTCTGTTCTCCTTAGGAAAAATTGATAAATCTGACCAGAGGATTTTTTGCCATTTAAGTTCTTCTAATTCAAAGTAGATTGGCTTATGCTCTTGCCTTTAAAGTCTAATTCTGTAAAGACTTGATACATTAATAGGAGTCGGACTCATTAGAATTCCCGATCGATACATGAATTGCCTCATTCTTACTTGTTAGCAGCGTAATCCGCCCCCCGCCCCATGTACTTTGGCCCAGTGACCCCAATAATTTTTTAGCATAAAGAATCTAAGCAGCTGAAACCTCCTTCTCCCCAGTCTGTCCCCCAGAGTTGGTGACAGAGGCAAAGCCCACAAAGAACTGGTGACAGTGCCGTAAACACAGGACTCCCACAATAAGAAGCCCTCATCCTCTCCAGCACTGGGGCTGAGGTGGAGGTGGAGATCAAGAATTGGTGGTTTCTCCAAAGAGGACATACAAATGGCCAATAAGCAAATGAAAAGATGCTCAACATCATTAGTCATTAGCCACTGCCCATTTGCATCAAGCTGATTCCAACGCATAGCAACCCTACAGGATAGAGTAGAACTCTTCCATAAGGTTTCCAAGGAGTGACTGGTGGATTCGAACTGCCAACCTTTTGGTTAGCAGCCATAGCTCTTAACCATTGCACAACCAGGACTCCATTAGCAATTAGGGAGATACAAATTAAAACCACAATAAGATACCAGTTCTAGCCCTTGCTAGGATGGCTAAGATAAAAAGACTGAAAATAACAAATGTTGGTGAAATTGTTGAGAAATTGGAACCTTCATCAATTGCTGGAGGGAATGCAAAATAGTGCCACCACTATGGAGTTTGGTGGCTGGAAAATGTTAAGAGTTACCATATGACCCACCAATTCCACTGCTAGGTATATACCGAAGAAAGCAGCAACAAAAACAGACACATGTGCACCAATGTTCATTGTAGCACTGTTCACGATAGCCCAAAGGTAGAAACAACTCAAATGTCCATCAATAGATGACTGAATAAACAAAATGTGGTATATACATACAATGAAATATTACCCAGCCGTAAAGAGAAATGAAGTCCTGATACATGCTACAACATGGATGAACTTGAGTGAAATAAGTCAACCACAAAAGAACAAATATCGTATGATCTCACTTATATGAAATGCCTAAAACAGGCAAATGTACAGAGATCAGAGTTTAATAGTGATTGCCGGGGCGGGGAGGCAGGAGGGAGGAGGAATCCTTGTTTAGGAAGGACTGAGTTTCTGTTTATGGTGATGGATGCACACCATGATTAATGTAATTGGTGTCACTGAATGGTACACATGAAAAATGTTGAAGTGGCAAATGTTGTGTTATCTATATTTTTACAACATTAAAAAAATAAAGGTGGGGGGCTGGTAGTTTCTAATCAAGGAAAGCGTAGAGTTGGTCTTGTGCCCTCTCACGAGTAGTCAGTGCCTCCAAGACTCTGCCTCCTGGTGCCCCCATCGCAAGTTGCACTCTGACCAGCGCATCCTCGAGTTTCCAACCTCGTCTCCCACAAAACCGACTTGTTCTCCATTTCTTTTCAGCCAGCTGCCACTTTGGAAGACAATCAGATAAAGGATCGTAAGCAAAGTACTAATCTATTTACAGTAAGTCTCTAGGTTGTGAAGTCCAACTTAACTTAGGACAACTCATACTTGCTCTTTAATGTTGTGTAAATTTGCCCTCGCTTTGAAACGATTGACCAACCCCTACTTGAAACAAATTCTTCATCATAATCACCTTTCCTGGCTGCATGTGCAGCTTTTAAATCATTGACAAGACTTCAAGCCTTTTCTTGCACTAAAGTAAGGCTAAGTAAGAACCATATGCACCTGTTCCAACTTACCTACAAATTCAACTTAAAGATTCACATAGAAACGGATCTCATTCGTAACCTGGGCACTGCCTCTGTTTTCAGAGTTGCCAGTGTATTGCATTTGCCAGAACTAGCAAAACTGATAATAATCTTTTTCACAATCAGTTTCAATCAATCAGTCACTGAAGTCTTCAATAACTTCTTGTTACTCCTCTCTGACGAACATGCATTTTATAGGAAATTTTTTTTTTTTTTTATTACCAGAGACGATGCCTTAATGCAGAGTAATGGCTCTGTTAGTAGAAACCAGGCACTGGGAGAAAAGGATTCACATAATATCTGAGAATGCGGATCTGCAGCATTCATGGGTCACTCCCCTCTCCTAACCATAGCAGATATCGTTCACTGACTGCATGAAGACTTCAGGCAGCCACAGCCAGTCTGTTGGAGTGGGCAGACAGGTTCATCTAGTAGCCATTTGCATTTCCTGGTCAGATGACTCCTGAATCCCCTCCAGTTCTAAGACTTGTGGTTCTGTGAGTTCACTCCACCCTTCAGATCACATTATGGACTGACCCATGTTATGCCCAGCCATGCCGTAAGTGCTCCTTCAGTGTCCACTGAGGGTGTCTAAAAGGCTTTTCAGAGAGGCCTTCCCATCCCTCTAAGGATGATAGGAAAGGAGTGTGTTGGAGGAAGCCTGTTGTGCCAAGAAAAACAATCAGCCCCTGTTGGAATCTGACAACTAATTAAAACAAATCCTTTCTACAGAAGAGTTTCCACATCCCTCTAGCCAGAGGAAGGGGGGCGTTGCTCCTCAAGGGGTTGCTCACAACCCTTGCTGGACCTTCTGTTCCAGATGCTCGATCCAACGTTCCCCCAGGATGTGACCCAGGAATGAGAATGCCATGGGACTCAGGCAGTCAGAGAACAAAGAAGGGTCTCCCCACAGCCCCCCAGCAGACAACCCTATCCAAGGCAAGGAGCCAGGAGCAGGGGAGGCAGGAGGGCTTGGCTAATGTTGCGCTTGCTAACGAGCATTCCGGGAGCCTTAAATGAGCTGCACAGGTGCAACAATGAGCCAGCCACACACAATCTCATCTGCTTGGCAGCCAACCCAGCCCTGGCATTTTTAAAGGGGCAGGAGACAGACACTATCTGGGCCCCAGGGGGTTAACAAAGCCAGAAGGAAGGCAGAAAGGGAGTCTGAGCATGCTCCCCACCACACCACCCCTTACACAGGCCTGTATCTTCAGAATTCAAGTTAAAGCTTCCTTTCCTGCTTCTCTTCACCTGCCCCCTCCTCATTTGTTCAATCGAACAATGTATTGAGCACCTACTATGCTCCATCTCATTGAGGGTTTCCGTCATTTTCGCTGACCCTCTCCCACGACAATAGACTCAAGCATACCAGTGATCATAAAGATGGCACAGGACTGGGCAACATTTTATTCTGTTATACATATTATACAGAGGCGGATTAACCAGTAAGCATAGCACGTACCAACTTACAGTAACCAAGGTGGTGAAAAACAGGTGAAATTGAGCAATATAGATTAAGTGAGCACAATTAAGCCTGTGCATACCTTGCTTATTGGGTAATCTATCCCCACAACAAACCAAAAAAAACAAACACAGGGCCATCAAGTCGATTCTGACTCATAGTGACCCTATACGACAGAGTAGAACTGCCCCATAGAGTTTCCAAGGAGTGCCTGGTGGATTCGAACTGCCAACCCTTTGGTTAGCAGCCTTAGCACTTAACCACTACACCACCAGGGTTTCCATCCCTACAATACGTTATACATAAGGTCAGCATGAGTCAGAGCCAACAACTACAAATATCCTCCAGCACTGTTGTGGGTGCTAAGGATATAGCAGACCAGGTCTCTTCCCCCAAGGAACTTAGATTCTGGTCCTCTCCTCAACTTATTGCCTTACTCCAGCCAGGCCCTTTTCCAATTTCTGACACTGCCACATGGGGCTTATTACTGGCTGTTTGGAAATAGGAAATGGAAAAGTTATAAGAATGTCTTATATTTCTATGGTTTCTGACCATGTACGAAGTACCATTGTACTCACTATCTCATTTGATCCTCAGAGCGTTCCGTGTACAATTTCATTCCACTTGATGGCAACAGGCTTAGGTTTTAGAATGGTTACGATTAAAACACACACAGAAACAAAATAACAAATGTGGGAAAATTGAAATCCTTATCCATTGCTGGTGGGAATGCAAAATGGTACAGCCATTGTGGAAAATAGTGTGGTGGTCCCTCAAAAAACTAAAAATAGAATGACCATATGACCCAGAAATTCTACTCCTAGGTATACACCCAAAGGACTTGAAAGCAGAGACTCAGAGCCTTGTACACCAATGTTCATTGCAGCACTGTTCGCAATCTCCAAAAGGTGGAAATAACCTAAATGCCCATCAACAGATGAATGGATAAACAAAATGTGGCACATACATACAATGGAATACTACTCAGCCAGGAGGAGAAATGAAGTCTTGATACCCGCTACAGTATAGATGGAACTTGAAGACATTATGCTGAGTGAAATAATTCAGTCACAAAAGGACAAATATTGTATGACCTCACTTACATGAAAAGATAAGAAAAGGCAAATTTATAGAGACCAAAGTTTATTAGTGGTTATCTGGGGTGGAAGGAAGGAGGAAAGGGGAGGGGGGGAGTTATTGCTTATGGAGCACTGAGTTTCAGTTTACAGTGGTGGAAAAATCGCATTGATTATGGGAGGGCTGCACAGCCGATTATTGCAAGTGCTATCAATAAGTTATACACCTATTAAAAGCTGAATTGGCAAAAGTTGCATGATAGATATATTTACAAAGATGGCAAAAAAAGAATAGCTGCTGAGCCTGCTCATGATTTGGAGGTTTAGGGTCATGGTTTCAGGGGACATCCCCATTAATTGGCCTAAAAGGATGTTTAGTGCCTCTGTTATGCCTTCTAGTTTGATGCACAGTGCCTGGAGTCTTAAACGTTTACAAGTGACCATCCAAGTCACAACAATTAGCCTCTATTCACCTGGAACAACAGAGAAAGAAAGAGAGTCAGGAATAGGAGGAGGATATGGAATGTGTGGCTAATTGCCTCCATGAATAACTGCCTCCTTTGCCACGAGACCAGAAGAACTGGATGGTGCCCAGCTACCATTACTGAACATTTTGATCGAGGATTTCATAGAAGAATCCTGATCAAAAGGGAGGAAATGCAGAACACAGTTTAAAATTCTCATGGACTCCAGACCTTCTGAAGCCATGGAGGCTGGATGTACCCCTGAAACTATTGCCTGAGATAATCTTTAAACCTCAAACCAAAAATATTCCCTGAAGTCTTCTTAAAACCAAACAATAGTTTCTCTTAACTAGTAAAAAATGTCTCTCCTGAGCATCATGCTCTTTTAAGAAATAGCTATATGAAATCAAATTGACAACAGCAACTTGGAAGATTAGCTAGGAACCTTAGGGGGAGGTGAGTTTATGTTAATGGGGGAAGAACAACTCAGAGAAGAAGGGTGCACAACTTAATGAATTCAGTGTTACTGAGTTGTACACGTAGAAACTGTTGAATTGGTGTATGTTTTGCTGTGCATGTTCCCAACAACAACAATAACAAAATTAAAAAAAAAAAAATTTCTGTGTGGCAAACAGACCATGATTGTTAGTTTAGGATCTGCAATAGATCCTTGGGAAGTCCCTTAACTCTATCATACCTCAATAAAATGAGGGCAATATTACCTGCCTTGCCTACTTCGCACAGTTGGTGAGTCATTCAGCACTGGGTTAAACACTGAGGCTGAAAACCTGCAAGACATTAAATCTATCGTAAATAAGACAGCATCAAAGAGCTTTGAGCCAGGTAAGGGAGAGAGGCAGATGTATGAACAAATCAGTGCAATAAAGTTTAAAAACTACAGGGGAAGAATTAAGGTAGAATGGAGAGGGATTGACTGATTAATGCATCTATGTAGAAACACTTACTGGGCTCTTACTATAAGAGCCCTGGTGACGCAGTGGTGAAAGTGCTTGGTTGCCAACCAAAAAGCTGGCAGTTCAAACCCACCTGCCACTCTGAGGGTAAAAGATGTGGCAGTCTGCGTCCATAAAAATTTACAGCCTTGGAAACTTTATGGGGCAGTTCTACTCTGTCCTATAGGGTCACTATGAGTTGGAATTGACTCAAAGGCAATGGGTTTGGTTCTGGGGGGGGGCTCTTACAAGAGGGCATTTCCATATATGTAATTGCTCTAAGAGTCAAAAAAAGATGATGAGTGTGAGCCTATTCTATAATAAACTGGCAACTAAACAGTGCAAGGTATTAGTTTTATTACTAATATACAAGAGTTCCTGGATGGTGCAAACAGTTAAGCGCTTGACTACTAGCCAAAAGAAAGCTTGGTGGTTCAAACCCACCCAGAGGCACCTCAGGAGACAGGCCTGTTGATCTGCTACCAAAAGATCACAGCCTTGAAAACCCTGTGGAGCAGTTCTACTGTACACACATGGTGTCACCGTGAGTCAGAATTGACTCCGTGGCAACTAACAACAACCAGTGTAAAATCTCAGACCTTGATCAACCAAAATGGATTATATTATTTAAGTTAGGTTATGCTGCAGCAGCAACAACTGCAAAATCTCAGAGGGTTAACACCACAAAGGTTTATTTCTTCTTTATTCAACTTGCTAAGTGTAGGTTGGCCAGGGCCTCTGCTCCATACAGTCACTCAGGGACTCAAGCTCACTATCATCTTGTAGCTGCTCTTCCTGGAACACAAGTCCTCCTTAGTCATTAATGCAGGAGAAGAGAGAGGTAGAGGGTAGACAGCTGGTCAGAAGTGATACATGTCACTTCAACCCACAACCTGTTGGCAAAAACCAACTACACGGCCCCGTCTAACTGCACAGAGACTGGTAAATGTGAAGAAGCGGATGGAATGTCTAGTGGTGATCACTGTCTCCATCACAGGGGCTAGCTTGCAAAACCTGGGTGTTGAGCTAATCAGAGTCCTCCAGGGAACCCTGGGTCTTCCCCCCTCAGGGCAAAACAATCTCTAGGGCACAGGACAGAGTATTCATTCTTCTCAATTCTAAAATGACTGGCCATGGCAGAGAACTAAGGAGCAAGGCTCAAGTTATTTCTGTGAATCAGATGAGCCCAGAGCTAAAACAATAATATCCAATATTTATTGAGCACTTATGTGCTAAGTGAATGTTACCTGTATTATGTCATTTAAGCCTCAGAATAACCCAGGGAGATGAATAGCACTGTTAGCCCTATTTTGTATATGAAGATAAGAAAGAGCAAGTCCAAAGTTCTTTATACTCCTCAATGAGTAAAACTGAGCAAGAAACCGAATGCAGAATTAGCTCGTTTCCGAAAACCATTCACTTTATCAAAAAGTAGCACTACCTCCCACAGCAGAACAGGGCCACTAGTTACACACCCAATACATGCACACACACACATACACAATTTGTAGACTTAAGATCTGGATTCTCAGCCTTGTTCTATCACCAGCTATATGGCCTTGGATAAGTCACTTCACCTCTTCGAAACTTAGTTTCCTCATCTGTAAAATTTCCCCTCCTAGGACCGTGGTTTCAGAGAACATCTAGCTCTATTGGCATAACATAGTTTATAAAGAAAATGTTCTACATTCTACTGTGGTAAGTAGCATCTGGGGTCTTAAAAGCCTGTGAGTGCCCATCTAGGATACTCCACTGGCCTCACCGCTTCGGGAGCAAGGAAGAATGGAGAAAACTAATCATACAAGGGGAAGATTAGTCCAAAGACTAACGGATCAATACTGTTAAGGCCTCTACCAGACTGAGTCCAGTGTAACTAGATGGTGCCTGCTACCATCACTGACTGCTCTGACAGGGATCACAATAGAGGGTCCCAGACAGAGCTGGAGAAAAATGTAGAACAAAATTCTAACTTAAAAAGAAAGACCAGAGTTGCTGGCCTGACAGAGACCGGAGAAATCCTGAGAGTATGGCCCCCGGACACCCTATCAGCTCAGTAATGAAGTCACTCCTGAGGTTCACCCTTCAGCCAAAGATTGGACAGGCCCATAAAGCAAAACGAGACTAAAGAGGCACACCAGGCCAGGGGCAGGGACTACAAGGCGGGAAGGGACAGGAAAGCTGGTAATAAGGAACCTAAGGTTGAGAAGGGAGAGTGTTGACATGTTGTGGGATTGTTAACTAATGTCTTAAAACAATATGTGAACTAACTGTTTAATGACAAACTAGTTCATTCTGTAAACCTTCATCTAAAGTACAATAAAGTAAAAAAATAAAATAAAATTTCCCCATCTATTTCATGGGACTGTTGAGAGCACCAAAAAGATGATCTCTTTGAATTATTGCATAGAAAAGGGTTTTTGTCACCTATAAATCTCTCTGCTACTACATGACAAAATGTAGCTACGGATTAGGCATCCCCTTGTTTTGTGATAAGGCGAGAATCTGAACAGAGGCCACACCTGCTGGACAGAGGTCAAAACACAACAGATCCTTAATTCCCTGAGGAGACTTGTTGACATATCTGAAATGGCCCAAACCAAAGAACTTGAACTAGGCCTTCCTTGTCTTGTCCTCTGTTCCCACGCTCTCTTTGGCAACTCCGCAAGAGACTCGTATGTGTTTATTTTTCCAGCAGAGGTTTTTGCAGTATTTCTCCTAAGTGGGACAGCTACATCAATAAGTTCCATTGCATCACGAATGTTATTGAAGAGCCAAGTATCTGGCTGGGCTGCTGGCTGGGCCTCCTGGTCTAATGCACGAGGCTCTATCTCACACGCCCCACCCCCACCCTCCACCACTCCAGTCTGTCCCCTATTGAATTTTCTAGCTCTTTCTCCCCTACTCCACCCTCCAGTAACATTCTAGCCCAGCACCCCTGCTCCAGCCTGCCTCATCCACACATCCAACCCCCAAAATACCCATCACATGTCTTATCATCTCCATCCCAGAGACTTTACTCCAGACAGTTCGTCCACCTAGAATATCCTCCCACCATCTCTGCCTGTCAAAATCCTCCTTAGATGCACAGGAAAATGTCAAGAGAAGTTATCTCTGGGGAACGAGATTACAGATTATCTTCTTTCTATTTGGAGATTTGGGGAAATAAGCACATGTCATTTTTGTAATCAGTAAGTCACAATGAAGTCATGCTTTAGGTCTCTACTCCCTGTAAGGCCCCTGCTCTCTGCATCTTACGGTTTGCTTTCTCCTCTGAAATTCCATAGCTTTTAGCCACATCATCAATTGCTTCATGCTCTAGTTAGGTACCTGTTTGTGAATGTCTGACATCCCCAGCCAAACTGTAAGCTCCACAAGAGCAGAGAAAACATCATGCACATCGCCTGCACCCTGCATAGCTCCTTGCACAGTTCCGGGTGTATATTAACTAGTGAGTGAGTGAGTGCCATTTACCGGGACTATGGTGATGACCCTGGTATATCTTTCAGTGGCTTGGGGAGATGAAATCATAGAAAGTTAGAGCTAAGCGGGCCTTGTTGTTGGTGGTAGTCACCACTGAGTTGTTCCCCACCTCATGGCAACCCCATGCATGATGGGAGGAAATGCTACCCAGTCCTCCTCCACCACCTTGATCACTTTTGGATGGGACTGTTGTGATCCATAGGGTTTTCTTGGGCTGATTTTTGGAAGTAGGTTGCACAGCCTTCCTTCCTAGTCTGTCTTAGTCCAGAAGCTCTGCTGAAACCTATTCAACATCTCAGCGACACACAAGCCTCTACTGACAGACAGGTGGTGGCTGTGCAAGAGGTCCATTGGCCAGAAATCAAACCTGGATTTCCTACATGGAAGGCAAGAATACTAACACTGAACCCCCAGTACCCCCCAAGGAAAAATGTCATATCACTATTTCTAATTGGATAGCTTTCAATGCAAGAATAGTTGCCTTAGAGCTTATATAATCCAATGCCCTGCATTTGTAGAGACTTTCCGATATTTAACTTGCCCAGCAATAAGGTTTTATTACCCCCAGTGCAGGAATAGTCAAACTAAGGCAAAGGGATTTGGCCCAAGAGCCCAGAATCCACGTGCCTGTTGCCCAGCCCAATGCTTTAACCACTAAACCACAGGTGCCACTTCAAGACCTTATTAATAGCCATTTCTCCCCCTAGTCAGTGGCTGGACATGGCTTGCCAGGTTAATAATTTGTTCATTAACAAGTAATGAATTACTTGTTAATTGCTGACTTGATGAGCAGCCAGAAGTCCCCATCTGCCTGGAGAAATGGCAGCAAATAACCACAGATACAGAAGCGGCTGGATACAGAAGCTTTGGGGCGGCAGCTCCCAGGGGAGAAGCTGGTCTTGGCCCGTCATCCAGAGCACAGCAGGGTCCCCAGGGAGTGGATACATTCTCGTTAAGCCGGCGCTTATGAGGCATCTCTTACTGGGCATATAACATCCCTATAGCAGTGGTCCAGGGCAGCCCATCTCCCCCAATCTTTCAAGCCCCTCTCTGCAAAACCTCCCCTAACTGCTTTCTTTTATTTTTATCTTCTCTGAGCTTCTACCACATTTGAAGTCAGCACTACTCAATATAAACTTTACAAATGTGCATGTACTTCTATCTCCAGATTTTCTCTGAGCGCTGGTCTTGTCTCCCATCTTTAAGGCAGATACAACGTCCCAGCTGGGCTTTAAGCTTGCTAAAAGCAGAAACCACTTCTTTCTTGTCCATTCTTGTATCTCCTCAACCTAACTTAGTGCCGAGCACCATGTATATAAAGGGGCGGATAACTCATGCTTTCCTGTGCACTTCTCACCCTGCATGCCCACCTCAGAGCTGGCCGGCCACATATTAAATATTCAATACATGCTCCAAAGTTGACAGAGGTTCAGTTTTCTCTGGGAGAAGGTTTCATCTTTGTGGCCTGGGTTTCCAGTCCTGCTGGAAGATTCTCTAGACTCTTAGCGGAGCATTTAAGGCAAACCCTCTTGGTCCTATCGGCTCCCAAATCCTAATGGCTCTGTTATTTCTGAAATCACTGCCGAGCAGCTCTGAATAGAGATGATGATGATTTCTTGCATTTGCATAGCAATTTTTCTTATCAAAGCACGTTCTCATTTTATCCTTCCAGCATGGCTGTGAGGGAGGAAGAAGAGGCATTCCGATGGCCATTGAAATAAGAAGGAATTAATGAACTCTCCCAATTTAAACTAAGTCTAGTATGTAGCTTTACTCCCAGGTTCCCTACGCTGCGAGAACAGGCATCAGCCATTTTCTTCTCTGTGTGTGTGAGCCGCCAGCCCAGGGCCTGGCCCAGAGCGGGTGCTCAGGAACGTTTGGCATTAATGACCATGGAGCTGCTGGCTTCCTTCTAGCAGTCCAGTCAAGCCTCTACCTGGAGCAGCCAAAGGCTGAAGAGTCAGGACTAACTACAACCCACCCACCCAAGCACCTTAGGCAAAACCAGCCCTACAGCCAAGTAGATGGCCCTATCCAGTGTGTGAGATTCCCAGACTGATCCAGCTTTTCAGTGAAGGCCTTGAGGCCAAGGTTAAATTGAAAATGAGTCTGGGAAATAATATATATCTGTTACCACTTTCACACTGCTATGGGTGGCAATGAGGAAAACATGTTTATGGTACAATTGCAAAATGATTTCACATATTATTTATTTTTATCCCTTTATATCGCAGGTATTTTTAGAAGCAGCCTTAAATCTTTTGTGGAATGAGGCAGGGTATGAATTTTAAAAATATAGTATCTCATTTCATCCTCGGAACAATGCTTCCAAGTGGATAAGGAAGATATTAAACCCTTTTGGCAGATGAGAAAATCAAGGCAGAGAGATGTCAAGTAATGCCCCAAAGACGTGAAGACGGTAGGTTAAGGAGCTGGAACTTGGCTCCCATGCCATGTTCTCTCCTCCTCTTCACAGGATTGGTGTATGAAGAATCCCGAGGAAGTGAACCAGGAAAGATCACTTTAAGAGCATGAGGAAAACAGAAAAGTCTGCACCTGGAGTTGCCAGTTTCCCTCTGCTGATATATCTCCTTTGGTAGACACAAAGTTGTTGAAAATTTTATATCTGAATGGTTTCAACTGATATGCACAGTCTCACAGGCCCTTCCAGGCCCTCCTGCATCATACCCAGTTACTCCACAAGTTTATATCACCTGTCTGGCCACTAATGACTTTTTCCCCTCCCTGCAACCCCTATTGGGTCTGTGAACTGCAGCTCAGGTAGGCCTTGCTATGGGCTTCCTTGGGCATCACAATGGATGTCGGGATTGGGACAGGTCTTTAGGTATAAAACAGGCACAGGAAGGGCCATGGGGAAATAGCAAATGCAAACTTTACACACACACTTACCCTTACCCAGAAACATAATATTGCCAAGGTCAGCCGCCGCAGCAGGTGATAAGGTCTGGTGCCTTCAGCCCCCAGATACCGCTTTTCCTACAATTCTGGGTATAACTAGACCACAGTTCTTGCCCTTTCTGATCATCCTCCAACACACTGTCTAAAATAGCTGCCGAATAAGCAAACCATGGTTTCTCACCAGCTCAGCTCAACAAGGATATCTTTGTGAGCTTCACAAGCTCCACAAAAAGCCAAATGCAAAAGACAATTAGTAGGTTACACAACCCCTTTTCATACCAGTACCACCAGCACCTCACTTCCAGCTTTTTTCTCTGAGGTACATAAAAAAACCAAAAAACCCATTGCCATCAAGTCAATTCTAACTCATAGCGACCCTATAGGACAGAGGAGAACTGCCCCCATAGAGTTCCCAAGGAGTACCTTGAGGATTCGAACTGCCGATTCTTTGGTTAGCAGCCACAGCACTTAACCGCTACACCACCAGGGTTTCCAAAAACCAAACCCATTACCGTCAAGTCCATTCTGACTCAAAGCAACCCTGTAGGACAGAGTAGAAGTGCCCCATAGGGTTTCCACATAGTGGCTGGTGGATTCAAACTGCTGACCTTTTGGTTAGCAGCCATAGCTCGTCATAGCTTTTAACCACTGCACCACCAGGGCTCATTTCTCATGTACGTACCACCATCCACAATCCTGGACTTTGGGAGTAGAAATGGCCTACATCATATGGTCCTTCTCCACCCC
Organism: Loxodonta africana; assembly: GCF_030014295.1. Classification (NCBI taxonomy): domain Eukaryota; kingdom Metazoa; phylum Chordata; class Mammalia; order Proboscidea; family Elephantidae; genus Loxodonta; species Loxodonta africana. The sequence continues at coordinate 53,093,249 of NC_087360.1, read as the reverse complement.
TCTTACCCATCTCCTTGAATGCATCTGAAGCCTTATAGTTGCTCCTTCCTCCCACAGTGATATCCCCAATCTCTTCAAGTCCTTTCCCTCCCCAAACAGAGTCCTGGGCATCTGCTGCCAGCAGAGATCAAAATCTATGACCATGACGATGCCAACCCTTTGGCATGCTTAGGATACAAAAGAACTGGCCCATAATAGAGAGCAGGAGCATGTTGATTCCAGTGAAAGTTGGGGGACATGGAAGTGTCGAAGGAACTCCCAATCAGAGACTGATTCTCAGCAGGACTGTGATAGTGGCAAGAACCCAGGAGAATGCCATCATGGGAGTGGGCTGCAGGCACTCAATGGAGCCAGTGGAGATGGTAGGGATGTCAGATACAGAGCCCTGAATTCTCAGGGGCTCTGTGGGAGGACCAAGGCCCCAACTCCTGGAGAGGGGTCTCCTAGGAATGAGGTGGGAGGTGCACTGAGGCAAACCAAGTAAGGCTCATGTCCTGGGTACCAGTCTCAGTGAGACAGGGAGGTGTTCCCAGCAACCAAGTAGCCTGGGGAGAAGAGGAACCTTGAAAGCCACTTGGCATCTCCTCAGGACATCAGGGGAGGGGGCTGCATCTTGATGGCCTTGCAGAAGTACTTCTGTGCTTTCCAAAAAATGCATTTTCAACTCTCACTGGTCTCAGAAACAGGATTGTGGCTGGCTCCTCCCTGGGCCAAGGAGAGAGAAGTAGAGCCACTTGCAGAGAGCAAAACAGCCCTCTTAACACTAGAGATGGGCCAGGACAGAGCAGGCACTTGCAGCCACCTCCTTGGAGGCCATTAGGGACTGTCTTAGTCAGGGTTCTCTAGAGAAACAGAATGAGTGACATATATACTGGTATATACATACCAAACCAAACTCACTGCTGTCAAGTCAATTCCGATTGTATATACACAAACACACACATATATGTTGTTGTTGTTGTTAGGTGCCATCGAGTCAATTCTGACTCATAGTGATCCTATGTACAACACATTGCCTGGTCCTGTGCCATCCTCACAATTGTTGCTGTGTTTGTGCCCACTGTTGCAGCCACTGCGTCAATCCATCTCATTGAGGGTCTTCCTCTTTCTTGCTGATCCTCTACTTTACCAAGCATGATGTTCTTCTCCAGGGAACAGTCCCACCTGATAATGTGTCCAAAGTATGTGAGACAGAGTTTAGCCATTTTTACTTCTCATGAGCAGTCTGGCTGTACTTTTTCCAGGACAGATTTGTTCATTCTTCTGGCAGTCCATGGTATATTCAATACTCCTCACCAACACCATAATTCAAAGGCATCAATTCTTCAGTCTTTCTTATTCATTGTGGAGCTTTTGCATGCATATAAGGCAATTGAAAATACCATGACTTGGGTCAGGAACACCTTAGTCCTTAAAGTGACATCTTTGCTCTTCAACACATTAGAGAGGTCTTTTGCAGCAGATTTGCTCAATGCAATACATTGTTTGATTTCTTGACTGCTGCTTCATGGGTGCTGATTGTGGATCCAGGTAAAATGAAATCCTTGACAACTTCAATATTTTCTCAGTTTATCATGACTTTGCTTATTGGTCCAGTTGTGAGGATTTTTGTTTTCTTTATGTTGAGGTGTAATCCGTACTGAAGGCTGTAGTCTTTCATCTTCATCAATAAGTGCTTCACGTCCTCTTCAATTTCAGCAAGCAAGGTTGTGTCATCTGTATATTGTAGGTTGTTAATGAGTTTTCCTCCAATCCTGATGCCCAGTTCTTCTTCATAACTTCCTGCTTCTCAGATTATTTACTGGGTATACAGATTGAACAAGTATGGTGAAAAAATACAACTCTGACGCACACCTTTCCTGATTTTAAACCACGCAGTACCCCCGAAGGACTGCCTCTTGGCCTATGTACAGGTTCCACGTGAGCACAATTAAGTGTTCTGGAATTCCTATTCTTTGCAATGTTACCCGTAATTTGTTATGATCCACACAGTCAAATGCCTTTGCATAGTCAGTAAAACACAGGTAAACATCTTTCTGGTATTCTTTCAGCCAAGATCCATCCGACATCGGCAACGATGCCCCTTGTTTAGTATCCTCTTCTGAATCTGGCTTGAATTTTTGGCAGTTCCCTTTGATGTACTGCTGCAACCGTTTTTAAATTATCTTCAGCAAAATTTTATTTGCATGTAAAGTAGAGGGTCAGCAAAAAAGAGGAAGACCCTCAATGAAATGGATTGACACAGTGGCTGCAACAATGGGCTCAAACATAGCAACAATCACGAGAATGGTTCAGGACCGAGCAGTGTTTCATTCTATTGTACATAGGGTCACTATGAATCAGAACCAGCTCACCAGCACCTAACAACAACAACAGATTACAGTAACAAAACCAGGACACTGACATTGTACAATGTATGTATGTAGTTCTATGCCACTTTATCACATAAGTTTTTATTGTTAGCTGCCATCCAGACTCATGGTGACCCCAAGCACAATGGAACAAAATGCTGTCCAGACCTGTACTATCCCATGATCAGTTGCAGATTGGGCCATTGTGATCCATAGGATTTTCATTGGCTGATTTTTTGGAAGCAGATCACCAGGCCTTTCTTCCTAGTTCATCTTGGTCTATAAGCTCCACTGAAACCTGTTCAGCATCACAGCAACATGAAATCCTCCACCAACAGATGGATGGTATTTGCCCGTGAGGTGCATTGGAAAGGAATTGAACCCGGGTCTCCTGCATGGGAGGTGCGAATTCTACCACTGAACCACCACTGCCCCATATTGCATTTGTAGATTCCTGTAACCAACACTACAATCAAGATACAGAACTACTCCATTACCACAGAGGTCTCGCTCTTCTCTGGAGGAATCAAATGCTTAGTTAAGTGGGTGGGGATCAAAGCCATTATAACTCCCCTTCATGATCCCTAACCTCAGCTATCGCTAATTTGTTTTCCATCTCTATAATCTTGTCATTTTGAGGCTTTGGCCCCACTCTTTGCTCCACTGAGCTTGTGGTCCTGGAAAGCTACCTCAGAAACTGGGTAGATCTCAGGTAGCAGAGACCTAACCTATGGAGGCAGGCCCATAACAGGAGTGGCCCAGGATGGGGGGGGTCCTGCCTCGCTGGACTCCAGTCTGCCCAACTGGCTTGGCCTTGCCACCTTGCGCATCTGATTTGGATTCAGACTATCTATAAAGCTGAAAACTATGTCCCCACAAACTCAGTCATCGTCTTCCCGTTTATGGCCTGCCTTGTCACTCTTTGTCCCATTCTGACTCCATGTCTCTTGCTGCCCTGCACATTCTCTTACCTGCTTGGTCCACTCCCCAGTGAGTTCTTCCAAGACAGCCTGCTCTCTGCTGCCCCCATCAGGCACTCTGTAGCCTCAAAGTGTCCTGGCCCCAGGATTTTAATTTGAAATTCTCTCAAGTCATGCTTTCCCCATACTGTACCTACATAATTCATTTTTATTACCTAAATATAGGACTTAATATTTGTCCCTGTTAAATTTCATCTTGTTTGTTTCAGGCATCATTTCAGCTTATCAGGATGTTTTCAAACCCTGAGCTATCTCTCCGGACCTCAATTATCCCTTCTAACTGTCATCTAAAAATTTAATAACCCTGTTCTCTGTGTCTTTGTTCACGTCATAGATGAAATTGTTGAATCGAACAAGGTTTAGGAGAGAGTGCTATGCACAATACTAGGAGGGCCCCTTTCAGTCTGAGATTTGAGATTTAAGCAATCCCCTTTAGTGACATTTATTCCGCAGCCGTAAGTCCACCCATGTGCACTATCGACTGGACTTGAATTTTTTCATTTATTCACCAGCTGTCATGAGCGATTTTACACTGTCTGCTCAGGAATTGACCAACCCAAATAATCAGGCCTCATCAGCCTGAGTATAAAATGAGGTCACATTTCCTTTCGTATTCAAGTTACAATGACTTTGAGTCCCCACCCACTTAACCAAGGTCTAATTCCCCCAAATTCCCAACAATATCCAGGGTTGTATGCGCTTGTCTAAAAATCGTCCCTCCTCAAGGCTTCGTGGCTGCTACCTGCAAAGAAAGCAGAAACTCAGAGGGTGGCTCTGCTCACTAGCTTTGCCGTAAACTTTCAGCCTGATTCTGCCAGGAGCCTCTCTGAGGCCAGAGGGAGACCAAATCTGCCCAGGAACCAAGTATTGTACTTTTCATCAGAAGTATGCAGCTTTTACAACAGAGAACGCCTGAGGGAGCAGGAGATCAGTGGGATGCAGACCCCAAATTCTCATAAAAAGACCAGACTTAATGGTCTGACTGAGACTAGAGGAATCCCGGCGGTCATGGTCCCCAAACCTTCTATTGGCCCAGGACAGGAACCATTCCCGAAGACAACTCATCAGACATGGAAGGGACTGGACAATGGGTTGGAGAGAGATGCTGACGAAGAGTGAGCTACTTGTATCAAGTGGACACTTGAGACTGTGTTGGCATCTCCTGTCTGGAGGGAAGATAGGAGGGTAGAGAGGGTTAGAAACTGGCAAAATTGTCATGAAAGGAGAGACTGGAAGGAGGGAGAAGGCTAATTCATTAGGGGGAGAGTAAGTGGGAGAATGGAGTAAGGTGTATATAAGCTTATATATGACAGACTGACTTGATTTGTAAACTTTCACTTAAAGCTCAATAAAAATTATTTTAAAAAAAGAAAAAGTATGCAGCTTCTCCCCAAACTCAGAATTATAAATTAGTTCTGGGTCACTACAGCTTCTAGCAGGAGTCACATTGTCCAGAGCCAGCCTCCTCCACTCCCCTGCTGATTTTGGAGGTCTGGCCCAAGTCTTGACTCCCCCTTCTCTTCTGGTGAGCTTCCTCTCAGGGAACCATCTGTTCTTCCCTGCCTTCTACTCGGCTACGGCCAACCCAATGTTGGGGTAAGGATCCCATTCCTTGTTCTTTGTGGGGTCTTCTCTTCTTCTCCAGTGTATATTCAGATGTAAATAGAAGCATAGGAGAGGGGCAGTCCAGAAGCCACCGGGCAGTTCCTAAGTCCCACATGCACGTGGAGTGAGGCGACTCCTCACTCACCACTCCGACAGCCCCTGCTGAGCAGAAACGTCCAGTTACACTGATTTGCCAAAGTAACAGCTATCAAAGAGAGGAACAGGAATTGGGCTGACCTGCTTTATTCTAAATGAACTCATGCTGACTTCTAGCAATCACCTTTCTTTTCCAAGAACTCACAAATCATCAGTTTTAAGTAACCCCTTTTGGAACGTTACCAAGAATCAACCTTGAAATTACTGAATAATCATTTCCAGAATCAGGAAGAGTTTCAGGGTACCTGGGCCTGATGAATAGGTAAGATCCTTAAGCGGAAGCCATGCTTCTCCACACCCTGCCAGCTGTTCCTGCCCCTCTCACCATCGTTAACGCACATACACGTGCACACACATACACACACATGAACACATGTGCACATGCATACACACATACACACACACAAGGCACTGCCCAGAGACTGTACACAGAGGACATCCAGCTCCCCGAACATGGACGTACACGCCGTCTCGCAAAAAGACGCCTGAAGCCAACATCCCTGATGCTTCCTCATCTTTTCTTTTTTTAGCCTCATTCTGAATTGCTCTGTCCTCTCTCTCCGCTGCCACCACCCCTACCCCAAGAGGTGATAGACATCTTCATATCTCTGTGATTGTGACTGTGGCTAAGTAGCCATGTGATCACAGGGAAATGGGAGCCAGGCACAGGGGAAGGTACACAGGCTCTGACCCATGCCGCAAATACACCTCCATCTGTCAGGCGGCCGCCCCCTCTGCGTGGGGAGTTGATGGAGCCTTGACTGCCAGTTTGCTAATGTCCTTGTCTGCGGACGCTGCAAAGACAGTTTTCCGCGAAGGAATTCTAAGGCTTAGACTAGAGTCTTCTCAGAATTATAGTAATTAAAGTTGAGGAGAGTAGCATGCCAGAGCCCCTCCTTCACCTGTCATTTTTGAGCTGATGACAGGGTTCCCAACTTCAAGGTCACCCTGTCCTCCTCTCAGGACGCCCTCCCTCTTTCCATCCTGCCCCTTCTCTCCTGTCCATGCCAGGCCACAGACAGCCAAGGGCCCAACCTTCCCCAATCACAGATGAGAGGTCAACCAGGCCCCTTGGGAAAGCAGGTGCCCTTCAAAGCCCAGCTCTTGGGACTCAGTGGAGTTTTACTGGGCTGGCTCCCAGCTGGGAGACATTTCATTTAGGCCTTGTGGAGGCAGAGACAATATCAGAACTGGAAGAGACTTTAAATGCCATCCAGACCTGTCTGGTAATTCCACAAATGAGGAAAACAGAGGCTCCAAACGGAAAATAACTTGCTCAGGCTCAGTTGAATAGTCACGAAGACAGACTTAGGACACAGGCCTGCCAAATCCTTGTTAATTCCACTACCCCAGGTCCATTTCTGGAAGCCTGACATAATGCTAGGTGCTTTACACAAATTATTTCGAGTTTTCATAACAACTTTTTTGAGGTATCATTATTTCCTTTTTTTTTTTTTTTTTTCCGGTTGGAAAATAGAGTGATTTCCCCAAGAACACATTGCTAGAAAGTGGTAGATTGGGGATTTAAGCCCATGACACCTTTATTTCTTATAAATATGCATCAAGAGCAGAGAGAAGCAAGTCCAAGTGAGTTTGTAAACACAAGAGTGTATCCTGACAGGAGGATACCCTGGAAGCTGCCTGCTGGAATGTCCCTGGTACAGGTCTCCACTGATTACAATCAATTCAGCATGTCCTTCATACGTGAACCACATGCAGCCAAATGAGAACAAATATGGCCCCAAAAGGAAAGATGCGTCTGAGCTCAAGAGTTGCAGAAAAGGTTCATGGAGAAGGTATACCTGGAGGTTGCCTTTCAAGGGGAGGATCTGAAAAGGCAGACAAAACATGGAGGACCCTGGAATTCATGGGATCTCAAGGAATGCCTAGAAAAGCCCTTAAGCCTCCCTTGGGTATTGGTGATTATGAACGTGGGAGAGAGAAGGAACCCCGACTCCTAATCTAGCTACCAGATGTCTGTCTTCAAAAAAAAACCAAACCAATTGCCGTCCAGTTGATTCCAACTCATGGCAACCCCACGTGTGCAGAGTAGACCTGCGCTCGATATGGTTTTCAAGGCTGTACCTTTTCTAAAGCAGATTGCCAGGCCTTTCTTTTGAGACACCTCTGGGTGGGTTCAAACTGCTAGCCTACCGTTTCCCTGTTTTTCACATCCCCTTCGTGGATCAACATATGGATTGATCAGACCTCAAAGAAAGTGGCAGGATTTTATTGCTCCTGGATCACTTTCTCCATATACCGCACACCTACCAAAAGGCAGTGAAATGGAAAATTAAAAGGCCTTGGCAGAGAGAAATCACAGAAGAGGAAGTATGGTAGGAGAAGAAAGTGGCTATGTTTGTGGGAAAGACACAACTTGGGAATGCGGTAGAAGAGTTGACCATCCCCATGATGCTTTGCCTATGTGGACTTAGGAATGGCAAGACTAAAACATCTGTAGGTAGAATAACTGTAGCTCTCTCCATGAGGTGGAACAATTGGGGTGTCATTGTCAGCTGAGTTATGCCAACTTGCTTGTCATTTTTCTTTGCAAAAGGAGGATAATAATAGTAAGCACTGCACTGGATGGTGGTGAGGACTAAATAAGATGCAAAGTACCTAGTATAGTGGTTTCTGGCATATAATCAGCCACAATAAATGTTAGATTTTTATTATTGTTTTTATTTCTATCTTGATGAAAAATGCATTATTTTTACACTGTTATAAAACTAAGAGAACCATGAGTTAGGTTTCACAAATTTCATCGCCGAAATCATGTACTTTGGACAGTTCTATCACATTTGTGTTATTTAAACAAATATTTCCCCTCTAGGGAAAGTTGGGAGGAAAGTGTTCCCTATACCACCCCCAGGCAGTGCTTATGCCTATAAAACACTTTTTCATTCCAAGGTGATTTCTAACCGTTCCTCATTATATGATCCCAGTGTAACTCCGAGGTCGGGGGGAAGATGTTGTTTACTTCCTTTATTAGGTACTGAAAGGCCAAGTAAAGGAGGTTGGTGCAGCTGGACCTAAAACTAGGTCCCCAGTGCTCTTCTCCACCCTCAGTCCAGTAACTTTGAATATAGGAGGTTCTTCCTGCCTGCTCTCTAGCACATACAATGGGTCCTGTTTGTAGCCTGCTCTGCCGTCTGCTGAGTCCTGCATCTCTCACAGGCTTTAGCCCTACAGAATCGTGGTCTGAGCTGGGGTGTTTGGTATCTTGAGAAGTTTGGAGTCACCTGCGAAGATGACAAGGTAGTCTTTTAAAAGAAGCATAATGCAGCCATGTTTTTCCAACCTATAGAGGCATCTGGTACCTAACTCTGCTACTTTCAGCTCCACCACCCCCACCCCATGCCCAGTTGCAATCTAATTCCTTCCCTTGCCTCTCCCATTTCCAGGATCAAGGTCAGCCTTATGCATTGGTATTACAGTTCCCGGGGTCTGATTGGTCAGAGCCCACACAGGTGTTAGAGCTGTTCCAGGTGTTAGCTAATTTGAATATCGCCCCTGCTTGTTTTCATCTTTCCTATTCTCTCCACATGCCTTCTCCCTCCAGGTAGGCTGATCACCATTCCCCAAACATCTAACTTGTCCCCATCCCCTCTCCCTGAACACATCCCTCATGGCCTTGCTCACAGCCTTCTCTCCTAGAATGACTTCCTTTTACTGATCCAGCTCCTATCCATCCTCCAGGACCCTGGTCAAGGGTCTTTTCCTACAGGAACCCCTCCTAGATCATCCCAAGCCCACAGTGTTTACCTTTTCTAGCTCCCTAAGGCCTCTATTGTCTACACTGGTATTTTTTAAACTGCAGGTTGTATTGATTACAGGGCTATGGAAATCAACTTAGTGAGAAACAATGAGCATTCTGTGGCACCTAGAATAGAGTTCAAAATACCAAAATGCATTGCCAGTGGTAAACGTTGATCACCACGTACACATGCACAAATACATATATATGTATTGCATACTAACAGAATGTAAAATCTATTTCTTACGGAGTTGCTGTTAAAGCTTTTTGAAAAATGCTGATGTTAGTGTATTCTATCCTGTCATGGATTGAATTATGTCCCCCAAAAATGTGTGTCAACTTGACTAGACGATGATTCCCAGTATTGTGTGGTTGTCTACCGTTTTGTGAATTGATGTAATTTTCCTATGTGTTGTAAATCCTAATCTCTGCCTGTGGTTAACCAGGCAAGATTAGATTATATTAAAGAGAATTAGTGTGGGATACAAAACCCTTACTCAGATCACATCCCTGATAGGTGTAAGGGGAGTTCCCTTGGGGTGTGGCCTGCATCATCTTTTATGTTACAAGACATAAAGGGAGAGAGAAGCCAGTAGAGACAGAGGACCTCCAAGAATGAAGAACTAGGAGAGGAGGGCATCCTTTAGACCCGGGGTTCCTGTGCTGAGAAGCTCCTAGACCAGGGGAAGATTGATAACAAGGACCTTCCTCCAGAGCCGACGGAGAAAGACTTCCCCTGGAGCTGATGCCCTGACTTTGGACTTCTGGCCTCTCAGACTGTGAGAGAATAAACTTCTGTTTGTTAAGGCCATCCACATGTGGTATTTCTGTTACAACAGCACGAGATGACTAAGACATAGCCTAAATAGTACTATAATCTGCCTATGATACCAAGAATAAGGCCATGGAGAAGAGAGGCAGGTAAAAGGTGAGCCAAGATGGAATCACTCTCACCTGGAGAGAAAGCATGAGCTAGTAAACCACAGTCAGAACTGTGGACCATGTGCCTGTTCACCATTTGGCATTAGTGACTAGAAGATAAGCTCCATGAGGGCAGGACTGAGGCTCTCTTGCTTACCTCTGTCCCCAGCACCTAGAACCAAATACCAAGAGTTGAAAAGTAATGGTTAGTGAATGGGCAGCACAGGTTACGCTAGACTGCTTTGTAATAACCAAAAACGAAATCAAAATCTCAATGGCTTAACATAACAAAGTCTTATTTCTCACTCACACCAAGTCCACTATGGGTCAAGTCACTCTCCAGGGTAGCTGCCCTCCATGCCATAACTTAGGAATCCAGCTGCTTCCATCGTGTGCCACTGCCTGCCATACCAATACATGGATTCCAGGTAACTGTGGCAGGGAAAGAGAGCTAGAGGGCTGTGCATGGTGACATATGTTTCTTCCACTCCCGGCCTTTGGCCAGGCCTCATCACATAGCTGCATCCAACTGGAGGAGGGGGGGATGTATAAAGGACCATATAGATGTTTGCTGAGTTGTAAATGTCTCTACCACAGCTGCATGAACTGTTTCGCCTTCATACTTAACTGTACTTCTTGCCTCTCGAGCTGCTCAGTTATTCATTCCACGGAACTTCTGGGCGGTCTGCTCTGAAGTAAGCATAGCACCAATCTCTGGAAATACGGAGAAGACTAAGACATTTTCCTAGTTTGGATCACCCTAGAAACAGAGCCTGAGACAAGGACTAGAGCGCACGCGGCTAATTTGGAATGTGCAGGGTGCAGGGAACACCAGCAGGGCCGAAGGAAAGTGATCCAGGGGATGTGTTTTATTAAGCTAGCTACCTCAACGGATATCTGAAGCTCAATCCTATGGAGAAACTATGGGAAATGGTATAAAATACACCTCAAAATTATCCTCACTCGAGGGGTGGGGAGCTGAGGTATCTATCAATCCATTCCCGTCATCACTGGTAGAGGCTGCTCCTGAACAGTGTTAATTGCCCAGCACTTTCAGCCTACTGCACTCACTCCTGGGTACAGTGATCTTCCAGAAAAAGCTCTCAGGCACAGAGATGCAGATAATGGCAACTCCCAAAGTACACTGAAAGGATAAGATCTGAGGGCAACAGGGAGGGAACTGACAGTGTCAGTTCCAGACACCACCTGCTATCAGTGAGCTCACCATGCAGGAGAAGAAAGAGATGGCTAAACAAGTCAATTTCAGTAAAGGTGAGAATGCTACAAAGTACTGTGGAGCACAAGCAGAGGCTGGCCCCCTGAAAGATCCAAAAAGGCTTCCTAGGTGTGGTAAAATGTGGGCTGGATCTGGAAGGACAAGTGGGCTTTTGCCTCTGAGAAGACGAGGAAGAGGAAGAATGTCAGACACTGTTCACTGCCCATCCATTACATGCGTTCCTTTCATCCCCATGAACGCATATCCTTTAGGGTGGCTCTGTTCTCAGTCCCTGGTGATTATTGCAATTGGTCTAAGCCAATCATGAAATCCTCTTCCCCTTTGCCAAATTCTTGATTTCCCATCCTCTCTCGCGCCTAGTAGTGGTCACGTGACCTGATTCTGGCCAACGAAAAGTAAGAGGAAATCCACTGGGGCGAGTTCTGGCCCAGCATTTGCTTCTCTGAGAAAAAGAACAGATGGATTTGCTGCTGTTCTTGGCTTTCTTTCTGCCCTGAGTGCAAACGTGATGCCTAAAGCCACTGCAGCTATCTTGCAACCATCAGGTGTTGAGCAAGAGGACAAAAAGTCAACAAGCTAAGGACCGCAGAGTGGAAAGAGAGAAGGCACTTGGAATCCTGGCAGCATTACTGAGATTCACACAGTGTCTGGCAACTGCCTGCATTCTTATCATGTGAGAAGTATGTATGCTTAAGCCACTTCTACTTCAGTGTCTTTGACTTGTAGGCCAACACAATTTTAACTGATCCACGTAGGCGATTTCAGGCAGAAGGGCACTGGTGCAACAAATTATGCTTTGGGACTGGTAAGAGGTTCAGTTTGGCTGGAGAAGAGCATGTGTGTTATATAGTGGAGGAAACGAGGCTGCAGAGGAAGGTTAGATACAGAACATAAAAGGCCCACATTGCTATGCAAAGGAATTCAAAGGGGAGGCATAAGAGCTTCAGAAGAGAGAGTAAAATGAACACGTTTGTGTTGGGGAAAATAATTGTATCAATCGTATAAAGGAAGGATTCTAACCCTCTGAAAGACATAGATCATATTCTATATCCAGTACTATTTTATATTATCTATAGCCTCTCACACAGTCACCATTTACTCTGTAGTTATTGAACTGAATTGAAGTTCCCCTAATTATTTTCATCTGACCTGCACTGCTTCAATCAATTGCTAAAGCCATTTAGGAAGGTTACAAGTGTGTTTCAGGCTCCCCCACTGACCTTAGGCATGTTACTTCCCTCTCTGAACCTCAGTGTCATAATCTGTACAGTGAAAGTATGGAATGTGGTCTCGCTTTCTGCAGCAATCCTAGGGACGTGACTTACTGCATCTGCCAACGAGGAGAGTTGTCCTGGGCTTCCCCCTCTTTAGTCTCACAAAATGGGCAGGAAAAGTTGGATAGGACAACTTTATCAAAGCCCTCAGGCACCAAGGGCTGAGCAGAGAAAATGGGTCAATAGCTATGCCACCCCCAGCCTGATGCAGGAAAGAAAACTGCAGATCAAATAGATGTATTTCTGTACGTCCCAGATTACCCAGGTCCCAATCTGGCTCTTTCTCTATATATAACGTATATGCAAGTTTTTTACTCTTCCAACCACTATTTCAAAACCAAGGATGAGGAGAGAGGAGAAATCAAATGTTTTCTCATGTGACATTCAAATAAAGAGGGATCAATTAACCCCTTGGATTAGGTAAATACCGGGGAGACTCACAAGGATGAGGCTTTGGACTTCATGTTCATACACACATCAGCACTCCAGTCCCAAATTATATTTGACGTTTAATTAAAACCCCAAGGCAGTGAAGTCAGGAGCTGAACTGCTGCGATACTAGAAAAGGAGCCACTCTTTAGGATGGATTCATTTGTCTCCTGTCACCAAAGGCGTCAACACCCACCCCTACCTCCACCCTCCACCCCAGCCCAGCTCCACTCATCAAGATCAGGAGAAATACAATAGAGCAGTGACTGGAGAATGGAACCCCCCTCTTCTGCCCCCTCTACACACACACACACACACAAACACATACACACACTCAGATGCTGTCATTGCCAGAATAAAACTAGTTCTTTCCAGGTTCCATGCCACCTAGAGCTAACGTTCCTCCTGGCCACCAACTCATTCCCCCATACCCAATTCCCCACTAGTTTCCTTCCCTAGGGACAGCACTTTTGCTTGTCCAAAGGGCAATAGGGTTTTTAGCACTGAACCTTTTTCTCCCCTCTCTCCTCACTTCTTTCCTTTTTCCTGACTTCCTGCCTGCAGTTCTCATTGAGTAACTTCCATAATCTAGTGCTGTGCTAAATATTACGGGAACACAACCTACAAAACTCAGCTTCTGCCCTTGCACTCTTTTGGTGGAGACAAGGAAATTCATTAAATTCTATCTGTATTAGATGTCTGGTGGTGCAGTGGTTGAGTGATATGGCTGCTAACCAAAAGTTTGGCAGTTCAAATTCACCAGCTGCTCCTTGGAAACCCTATGGGGCAGTTCTACTCAGTCCTCTAGGGCTGCTATGGGTTGGAACTGACGTGATGGCAACAGGTTTGTTTTGTTTGTTGGTTTGTATTAGATGTAATAACACAATGTGTAGTTCATTCCAATGAGAGATCAAGACATTAAAAGTTTGGAAGTCAGAGGAAGGAGAGGCCCAGGTAGCCAAGAAGGCTTCGTGGAGTAGCTAGGATTTGTGTTAGGCCTTGGGATCTAGAAAGACAGGAGGAAGAGGAAAGGCACTCCAAGCAGAGAGAAGAGCATGTGTGAAGGTCCAGAAACCTGATGAGAACAAGAAATAGTGAAAAAGCTTTTCTGCCTTGATGGTCAGGAAAGGGTGGTATAGAAGGCAAGGGTTGGAGCAGCTGTTGATAAGAGGTAGTAAGTGTTGCTGTGGAGTCTAGACTTTTTCCCTAGGTAGGAATCTCATAGGTCTTGCAGGGTTTCTAGGGGTATTGGCGACGGTGGACATTAAACCAGACTGAGACTGAGTTACTTTCCTGACTTTGCGGTTGACTAGCTGTGTAGCTGACTCGAGGGCACCTAACAACAACAGCTGTGTAGCCTTGGGCAGGTTACTGCCCTCTCTGGGCTGGATTTTCTCCCCTATAAAATGGTGAGAGTCACCCTTGTCTCTGCTTCCTCGCAAACATCACCTCTACCTTTCAGGACCAGATCAGCGCCAAATGACACCACATGTGAGGTTCAGGATGTTCATAGACCCCAGATGCTACTCTCATGCAGGTTTTGAGATATCAGAACAAAATGATGTTTTCCTAACACAGATCACAAACCCAACACAGAATCAAGACAGATTAGCAGTGGGAGATACAAACATCCATAAATCTCACTCTGTTAAAAATAGAGCCTCCCGTAACCTCTTGACTCACTTTGTTTGCAATTTCATCTTCCAGAACATTTAAAAATAACAAAGGCAACTGCTATCTCAGGCTTAATTCTGATCACCAAGAAGAAATTACCAGGAACTGAAAAGACAGAAACCATATAAAGAAGGGACAGGATCTTAGAAGAATGTAGAAAGACCATCTTAGAGTTCATAGCAGCCCAGAAAGAGAACAGTGAGTGCAAAGAGACATGTATCGAAGTCTTAGGAGGCCTGATTTCCAGACCTTTAGAGAAAAGGTAGCTACTGTCCTGTGACCAAAGACTTGAGAGGGGAAGACATCTCAAGAAGGATGGGTAGAAATTCCTGGAAACAAAACTCTCACAAAATATTCTAACGGGGAAGAAAGGAGAGAGAAAGCTAAAAAAAAAAAAAAAATTCAGCTTCACTAGGAGTTCTCTGGCTTCAGCAAGAAAGCAGAATACTAAGCCCCGACCTTCTTCTATATCAAGAAGAAGAAATAATCTTTGCCCTGAAAATCCAGTTTTAGTCATGCCACTCCCCAACTGTAAAATGTTCACTAGCTCCCTCTTTCACTGTGAAATTTAAAACTCAAGAAATCCTCAAGGTTCTGCACAATGTGGACTTGGTTTACCTTTCCAGCCTTAGCTCCACACTCACCCCACCACACACATACACACACACACACACACGCACACACACACGCACACACACACAGTCTACTCTCTGGGCCAGAGGTTGGCCAACTACAGCCCACAGGCTAAATCTGGCCCCCTACTTGTTTTTGTATGTCCCACAAGCTAAGAATGGTTTTTACATTTTTAAATGATTGAAAAAAACTCAGAAGAATAATATTTTATGACACATGAAAATAATATGAAATTCAAATTTCAGTGTCCATAAATAAAGTTTTATTGAAACACAGCCGCAGTGACTGGTTTTCATACTATCTATAGCTGCTTTCATGATACAACAGTAGAATTGAGCACTTGAGATAGAGACCGTATGGCCCTCAAAGCCTAAAATATTTACTACCTGGACCTTCACAAAAAAAAAAAAAAAGTTTGCCAACTCTGCCCAAGATAATCCTCAAAACTATTAAAAAAAAAAAAAAAAATTGCCATCAAGTCAATTCTGACTCATAGTGACCCTATAGGACAGAGTAGAACTGGCCCATTGGGTTTCCAAGGAGCACCTGATGGATTCTAACAGCCGACCTTTTGCTTAGCAGCTATAGCACTTAACCGCTACACCACCAGGGTTTCCATACTAGCTACAGATTCCCCAAAAACCATACCTCGCTTTTTTTTTCTTTTTTTATTGTGGTAAATATATACGTAACAAATTATTTGCCATTTCAACGTTCTGTACAATTCAGTGACATTAGCTATGTTTATCATGTTCTTCAACCATTACTATTACCCATTTCCAAATTTTCCCATCACCCTTAGCAGAAGTTCAACGTGCCCTCACTTTCTTATTGCTAGACCTTAGTTCCTACTGTTTCTCTTCCCGAAACCTAAATATTACCTCCCATCATTTTCATCTGTAAGGGCGTTCCTATGATGCTGAACAGGTTTCACCAGAGCTGCCAGACCAAGACCAGGTAGGGAGAAAGATCTGGAAATCTACTTCCAAAAATCAGCCAACAAAAACCCTAGGAATCACAATGTCCATTGTCTGTGGGGCCGCCATGAGTTGGGAGCCAATTTGATGGCAACCAACAACAAACAACAACAACATTCTTCAAGAGGTATCCCTGGGGGGTCCAAACCATTAATGCGCTCAGCTGCTAATGGGAAGGCTGGAGGTTTGATTATACCCAGAGGCACCTAAGAAGAAAGGGCTGGTAATCTACTTCCAAGAAATCAGCCATTGAAAACCTTATGGAGCACAGCTCTACTCTGACACACATAGGGTTGCCATGAGTCAGAATCGATTGGATAGCAACACATTACCAACATAGGCTATGGTGTATGTGTGACCACTCCCAGGGGCACTTGCACCTAAGCCAAAGAAATGGATCTCTAATTAGAAACTTTCAGGCAGCCAGACAAATTGAGCAGAAGTACAAGGGGCCCTCTCCCATTCCACATGAAGGTGCGTGTGGAGGTTAGGGGTGACTGGACCAGAGAGTCAGTATGGAGGAACAGGAAATACACCTGGGATATAGCCGTCATCTCTCTGAGGATGAGCAGGTCTGGGTAATGAGTTTTAGAGGACAGCCACAGTTGGAGGCAGAAGTGAGAAGAAAAGTGGTAGAAGGTTCTAGGCCAGAAAGCTCCGAGAGGTAGGAAGCGTCAAAGGAACCCCGGGGAGAAGAGAGTTGGGAGAGGAGGAGCCAGAAGAAGAGGAAAGCAGAGGCTGGGACTAGGAAGGCACTTTGGAGAGACTACAGGGGCATCCTGACAGCTCCGGGAGAGAAGAGCCCTGCAGCACACTGCATTCCTGTGCCCTAGGCGAGATGCCGGGGTTTAAGGGCACGAGCACTGGAGAGGGAGTCAGAGGCCTGGAGCTCTGGGCCAACTGGGCACACACCCTGGGCATGACTTTGTAGAGGACACAAAATCATCTATGAAATAAATTAGTAATATAGCACCTAGTAACTCGGGTCTCTACACAAGACTTCTTCAGTAACTTGGTCCCTACTCCTGTGCTCCTACTGAAATAGACAGGGCTTGGGTAGAAGCCCCCAAACACTCTTCTAGGGTGCCAACTCCAGCCCCACTAAACAAACGCAGCGCAGATATTTAAAGAAAGCCTGCCCCGAGGCATTCACATACAGTAAAACCTGAGAAAGCTGGAACCTGTGTAAAGTGGAAACCTGTAAGAGAAGGAAAACTCAAATATGTTCCATTAAAACAATCAATAGAAAAGGGGTATGCCTGCACCCTGTCAAAGGCAGAAAACTTGCAAGACCAGGAAAAACAAGGCAGTCCTGTCGAGTTTGGATCTCACAGGTTTCACTGCAATTGGTCCAGGCCCTGGGCCCAGCTCCACCAAGCATTATCTTTGCGACATTGGATAGCCACTTCCCTCGCTCAGTCTTGGCTTCCTCATCTAAAGTACAAGGGGCTGGGCCTGGTGATTGCTAAGGCCCTTCCAGTCCCATTCTGAGAGGGGGTGGCTGTAAGAGATGAGGCATAATGTAGGCCTTGTGGGGGCCTGAGCAAAGGTAGGGAGAGGGCTGGGGAAAGCAAGCAAGTATTGGTTAGACACAGCCCAGAAACGCTCACTGTGGCTTGTTGGTTGTGAACACGTGATAAAGGTATTGCAAGGAGTAAGAGCTGTGACCTTGCAAATGAGGCCCGCTGGAAAACAGGGGCATGAATTGCATGCTGTGCTCACTTGTGTACATGGGTATGTGCACGCGAGTGCACACACGCACACTTACATACACTCACACACACATGGAGTCTGCTAGTGTACGCCTGCCCTGGCTGTGGCTTCCTAGTGAAGAGCAAGAAAGGGGCTTAGCAAGAGGATGGAACCACAGAGTGAAAAATGAGAGAGGGAAGGCTAGGGAGACCCTGTTCTGTTGCAGTCCTGCACGAAGTTTATTATTGTGGTTAGTGGCCGTTGAGCCGATTCCGACTCATGGCCACCCCATGTGTGCAGAGTAGAACTGCTCCATAGGGTTTTCAAGACTGTGACCTTTTGGAAGCAGATAGCTAGGCCTGGGTTCTGAGGCACCTCTGGGTGGGTTCAGACCACCAACCTTTCGGCTAATAGTCGAGCAGTTAACCTTTTGCACCACCCACGTCTATAGTCCTGAAATAATTTTCCCCATTTTATAGAAAGAGAAACTGAGGCAGGCCACAGTTTATACCGGTGAGAATATTCCCTTAAAGAATAAGCTGGAAACAAGACCAAGGCCTCAGATGCTGCAGATGTCTAGATCTCACTTTACCTGACTGCAGGGAAGGAAGGAGAGAGGGAGGGAGGCAGGGGAGAAGCCTGTGGTCAGTGAGGATGGTTCAGATGGAAGGTGTGCTGGGAAACATCTCACCCTCTATAGAGGAAGAAGCCACAATCAGAGCTGTGATCTACAGAGAGCAAAGAAAAGAACATTCTGGACACTGAGGCCTGCGGTCAAGTAAATGGCCCCACAGCCTCACTTCCTCTCCCCGCTTGATGTATATTTCCATTTCTCCTTCCCCTTGACCATATGCCCAACCTCCAAAAGGAGGAGGGATCTCCGTACTCCTACCCCTCATTTTAAGATAGAGTTCCTGGGTGGTGCAAATGGTTAATGCCCTTCACTGCTAACTGAAAGATTGGCAATTTGAGTCCACCCAGAAGCACCTCAGGAGAAAGACCTGGCAATCTATTTCCCAAAAAGTCAGCCATTAAAAACCCTATGGGTCACCATGAGTCAGAATCGAGCAACTAGGTTTCTGGATCTGGGTGTTTTAAGATACCCTTCCCTACTTCTTTACTGCACAGACATACTCCAGCCTCACTCTGTCATCAACAGCCACTGAGATTCCTCAGTCAGTCATGAGCTTCTCTTAAAACAAAACTCAGGCTTATCTTATTTACCTCTGCTGTTTAAGTCCGAGCCATGAAATGGATTCCACAAGTTGCATGGGGAAATCCGTCTTAGTACTTGTAGACATGAGTCCCATTCATCATTTAGTGCCCCTGAGGAGACAATGAGGGTAGCAAAATTAATCAATTCTTAAGGAACAACTGGCCTGGGCTTGCTATTCTATAAGGGCCTGAGAAGTTTTCATCTGGGGCAACACTCTGGTTTATTCAGCCCAGACTCTACCTCAGAAAGTGGCCTCAAGGGGTGATTTCTAGGAGGAAGAAGTTGGGGCAACTTGCTCTCATCCTGAAACATTCTTAATTTCTTTAGTATCATGCCATGGAGCCATCATCCGCCGATCACTGAAACCCCAAGTGAACCTATTAATATTTCCAGCCAGTACCTCCCCTCAGGGGTGGTATGTTCCATATACTTACTACCCACAGTGTAGAGTAGGGCCTGCTTTCTCTTTGGCCTAAAACTGCCTCCCTCAGGCTCCAGGGGCCCTCACGCTGGGCTTCAGCATGACCTCCCCAGCCAATGGCAAGGGGCCAGAGACTGAATTCTCAGGCCAATCCTGCTGTCATGAACCATGTGGGTCTCCATGGGGAGAATGATGGGGCCCGTAGCTGCCCTTGGCCTTCATAGCTTATTACTTTTCCTTGTGGTTGGACAGATGGATGCCTGGCCCACTGGTCAGTCTCTTTCAGGTGATCCCTCTGCCAAACTTTGAGGTCCAGAGTCTCCTGTGAGTCATTCAAGGCTCCCCACTTTACTGACACAGCCCTATTTCCCATGTTCCCCACAGCACGTCCCCTAGCAGTCCTCTCACTTCCCCCTCTCAGTGTCCTCACTGTTACTAAACACTGCTCAAGCTGTCCTTCCACCTATGGTGTCCTCCCTTCTTCGCCCTCCCCACCAAGTTCTGCCAATCTCTGGACCTTTCTTTCTCAGAGCCTTTCCAGACCACCCCCAGTCCCCCAAGGGACAGTGGAAAAGGAAGGACTTGGGCCAAAGTGCTGAACACTGGTTCTGTCACTTACTAACTGCTAGAGCTTAGACAAGTCCCTCAATGTCTCTGGGCCTCAGGTTCCTCTGCTGAAAATGAGAATAATCCATTCCTCACAGACTAAAAAAGATTAAATGGCATAACGCACATAAAATAATCTGTCACCCAGTAAACTCCCAATAAATGTTTGTTCTTTGGCTATTTGATCTCCCTCCCTGAATCCAATTCTACTTCTGGTCAGTACTGCAGTTAATTGTTTCATTCTGTCAGACTTGTCTCCTCAAGTTAAGCTTCTTGAGGGAAGGGACAGGATTGCGTGCTTCTCTGGAGACTCCCCCAGCACCCAGCACAGAGCCTTTAGTCAGTAAAGATCTGATGCCTGGTAAACACCCTGGCAATCCTGGGTGTGTCTCTATCTCAGACCAGAGAGGCAGGCTAACCTGGGACTCCACACCCTGGGTCGCACCCAACAGCTCCTGGGGTCTACTTACCAACGGGCCTCATGCCTTGTGGGAGAGGAGCCAGGCCTGGCTCCTGCGGCCCACGGCAGAGTGGGGGGCGGCAGGCAGTAATGGAATGAGAAGCCCTGAGATCTAATTCTGTAACGATTAAGGTGAGAGGGACAAACTCCAGAGGCCAATTGTTGGGTGTAATTAGGGTGAGCAGTGAATCAGGACCAGTCGAGAACCCAGAGGCCAGACAGGCAGGGCCCATCCTGGGTCCAGGAGGACCCCTGTGGTCGGCCAGGCCGAGGGAGATTTCTCTCCATTAGGTCCTGGCAGGGAAGGGCGAGCGGGGCTGCTCTGCATCATTCCCGTGGAGCGGCTGAGTGAATGTGACATAATTGAATGAAACCTCGGCATCCTCCACCCAGAGCGGGGGAATTAGCAGGCCTGACCCTCGCCTCAGGAGACTGCTTTCTGCCCTCATCTGCCTGCATTGCTTCACTTGAAACTGCCTCCCGGGTAGGGGTGGGGATGCCAGGAAAGAGCTCTGGCCAGGGCGGTGGAGGGAAAGAGGGGGCAAAGGAGATGGGCTTGAAGCTCGGGGGAGAAGGGGGCACAGTAGAGAAGTCCTGGGTGGGCAGAGGAGGGGGTTGGTAGTGCTGGGCAGGGGCATGGAGCCATAGGACTGCCAGAGTGTCAAACTGATGGGTAAGGAGATAGAGAGAGGAGGGAAGATGGATGAGGACATAGAAGGGCCAGGCAGAGATGGAGACAGGCAGAGAGTGGGAGACAGGAGCAAGATAGGCAGGGAGATACCATCATGACAGCAAGAGATACAGAGATGAGCTGAGTGATTGAAGGGACAGAGAGGGGGCAGTAAAAAGCAGCTTAGTAAGAAAGATAGACTGATCAGCAGTCAAAGGAAGTAGCAGATGGGTGGGAAGATAGAAACAAAGCCTCTCCCTGTTCCTGCTTCATGGAACATTGGACTGAAGCCCTCTTGTGCGGTGATAGCAATGCTTTCTTCCTTTGTGCACTTGCTATGGGCCCGGGACTCTTTTAAAGAGTTTACTTGATCTCATTCGAGCCTCACAACACCCTTACAGAGTGGTATTATTGCTCTATTTTACAGACGAAGAAGCTGAGGTTTTCCAAGGTTACCCAGCTAAAAAGCAAAGGAGCCAGAACCTGAGCCCAGGTCTAGCCTGGTTCATAGCGCCCACACTCACCACTGCACTGGAGAGGCTTTCCTGGGTTCAGCCCCAGGTTCACCCTTCAGCCTAGCAGCCTCTGCAGGCTAGCCAGACTCAGGAATTTCTGGTGACTGCAGGCATGGACTGGAGTCAGGGGACTGTCTTGTTACTATCCTGGTTTCTGTCCCCTGTACCTGGGATTCCTGGAACTCTCCTCTCCATCTGCACAGGCCTCTCAAGTTCTCAACTGGCTACAAGCAAATCTACACTAAGATGTGGACTAATGTCACATTGCGGCATGGCCTCTGCCAGGAGCAGTTCATTTTAATAGGGGACTCGGTGTGTAACAGGAGAGACATCTGTGGGAGCCGGAAGGCCTTCCCTACGTCCTTTAATAATGCTATATGAGCAGATTCCTCCTATACTTACTCACTAAGCTAGTCTTGGCTGTGGGACCTGCTCTGTCCAGGCTGGGGAAAAATGTGTCTGGATGCCCATCACTGCTGCTTTTGTGTCCCCCTCATGGAAGATCCCCAGGAACACCCAGCTTGGGGGTCTCTGCCAGCCAGATCAACCTCTCCCCAGGAGCAGGGGCTTTGCTTCAAGTGGCCAGCCCACTGACCAGCTGCTTCCAGTCACAGAAGGTGCTCACTGTCCTCCCTTCCCATCCAGTGGCTCTAACAGTGCCTTTTCAGAGTTCAGAGCTCTTCAGGCACTTCCCAGGCCTGGAAGGGAGCCAGACAACTCCCACCTGGGTAACTTCCTGGGCACTTCTTTTTGACTCAGCCAGACGGCTATGTGGGCCTGCCAAGCAAGGGCCAGCGTTCACACCACCGCCTGACCTGACCACCACCTATCCAGCTCCATGTGGGAAAGGGAATACCCGTGTCTGTACATAGACAGTTTTGCCAAGGAGCCCTGAAGGGAGGTGAGAGCTGGTTTCACCTTCACAGGCAGTAGTTTCCTAACAGCAAAGCTGGGATGTTCAGCACCCCGGGAAGGAGGCATTGCTCCACCCACTCTGGTGCAGCAGGGGAGAGAGAGCAAAATGACTTCTCCACTCTGACTGCAGGAAATGGATTGGCAAAGAAGGAAGGGGAGAGGCAGGGAGGGAAGGAGGAAAAGTGAGAAGAGGTAAGCACAAAAGGGACTGGAAAAGAGACATTAACAATGGAACCCAAAGCTAGAAGACCCAGAGGTGACTTGATCCAAGGCCCTATTCCTACTGATAAAAATCCTGAGACCCAAAGAGGTGAAGGAGCTCTTCCAAGGTCACCCAGCCAGTTCTGACCTTGAATGGAGTCCTCCCATAGCCATTTCATCTTCAGATCCTGATTTATAGTCCCAAGAAGAAGCTTATGGGTTAGTCACTAAGGGGCTAGAAGAATAGCTCTGCCTTGGGAGCCAAGGCACAGTGGTTAAAACAATTGACTGCTAATCTGAAGGTCAGCGGCTCAAAACCACCAGTGTCTCCATGGGAGAAACATGTGGCAGTCTGCTTCCATAGAGATTTACTGCCTTGGAAACCCTATGGGGTTGCTATGAGTCAGAACTGACTAGACAGCAGTGGGTTTGGGGTTTGGTCCTTCTCAAAACCCTCCGTGCCATCCTGAACCAAAGCTCCCTGCTGAGCCTGGCAGTCTGTGCCCTCTCCATCTGGCCCCAACCTTCTCTCCATGTTGTCTCCCACCTCCCACACATCCTCCATCCTCACCAGATTCTACTCCTTGTTGCACTGTGACACCCTGCACTCCCCATCTTGGCTCACTCTAAAATCCCCCTCAAGTCAGTGCCTCTCTCAGATGTCAGCTATTCTGGGAGGCCTTCCTTGACCCTCCAGCCTCAGTAATCTCTCCTCATCCTGTACTTCCACATCACATTTTTGGTACCATCCTTATGAAGAGAGGAAAACGACATCCGTTGAGATTCGTCTACTGCCAACATGCCCAGTGTTATTATCCCCATTTTACAAATGAAGAAACAGGTTTAGAGAGGTTAACTAACTCACCCAAGATCACACAGCAAGCTATGAAGTGATAGAAGCATGTCTTAAGCTGGGTTCTCTGGAGAAGAAAAACCAGTGAAGCATATATATTTAGAGAGAGAGAGAGAGGTTTATTTCAAGGAAGTGGCTCACATGGTTGTAGAGACTGACAAATCCCAAGTCTGTGTGTCAGGCATCAGGCTGGAGGCTTCTCCTGATTCATGTAGCTGCAGGGGCTGATGAACCCAAGATCGCAGGCTGCTGGCTCACAGGCTACAGAGATCGATGAATCCCAAGATCAGCAAGCAAGCTGCTAGCTCAAGTCCCAAGATCCAGGGGTCAGACGATGATGAGCCAGATGCAGGATCCAGAGCAAGAGCCTTGCTGGAACATTCATTTATACTCTGGAGGAAAGCCACACCGCCAAAGAAACTCCCTTTCAACTGCCTGGCTGCTATAACAGATCTTATCATAGAGTTGATTACGTCATTACATAACTGCCAATATCATAACTGCCAAACCACTGAGAATCATGACCCAGCCGAGCTGACACACAACCTTAACCATCACAAGGCAGAAATCACATCTAGGACTAACTCCAAAGCTTTGTTTTGCTTTGTTTTATACTTTCTGTGTATTGCCTGTTCATGGCCTCTTGAGCAGTAAGCATCTGAGAGTAGGGGCTATATCTTCTTATCTCTAGCACCTAGAAGAGTGGCTGGCTCATAATTGGCACGCCAAACAACCACTTATAGGACGGAAGGGTGAACAGATAGATGGATCGATGGAAGAGTATTAACGTCCCCAGCTGAGAAGGCGGAGGTGGTTGGGAAAGGTCATGTGGATCTTTGAAGTGGGGTGTGGCACCACTCCAGGAAACTTGATCAGCCACCAACAACAGTTCAGCAGAGTGTTAGGAAAGAGGTGATGGCAAGGTTTCCCTTGATCTTGGAATCTAGTGGGTTGAGAGTTGCTATATACCGTCAGAGCAGGAGAGAGCCACTTCAGCAAGAACTCTTAAACTCAAAACATCAACATAGAACTAGAACATCCTTAGGGATAATGAGTTCTAGCCTCTCATTACTTCCCATTTTCCAGATGAAAAAACTAGGACTCAAGAAGAATAAATGACTTCCTCAACATCACACAGCAAGGTGATTTCAAGATACCCAGTTGCTATAGAAACATGTTGACTTTAAATAGGGGTGCATTCAGTTGGGTGCTTGAGATAATATTCAATGCTTTGTCCTTATTGATACTCAAGAACACTACCCCCTCTGTCACAGCATCTTGATCTCTAAACAAAGGAGCCTCTGGCTGAAGACCCTGTGTGAGGAGGCCATGTGAAGATGTGCTGCTAAGAGGGAAGTCCCTGGACAGAAATGGCTATCAACTACCAAGCCCCATGGCACTAACAGTGGCTGCACTCTCCCTACTGGCCTCCCTGCCCAGCCTTGAGCAGGGGCTTAGCAATGGCAACCTGCTTAGGTGACCACATTCAGCTTCATGGTCTTGGCCTGCTTGCTAGGGACTCTGATCTCCGCAACCTGCCTTCATTTTCAGAGGCAACCCCGAGTAAAGGCAGCTTCCCCAGGCTGCCCAGCTGCCAGCCCCTTTGCTACTCTCTTGTGAACCAAAGGGACCCTCCCTCAGGCTACAGAGTTGCCCTCTGCCCTTTTGCTCCAGGGGCTTTGGGCAATATGTGCTAACACATTTGTTTTGCTTTGTTTGGGCCCCTGTGACTTGATGACAAATAATCAGTCCCCCCTCCAATAGCCTCACAAGACAGGAAAGGAAGATGAGGACATCACAGAGCAAAGGCTGTGAGAGCTAAAACTCAACAGGACCGCCTTATTTTTCCAGGCCTTGCAAGTTTTCCACCTTTGACAAGCGCAGTCTTACCACTTTTCTATAGCTCTCTACTAGCGGAAAATATTTTAGTTTTCCTTCTCTGATAGATTTCCACTTTACACAAGTTCTGGCTTTCACAGGTTTTACAGTACTTATTTCAGATGGGGAAACTGAGGCCTGAACAAGCACATGATTTGCATAGGCTAACATAGGAGACAGAAGCACAACCAGGACTCCTGACTCCTAAATTCCAGATGACCCAACCCTGGCTGCCCTCTTGGGCCGCGGCACTCCGAAGAGGCATAGCTAAGGCAGAATTAAAGTCATCCTCTGCGGGACAATACTTGTCCTTCCTCCACTTTTATTTCATTTCCACATCCTCCTGTTTGCTTATTTTAGTCCCCTGAGTGCTCCAGGGCCCTTAAAAGAGCTTCAGCTGGAATGCCCCAGAAGTGCTGGAAGAAGGGGAGCAGTTGGGATAGGCTCCAGAGGCCTAAGGACCTGAACTGGGAAGGAGCAATAAAAGGCAGTGGGAGGGAAGCAGGGCAGCTCAGTGTAAACAGTTAGGGCTGGCAGCTGATCAGGTGGCCTATAAATGTCCACAGAAGCCTGTTAAGAGCGTAATTAGAGGATCCACGAGACCTGCCAGCCCCATGCTCTCCCAGACACACCAGTGATCCCAATAAAATGTTTGCGTGGGCACGGAGCTGTGCTTTAAGTGCCATGAAAACCCTGGATTCCTTTGCCTCCCTCAGTGAGGTGAAGCCACAACAGCAGTCTCCTCCCTGCTTCTCCCCACCCCGCACCCTGAACCAAATGAGATCCAGAGGTTGAGCACTATTATCCAGATCGAATTCTATCTGGGAAAATTCTCTGTCGTTCTCCATTTCTCTTGGCCCACAAATCTCCTCCTAACCTACCCCTTTTTCCCGTTTCACTCTCAAAAAAGGGCCTGTCTGTCAGGGGTGGGATGGCTGAGCCCAGAACTTAGCCCAGGGGCACCTTGAAGACTGGAGGTATCATGGGTAGGACTCCCCAAGGGGCATCTGAGACCTGATTTCTAATTCTGCTTCTGCTACCACCTAGATGTGTAACTTCAGGAAAATGCCATCCCTCTCTGGGCCTCGGTTATTTTATCTGTGTAATGAGTGAACTGGGGAGATCAGTGGTTTTGAAGCCAATCTGCTTAGGAATTTTTACTGAGGAGACAATACAGAGGAGTTAGCAGGAAAGACTCAGGGCCCCTCACTTCATCCTGCACCTGGGCAGCCAGCGTGTGTCTGTTTTATTTGCAAGACTTTGAGTAAGATTTTGTGTAAAATAAAAAGTATTAGTAGTTGTAAAAACAGTTTAAACCCATTGGCTGAGAATGACCTCTGAAATTCCTTCCTTCTGTCTCATTCTGTGATTCAACCCAGGGACATGTTTTTTGTCAACTACCCTACCCTGGCAGCTCTGTTACACATATTCTCTCCCATAGCCCCTACAAGACAGTCATATTTACCAGGCCTCAGGCCCTGATTTGGGCTCAGAAAGTAGGTCCCTTACACCTCTGACTGGATGTGTAAGTCACGAGCCCCACCCTCACATTCAGATAACAGGTGCCCCCTGAAAAGATAAACAGCCCAGGTAGGAAGTTTATGCCTGGTGTTGAGTGTTTCAGCCAAGAAGGGTCATCAGGGTTCAGGAAGCAGAGATGGCCATGAGCTGGGGCGCACAGGACAGGCTTCACAGAAGTGGTTTTTGATCCAGGTACACAAAGATTCTGAGATGGGATTATACTGGTATGGTTGGAGGTTGGTGAATGGACTAATCTGGCTTTAGAGGTGAGCAGGGAGATAAAAGAGCGAGAGTAAGAGACGCTGCTGGAAGCTAAGCCACCAGGATTTCAAATACGAATGGGGTCACCCATGCTGAACAGGTTTCAGTGGAGCTTCCAGACTAAGACTAGGAAGAAAAGCCTGGTGATCTCTTTCCAAAAATTAGCCAATGAAAATCTTATGGATCACGGTAGAACATTGTCCAACTCACTTGCTTTAGACACATCATCAGAAGGAATCAGTCACTGAAGGAGAACATCATGTATGGTGAAGTAGAGAGCCAGAGGGGGCAAGGGAGACACCCAGTGAGGTGAACTGGCACAAAGACTACAACGATGGACTCAAACATGCTTGCAATTGTGAGGATGATGCCAGACCAGGCAATGTTTCATTCTTTTGTATATAAGGTCACCACGAGTCAGCAGCTAACAACAAGAGATTCTGAGTTAGAATGCCCAGGTTCAGCTCTGATTCTGTCATCTAATTGCCATCTGACTTGGGCAAGCCATTTATACTCTTGAGCCTCAGTTTCCCCATCTATTCTAGGATTCTATCCAGCTCCCTACAATTTTCCCCTCCTTCTCCTTCAGACTCTTTCCTAAAGGTAGCCTTGGTCATGGTTTTAGTAGAAGAAGAAG
Source organism: Loxodonta africana (assembly GCF_030014295.1). Taxonomy (NCBI): domain Eukaryota; kingdom Metazoa; phylum Chordata; class Mammalia; order Proboscidea; family Elephantidae; genus Loxodonta; species Loxodonta africana. Next base: position 53,065,409 of record NC_087360.1, on the reverse strand, counting down.
GGAAGGAATTCAAGGCCCAGAGAGGTCAGACTGAAATCTGCAAATTGGGGGCCAAAAAAAAGATCTAGCTTTCCCTCCCTGGCTCCTGAGGTCGGGAGGAGGGCAAAGAGAGTGAGAAAGAGGAAAAGTGAGACAAATAAGATCACATTCCACCTTTCCCTCCCAAGACCACCTCCATTGGCCGAAGAGGCAGAAGAGCTTCCTTAGTAAGCCTAGAGGAATTCCCAGCTGCTCGGAGGGGAGAGCTCCTAATGAATATTCATTGTCACCAGAGGCTCATTTGAATCATCCAAATTTCCCAGATGCCAAATGCCATAACAAACAGCAGCGCTGTCCTCTCTGGCTGCCCATCTTCCAAAATGGGATAAGCTGCTGCTCTACCCACTATCACTCCTACAGCCCACCCACCCCACTCACCATCCTCCCTCACCCCATCTTGTCCTCACCTTCACTTCTTTGTCCTAAACCAGGACCTCTCCAAAGCCCTGGATTTGTCAAGACCCTCCACTGCCAAACTTCCAAGCTGAGCAAACAGGGAGGTCTGAGCCAAACAGGTGGGCTGCCTGATTCCAGGGAGAAATGACCAACCAACCCCAGGAAACCAGGATTAGGTTGGCAGAACTGTAAAACGGAGAGCGTGGATGAGGGTGTGCTCGGGATCTGTGGTATCCCCTCACCTGGTAGTTTTGCCAGCGAATCAAAGGCAGCACTGGGAGAGAGAGGGGGATGGAAAGAAATACCACTTAGCATCGTGCCTGAAATCCTGCCATTAGGGAAGCCATCATTAGTCAACCATCACCCACACCATTCAGGCCTCCATCAAAATGCAAGGTCCATTTAGAACAACCCAGATGTCCATCAGGAGAGGGCTGGTTTAATAAGTGATACCTCCCGCATATTACAGAATATTGTTGTCGTTAGATGCCATGGAGTTGACTCCGACTCACGGCCACCTTAATTATTTCTCATCTATACTGCATTTTCAATGGCCATATCATATTCCAAAAACCTTATGGATCATGTAGTATTATATGGCCATTAAAAAGGATGGGGTCTAGATAAGAAATGATGTCCACCATATGTTGCTAGGTGATAGAAGCAAGTTACAGAACTACGCTTAACAGAGTCCTATTTTTGGAAAGTCAACATAAATAAATGAACAAATAAATAAATTTTTTAAAAGTTAGTAAAGGCATTAAAAAAATTTTGCAAGAACATACACTAAATAATGGCTATTTCACCGGGCACAGGGGTGGATAAGAAAGGATTTTTCACTTTCCTTGTTAAACATTTTTTTACAGTTTGAAGCCTGAGTGTTCTATAATGATTGATTTTGTAGTCAGCAAAGAATATCTAAGTGGGAGACCAAAAAAAGCCTTAAGGCAGCACCAGAAGAGCCTGGGCCCAGGGCTGGCAAAGGGTGCTGCAAAGATGATGGAGACAGGTCTGCCCCCACCCCAACCCACCCCAAACCATCCCTACAGGCCTAGCTCAAATCTGGTCTCGGACTTGAAATCAAGCCTTGTTTACTTCATTATGTTTTTGCCCACGGCTCACTCTCTGGAGAAGCATATTAATTAACTTGTAAATTCTTAACAATTTACAAAGCACTTACACATTTTTATTCATTCATTCAAAAATGTTCCTGAGTCTTTCCTGTGAGCCAAGCACTCAGCACTGGGAACACAGAGAGCAAATACGCCATGGTCCCTGTGCCTGAATTCTCAGTGCAAGGAGTGACAGACGTCAGCTGGTCACTCTGGTTCACGGTCCTGAGAGCTATGTCAGAGGTGGCACAGGGTGAGTCAATCACAGAGAGGGCCCCAGTCCAAAGCCAGTGGTGGGGCTGAGCTTAAAGGAAGCGAAGACATTAGCCAGATGAAGAAAGATTCGCCTAAACAGTCACTCAGTCACTGGACACTCACTGACAGCCAGGCCTCATGATAAGAACTGAGATGCCCTTCCTGTTTAATGTCCACAGACATAGGACTGAAGGAGAAGAATACAGGGCTGGCTTCCCTGGGGAGACCCCAGTGCAGGAAAGGGCAGGGCTGGACCTGTAAGAGCTCAGGGCCAAGGTACTCTCCGGGCAGCAGGGATGGGGAACAAAACACAAAACCTGTCCCTGTCCCTCCTACCCTTCCCCATCACCATCACCTTTTACCTGGGTGACATCACATGAAATGCACATCAGGCTCTGTCTTAAAGCCAAAAAGAAATTGCAGAAGTGTGGCCTGAAATGGAGGCAAGGGGAAAGAGGCGTCTCATCAGGTGAATGTGTGTGTGTGTGTGTGTGTGTGTGTGTGTGTGTGTGTGTGTGTACATACAAATATAACCAGGCCTTTTTTTTTTTTTTTTATGTTCACATGGGCAGATGGAGCCACCCCTCCTCCCATGACAGCCCCCTTGCCCTGCATACACACATACTTGCCCCCAGTTCAGCCCCTCCACTTCCCTGGCTAGACAGCTCTGCAGAGGGGAAAGCTTCATTCTTAGGAGATAGCCTGCAGCCATGAGTGCAAGGGAAGGTCAAGGCTGAGAGGCCCTCTGGGGCTAGAAGGGCAGAAGAAAGGCTCTCAGGACCAAAGAGGAGAGAGAGCTGAACCAGGCAGGACCGTCTATGGGGAAATCGTCAAGGACACACCTGGATAATGAGATGCAAATTGCCAGGGCTGGGGGGCAGAGGAGATGCTTATATGCAAATGAGCAGGCCTGGCCTCTATCCAGATTAAGCTCATTTACATTTTTAACCTCCTTTTGGCAAAATAAGTTCCCTAGCTGAGGGAGCAGGGAGCAGCCCTCTCCATTCTGCAGAGGGGAAAACTGAGACCCAGCCATGAAGAATGTCTGAGTTGGCTGCAGAAAGGGAACCAAGAACTCAAGCTCCGAGGCAGTCCGGAGCCCCATCCCAGATTCCCTTCCCTCATTGCCTCTCAAGAATCTGGTTGCAGCCTAGGCCTCAGTATGTAGATTCATGTATAAAAATGACTCAGCATCTATTTCAGGGACCAAGCCTGCATCAGGCAGTAGGGAGTATAGGGCCCAAAGGATGCAAAGAACTGGGAAGAGGAAAATAGAGAGGTTGGAGAAGGGAATAAAGTGGTGATGAATGTGGAAGATGAAGACGAAGAAGAAATGCAAAAGGAGGATAAGGAGCCTAAAGCAATGTCTCCCTGGCATTTCCAGAGAGAATAGAGCAGAAAAGGAGAATTAAACAGCCTAAGCCAACCCACTTGTCCTACAAGGTATTCAGGAATTTTGAATCAGAAGATAAAGGTTCTAATCCCCCTTCTCTATGACCTTGACCAAGTCACCTGACCTCTTGAACCTTGGTTTCATTATCTATAAAATAGGAAATAGCAATCTCAGCCCTGCCTCCCTCACAGAGAAACCAAGGATCAAAAGAGATAATGGATGTGAAAGGGCTTTATAGTGCCATGCAAATGGGTGCTATCATTACTCTTCCTAGCCAGGAAATCAACCATGGAGCTGGGGTCAGAAGGTAAGTGTCTTCTCCACCATTGAAAGCAATTAGGCATGCTGGTATACACCGTCGTTCTTAATGTTTTCACACCTCTTGAGTTCCAACACCCATTTGGGGTAGGGTCAACCCCAAATTGCCTTGGAATCCAGAAACTTGGGCTCTGCTTTTGGTTCTGACACCAATTGTGTGGGTGGCCTTGGGCAAGTCACTTTCCCTCTCTGGGCCTTAGATTCCCCATGTGCAAAATGAGGACGTTGGACTCGTTCTCCGAGGCACAGAACTGAAGCCTAGTTTCTATGCAAAGCAAAGAATCCTGCTGAACCCTTGGCTGGTGGGTGACCCATGAGAACTTGATTTGTATTTGATTTTGGTTTCTGATACTTTAGCAAGGAATTCACATGGTGGAATGGAAAGCATTTTCTCTTCTGTCTTAAAGAGGGGAGGCTGGACCTTTATGTTTCTAAGAATCGGGCCTTTTTAACCCTGGTAAGTGGGTAAACAGATCTTTTTCAGTGACTTGGAGGCAGAATGCTTTAGGTCTGGCTCTCAAATTCTGTCATAAAGAAAAACTGGAGGATAGTGACATTTGTGGGGTGGGCCCAAAGAAAGGTGGGGTAGACACACAAAGAGGAAAATAAGGGTAAGGAACTGGGACAAGACTTGAACATGGATTTGGACCCCTGTGCCCCATCCCCAAAAGTGCTTCAGACTGGGTCTATGGCCCAGAAAATGCCAAGTCTGGTAGACCCAGAGGACTGCTACAGGGATACCACACAAGCACCCAGCCTTGGTGTGAGAATAAAGAGCTCAGCCCAGTCACACAACTGGCAAGGGCTCTCCAGGGCAGGCAGCCTCACTGGGAGCAGGAGCCTATCTACCTGTAAGTACAGGCCTCACCCACTAAGCTTCTTGTTTTTGCTTAAGAACACTTCTCTACAACGTGCAGCGTACTCATAAACTCTGGGGGACCAATGGAATTTCAGTAGGCCAAGAGGAAAGATCCTCTAACCTGAAGTTTAGGGCCAGACTAGGATACATTAGGACTCCCTGAGCTGGGAAAAGGAGAGATAGACACCTCATTATATACATTCATTTGTATCCCTTTACCTTGTTCCAAGAAAGGTTTGGGATAAAATTTCCTTATTACAACAATGCAGGCTCAACATTATCTGGAGACAAATACTGAAGTTTGTCAAAGAAAAAGCTAGATCACTGCAGAATAGGGCAGAATAGGTAAGCCCATTGTGGTGCCACTGACCTTCCCCAGGGAACTGAGAAGATCTTCTGCCTAAAATGATGGCTTTGAGGCCTGATGAAGGGTTTTATGTCTGTCTGCCAACTTCCTGGAATTTATAAGTCAATAAGCTTTTATTTTATCATTATGCATGCAAAATAAGTTTCACTCCCTATTATGGGTTAAACTGTGTCACTCAAAAAGGTATGTTGAAGTCCTAACCACCAGTACCTCACCTTATTTGGAAACAGGGTCATTACAGATATAATAATTAGTTAAGGCGAGGTCATTAGATGGGATCTAATCTCTTTATGGAGCCCTGGAGATACAGTGGTTAAGAGCTACAGCTGCTAACCAAAAAAATGTCAGCAGTTTGAATCCACCAGCCACTCCTTGGAAACCTTATGGTACAGTTCTACTCTGTCCTTTATATAAGGTCGCCATGAGTCAGAATCGACTCAACAGAAATGGGTTTTAATCTCTTTATGACTGACGTCCTTAAAGAAGAGGAGAACAGACATTGACAAATACACAGGGAAGACGCCACGTGAAGACCAGGAAAAGATTGATGGCATGCTGCCACAAGCTAGGAACACCTGGAGCGACTAGAACTAGAAGAGGCAAGGAAGAGTCTTTCCCTAGAGTCTTCAGAGACAGCACGGCCTTGCTGACATCCTAAATTCAGATTCTAGCCTCTAAAGCTAAAACGATAAATTTCTTTGATGTGAGTCAAATACTTTGTGGCAATTTGTTATGGTAGCCCTAGGAAATTAAGACCCTTTCCCAAGGGACAGACCTCTGCTAAGTTCAGTTCAGCTGTCCAACAAACATGGTACTATATGTGAAGGTACAAAGATGAATGATACGTGACTCTACTTTTCCAGACAAGTCCAAGTTTGTGGGTGAGAGTAGGTCCAGAACCTGGATGGGAGCAGCTGCTGAAAGGAGTAAATGAATGACAGACAAAGCTGAGGTGAAAACGAGATGTCACAAACCAGAGCCAAAAGGGGACACCTCTGCATACAAGTTATTAGGATTCATGCTGGCTCTTAGCTGCAAGCAGAGATGCTCCACCATCATCTTAAAGCAGGATTTCTCAACTTCAGGCTGAACGATAATTCTTTGTTGGGGTGTGTGGGGTGGATATTTAGCCACTAGATGCCTCTAACCACTAGATGCCAATAGCAAGCCCCCAGCTGTGACACCAAAATATCTCCAGCCATCAGTTTGCTGGAGATTTTGCCACAATTTTGCCATAACCCCTAGGAGGCAAATTCTCCCAAGCTGAGAACCACTGCCTTAAAGGTTCAGAGGCAACAGGGCCAGGAAAGAAGTAGGCTGTACTCCTGACCACTATAAAGGTTCAGACATTTGCTGTTACAGGTTTTCTCTCCCCCACCATCCCACCCCTCTTATCTAAGGCCTGGACATTTGGTGAATTTTTGAAGGATAATTAAAACTATTCTTATCCTGTGTAATATCACTCAAGACTGCATGATGGAGTCAAGTAGTAGAATCCATGAGCCTTAGATGCAAGGCATGCTGGAATTTTATCAGTAGGCCAGTAGAGAGTAATTTAGGATCTGAGGAAAGGGACTTAGAGGAAGAGCTGCCCCGCCCCACCCCTGAACCCAAATCGCAGGGGCCAATTTGAGTCCAATCAAGCTACTATTGATGTCCCTGGCTCCAGTGTAAAAGGTCATGGAAGCCCCAGCAGGAGACCTCATTGATTTCAGAAAACTCTGTCTACATTTAAGTAGAGCCCTAGCCAGTGTCTGGAGGTGCAGAAAACAGCCCCAGCTTCCATAAGAGCTGGCAAAAGTTAGCCAGAGAGACAGAGCTCCAGCCAAGAAGGCTGAGATTCAGGTGGGGCTCCATCCCACTGAGGAGGGGAACTGTGAGCCAAGGCCAGACGAGCTATGGACTAAACTAGTTATGTCAGTGGAGGTTGGAAGATCAGAGATCATGGGCATATGGGGACACGAGGGACTCACCTAGGACACACATGCTTGCAACAGAGGAACTACTAATGTCCTTGGTTGCCACTGGATCCCCAGTTGGAAGGAAAGGGCTTGGCACCCAGCTGTAGGGCAGCAGCACTGATATCTCCAAGCCATGGCATCAGTCTCAACACTGCAGTCTCAACCCAGGGATTTCCTGGTTGATTAATTGCCCATCCTCTTGAACGTGGAATTCACTATAGAGTCCTCCATTGTCGCCTCTTAACTAAATCAAGCTTGACATTTATGGGACCCAAAGAAAGACTCCAGTCAGGGAGATGGCAGGATGACAGCAAGTTGCAGCACGACATGAGCAGAAGAAAGAGCCTGGGCTTTGGACTCAGACAAGCTGCCTTCAGGTCCCAGCTCAGCCATTTACAAGCTGTTTTTCCTTAGGCAAGTAACTTAGCATCTCTGAGCTTCAAGAGTTTCATCTATAAAGTGGAGCTAACAAGAGGTACCTATATCAAAGAACTTTAAGATTAAATAAGATAACGTGCTTGAAGTTTGGCACAGTGCCCAGCACACAGAAAGCCCTCAGTGAACGTGCTTTATTCTTATTATAACCACACCTCACAGACATTCCAGGAGTGGCCCCAGGTATAAAAGCTGTCCCTAAAACACAGTGCAAAGAGAGCATCTGCTGGACTCAGGGAGTGCCCTGTCCAGATATCTGCATATCCATGCAAAGATGGCAACCCCAGCCCAGGTTACACCAACGCTCTCTTTGTAGTTTCAGAGACTCAGAGAACAGACTCCATCAGAGGAAGGGCAACTTTGAGCAACCACCGTTCATACCCCATTAAAGGGAAATACAGTACCTGTTAGTGCAGCGCACATCACCTGGCACACTAAGCAGTTGCCATTGAGTTGATTCTGACTCATAGTGACCCCATGTATGTCAGAGTAGAACTGTGCTCCATAGGGTTTCATGGTTGATTTTTCAGAAGTAGATCACTAGATATTTCTTCTGAAATACCTCTGGGTGGACTTGAACCTCCAGCCTTTCAGTTAGCAGCAGAGCATGTGGACCACTTGCATCACCTGGTACTAGGAGGTCTTTATTTTCACCTGTTAGGGGTATCCATGAGTTGTACACTTGGGACACTCAGAACAAGATGCTTGTGCACCATTTCCAGTCATGTTTATCAGTAGTGTGGCTCCAAGGTGGCTGTCAACTGGGCTCAAAGCATCTCAGTCATCAGGGAGCATGTCCTCCACAGGCTCTCCCCAATGGCTCTTGGCACAGCTGTTGAGGATCATAGTGCCCACTTCCAGACTGCAGTGCTAAAGGTGCTCTTACTGCAGGCAGAACCTCTGAGACCTGCAATGTGACCCACTCTGGGAGATACCACTAAGCGGGTAGGCCAAAACTTCTTGGGACAAGATGTCAGTGTCCTAGGTTTGCATTAAAACAACCCAAACAAAGGATGTTGCCGCAGATTTCAAGTATTATCAGAAAAGAGGACGTTGGTGAGAAAGGTCAGTCCAAGGCTACGTGGTAATAGGCATCAATACTTCTCTTTCCTTTCCATAACCCTCATCTTGTTTTATTCTTAAGTATCTGTCTCTACCACTGAACTGCAAGCTCCATGAGGGCAGGGATCAAGTCCAATTTGGTCTTTGTTGTATTCCCAGAACCTACTTTTGATGGTTCATGAATTAATAGATAAATAACTTTAGAATACAGAATGTTGAAGTGTTTTTGAAAAGACAATGCGTAGAAGAAAAGCTGAGTACATCATTAAATACAGAGATCTGGAAACACTTCCTAAGCCCAGTGGGTTACTTGAGTACTGTCGATGGTAATGCATGATGGTTTGACAAGACCTTATGCAAACCATAGTGATTAAGAAATTTAATACAGTATGATTTTTTTTTTTTATGACATATATATATAGTCTAGCAGTGGGTTAACTCTTCCCCCTTGCTGGACCTTGCCTGAGCCTATTGAGTCCCTAGAAATACTGCTGGAAACCCCTGAATAATCCTCACTCATTGAGAAACAACCAGAGTCAAGCACCATAAAATGTAGGACATGTGCTGCCATGAGGCCTTCCCTGTGCATCAAGAACTCCAGATGGGGATCTATGTTTTGATAATTGTCCTGATCTTGAAATCAACAGAAGACAAATTCATAAGAGGCCTTCATGAAATTTCACACCATCTGCACACATCGTATGTCCTAAGTGAAGAGAAATATGAAATTGGACCTTCATTGTCACTTCCTTAGACTAATGCATCATTGTTGCTCCCATTTGCCACCCCTCTGCCTCTACCATGAGGCATCAGGATTGGAGGAAGACTCATTAACAGCCTGCAATATGCAGATGACACAACCTTGCTTACTGAAAGTGAAGAGGACTTGAAGCACTTACTGAGGAAAATCAAAGACTATATATAGCCTTCAGTATGGATTACACCTCAACATAAAAAAAGCAAAAATCTTCACAACTGGACCCATAAGCAACATCATGATAAGCAGAGAAAATGCTGAAGTTGTTAAGTATTTCATTTTACTTGAATTCACAATCAATGCCCATAGAAGCAACAGTCAAGAAATCAAAGGACATATTGCAGTGGGCAAATCCGCCGCAAAAGACCTCTTTAAAGTGTAGAAAAGCAATGATGTCACTTTGAGGGCTAATGTTTTCAATGGCCTCATATGCATGCGAAAGCTGGACAATGAATAAGGAAGACTGAAGAATTAATGCCTTTGAATTATGGTGTTGGTGAAGAATATTGAATTCTTGGACCATGGACTGCCAGAAGAATGAACAAATCTGTCTTGGAAGAAGTACAGCAAGAATGCTCCTTAGAAGCAAGGATGGCGAGACTTTGTCTCCTGTATTTAGACATGTTATCAGGAGGCACCAGTCCCCGGAGAAAGACATCATGATTGGTAAAGCAGATAGTCAGTGAAAAAGATAAAGACCCTCAACAAGATGGATTGACACAGCGGCTGCAACAATGGGCTCGAATGTAGCAACAACTGTGAGGATGCTGCAGGACTGGGCAGGGTTTCATTCTGTTATTCATAGGGTCACTATGAGTTGGAACCCACTTGATGGCACCTAACAACATAACAACAACTGCCTCTCCCACCACAAAGCAGGGTCTATAAAATCCATGAAGTGCTTGTTCTCACTATAAAACAAGCACTTCCAGCCTCCATGAGGCAACTCAGTTTCTACCATGTTTTCCTTCCTCAAAAAACAAATATTGCAAAACCAATTTAACTTCTACAAGAAAAATGTCCCATGGTATTGGCCTCACCATCCTGAGGACACTCCTAGAATGTCAAGCAATTATTGCCCTCTAGATCTGCACCAGGACATAATAATAAACTTAATCCACCATTTCTCACCAGCGATGCTTCCCCTAACCTCACTGGGGCTGTGTTCAGCCGTAAGATGTCAGGGAGTACTGATAAGCCAATTGCTTATGACTTGAGAGCAACATCATCTGGGCATAAATTGATAAAAAAAAAAAGCCCTAGAGATTATCACAAAAGTCAAGAAGCCTTAGAGCTAATTCTATGTCCTTGCAATTGTAAACCCTTTTTGCAAATCTTTTCCAAGGACAAGACTTCCTTCTTAATTATGCCACAATGTATGCATCCCCGAAATTAGAGGCTTCTGCTCAGCATTTATGACTATATGCTTATCTTCAAGCCTGATGCACTTTCACATGCTTACGTGTTGAAAAAACTACTCTGCCAGATTCCAGATAATTGCCAGGGAAAGCAGCCTAGAGTGGGAAAAGATGACCACAAAAATGGAAGTGCAGATTAGGCATGGTAAGGAGTGCAGTAAACATCATCTGCTGCAAAGAGAAATAATTTAAAAAACAATAACCAATTGTCCTAAAGGAGGGAACCCTGGTAAAGGTTGGCTGTTCAAATTCACCAGCCACTCCTTGGAAACCCTGTGGGGCAGTTCTACTCTGTCCTGTAGAGCCATTATGAGTTGGAATTGACTCGATGGCGACAGGAATTTTTTTGGGGGGGGGCAGGGGTTGGTGCTAAAGGAGGAGCCCTGGTGGTACCATGGTTAAGAGCTCAGCTGCCAACCAAAAGGTCAGCAGTTTGAATCCACCAGCTGCTCCTTGGAAACCCTATGGGAGAGTTCTACTCTGTCCTATAGAGTCACCATGAGTCAGAATTGACTCAATGACGACAGGTTTGGTTTGGTTTTGGTTTGGTCCTAAATGAGAAAAAATTCCCCCCACCCCCAGCTTGAACTGCAGGACTCCCTGAGTAGCAGAAACAGTTAAGCGCTCAACTACTAGCCAAAAGATTGGCAGTTCAAAGTCACCCAGAGACACCTCTGAAGACAGGCCTGGTGATCTTCTTCCAAAAAGTCACAGCCTTGAAAACCTTAAGATACCAACTCAACAGCAAATAACAACAAAAACAGCTTGAATAGCAAAACAGACTGGGGGAACAGTGTACAGGCAAGTTACACTCTTTGGACAATAGATGCAGAGAAATGTAAGACATGGGCCTATTTCTAAGGTCCTCACAAACTAATGGGGTGTTGTGGGGGTGATGCACTCAAAGGTCAAAAGTTAAATCTCCAAATAAACAATGTAGAGCAAGTGAAAGAAGAAACTGAGGAGAGCTTTGGTGGGCAAAAGGGGACTTACACAGACTGGGATTTGGACAGGAGCGGGCTGGACTCTCCATAGGTATTTTTCCAGTGAAGTATGGACAGAGGCAATGTTTAGGACCTGAAGTGGCTAAGAGCCCCAAAGCCATCCAAGGCACTGGGAAGCGAGAGCGCACAGAAGGCGGGGTAAAGACTAGCAGAAACCTGAAGACAGAGACTTAGTTTAAGGACTGTGAATACAAACTCCAAAACCAGGGTGACGTTATGCCCTGGTTTGCCTGGGATAGTCCCAGTTTACTTCTATTGTCCCACTGAAATTACTAATAGTTTCCCCTTAGGCTTTCAAAAGTGTTCCAGTTTAAATGAAAAATTATATGGTCACCCTGGCCAGACTTTTGAGCAGCTACAGGCCTCTAACATACCCAAAGGTATGAGATTATGCAAGATTTCACCCCTACTGCAAGAGTTCTAGCCCAGGTCTACCCATATCCACATGCCTGCCAGAAGCTTCCCTTTCCCCAGGCACCTCTGGTCCTTTCTCTGTCCCATCTCCATCATAAGGAAGAGGACTAATTTAAGCCACAGACTGGAAGAAGATAGCTGCAATGCATGCAACCAATAATGGATTTGCAGTCAGAATATATCAAGAATCCTTACATATCAATGAGAAAAAGACAAACAACCCAATGGAAAGTGAACATGAATGGTCAATTAATGGAAGAAGAAATCCAAATGCCAGTAAATACAAAAGATTCTCAACCTCACTAATAATTGTGGAAACAAAAAATTAAATAACAAGGAGATAGTGTTTTATATTCACCAGATTAAAAAAAAAATTGTCAGTGTAAAGTGATGGCAAACTAACAGGTACTCTCATACGCTGTTTGATGGGAGACCACTTTGGACAACAATTTAGCTATATAGAAAGTAGGGTCTCTGAATAGTGCAAACAGTTATTATGGTTGGCTGCTAACCTAAAGTTTGGTAGTTTGAGTCCACCCAGAAGTAACTCAAAAGAAAGCCTGGTGATCTATTTCTGAAAAATCAGCTATTGAAAACCCTATGGAGCACAGTTCTACTCTGACACATAGCGGGTTGCCATGTGTTGCAGTCAACTCAATGGCAGCTGGTAGCAAAGTAGAAGATGCACATCCTTCACAATTCAACATCTAGGTACACGTCCTGGAAAAACTTTCTTAACCACGGGCACAAGGAGACCCACATCTCCTTGCACAAATGAATACTTCTGTGCCCAAATTAACAATGAAAAAAAGTTGGAAACAAATCTAAGTGTTCATTATCAGAAGCATGGACAAATAATTTTGATATAGTCATACAATGAGTATTACACAGCAGTTAAAATGAGTGAACCAGAGTTACAAGAATCACATGCAGAAACCTCAATAATCTTGAGGAAATAAAATAGCAAATTGCAGATTTATATAGTGTAATACTATCTATATACACTTTAAAATACACAAAACTTTGTATGTGCATGGTGTGGTGGTTAAAAGCTCAGCTGTTAACCAAAAAGTAGGCAGTTCAAATCCACCAGCAGCTCCATGGAAACCCTGTGGGACAGTTCTACTCAATGAGGTAGTTCTACTCTGTCCTATAGGGTCTCTATGAATCAGAATCAACTTGACAGCAACCAAACCCACTGTCCGCATGTATGTATGTATGCATATGCATGTGGACCAATAATCAATATCATGATAAATGGAAAAAAGATTGAAGTTGTCATCAATTTCATTTTACTGGGGTCCACAATCAACACCCACGGAAGCAGCAGTCAAGAAATCAAACAACACATTTCACTGGGCAAAGCTGCCACAAAAGTTCTCTTTAGAGAGGCAGAGTCAAAATGGCACTATAGACAGAAGCACCATGCTATCCCTCCATGGCAAAAAACCAAAAAACTAAGTAAAACAGAGACAAATGTCAACCCTAAGTGTCAAATGATGAGATGACGAATTCAGCCAAGCACCAACTGGAAGAAAAAACTGACAGAGAATAGAGAGCGAGGAGAGATGTGTGGAGGACCCCTATCAGCTAACACAGCATGGACTCACCATCTTGGACTCCTGTCAGAGATCAGCAGACAGGGAGTACAGGAAAGCAGCTTCAGGGAGCTCCCAGCAGAAGACAGAGCACCTGGTAACCAGTGATACATGCTTCCCCTACCCTTCTTCACCCCTCTCAGTCTTCGCCACTTCCCACCAACCACAGATTCTTGAGCAGAAGGCACTGGCTCTGGTTCTATGCCACTTAGATTTGCCCCTACCACACTGGCCAGCTCCCTCAGTGCTATTTCTTTGTTGGTAGTGCTTTTTTCCACTTCTTTTGGTTTCTTCCCTGCCTCTCACCTGCTCCCCCTTCTTTCTCTTGAATACCTGGTTCCATGTGCCATCTTTGCTTCTTCTTGAAAGGCTGTGAAACGCCACTCAGCTGGGGAACTGCTTTCCCAGTCTGCACTGCCACACTGGTGGGATCCCGGGGGCTTTTTTGTTTTGTTTTGTTCTGTTGGTTTGTTTGTTTTCTTTTGCTTTTCATGGCTTTGGGGCTCCTTCTAGCCAGGCTGTGATGTGTGGCTTGGGAGCCACTTCCCCAGTCTGCGCAGCCACGCCAGTAGGGTTCCCTTGGGGCATTTCTTTCTTTCTTTTTTTTTTTTTTTTCTCATTTTTCCTGTCTGTCTTTCTTCATGGGTCAGTTTCTTGTCTCTCTATACCTACCTTCTTCTCCTGTCTCCTGCATAGGTGCTGCTGTGTGACATCTCTGCCCCTTTTAGCCAGGCTGTATTGCACAGCCTGGGAGCCACTTCCCAGGTCTTCACAGCCGCACCAGCTTAATCCCTGATGGCTTTCTTTTTTTTTTTTTCTTTCTTTCTAATTTTTTTCTCTTTTTCTTTTTCTCCATTTGTCAGTTTCTAGTCTCTCCACACCAATGGCGAGCTCCCTTAGAACTCTTTTTTGTTTTGTTTTGTTTCTTTGGCTCTTGTTTCTCTCTCCTCTCTGTCTTCTTTCCCATAGTTACCTTAGCTTCACACATCACAATCTCTCCTCTCCTTCCCGCCTGCCTTCACCATGCACTGAACATCACACCCCCAAGCAGCACAGGCACAGCCTACCAGAACCTGCCCTGCACTGACTCCTGACACACCCTGTCGGCTGTAGTATGTGCCACAAACAACCCATCCCAGGCCCTCATGTTCAGCTAGACCTGCCCTGCTACACCATAGCTGAACAAATGGCCCTGCTCATTGGACAAGGAGGTGAAAAGTATCACGCCCACAGATGAGCAAATAACAAAGAATGCACAGCATACTCAGACATAACCAAATAAAACAAAAAAGTAGGACAAAACAAACAAATCTACAACGAATAAACAAAGAAAATAACTACTGAATGTACCAAACACAGCAGACAATATCAAAACATATGAAAAAACAAGACAGGATGGTTACAGTATGCATCCAAAATAAATCAAAAAATGACTTTCCAGTAGATGAAAAAGCACTAGAACTACCTGATAGGAAATTCAGATCTCTGATATTCAGAGCTATCCAAGAGTAGAAAGCAAAAAGCAGACAAAAACAAGGAAAAAATAGACAAATTCATGGAAAAGGCAGACAAATTTATGGAAAACACAGACAAAATATGGAAGAATTAAGAAAAATAATACAGGAACAAACGACCAAAATAAATTCACACCTAGAAATCATACAAAAACAACAATTAGAAATCCAAGAGATAAATAACAAGATATCACAAATGGACAGTGTCATACCAGGGCTGAGGAGCAGGTTTGAAACAATGGAAGACAGGATCAGTGAAATTGAAGACAAGAACTTGGATACAACTTTGTTTGAGGAAAAATCAGAAAAAAGAATAAAGAAAAATGAAGAAACCCTGAGAATTATGTGGGACACAATCAAAAGCAAAAATTTTTGAGTGACTGGAGTTCCACAACAGGAAGAGCAATCGGAAAACACAGAGAGGACCACTGAAGACTTGCTGACAGAAAACTTTCCTAATATCATGAAAGATGAAAAGCTGACCATCCAAGAAGCTCAACAAACCCCATATTCGATAGACTCCAAAAGAAAATCACCAAGGCATATCATAATCACACCCACTAAAACCAAAGACAAAGGAAGAATCCTGAGAGTAGCTTGAGAAAAACAAAAAGTCACATACAGAGTGGAAACAATAAGACTAAGCTCTGGTTATTTGGCAGAAACCATGCAGGCAAGAAGGCAATGGGATGACATATATAAAACTTTGAAAGAAAAAAATTGCCAAACAATAAAATTATATCCTGCAAAACTCTTGTTCAGATAAACAGAAAGTAAGAGAATATGTAAAAACCAAACCAAACTTACAAGAATTATTAAAGGAAGTCTTTCAGTTTGAGAACAAACAACATCAGACTACAGCCTGAATCTAGGATGCAAGATCTACCAGCCAGATACCAACCTAGAAAATGAACTCTCAAGGACTATTCAAATCAAAAGAACTACAATAGGTAACCAGAGAGGTTAATCTGTAAATGACAACAACATCAGAGCAATAAAAGAGGGAATAAATGGTGTAGGTATAGAACTTTCTGATGGAGAGGAAAGCAAAGCAAAACCAAGAAATAATACACTGTTTCAATCCTAGGAAGAAAAGGGTAAATTTCAAGGCAACCACAAAGAAAGTTAAGAAATCATCTCATCAAAGTAAAGAAGACTCAGTAAAAACAATATCTACAAAAACATAAGAAATGAAAAAAAGATACACAAACAAAAGGAATTCAACACAGGAGAGTAAGGGGAACAAAGAAAACATCAGCACCACAAGAAAAAAAAAATGAAAGCAATAAATTCACATCTATCAATAGTTACACTGAGCGTAAATGGCCTAAATGCACCCATAAAGAAACAGAGAGTGACAGAATGGATTAAAAAACAGGATTCATCAATATGCTGTCTACAAGAGACACACCTTAGAAACAAAGGCATCCGTTTATTAAAAATCGAAGGATGGAAAAAATATACCAAGCAAACAGCTACCAAAAAAGAGCAGGAGTGGCAAGACTAATCTCAGATAAAATAGACTTTAAAACAAAATCTACCATAAAAGACAAAGAAGGGCACTATATAAGGATTAAAGGGATGATCCATCATGAAGACATAACCATAGTAAACATCTACGCATCCAATGGCAGGGCTCTAAAATACATAAAACAAACTCTACCAGCACTGAAAAGAAAAATTGACAGTTCCACAATAATAGTAAGACTTCAACACACCACTCTCAGTAAAGGATGGAACATCTAGAAATAAACTCAGTAAAGATACAGAAAAGCTAAAGGGCATTATCAGCCAACTTGACCTCATAGACATATATAGAATACTCCACCCAACAGCTGCAAAGTACACATTCTTTTCCAACGCACATGGAACGTTCTCCAGAATAGACCACATCTTAGACCACAGAGCAACCCTCAACAAAATCCAAAACATTGGGATAATACAAAATATCTTCTCTGACCACAACACCATCAGAGTAGAAACTAACAACAGGAAGAGCAAGGAAAAAAATTCAGTTACATGGAAACTGAATAACACCCTGCTAAAAACCACTGGGTAATAGAAGAAATCAGAGATGGGATAAAAAAAATTCTTAGAATCCAATGAGAATGAAAACACATCATACCAAAACCTTTCGGACACAGCAAAGGCAGTCCTCAGAGGTCAATATATAGCAATAGATAAACACACAAAAAAAGAAGAAAAGGACAAAACCAAAATATTAGCTACATGGCTTGAACAAATAGAAAGAGAACAGCAAAAAATAAAAATTAAAAAAACCCACAGCCACCAGAAGAAAGGAAATAATAAAGATCAGAGCAGAAATAAACAGAGAATAGAAAAACAATAGAAAGAATCAACAAAACCAAAAGTTGGTTCTTTGAAAGAATCAAGAAAACAATAATACTAACCTCTGGACAAACTGACAAAAGAAAAACAGGAGAGGATGCAAATAACCCAAATGAGAAATGAAAAGACCCAACTGAAATAAAAAGAATCATAACAGAGTATTATGAAAAGCTATACTCCAACAAATTTGAAAACCTAGAGGAAATGGACAAATTTCTAGAAACACACTACCTACCCAAACTAACACAAAATGATGTTGAAAATCTGAACAGACCCATAACAAGAGAAGAGATTGAAAAGCAATAAAAAAAAAAAAAAACCTCCCAACAGAAAAAAGCCCTGGCCCAAATGGCTTCATTGGAGAATTCTACCACCAATTCAGAGGAGAGCTTACACTAGTACTACTCAAATTATTTCAGAACATAGAAAAGGAAGTGATACTTCTGAATGCATTCTATGAAGCCAGCATAACCCTGATACCAAAACAAGCAAAGACATCACAAAAAAAGAAAATTACAGACCAATATCTCCCATGAATATAGATGCAAAAATTCCCAACAAAATTCTAGCCAATAGAATTCAGCACCGTATCAAAAAATTAACACACCACAGCCAAGTAGGATTCATACCAGGTATGCAAGGATGGTTCAACATTAGAAAATCAATGAACGTAATCCACCACATAAATAAGAGGAAAGAAAAAAATCACAGGATCATCTCAATGGACATAGAAAAGGCTTTCGACAAAGTCCAACACCCATTCCTGATAAAAACTCTCAATAAAATAGGTATAGCAGGGAAATTTCTCACTTAATAAAGGGCATCTATGCAAAACCAACAGCTAACATCATTCTTAACGGAGAGAGACTGAGAACAGGAACAAGTCAAGGATGCCCTTTATCACCACTCCTATTTAACATTGTGCTGGAAGTCCTAGCTAGAGCAATAAAATAAAATAAGACAAGAAAAATAAATAAAGGCATCCAAATTGGTAGTGAAGAAGTTAAACTGTCCCTAATTGCAGATGATATGATACTATACACAGAAAACCCAAAAGACTCCACAAAAAAAAACTACTGGCACTAATAGAAAGATTCAGCAGAGCAGCAGGATACAAGATAAACACAAAAAAATCAGTTTGATTCCTATACACCAATAAAGAAAATGATGAAAAGGGAATCAGGGAAACAATACCATTTATAACAGCCCTTAAAAAAATAAAATACTTAGGAATAAATCTAACCAGGGATGTAAAAGACCTATACAAAGAAAACTACAAAACACTACTTCAAGAAACCAAAAGAGATCTACATAATGGAAAAACATACCATGCTCATGGATAAGTAGATTCAACATTGTGAAAATGACAATTCTACCCAAAGCAATTTACAAATACAATGCACCTTTGATCCAAATACCAATAACATTCTTTAAAGAGGTGGAAAAACTAATCATTAAATTTATATGGAAAGGGAAGACACCCCTGATAAGTAAAACACTATTGAAGAAGAAGAATAAAGTAGGAGGGCTCACACTACGTGACCTCAGAACCTATTATACAGCTACAGTAGTCAAAACAGCCTGCTACTGGTACAGCTACAGATACATTGACCAATGGAACAGAATTGAGAACCCAGATGTAAATCCATTCACCTACGGCCACCTGATCTTCAACAAGGGGCCAAAGTCCATCAAATAGGGAAAAGACAGTCTTTTTAACAAATGGTGCTGGCAAAGCTGGATGTCCATCTGCAAAAAAAGTGAAACAGAACCCATACCTCACACCATACACAAAAACTAATTCAAAATGGATCAAAGACCTAAACGTAAAGCCAGTAAATATAAAGTTCATAGAAGAAAAAATAGGATCAATGCTAGAAGCTCTAATACACAGCATTAACAGGACACAAACCATAACCAACAACACATAAACTCCAGAAGATAAGCTAGATAACTGGGATCTTCTAAAAATTAAACACTTCTTCTCATCAAAAGACTTCACCAAAAGAGTAAAAAGAGAATCTACAGACTGGGAAAAAAATTTGGCTATTACAAATCAGACAAAGGCCTGATCTCTAAAATCTATAGGAAAATCAAACACCTCTACGAAAAGACAAATAATCCAATTTAAAAAATGGATAAAGGAAATAAACAGACAGTTCACCAAAAAAGACATTAAAGTGGCCAACAGACTCATGAGAAAATGCTAGAGATCACTAGCCATTGGAGAAACACAAATGAAAACCACAATGAGATACCATCTCACCCCAGCATTACTGGCACAGATCAAAAAAAACAGGTGATAACAAATGTTGAAGAGATTTCAGGGAGATTGGAACTCTATGCACTGCTGGTGGGAATGCATATACAACCGTTTTGGAAAACGATATGGCGCTTCCTTAGAAAGGTAGAAATAGAAATACTGTATGATCCAGCAATCCTACTCCTAGGAATATATCCTAGAGAAATAAGAGTCGTCACACGAATAGACATACGCACACCCATGTTCATTGCAGCATTGTGCACGACAGCAAGAAATGGAAACAACCTGGATGCCCACCAACAGATGAATGAATAAACAAACTGTGGTGCATACACGCAATGGGGTATTATGCAACGATAAAGAACAATGATGAATCTGTGAAGCATCTCATAACATGGATGAATCTGGAGGGCATTGTGCTGACTGAAATAAGTCAAGCACAAAAGGAAAAATATTGTATGAGACCACTACCGTAAAAACTCATGAAAAGGTTTACACACAAAAAGAAACAATCTTTGATGGTTATGAGGGAGGGGAGGGGTGGGGACGGAAAAACACTAAATAGACGATAGATAAGTGGTAACTTTGGTGAAGGGTAAGACAGTACACAATACTGGGGAAGCCAGCATAACTCATACAAGGCAAGGTCATGGAAGCTCCATTGATACATCCAAACTCCCTGAGGGACCCAGTTGCTGGGCTGAGGGCTGTGGGGACCACACTCTCAGGGAACATCTAGCTCAATTGGCATAACATAGTTTATAAAGAAAATGTTCTACATTCTACTTTGGTCAATAGCATCTGGGGTCTTAAAAGCTCGTGAGTGGCCATCTAAGATACTCCACTGGTCTCACCTTTTGGAAACAAGGGAGAAGGAAGAAAACTAAAGATACAAGGGAAAGATCAGTCCAAAGGACTAATGGGCCACAACTACCATGGCCTACACTAGACTGAGCCCAGTACAACTAGATGGTGCCTGTCTACCACCAAAGACTGCTCTGACAGGGATCACAATAGAAAGTCCCAGAGAGAACTGGAGAAAAATGTAGAGCAAAATTCTAACCCACCAAAAAAAAGACCAGACTTACTGGCCTGACAGAGACTGGAGAACCCTCCAAAGTATGGCCCCTGGACAACCTTTTAGCTCAGTAATTAAGTCATTCCTGAGGTTCACCCTTCAGCCAAAGATTAGACAGGCTCGTAAAACAAAACGAGACTAAAGGGACCCACCACCCCAGGGGCAAGGACTAAAAGGCAGCAGGGGATGGGGAAGCTGGTAATAGGGAACCCATAGTCGAGAAGGGAGAGTGTTGACATGTCATGGGGTTGTTAACCAATGTCATAAAACAATATGTATACTAACTCTTTAATGAGAAACTAGTTTGTTCTGTAAATCTTCATCTAAAGTACAATAAAAAAACAAACAAAGTTCTCTTTAAAGTGTTGAAAAGCAAAGACGTCACTTTGAGGAGCACCTGACCCAAGCCATGGTATTTTCAGTAGCTTCATATGCATGTGAAAGCTGGATAATGAATAAGGAAGACCAAAGAAGAATCGATGCCTTATAATAACCGTATTGGCGAAGGATATTGAATATGCCATGGACCACCAAAAGGATGAACAAGTCTGTCTTGGAAGAAATACAGCAAGAGTGCTCCTTGAAAGTGAGAATGGCAAGACTTCGTCTCACATACTTTGGATGTAATCAGGAGGAGCAAGTCCCTGGAAAAGGGCACCATGCTTGGTAAAACAGAGGATCAGCGACAGAGAAGACTCTCAATGAGATAGATTGACACAGTGGCTGCAACAATGGGCTCAAGCATAGCAACGATTGTGAGGATGGCACAGTAAGACCAGGCAGTGTTTTGTTCTGTTGTATGTAAGGCCACTATAAGTTGGAACCAACAAGACAGCACCTAACAACAACAACAACACTTGCATTTATACTTTACAGAAACATACATATGTAGCAAAAGTATAAAAATGTGAGTGGGATGATAAACTCCAAATTCTGAAGAATAGTTACCTCTGGGGAAGAAGGTAAAACAATAAGGTTGAAGAAGGGTATTCAGGGAGCTTCTATTACATCTGTAATGTTTTACTTTTTAAAAAAGATTTGAAGGAAATATGACAAAATGTAAAAATTTGACAAAACTGAGTACGGGTAAGTGGATGTTCCTATATTATTAAAACCAATTGCTGTCCAGTCGATTCCGACTCATGGCAACCTCATACATATCAGAGTAGAACTGTACTCCATAGGGTTTTCAATGGCTGATTTTTCAGAAGTAGATCGCTAGGCCTTTCTTTCAAGGTCCCTTTCAGTGCACTGGAAACACCAACCTTTCAGTTAGCAGCAGAGCATGTTAACCATTTGCATCACCCAGGGATTCCCCCTTTATATTGTTAACATATTCATTTTTTTGTACTCTTGAAATATTTCATTATAATAACAAAATAAGAGGATTAGTGCATGAAGGGTAGCATGGGCATCGGTCTTAGGCTGGGTCCTCTAGAAGAACAAAACCAGTGAAGGGTAGATATATAAATAATACACATAGAAAGATTTGTTTCAAGGAAACGGCTCATGTAGTTGTGGAGTCCAGCAAGTCCAAAATCCATGGGTCAGGCGTCAGGCTGGAGGCTTCTCCTGACTCATGGGGCTGCAGGGGCTGAAGAACCCAAAATCGGCAGGTCAGGCAGCAGGCCGCATTCACATCCCAAGAACTGGAGGTAAGGGGATGATGAGTCACATGCAGGATTGAAACAGGGGGAGCTTTTCGACAACATTCATATATACTGGATGTAGGCCACACCCCCAAGGAAAATCCCCTTTCAACTAATTGTCTACTCACATCAGATCACGAAATGGAGGATAATTATATAATATCTGCCAAACCACTGAGAATCATGGCTTAGCCAAGTTACCACATAACCTTAACTATCACAGTGTCCTAAGGAGCAAGGATTATAACTAAGAGGCCTCAGGCTGGGATAAGCTTGGATATGACTTCCCCAAGCCCCTCCCACTCCATAGAGGAAATATCTCCCTACAAGACTGGCAGCGTTGGGAGGGGGGTCAGGACGACGCCGAGGCCACCGGCTTACATGTTTGTCTGACTGAATGTGAACAGGATTGGCAGATGGGGAGTGTGGTTTGCTCTCGGTCCTCATTTCCCTCCCCCGCCTTATACTAACTCTAGTTGATTCTTTTCCCAGTTGGTCTTCATCGCCTCAAAATACCTACTTGGATAAATTTTCCCCCCATTTGTTGTCTTGGAGTCCCTGGGTGGTGCAAACAGTTAAATGCTCAACTGCTAACAGAGAGGTTGGCGGTTCAAACACAGCCAGAGGCACCTTGGAAGAAAGGTCTGGTAACCTGCTTCAGAAAGGTCGAAGCCATGAAAACCCCATAAAGCAGTTCTACTTTGCAATGCATGGGGTCGCCATGAGTCAGAATTGACTCAACAGCAACTGGTTTGGGTTTTTTGTTTGTTTCTTTGTTTTGGTTGTCTTGAGAAAGAAGTTACCAAATTGAAAAAAATTAAATGGACTGATACAGCTCAATAAAACAGGTGTGAATTTGTTCCACAACTCTCTGGTGCAAGAAATGTCACATTTGCCTAAATCAAACTAAACTTGGCTACAAAATCCCACTTTCCAGGATTGGCAAGAAATTCAATTTCAGTCATGATTTAGACGGTTCATGTCTCTCTTGAAGACACACTAAAGCCCTGGGTGGGTTATACATTCCAGAAGAATGGGGGCAGGTTGCTAAACTTCAGTCCATGATGGTCACCACCAAGATGCCCATTGTCCCAGCTGCCATAGCCCTATCAAAGGCACTGACTCCACTCCCTGCATGATGCCACACTTAGAAAGGGCTCCCAAGATCACATCAATTAGCATTATGTACCCTAGAATCTAGAAGTCACCCTATCAGAGGTCCAGGCACCTTCCAAGGCCCAGTGTGAATCCCGTGTAAGTCTCTGGGACTCAGGGCAACCTGCCACCCTCAAACTGCATAGGGAAAGCCGCCTCCAAGGTTGTCAGTCTCCCATGTCAGATTCTAAAACAGCATGGGACTAGGGCAGGAGGGACCCTGAATCATCCCATTAGGTGGTACTTCCATTCCACCCAAGTCTGGGCCTCGCTGGCTATCATTTGCTGAGCCAGGCAAAGAAGAGTTTATTGAGTGGGGACAGGAAAACTGGGCACTCATGGCTAAAAGCATTGAATATCCTCTTCCTCTCATCAAGGGTGATACATTTAATTCAGGGCTGTAGAATGAGTGACTTCCCTTGGATAACAGACTAAAGCCCCATTCTCCAATGGACTAAAGGCCCATTTCTCTGTAACAAAGGAAAGATTTTCATCTCCTTCTGCCTGATTCATGGTTTAGAACTTGGGCGGGGCTGAGACAGTGTTATATAAAGACCAGCTCAAACCCCAGTAGAGTACATCTGACCCACTGACCATGGGAAGCCCTGACCATCACTCCTTCTGTTAACTGTGTTTGGTAACTCTAGAGGCTTTCTTCCTAGTCTGCCTTAGTCTGGAAGCTCTGCAGAAACCTGCCCATTGTGGATGAACATGTTAGTATTTGAAATACCAGTAGCATAGCTTCCAGCATCATAGCAACATGCAGGCCACCACAGTACGGCAAACTGATAGAGGGGTGGTAGATTAGAAAGAAAGCCCTGATGATCTACTTCTGAAAATTAGCCAATGAAAACTCTATGGATCACAACAGCATGCTGTCTGATATAGTGCTAGAAGATGAGTTCCCTAAGTTGGAAAATACACAGTGGCCACAACAATGAATTGAAACATACCAACTATTGTGAAGATGGTGTGGGACAGGGCAACATTTTGTTCTGTTGCACATGGGGTCACCATGAGTTGGAATCAACTCACCAGCAGCTAACAAGAACTCCAGGGCAGGGTTTCTCAACAGCGGTACTATTGACATTTTGAGCCAGATAATTCTTTGTTATGGGAAGCTGTCCTGTGCATTGTAGGATGTTTAGCAGCATCCCTGGCCTCTACCCACTAGATACCAATAGCAGGCCCCTAGCTGTGACACTAAAATATCTCCAGACATTTCCAAATGTCCCCTAGGGTACAAAATTGAGAACCACTCAACAGAGAACCACTCCTCTTAAGTTTTGTGCCCCCAGACGCTCTCGCCCAGCACAGTGTTAGGATGTGAGAAGAAGTATCAGACTGGGCCCTTCAGAACCAGATACCAAGTCAAGACTAATTACTGAGCAGTCATAGATACACACTTTTCTTCAATAGAAAGTGGTCAAAAGCAACAAGGAGCCATATATTCGTTCAACAAATCCACAAATATTTATCTATTTATTGGTCAATTATTATGCCTTCGGTGTTGCACTAGATACTGGGGATGCAAAGATCAACAAGGTAAAAAAGAGTCCCTGCCCTCACATGGCTTACTCTCTAGCAAGAAATTAGATATTAGAAAAGCTATTGCAGTCAAGTATGTTAACGGTTATGAAAGAGAAGTATAAGGGGCTCTGAATGAACTGACAAAAGATGAACTTGGGGGCTAGAAAAGGGCCCTTCGTATCACCTCGAACTCTAAAATATTGTCCAATCTGACAAATGCCCTTCCCCACCCTAGCCCCCTCCCCACCAAGCCCTTAAGCCTCCCCTCTCAGGATCTGGAGCCCTGGTTCTGATGCAGTCACGTGGGACCAGATAGGCCGCAAGTTCCAAAGCATGTCAGGATCCAGTTGACTTTGCTCCCAGTGGTAACTTCTGATTCCATTTTGAGCTAGCTGAGGCTGTGGAGTAATCGAATTAGGCAAATATTATGGGGAAGAAAATGGGCCTGTAAGTAGCTTAAAGTGATGGAAATGACCTGAAGGTGGCCATGCAAATGGTCTGTATAATATCCTATAATAACCCTGTCCAGGCAGCCTGAGGAGGCAGGCTTCCAATAATGAGGTGTCTGATTAGAATAATGTTCAGTGGGAGAATGTGTGAGTGTCCGCATAAATCAGGCCTGGAGAGCCTCCCCAATTAGCCAGGAAGGAGACAGGCAAGGTGGGTGCCCACTCTGCACCGGGAGGCTGGCGGGCAGGCTACAGAGGTAGGGGAGGAAAACGAATCATCCTCATACAATCCCTTACATTTTATACTACTTTACGGTTTATAAATTCATTTTCTGCACAATATTTCATCTGATCCCTGCCCAGTTGTTTTAAGGATTAAATGAGATAATTTCTCTGTTAGGTAATGGTCTGTTAGGCTCATGATTTTATCCCCAGCACCCAGCACCGTGCCTAGAACATAGTAGTTGTTCAATAAACAGAAGCAACCAAGGCCCAAGTAGCAGAGAGATGATTCTTTTCCAGTTATCTGCTTTTCTTCCTATTAGCACTGGGGCTACTAGGAGGCTTGCATGCATCCTCAAAGAGCTTCCTTTTCCTTCCTCTGCTCCCCAGACTCTGGGCATCCTTCTCAGCAGACAGCTACTTGAGAAATGTTCATTTCTTTCCCTTATCCTCTCATCTCTGCTCCAGTTAACAAGGACAAAGACCTAGCTAGAATGCTCCAATGGGCCCTGCCTGCCCAAGACCTCATCCCATTCAGGAATTGTGTACTGAGAGTCTATAATATGCCATTCATTAATTCACATATTTGAAACTACCAAACCCCTAGTATGGGCCAGGGTCAGACACATGGAGGGAATGGAAGAAATGGAGGGAGCCAGCATCCCAGGGAGCTCAGGTCTGGAAGAGGACACCCAGCTAGTACCCATGCCTCCCTTCTGGGCTCCACTGTCAACAAGCCAGGTTGGGAGAAGAAGAGCCAAGGGAGCAGAGGACTGTGGGTGAGCAGCATCAGGCCACACAGCCACAGGGAGACAAACATCTGCACCTCCTTACATCTCGGGGCACTGTACCATTTACAAGGATGCTCACATCCACTCTTGTGTAATCCTCACAACGCAACTCAGAGAAACATCTCCATTGTCTCCATGGTCTTCATTCACAGATGAAGAAACTGAGGCCCAAAGAAATTAAGTATCGTGCCTGAGCAAACATAGCTGATGAGCAAGAAGTTACTTTCAACCCCAAACTAGTCTTTTATATGTAAACAAATGTACATGGTAATCAAACACATGAGCATCCCCTTCACTCCATTTGCAGATTCTTATGTGACATCATTACGTACGTGAACCCTTGGTGTCTGCACACACGATCCCACACACAGATACAGCTTCACGTCCATGTGCACACCCAAACAGCACCCCAGAATGGCACCTGTCTCTTGGACTTTGTCATCCTGACACTAAAGAGTATCAAAAAATGAACAGTTTGGGGGGAAATAGTGAAAGGGCTGAAACAGGGAACAAGGGAATGTATCCTGTGCCCTGAAACGCTGAGCTGGATATGAGACTTCTGGGGATTTAGACCAAAACTGGAAAAACTTGACCCACAGAGACTGTGACATGATTACCAAAGGTCCAGACACATTTGAAGACTATTTGTAACCTGCATGTATTAGCTGGTTGAATGAATGAGTGATGCCGCCATACTGTGAGCTAGAAGCAAGCTCTGAGACCAAAGAACATAGAAACACATAGGGAGATGGATGTCACGTTCTCCCAGGAACCACCCCTGCAGGATCTTGGACTTCTCCAGCACAGCTTCCTTCCACACCAGAGCCCTGGAGCACTCGCTGCTGGAGGAGAAATGCCGTCAGAATCCAGGAAGGCTAGGATGCACTCTTCCCTGGGTACTCAGCAGCCTTCCCTCTCACCCCTTCCCCAGCATCAGACAAGGCTGCAGGAGCACATGGTCCAGGAACAGCAGGGAATGAACCCCCTGAGCTCCTGAGTGACCAGCTGCAACCTTGCAACCCTCTGACAAGTGGACCTGCGAGAAGCAGAGATGAATAACCACATCTGGGGAATAATTTAAACAGAGGAAGAGCTCTAGAATTTCAGCTTGCCGGAGCTGGAAAGACCCCAAAGATGGGCCTCTCCAAAGCCCTCATTCTACAAATGGAGAAACTGAGAAAAGCCAAGACCAGTCTCCATGCTATGTGCTACTGGTTTGCGTGAAACCATAACCCAAACTTCTTTCAGCCAGTCTCCAGAGCAGTGTTTCTCAAAGTGCAGTCTAAAGACTCTCATGGCAGAGGTACCTATGGGCTGCTTATTTAAAGGATAGATTCCTAAGCCCCATACCCAGAGAGTCTGTTTCATTACGTCCGAGATGGGTTCCAGGAAACGCCACGTTAATAATCTCCCAGGTGGAATTGGTGAACTTCAAAACTGAAGAATGAGGCCCCCAAGATGTCTAGTCTGCTGTAGCAGCTCAAGAATGACCAAGTGGACTGGGGATAGGGAAATGGCCTCGAGGCAGTATCTGACGGCAGGAAACCAGCCCTCCACCTGTGACCAGCACACAGCTTCTGCACAGTGTCCCCTGGAATAGTGAGGGTAGAAGGGGACCACCCATTCAGCCAGTTGAGCCGGATCCACCCTAGTGACCAAGGGGATGCCAGTGTCACAGCCAAAGTGCCTTATATCAGCAATATAAACCAAACCAAACCCAGTGCCATCTAGTCAGGCATACCTTTTTCCACGGAGATCCCAGGATTTGGCTCAGGGAATAGCAATAACCATTCAAACATGGAAATTCTGACTCTTAACTTGGAAATCTCATGCACATAGAAGTATCTTGAACATTTGCATACTACCTTTCCAAGCCGTCTAGATGTCACCCCAAACAGCAACCAGACTGTCCTAGGACAGGGAGGCCACTCGATGGCTGAAGTTGTTGTTGTTAGATGCCGTCGAGTCAGTTCCGATGCATAGCGACCCTATGCACTACAGAACGAAGCACTGCCCAGTCCTGCGCCATCCTTACAATTGTTGCTATGCTTGAGCTCATTGTTGCAGCCACTGTATCAATCCACCTTGTTGAGGGTCTTCCTCCTTTCCGTTAATCCTGTACTTTGCCAAGCATTATGTCCTTCTCCAGGGACTGATCCCTTCTGACAACATGTCCAAAGTATACACACTTTTTCCAGTCTCGCCATCCCTGCTTCTAAGGAGTATTCTGGCTGTACTTCTTCCAAGATAGGTTCGTTCGTTCTTTTGGCAGTCCATGGTATATTCAATATTCTTCACCAACACCACAATTCAAAGGCGTCAATTCTTCTTCCATCTTTCTTATTCATTGTCCAGCGTTCACATGCATACGATGCAATTGAAAATACCATGGCTTGGGTCAGGCGCACCTTAGTCTTCAAGGTGACGTCTTTGCTTGCCAACACATTAAAGAGGTCCTTTGCAGCAGATTTGCCCCATGCAATGCATCTTTTGATTTCTTGACTGCTGCTTCCATGGGTGTTGATTGTGGATCCAAGTAAAATGGTTAAAGTAGGAACTGTCTAATACGACCTGCTTTTCCCCTCTGCCTTTTCCTGGCTTTGAGTGATCATACACAAGTCACCACCCTTTTCTCTTTCTATCATTTATTACTTCTTTCATTTGACTCCCTCTCAGATAATTTCTTTCATGCAATGACACTCACATTTTTTAATCCCCTTCCTCTTTGTAAATTACATCACTTGGGCGTTTCAAATTCAAATACCCACAGAAGAGCCGAAGAGAAAATATTTTCATGAGATGAAGTAGGACTGGTCTGGCAAGCAGTTGCCAGGGCTGCTCCTGCTCAGCGCCAAACTATTTTCATCACGTGGAGGTTCACGTGGTACGACAGGCCCAAGTTACCAGGGCTTTCCATAGCCAGAAATCCAGATTTTTTTTTAAATGTTAATATCCTGGCAGATTTTTTTTCTGACTTTAAAATGTTATAAGAGGCCCTGAGATCACCTTTAAACCTTAAACCAATAATATCCCCTAAAGTCACCTTTAAGCCAAGCAATAGTTTAGCTTAGCTAGTAAAGATTGTCTGCATTGAGCTTTGTGCTCTTTTAAGAACTACCTATATGGGATCAAATTGACAACTGCAACTTGAAAGGTTAGATAGAAACCTTAGGAAGCAAAAAAAAAGCAGTGAGTGTATATTAATGGCGGAGGAAGAATTTGGAAAAGGAGGATGAGAATGGTTGCATGACTTGAATGTCATCAATGCTACTGAATTGTACATGTAGAAACTGTTGAATTGGTATGTGTTTTTGCTGTGTGTATTCTCAACAACAAAATTAAATAAATTATAATTTTTAAAAAATGTCCCAAAACTACGGACCCCAGATGCTCTGCTAACCCAGAATTGAAACCATTCCCAAAGCCCATTTTTCAGACAAAGATTAGACAGGACTATAAAACAAAAATAACACACATGAGGAATGTGCTTCTTAGTTCAATCAAATATGTGATACCAAATGGGCGACTCCTGTCCAACAGCTGTATGAGAAGGCAGAAAGGGATGGGAACTGGACGACTAGACACAGAGAACCTGGGGTGGAAAGGGGGAGTGTGCTGTCACATTGGGAGGATGGCAACCAATGCCACAGAACGATACGTGTGTAAGTTTTTGAATGAGAAATTAACTTGGGCTGTAAACTTTTACCTAAAGAAGAACAAAAAAAGTGGCAATTTACTCAAACGCACACTATATAAAACCAAAAATAAAAAACCAAACCCGTTGTCATTGAGTCAATTCCAACTCATAGCACACACTAGATATACATATATAATTTGTTTTACCATGGTTATGTTTGGGACCGCCTTCTTAAAACTCAAAAAGGTCAAAGGAATTATAACTATTTGTATTCGAAGTCTGTTTTCTTACTGAAAATTAAAACGAGCAAGTGGTTGCTTTTCTGGCCTGGATATATGTAGTATGTTGGAAATCACACCATCTCTTAAAAACTTAACAAGCTTTAAAAAAAAAAAAAAAAAGTTATGTGAGCCAGCATGGTATAAATCCAAGAAAACACATCTGTGGGTCCCACCAGTTTTTCACATCTGGGATAATTCTGGCTTCATGTCTCTCTTTTTCCCTTCCTCTCTCTCCCTCTCTACTTTCCATTAGTTAAGCCCAAACTATTACAATGGCTATTAGACATGAGAGAAGGACTTAATGTCAACACTATCTCAAAGAAATGATAAAGTGGTAATGGAGGAATCCTTGAATTCTTTTAACCAAAATCAGATCTTTAAAGAACTTGCCATCAGCCTCAGTCTAAATCCCTTGACAGAGCCCAGTAGACTCCCAGACTTTGTCTCCCGCCCCCCGTATTTCCATATATTTCCTCCTCTTCTAAATTATCCTGCTTCCATCAAGCACCAGGATTCTAGATAAATAAAAAACGAGATCTTATTCAATGGAACTGTTTTTCTGTTTTGTTTAATTGCTAGTATTGAGACAGTATTGTTTTTGACCATTTCCAATGCGAATGCTTCGTGTCTCTGCTTCATTGTGGATTAATCAGAGCTTTATGAGCTAGCCATGGAAAGTTAACCACCACTTAAAAGAGTACTCCTGTGGGAAAATATGTGCCAAATTCCAAAGATCTCACTTTGGCAGATCAGCTCTGAGAAGCACAGTCTGTTTTTTGCTGAGGGCTACCCGGAAAAAGGCTGTTTTGAGGGGTACATTATGCTTTTCACACCCCTCTCTTACTAGAATCACAGACTGCGAGGGTGAGAAGCATCCTTAGAAATCATTTAGTCCACCCCCTCATTTTACAGATGAGGAAGATGTTTACATGTAGAGAAACTAGCAAGAGGAAGTGACATGTCCCCGTTCACACAGCTAGACTGTGACCCAGTCCAGAGACTGCAGCCTTTTCAGATGAAGGGAAACTCTATGGCCACGACCCAGTCAAGCAGAAAAAAAGAAATAAAACAATAGCCGCCAACATTTATTGAACACCTCGTATGTGCAGGTACCATTCTAGGCACTTACACTTATTTAATCCTCCAAAAGCCATAACAGGTAGGTACAGTTGTGACCTCCACCATACAGGCGAGGCTTCAGAGGTTAAGCTGTTAGCCCAAAGTCATGCAGTGAATAAGTGTCAGAGCTGGAATGGGAACACAGGCAAAGTCCACAGCCATGCTCTCAATCAAGACGCTCCTTCAAAGTTGCCCAGTTTGCTCCCTGCCCCACCAAAACCCCAAGGGAATAACCTTCACTTCAATACTTTACAGGGGGAGAGGTGGCAGTGGTGGTTCATTGGTAACGTCCTTGCCTTCCATGCAGGAGACCCGGGTTTGATTCCTGGCCAATGCACCTCAAGCACCACCACCGACCATCTGTCAGTGGAGGTTTGCATGTTGCTATGAGGCTGAACAAGGAGCCCTGGTGGCATAGTGTTGAACTACTCAGCTGCTAACCAAGAGGTCAGCAGTTTGAATCCACCAGCCACTCCACGAGAGAAAGATGGTGCAGTATGCTTCCATAAATATTTATAGCCTTGGAAACTCTAAGGGGCAGTTCTACTCTGTTAGAATCAACTACGAGTTAGAATCAACTAGATGGCGATAGGCATGATGCTGAACAGGTTTTAGTGGAGCTTCCAGACCAAGATAGACTAGAGACAAAGGCCTGAAGATCTACTTCCAAAAATGAGCCAATAAAGACCCTAGGGATCACAATGTGCATAGAGCCACTATGAGTCAGAGGTCAATTTGATGGCAGCTAACAAAAGCAAAACAGTACTTAACGAACTCCAGATTTGCATCTTTATTTCTCTGTTGCAAGAAAGGTCTTCTCCGTGGCCACAGGATTTCTCTGTTGAAAAGTAACAGTAGAGCCATTCACTTCAGGGAATGTGACAACCTAGATGTCCAAAAAAATTCTTCCAGTAAAGAACACCAAAACTATGATTAATAAAAATAAATTGAACTCATAAACATAGAGCTGAGCTGGTGGAAAAGTAGGGAAAAAAATCCTCTAAAGCCAAAAATCATCAGAAAGCTCAATCCAGAGAGGCAAGTGAGCATTGAAGTCTGGGGTGGGGTGTGATGGTGAGTGATCCCTGGTGGTCCTTCCAGACCTGCAGCTTGGATTTTAATGGGTCAAGATGAAGGGGAGGGGTTCAGTTCACAAAACTTACGCCCAAGAAGAGCCGGAGGTAAATCAGAGGGCCCATGACAAAACAAGGACACCTATATACCCCTAAATAAACCCACATCTAGAGATGGTGGGGATACCTGTCTCTCTCTGGGTAGCATCTCCCCCGATAACTCCTAATCAAAAAACAGCCCTCGCTGGATTTGGGCCTGAAATTTGCATCAGCTGAGAGACACCAAAACAAAGTAAAAACAAAAACTCAATTCTAAGTAGTTTTGCCTAGAAGAAGCAAACACGGAGACCCCCTCTGAAGGAACATAATTTAAACTTAGACTTTAAAGAACTCCTACAGATAAAGTGCTGAAGAAATGATCCCACAATCAAAATTACAGGACACGGCAGGAAATGAGTAGGGAAAAAACGAGAGGGAGAAGTACAGTTGGCTCCAAGCTGCTGAAGCCCATTCCAAGTGATGGAAGTAAAAGTAATAATTAACAGTCATGGAATGCTCACTATGAGCCACGCCCTGTGCTAAGTGCTTTACATATCCCAGTAACTTTCAGTTGCACATTAAACCAATCAATGACTGACTTAGAAATAAGTCAGTTGGAAAGGGCACTATTGGCTACCTAATCTCTTGTTTTTCAAACTGTAAATCTGGAAACTTTTGGTTCACTTAGAGAGAGAGAGATCAGTTAATATGCACGTAAATATATATACAGAAATATGGGTGTCTATGCACACATACACTTCTATGCATACAAATATGAATACATATACTGAATCACAATGTAAAGCATATTTCTTGCTCTAGAACAATGACCAAAAAAAGTCTAGGAAACACAGATATAACCCCATGCCATTATTTACTTTTGTGGGTAACTGAACCCCTTAGAGAGAATAGGGCTTGCCCAAAGTTGCTCACCTGTTCAGAGCAGAATCCAGAAGAGGACCAGGTCTTTCTGTTGCTCCCCATGGCAGCAAGGATGCACTGGGAATAGTGCACTGCTCAGAGCTGGGAAAATTCCTCTTATGCCCCTTGAAGGCGGAATCACAGAGGAAGGCCAGTTCTGCACAAAATCGTGCATTGAGTAGTTTGTCTTCAGTGCCTCCAAGTTCCTGGTGATGCTTCCTCCTTCCTCATCCCTTTGGTGGCAGCACCCAAGCCCTTCTGCTGTCTCCACTCTCTCATTTTCAGGACTTGATCTCAGGAAAGGACTTAGTAACTATGACCGTAATACTCCTCAGCATGTTTTCTCCTTTTCAAAATGGGTGACTGAGAGCTTGGTATAACTGACACCATGATGAACCTATAAGTTTTTTTCTTTTTTGCCTGCCTTCTCCTTTCCATATACTTTTGTTAATGACTTTGTTTAGCTCTGTCCAGCCACCTATGACTTATGACCTACCACAGGAAGATTAGAGCCCAGATGTCTGGAATGTATATCTTTAGCCTGATAAGGAGATGTCCAGCATATATCTCTTTAGCCTGATAAAGAGTACCTTGTAATTACCTTGTAATGAATAATTCATCTGGCCATGCCATCTGCAGGCTACAGAGACACTTCTAACCTTTGTAAAAATCATATATAAGGTCTAATGTAAAAATGCGTTTTGGGACTCCATAGAGACAGTTTGTGTTGCTCGGATTTCCCGTTGGTGGACACCTCCTAAAAAAACTTTCTCACTCTTTCTGATTTGGAGTACATTTCATTGGCTCGACTGCTCCAGGGTACAGACCCTAATTGGGCAACATAACCTTGTTCACACAAAACAGTAAATTACTTCCATGCTATCTTCTCCATGATTATTTGCTCTTGCATTGAGGGACTGAAAGTTTAAGTCAAAGGAAAGAATTGCTCATTGTAAAGTTTTTCCTGGCATGTGCAAATCAGCCAAGAAGGCACTGAGGGCTGGGGTGGGGGAGAGGGAGGACACATTTGGCCTCTTTGGTACTTGATAACCTACTACATCTATGGGGGCCATCTAGTCCTCCAATTTCCAAGATTGATAAAGAGAATAACAGATATGTTTATAAAATTATGAATCTACTTTTTTAATGGACTTAGTAAAATTTATAATTCTAAATAAAATTTGTCCCTTCAAAGCAGTCACCTTGGGAGACTAGCCACTTATTTCAATGATTCTTGCATTCATTTCAGGATCTCTGTTTTAGGGATAATAATAATTATTGATCATGGAATGCCTTCTATGTATCAAAACCGCACCAGGCACTTTACAGACTAAAAAACCTTATTAAATCCTATAAAAGAAGTATTACCTCTTTTAAACAAGACAAAGCTAATTGTATTCTATCTGTATCACACCACAGAACTCTAATCCTTAAATTAGTCATAACACTTGACTCTAAATGACTTTAAGCTGTTTCCAGGAATCAAATCTACACTCAAAATGCAAAGTCTGACCCACACAGAGAACAGTCAAGGAAGTGTGTCACATGCTCACTTAGATTTCCCAAAAAGGAGTTCCAGGAATATTTTGTTCCTTTGTTCCACAGCAATATCTTTGCAATAAATTCATGGCCTCCCAAAATGACTAAAGTAGTGTTTAAACTCGTGTGTGTGTGTGTGTGTGCGTGTGTGAAATCAGCCAAGTTACTTTAGAGATACAAGTATACTCTTAGATGTCTGACCTGATACTGTGAGAGGGGAAGGGAGCAAGAAGATGTCACAGAAGTTTTCTTTCCTGCTGGCTAAGGAGGCATGGGCACCATGTTCCATGATCCCCTCCTGTCTGGTCCTCCATCTCATTCCACTGACTGCCTGTTCGGTGACTGCCCACAGCTAGTGACAGAGGAGATGGCTTGATTCTCAGCTGTAGGGTTCTCCTCACTCTCTCCCCCTACTGATGTAAGACCTGTGGGGGTCTTACAGGGTTGGCATTATTCTTCCCCTCTCTAGCTGCTCTTTTCTTCAATGTGGATGACTGACATTTTCTCAACCTGATGTTGGTGTTTTTCGAGTTCAGTGTCAAGCTCCCCTTCTGACCAGACCCATGCCCCAAAGTTCCTCAAATATAGGAATTCTGGAGTTGCCACTGGTCAAGTGGGCCCTTAACACTGCTCAACAGTGTTTCCTGAGTCCACTTTCTTACTCACCCATGTTTTCTCACCTCTGTTCAAACCCCAACATCTCCTCCCTACTCCTCACCTATGATCCTTATTTCATTGAGAAAAGAGAAGCAATCAGAAAAGAACCCCACAGGCTCCCACCACTGGATCTGTCATCCTAACAGCTTTAGAGCCCCCTCTCTGCCTTCCTTCCTGTTACAACAATCCATCAACAACATTTAACATGGCGGATCACACCCTCCTCTTCAAAACACTTTCTTCTCGGCTTCTAGGACACCACACTCTCTTGATTCTTCTTTCATCACTATTGACCCCCCTCTCTGTTTTGCTGATTTTTTCTGACAGCCTTCCTGACTGGAGTGCCCCTGGGACCAGTACTTCAACTTCTTATCTTGTCTATAAACACTGACTTTTGAAGGCAAGAGCTCATCCAGTCTCATGACTTTAACCCACCATCTAAAAACAAATAATTAGCTCATAAATTTGTATCTCCAGCCGAGGTTCTACTCTGAGTTCCAGACTCACATATGTAACTGCTGACCCGCCCTCTTCCACCTGAAAATCTCACACCTTGATATTAACATACCGCACACTGAACCCTTATTTTTCCCCCAAACCTGCTCCTCCTGCAGCCTTCCCCATCTCAGCAAATGGCAACTCCGTTCTTCCAGTTCCTCAGGTCAAAAATCTTGGAGCCATCCTTGCTTGATGTCTCTCTCTCCCAACCCTTCTAATCCAATCAGTAACTCCCACTGGACCTACTTTCAAAGCATATGCAGAACCCAATCATTCCTCACCACTCTCCACCTTCATTACAGCTACTCTGGTCTCAACCACCATCACCTTGTCTGGGTTATTGCAGGAGCCTCTCTCTGCTTCCACTCTTGCCTCTCTACAGTCTATTTGCAGCATGGCAGGAGGGTGATCGGTTAAAAGTAAGTCAGATTGCTGACTTCCCTGAGTAAAATCTTACATTGGCTTCCCACTTCACTTATGATAAAATACAAAATCCTTAACCACATGGGGTAACCAGCCCCACATGACCAGGCACCACACTGCCTCTCTATCTTCCTTTCCTGCCTCTTTCCTCTCACCTCCTCTGGTCCATCCCCACTGGCCTCTGCTGTTGAAGCTGAAGATACTCCCACCTCACAGTCTTTGTGCTGTTGTTCCCTCTGCCAGGAATGCTCTTCCTTATACTCTTAGCTTGCTTTATTTTTCTTCTTAGCACTATCACCACCTAGCACATCACCTGTCCTGTCCTTTCTTATCCCCCATCAGAGCTCTACGAGAGCAGGGATTCTCTCTGCTTCTGCTCGCTGCTCTGCATGGACATACCCAACAAGGTCTTCTTGTTATTGTTAGCTACAGCCCTCAAGGCAGCCCCCAACTCACGGAGACCCCATGTGTGCCGAGTAGAACTGTGACCTTTTGGAAGCAGATCACCAGGTCTTTCTCCTGAGAATCCTCTGGATATGTTTGAACCACCAATCTTTTGGTTAGTAGTCAAGCACTAAACCGTTAGTGCCACCCAATCACAGGTCTTACCCGTTCCTCTAAAAAACTCCTGGGGAGTGGCATCTGGGGTCTTAAATGCTAGCAAGCAGCCATCTCAACCCACCTGGAGCAAAGGAGAATGAAGAACACCAAAGACACAAAGTAATTATGAGCCCAAGAGACAGAAAGGGCCACATAAACCAGAGACTACAACAGCCTGAGACCCAAAAAACTAGACAGTGCCCGGCTACAACCGATGACTGTCCCGACAGAGTACACAACAGAGAACCCCCAAAGGAGCAGGAGAGCAGTGGGATGCAGACCTCGAATTCTCATAAAAAGACCAGGCTTAATGGTCTGACTGAGACTAGAAGGACTCCGGAGGTCATGGTCCCCAGACCTTCTGTTAGCCCAAGACAGGAACCACTCCTGAAGCCAACTCTTCAGACAGAGATTGGACTAGACTATGGGATAGAAAATGATACTGGTGAAGAGTGAGCTTCTTGGATCAAGTAGACACATGAGACTATGTGGGCAGCTCCTGTCTGCAGGGGAGATGAGGTGGCAGAGTGGGTCAGAAGCTGGCAGAATGGACATGAAAATAGATAGTGAAGGGAAGGAATGTGCCATCTCATTAGGGGGAGAGCAACTAGGAGTATATAGCAAGGTGTATATAAATTTTTGTATGAGAGACTGACTTGATTTGTAAACTTTCACTTAAAGCACAATAAAAAATTTTTAAAAACCTCCTGGAGCCACAGCTGCTTCACCCTTCTAGGAACCCTAGCATCTACACCTCTTCCTCTTCCCTGCCAGTCTCACCACGCATTGGCTCTTTCTACTTGTGCTCCTGCCAGGTGCTGGCCAGTGATAGGCCCAGGGTAAACTCCGCAGTATCAGACACTCCAGAGAGCAGACATCTGGAAACCACAGCACTTTTCAGCTGAGAAGAACTTTGATTGTAAGGAGGTTCCTGTAAAGTTTTTGTGGTCCAAGAAGAGCTGAGTGCTCCTTGGGAGCCCCATCCACGCCGGCGCACCCACTAGCCCCAAAGCTGACTTACAAAGGCTATAGCTCTTTCAGGCCTCAAGAAAACCACCTGCCTCTGAGAAGCTAAGGGAATCTCCACGCTCCTCAGCTGAAGGAGAGGCAGGATGGACCTCACAGACTTCCCAGCACTCCTTAATGCAAGATTTCCCCAAGTGTGGGCAGAGTTCCACTGGTGGCCCTTAGAAGGAACATTCAATAACACCAAAGTGCTAGGTGAAAAAGTTACTCCTTTTTTAATTCTCTTCTAAAGACCCCGATTACCTCAAAGAGAACAATCTCTTTGAGGGGCTAGAAGGTTTTTAATGCCTTCCCAACACTTACTAATTTTCCTTTTTACAAAGAGAAAACAGTCCTCAGGCTAAGAGCTTTCAGCAGGAAAGGCACCTAGCTAAATTTTAATAACATTGTTTTGATTTCATCGTACTTATTTTCATGATTACCATCTCTTTCTGGCAGGTGATAACTGGTTTTCCTTGCATAGTCATAAGATAAGTTTCCTTTTTAAATAAACAGATCAAGTAAAAAATGAGCTAATTTAAAGAAAAACATCGTGTCATTATTAATAAAAAATGGCATAAAAATATGGCAAAAAATGGTAAAGGTGGGGATAGTAACTGTAGTTTGGCATATAAAAATCCATATCCACCCATTGCCGTTGAGTAGATTCCAACTCATAGCGACCTCACAGGACTGAGTAGAATTGCCCTATAGGGTTTCCAAGGAGCGGCTGGTGGATTCGAATTGCTGACCTCTTGGTTAGCAGCCAAGCTCTTCTGTTTTTTCGTTTGTTTGTTTGTTTAATTGTGTTTTAGGTGAAATTTTACAGTGCAAATTAGTTTTTCATTCATAAATTTTATACACAAATTTTATGACATTACTTGCAAGCCTTGCAATATGTCAGCACTCTCCCCCTTTCCCTTTCCACCCTGGCTTCTCAATGTCCATTCATCCAGCTTTCCTGTCCTTTCCTGCCTTCTTATCTTTGTTTTGGGCAGGCGTTACCCATTTGTTCTCATATACTTGACTGAACTAAGAAGCCCATCCCTCATGTGTGTTATCCTTTGCTTTATAGGCCTGTCTAATCTTTGGTTGGAAGGTGGACTTTGGGAGTAGCTTCGATTCTGAGTTAGCAGGGTATCCAGGGGCCATAGTCTTGGGGGTTTCTCCAGTTTCTGTCAGACCAGTAAGTCTGGTCTTTTGTTGTGGATTTGAATTTTGTTCTACATTTTTCTCCTGTTCTGCCTGGGACCCTCTATTGTGATCTCTGTCAAAGCATTCAGTGGTGGTATCCAGGCACCATCTAGTTCTTCTGGGCTCAGGGTGGTGGACGCTGTGTGGCATGTTATCCTAAGGAAAGCCAAGACCAGTTTGTCCCTCACTATACAATGGCTTTGATGTCCCAAATCACAGATGCAAAAATAGATGTAGTAAAATGACAACATATACAACATCAGAAAAATTACAACACAGGTAAAGTTTGTCTTCACATTGGTGTTCCCTCACGCTCACCCCCACATCCTTGTTTGTCTCCCCTCACTTGGGGGTCCAGGGCCTACATATGGGCCAAGCTTTTTCCCGCCACAAAGGAAAACTGATGTAATAAACTAGATCCCATTGAATTCGGTGTCAGAGGACCTGAGTTACAGCCTCATCACTGTCATGAACTTGATGAGTGACCTTGGGCAAATCCCCTAATCTCTCTACAAGAGAAGATAAGACTAACCTCAGGGTCTCTTCAAGCTCTGAATTCTATGCTGCTGGGATGTGAGTGATTTAATGTGGTCCCCTTTTAGGAACTCATATTTCACTCTAAACTAAACCCCAAGAAAGGTATTAGTAAATTCATGGGAATGATCCCCCAGTAATGTTCCAGATTCAGTGGTACGTAGGTAACCTCTGTCTCCACATGAGGCTGGCCTCCCTCCCAGCTTCTAGGCCTACCATAACCTCAAACGTCCCAACTCCCTACACAGCATGCCCTTGCCCCCCGCCGTCACTGCCTTCCACCCTATCAGGAATCAAGACACCAGGTCCCTGATAAGGCTGAATAGTGCATTTCTAATTTTTAAAAAGTTAAACATGCTTATTTATATACATGTACATACACACACAAGTTGGGGGCAGGAAAGGGCCAGGAAGAAAAATCAGCTTTGACAGCCTAATAAATGTCAATTTCTGAGGGGGGCTGAGTTAGAAGATGGATCCTCAGAACCTTAATTGGAGACATGAGGCTTTCTCTTTGCCAGGCAGCCCCGCCTCTCGCTGCAGATCCCTCCACAGATAGTAAGGCCCTTGCCTGGTTCTAATTGACAAAAGCCTCCGTCTGCTAAGATCTGTTTCTGGGCTATCAGAGATGCGGTGGGGTGGCAGGAGCAAGGAGTGCTCAAGTGCCTCTAAGCCCCATCCACCATCAGTGCCCCTCAGAGAAGAGAGGCAGGGGCAGCAGGACCTGGGCCCCAGAGGCAGAAAGTCCAAGGGCTGAGCAGTCACACCAATGGAGCCCACCCTGTGCCTGCCCTGCAAGGACCAGAAGAGACAAAGAGGCCCTCCTGACTAGTGAGGCTTGTCTCCCACTTAACAGAAAGTAAAGGCCTCCTTTCTGATCCAGTGATGGTATCCAACCTGGGTTCTACGGGAGAAGAGAGAACAAGAGCTAGGGGACAGCACTAGAAAGAAGACAAGGAAGCAGAGCCTTAGCCAGAGAGGCCGTGGAGCACCGTGGTTAGGAGGATCAGCTTCAGAGCCAGACTGCCTGCACTCATAGCCCAGCCCCACTACTGTGGGACCTCACTCAGATAAAGTGCCTGGCTTTCCTGTGCCTGAGTTTCACCCTCTGCATGATGGAGATATTAATAGCACCTACCTCAAAGAATCATGTGAGGATTGTTGTTAGGTGTCATGGAATCAGTTCCAAATCATAGCAGCCGTATGTACAACAGAATGAAACAGTCAGGGCCTGTGCCATCCTCACAACTGTTGCCATGTTTGCACCCGTTGTTGCAGCCACTGTGTCAGTCCATCTCTTTGAGGGTCTTCCCTGTTTTTGCCGACCCTCTACTTTACCAAGCATGATGTCCTTCTCCAGGGACTGGTCCTTCCTGAAAAAATGACTAAAGCATGTGAGATGAAGGGTCACCATCCTTGCATCTTCTGAGATAGAATTGTTCATTCTTCCGGCAGTCCATGGTATATTCAATATTCTTCGTCAACACTCTAATTCAAATTCATCGATTCTTCTTCAG
Source organism: Loxodonta africana (assembly GCF_030014295.1). Classification (NCBI taxonomy): domain Eukaryota; kingdom Metazoa; phylum Chordata; class Mammalia; order Proboscidea; family Elephantidae; genus Loxodonta; species Loxodonta africana. Next base: position 53,023,984 of record NC_087360.1, on the reverse strand, counting down.
CCTTCCTTATTCATTGTCCAGCTTTCTCATGCATTCTAGGCGATTGAAAATAACATAGCTTGGGTCAGGCACACCTTAGTCCTCAAAGTGACATCTTTGCTTTTGAACACTTTAAAGAGGTCTTTTGCAGGAGATTTGCCCAATGCAATACATCATTTGATTTCTTGACTGCTGTTTCCATAGATATTGATTGTGGATCCAAGTAAAATAAAAACCTTGACAAATTTAATATTTTCTCTGTTTATCATAACGTTGCTTATTGGTCCAGTTGTGAGGATTTTTGCTTTCTTTATGTTGAGGTGTAATCCATACTGAAGGCTGGAGTCTTGAATTTCTTCAGTAAGTACTGTAAGTCCTCTTCTCTTTCAGTAAACATGGTCGTGTCACCTGCATATCCCTCCACTCCTGATGCCTCGTTCTTCTTCATATAGTCCAGCTTCTTGAATTATTTGCTCAGTATACTGATCGAATAAGTATGGTGAAAGGATACAACCCTGATGCACACTTTTCTGATTTTAAATCCCCTTGTTCTGTTTGAATGGCTGCCTGTTGGTCTATGTACAGGTTCCTCAGGAGCACAATTAAGTGTTCTGGAATTCCCATCCTTGGCAATACTATCCATAATTTGTTATAATCCACACAGTCGAATGGGTTTGTATAGTCAATAAAACACAGGTAAACATCTTTCTGGTATTCTCGGCTTTCAGCCCAGATCCATCTAACATCAGCAATGATATCCCTTGTTCCACATCCTCTTCTGAATTCAGCTTGAATTTCTGGCAGTTCCCTGTCAATGTGCTATTGCAACTGCTTTTGAATTATCTTCAGCAAAATCTTATTTGCTTGTAATATTAATGGTATTGTTCAATAATTTCTGCATTCTGTTGCATCACCTTTCTTTGGAATGGGCACAAATATGGATCTCTTCCAGTCAGTTGGCCAGGTAGCTGCCTTCCAAATTTCTTGGCATAGATGAGTGAGTATCTCCAGCACTTTGTCCATTTGCTAAAACATCTCAGTTGAGAGGATTAAACGGGCTAATATATGTAAATCACTCACACTCGTGCTACAACATGGTAAGGACACAATAAATAGATTCCTTCTGTAGTCCAGCATGCCTCTCTCTGCCAGAGCTTTGGAGCCAGCCCCTCCTAAACAAACTGCAGAGTCCCAGTGCCACTACACAAACAAGCAGCAGGTCACGCATGAGACAAACAGCCCGGCCATGACAGATGGGCCGCTCCTATTGCCACACACCACAGTGATCAATCTGGACAGGGAAAACAGTCTTCACCACCACGGCCTAGCCCACCATGTCACTCTGACCAACCACTTTCTAAAAAACACAGAGGAATACTTTCCTATAAGGCCCCCCATTCTAATCGTTCCCACCCCTCTAGAGCTCCCAAGCATCCTCCTTTTGTCCTCCTGGAGACCTTAGTCCCAGCCATACAATGTGGCTCATTTTTATATTAGTGATAGCACAAGTAACTAGCACCTACACAGTGTGTTACAGTTTAAAAAGTAATTTTTAATTTACTATTTTGAATTGTTAATAGTTTCATATAGTTAAAAAATAAATGTGTGTATGTGATAATCAGTAAAGATTATCAGTGAAGAGTCTCCCTGTTATCCCCATCTTCCACCTTCCAGATGTTACTAGTTCCTCAGGAATCCTTCTAGAAGTTTCTTTTTGTATGCACAGGCAAATATTCTCCTTTTCCCCCTTTTTAAAATATAAAATGCAGCAAACCGTACCGGCTGTTTTGTACCTTGCTTTACTTCACTTAACATGTCTGACGCATCTTTCCCCTTGGTACAAAGCTTTCTTTTTACCGCTGCATAATACAGCATCAGACGGGTGAACAACCATAGTCTCTTTAAAGAGATCCTTCTGAGCGGGCATTTACATTGTTTCAAAACTTTCCCAATCACAAAAAAAAAAAAAAAAAAAAAAACTGCAACAAATAATCATAAACGTAAATCTCTTTGCACTTATGCAAACACATTTGTAACGTAAATTCCCAGAAGTGGAATTCCTGCCTCAGAAGATACATGTATTTATAATGTTGATAGATATTGCCAGATTGCCCTCCATAGAGGTTACTTACATTTCTAGTCCCATGAGAAATGTGAGAATGCCTTGTTCCTCACAACTTCACCATTAGAGTATGTTACCAAAGTTCTGGACTTCTGCCAATCTGATAGATGAGAAGTTTGTATATCAGTGTAGTTCAAATTTGCGTTCTTAAGAATGAGGCCAAGCATCATTGGTTGTATTTGTTTGAGTCATTTAAATTTCCTTACCTTAAATTGCACTTTGCTACCTACCCACTGGAAACTCTATGGGGTAGTTCTACTCTGTCCTGTAGGGTCACTATGAGTCGGAATTGACTCGATGGCACTGGGTTTACCTACCCATTGATCTCCTTTGGTCCTCACAAAAGCCCTGTGAAATATGTTAGGCAAGTATTAGCAATATTTGCGTTTTCAAAGGATAAAGCTGAAACTCAAAGCATTTAAAGATACAAGCTCAAAATCAAAAGGCTGGTGTGCGGCAGAGGGAGAACATAAGCTTTTCTCTGATTGTTTTATGTTTTTTTCTCTAATTGTTTAATGTTTTAGTCTCATCTCCCCAGTTGAGTGGTACATGTCTTACCTGCCTTTGAATCACCCCTCACTGAGCCTAGAACAGTGCTGAGTTGGGGCAGAAGAAGGACCCAGGGGGCCAGGCATCCAGAGACCTGGTTTCCTGCTGTGGCTCAGTGAGTTACTAGCTGTGTGCCTCTGGGCCAGCCCCTTGACTCTGGGGGCGGACTTTCTATGTCTGTAAAACCAAGATTTGAACTAAATCACTGAGGTCCCTTCCAGAAAATGATTATAGTGGGAAGCACTCCATGAATCTTTTATTATTATTTCTTTTTGAGAGGAGGAAATAAAACAGTTTTCAAACCTCCCAAGATGAGAACTTTCCAATCATACCAGTTTGTATAAACCTCATCTAATCAGGCAGTGAATGAGGCAGCAGGGGAAGGAGAGAAGGGGGCCTTCAGGCAGTACCTTGAAGCAGTGGTGTGTGAGCCAGCCCTCAATGAGAGCCGATTGTGAATTTTTCTGGAATTTTGCAAGTTGATTGATAGCTTGAAATGGGCCTCGGTGGGAGTAGTTAACACCATGGAAATCAGCAAATGATACAGGGGGCCCACCAGCCCCCAGATCCAATTGTTAAGTATCTACCACTACACCACTGCCTGAAAAAAAAAATCAGAAGCAATGGGGAGATTGGGTTGGTGAGAAGACATTCAGGGAGCCTGGAGTGTTCCAAGATGGAGGAGAGCTCACCAATGCCAGAACATGCCGGGGGAGGTGGAAGGGGAGGGGAGGGCAGCAGGATCACACCCCACCCTCAAATCAATTGACCCCGATTCTCCACATCACCTGGGGTTGACAGCATGGACCCTGGAGCAAAATGCAGAAGGAGGTTCAAATCCCTGCTCTTCTACAAACTAGCCGTGTGGCTGAATAAAATACTTAACTGCTCTGCCTCAGTGGGGTTTTGTGAAGATTAATGAGTTAATACATGGAAAACTGTTAGAACGCTCGCTGGCACAATTAAGTGCTCAATACAGGATTGCTATTGTTATTATTCTACTATATCTGTAGGTCAGGAATGCTGGCCTGAGAGTCCTGGGAGGCATGACTCCTGGTCCCAGCTGTCTCTAGCTGTGGGACTTTGGGCAATTCTCCCTGTTTCCATGTCTGTAAAGGAGGAGTTGGACTAGCTAAACACTAGGATCCTTTCAGCCCTCACCTTCTCTAGTGCCAATGTCCCTTGGTCATATTGGGGTCTGCGCATGACGAACAGAGACATGTCCTCTCCAGGCCTCCTGCCCTGCCCGTAGTACCCCCTCCCCCATACTCCAAATCATCACAGGGGACTTCCTTTCAGCTCTGACCTCTACTTTTATTCACCACGCTCAGTGCATTCTAGAGTGCTCAGACTCTCCTGTCTCTGCCTGGAGTTCCCTTTTCTCCTCCACCAATTTAGGGGTCCTGTTCCTGCACCCCCTGCCCCAGGGAAGCCTTCCCTGACACCCCAGGCAGAGCTGGGCCCCTTCCTCTGTGCTCCCACAGTGCTGGGTCTATAGACCCCTGAGCCCTTAACGCACCACATCTTGCGTGGCTGCCTATCTCCTCACAAGACTGAGAGCTCCCTGAGTCAGGGGTTTGTCATTTTCTTCTCTACCCCTTTACCTAGCCCAGGGCCTGACTCAGAGAAGGCCCTCGATGGTGGAATAAGGGAGAAAGACAGAGCAAGGAAGAAAGGGAGGGAGAGAGGGAAAGAGCCCTTGCCCACTTATCCTATACCCTCCCAACCCACTCACCCTTCCCTCATCTGACACATTGTCCCAAATCTGGGCTTTCTGCTGTAGAGTAATTCCTGCCACTCCACACGACTTCAGTGCCCCCTGCAAATCTTGGTGTGGAAAAAGAGAGAAATTGACCAGATTAGGGCTGGGTAATCAGCCATGTGCCACGAGCTAGCACCGTATTCCTCACTAATCTTGGCTGGTAGAGCTTGGCAGCTCCTCCCTCCCACTTCTGCCAGTCCAGGAGACATTTCCACTAGAACACTAGTGGAAGCTGGCTCCCCAAAGTCTACTCTCCTGGGAATCAAGAGCTCTCTGGTTATTGGGGCATTCAGTGGAGGAGGAAGATGGGCAAGGGGAGTAGGCAGGGCTGGAAATAGGTAAGGCAATCGAGGTTCCAGGGCACAAAATTGAAGGAGGACCTTACTTTCCGCAGGTCATGTAAGTGCAGAGTGCCTCCGTCTCAGGGCACTTGTACGACCCTGAGAGAAAAGGAGTGCATGCCTCACCCTAACTCCACCCTTGCAGGGGCAAAGAGGCAAGCCCTTCCCTCATAGGTAACCCCCCAATTAAGAGATTTGCCAGTCCTCCAGCTATATTCCCTAAACCCTCCTCTGTTTATTATCTCCATAGTACTTATTACCATCTGACATACCGTATATTTTATTCATTGTTTTAAAGGCAGCAAACTCCATAAAGGGGAAGATTTTTGTCTCTTTTGTTCAGTCTGTGTCTCCAGGACCAAGAACACCATTTGGCATTTCATAAGTGTTTGATCATCATTCACTGAAAGAATGAAAAGATCTGTCTCCCACCCTCACCCCAAACACATACACACACACACACACACACACACGCACTCAGACATGCACTCACACATATTCACACACACAGATACCTCTGCCCAGATCAAATTTCTGGCTGTCATCTATTTCCTGCTGAAACAATAAAAACTGAGGTGTTAGCTGATAACGAACTTAAGGCACGATTACCTTATAGAAGTATTTGCATTTTATTAGGGAAGATTTTAGAAATGATAAAGTTTTTCATGAGTTAATAGAACGAAGCCATGATGGTTAAATGTCAGGTGGGGGTGATATTTTGAGTCCTTCTCCTGCATCCCTCAGAGTGCCTCAAATCATATCACCACATAGGAGTGAGCCAGGCCCCCCAAATCACACAGCCACCAGCCTTGCCACCACAAAAGCTCAGCTCTTCCCTCCCTGATTCCCAGGAAAGCTGAATTATCTGTCCTAACCACTGAAATCCCTTATCCGCTCCCCTCCCCCAGCCTAGGCCCCCACATAAGGACTCACTTTATCCCTGTCCAAAAAGTCAAGCGGGGCCGCTGAGGACTGGTGTTGGGGCCACAGGGAAGCATGGCTTTCTAGAGCAGTGCTCCCAACCAGGGCCCAGGCTGCCAGAGCTCTCAGCTTCCAGAGGCTTCCTCACACTTCCATTAGGTGTAAGTAGGCCAGGAGTCTGAGCACCCAAGTGAGCCAGCTATTGGCACTGTGAGCCTCAGACCTCGCAGTAAAGGCCTGCATGATTATGGATGAAGCAGGAGAAGGAGACCCCACAAAGTGGCAGGTGGTCAGTGAAGCTGTCCTTACCGAGCATCTCGTACATGCAGAGCACGTGCCTGGGCTCCAGGGATAGAACTGTTCCTGTGCCACAGGCTCAGGAGCACTATCTCCTACCTGAAAAGCCCTTATCAGGTCTGATCTGGCCCAGGGCTTGGGCCATTTTCAGGGAGTCAACAAGAAGCTTAGCCTTGGAGGACACCTGAAAACAGAAGGAGTCCTTCAGATTGTCTCTCCACTTAGGAAGCATCCCATGTGTGGGTGGTCTGTGGGCTTTCTCATCAGAGGACCGAAGACCGCTGAGCCAATCCTATCCCTCTTCATGAGGACCTTCTGAATGGGGCTGATCTTGAGTCCAGACCCCCCAAAGCAGGAGCGGATGCTGTAACACGCCTGTCCCTCCTGTAGCCCCAGCTTCTGGGGTCAAGAGGAGTCCCTCAAAGCCCAAGGGTGGATAAAGCTGGAGAAGGAGACCCCTTCTGGGCCTAAGAGTGTACAGAGATGCCAGCAATGACAAGCCTCAGGATATTCAGGATGTGACTGCTCCGAGGCACCACAATAGGGGTACATGCTCTCAATCCCACATGCTCAGCCTTATCAGGGGGATACCTTGAACTGGGTTTTGTACCTTGAACTGCCAGCACACTCATCCAGATTGGTACCACACCCATCCCCACACCCTCAGGTATTGATCCTAGCCTGGGGTGGGCTCAGCACAGAAGGTTCCAGCCAAAACTACTCTCTTCTGTGGGAGTGGGGTAGCATACACCAGGCCCTGGGGAGCCCAGGCACTCACCGCCCAGCCTCTGAGTACACCCCTTCCATCCAGATGGTCTCCATTGATCTGCTGGAGATTTTGCCAGCTGGTCAGTTCTTCATCTCAGTGATGACTTTCTCTGGCTCAAAGCCCCCTCCTCCTCAGGCCATCCATCATCTATTCACTTGGCCAGATCAGCAGGAAGGGACAGCCTCTTAAAGGAGCTGGGGCCCAATACTCAAGTGCCCTGTTAGCTGCCCACAGCTAATAAACCCTTCTGTGCCCTGGGACCTTCACAGTGGGTCTGGGTGTTGGTGCAGCCTGCCCAGTGCCATGACCTGGCAAGCCCCACAGGGAACTAGCCAAGTCAAGAAAAGGTAGAATTAAGAGCTCTTTATCCCTTGTCACCTCTATGGGCCCATCCTGTGTCCTCTTCCCATTGCTTTCAGTCCAATGCCAACCATTCATAACCTCATAGAAGCTCTGATGACCCATGGTAAGAATTTACACATTTGCTTGCCATAGGGAACTCTGGAAGATAATAACGACTTACGATTGTATAAAGAGGCACACAATTTCCATTCACCTTCCCATGATCTTATTTAAGCCACCCAGCAACCCTATGAGGTTGACAGCATTACTAACCCTGTTTTACAGATGAGAACACTGAGGCTTGGAAAAGTGGAGTAATTTTCACAAGGAGGCACAGTTGTTGAAGGCAGAGTCCCTGAAGCTAGTTCTTTTCTCATTGTACCATACTATCCTTTGAAAGTCTCCAAGCCACAAGGAATCTTCTCTAGGGTATTTCACAAACTGTAACAAGCAGTACTGACAGGCAGGCTGCCTCATGCCACCTACACCATGCAGGTTGCAGTGGTGTGCTGGAAAGGGCTTGACTAAGCCCCAACACAGCCACTTATGAGCCTGGGGGACTTTGAACAATTCATTAACTCTCTCCGAACTTCAGTTTCGTCATCTATAAGATACAAATAGCACCCATTTTGGAAGGAACCCGTGTTAACCTGGGAGGCTCTAGATGCTAGGAAGCCCTATGCCCATGAAAGAAGCCATGGTCACCACCCACAGACAGTCCCCCCACCCAAGTGTTTGAGATGTTATGATGTATTGTGACAAAGCCGCCATCACAGCTAGTGGTGGCTTCCGTAAACAAAAGCTACTGTCTCCCTCTCTCCTCAAAGAGAGATCCCTGTGTTCATAACTCCCTTTGTGAGAGGAACAAAGAGAAAACAGGCCTATGGCTGAGGGGAGAAGCAAGGAAGAAAGTGATAGGAATAGGAAAGGGTTCAGGTCAGGGATGGTTTGGACATGGAGTACAGACATTTCTGGTAGCGGAAAGAGGACAAGCCCAGCTGGACCATCGGAGGGAGAAGAGGCAGGTGGACCAAGGGACTTCTCTAAGAGCAGCTTCCAAAGAAGATGAAGCAGACACTTAAGCACTCCAGCCCATGAAAAGTGCCTCCCAGGTGTTTGTGGATGACCCCAGGTGGTGGCTCTCTGTCTTCCAGCACTGATGCCACCTCCACTAAGACCACCATGCCGACATCTTCTACTTTTTCCAGCCACTGCCATGCCCACAGGAACTTCTGTATCCACTGGGCATCACACTCCTAGAACTCCTAAGACACTGGGCCCTTGGATCTGCTGACAGTTACTGGTATCCTGTAGCAAAGTGAATAAACTCTACCTTTTCCTTTTTTGTTTCAACCTCAACTAGAGGAATGCCCAAATGTGCAACCAGCACCAAATGCCTTAAGAGCTCTAAGTGAAAGACCTCTCCATCTTTGTGGGGGCTGAGAGACAAGTCCTAGAGGTAGATACCCAGACACAGCTCCACTATGGTCTGTGTGAATGGCACCCCCTAGACTTGTGCAGTGCACAGCCTGCGCATGGTGCCCCTGTAGACACTAAACTATCCTCAAGGCACCCCATCTATCTCTCTGATAATTCACACTTTGTTCCTTGGTCAAGCTTGTTGTGCTTTCCTGAGCCCTCATTGCAGATGCTGTCCCCTAGTGTTGTTCTTTGCTCAATCTGCACAACTGTGCACAGAGATCCTACAATGCCGACTCCATCCTTTAGGATAAGTTCTCTCCCAGCAAGCTCCTCTGTCCCTCATGCTATTGGCCCCATCACACCAGTTCTCTAGACATGACTGAATCCCAGCAGCAGGCACAGCTTAAATTGAACTGAGGGCCCCACTTTACATTCAAATTAAGACTTTGAACCCATATTTTCTACATGCTCTCCTGGCAAAGTCATTTCTGTTGTCTTATTGTCCTGGAAATTTCCTCAAAACAAAGCATTATAGAATTAATGGAAACTTTGAGGTCTTTTAATCCAACTCTGTCATTTTCCAGATGGGAAAATAAGGGCCAAAGAGGGGAAGAGACTTGCCTGACACCCTACAGCCAGTTAGTGGCAGAGTGGGGATTGGACCTCCTAGATCAGGGCTCTTCCTAGTAGCCATCGTGTCCATCCTCACAGACATACGGAGGTTAAGGGGACGGGACTGAAGAACAAGCAAAGGTGCCCCAAGTGCAGCGCCCTCTGCACTGCTTCTGGTCTCCTCTACCTTCACCGCCAAAGGACACAAAAGGCCTTTCGTAAATATATTTATTTCTTAGGAGGCAGCTCTATTTTGGCTTCTGGGAAACAGGACCCTATGCTGGGCCAGCCAAGCCAGAAGGCAGGACAAGAGGGCACAGGTTGGATGCCAGGGTCTGACAAAGGCTGAAGGTCCAAACGCCCCATGGGGAGGTAGCTCAGTCTCTGCCTTATGTTCAGGCCAGATTTGCTGGACTTAGCTGGTCAACGCAGCCCAACTGGACCTTAAGCCCCTGAACCTGAATATCTGAGCCCTAGGGGCCAGTTTCTACTTCCTGCAGGCTCACCTCAGCCTCCCAGACCTTGGCACACAGAAGCCTGCCAAGTACTCTACACTCAGCCAGGCCTAGCTGTGCCCACCCTGACTGGCCATGCTTCCCTGGACCCCTCAGCTCCTTCTCCAGCACCACCTCCCACCCCCAGAGCCCAGCCAGGCCTCCACTTCCTCTCAGCATACAGTCCTTGAGAACACAAGGATTTTTCTCACTGGTTCTCAGGCATAACCCCAGGTTCAGGCCAAACCAGTCTCCCAGGCAACTTGGCAACTCTGGAAACTGGCTCCCATCACCACTCTGAGTTTCACCAGCCACAGCCTCTTGAAACCACCTTTCTCCTCTGTGACCCTGCAACATCATTTTATCACATCGGCTCTCCCCTCAGCCTCTTTTTGATGAACTCCTGTCCCCTGCACCACCTCAGTTCATTCCAACCCAGCCCAATCCCAGTGTACCCCTCCACCCTTCTGTCTCCTCTCCTTCAACCCCTGGCCTGCATTCGCCTCACCCATACTCATCAAGAAAGTCATTCTTTTCTGTAGGTGGGAGCAGAAATCTGGGGACCAGGAGCTGGCCTTTGCTCACTGAGCTGAAGTTGCCAGCTGAGGAAAGCTGCCTTGGGGACTAGGGTCAAGGATAACGTGGATGGGGGCTGTTGGAAGGAGTAGTTATCAGAGGAGAATGGAAAGAGAATAGGAGCACCCAGGTTTGTCTCCAGTATGGATCAGTGAATTAACCAGCAAAAAATGAACAGCTTCAGCCTAGGCTGCCCTTGATTAACCTGGGCCTCTCCCTCACACCCCTGGGCATTCACCTGGGGACTTGCGGTGGTGACACTGGGGAGGGGAAGAAAGTCTTGCTCAGAGACAGTGACCCTCCCAGGAAGGAAGAGTAGGGGAAACAGGATCCCCCTCCTCCTTGTCCCTTCTCTACCAGAAAAAGCAAAAACTAACTCACTCTGGATGTCAGAAATCCCAACATAGATTCTTAAAATATAAATAACATCTGAGAGGGGTTAAAAATGAACTTGACCTCAGTTTCCTGAAGGGGGAAATAAAGGAATCAGACTAGATTGTCTCTAAGGCCCCTCTGGCTCAGATGTTCTGCTCCTTGAATCTCAGTGGGAAGGACTTTTCTCAGGCCCTGGGGAGCCCAGAGGGCCATGGGCTCAAAAGAGTGGGGCTGAGGTAAAGAGATGGGCACGGGAAGCAAAGATGGGCACCAACGAGAGAGGTTTGCTAGCTCGCCATTCTACCCAGGCCTGCTCGGGAGCATGTGCCATGCCGGCTGGTCCTGTCTGTGGCCCTTCCAGGCTGCAGCCTGGCTGACCAGGCTTTTAGGATAGCATCAGAGGCATAGCACCAAACAGCTCCCTTATTCCAGACCCTGATTCCAAGGAGGTTCCCCCCGTAGTAGGGCCTGCTCTAAGTAAAATGTCCTTTGGGGTAAGGAGGATATGAGAGATGGGGAATGGGGAGCTTCAGATTCTAATTCTGATACTTATTGCAGAGATGGGATTTAGCTCTTGAGTCCTCTACCCCTGAGTCCCTGGAAACACCCTCTTTCTCTCTCTCATCAGCCTCCCTGTATGGCATTTCCTAAGAGAACTGCTTTATTACAGAAGGGGAAACTGAGGCCCAGGCAGATCAGGAGTGGCCCACTAGGGTTTTGTCTCAGCCCTCATATTTACCAGGCCACGCGGCATCTGCAGGGCACTGTCATCAGGACCATTTCACAGAACTGACTGCACAGAGAGGTAAGACTGGATAGAGTTCACATTACTGTTCAGGCTTTCTTTAACCAGGGATCCAGTTGTTTAAAGAAAACCTTCCAAGGAAGTTCTACATACAAAGCAAATGAGAGGAGCTCCTCTGGCTGCTGCTGGGCTAAGCAGTCAGGGAAGGCCTCTTGGAGGAGGTGAGAATACATCATGTAGCTTACAACCTAGTGAGGGAGGCAGGGCACTCAGTAATCACACAGAGGGATAGGTCATACAAAGCTGGTCAGAGGTGCACCTTTAGACTGGTCTATTGGGAAGATTCTGTGGAAGCGACACTGAGGTGGAAACTTAGAGAAAGAGTAGGAGGTATCCAGGCTAAGTGGAGAGAAGGGCCCAGCAGGCAGGAGAACAGCCTGTACAAAGGTGCGGAAGGTCTTGTCACCTTCCAGGAACAGTGAGGAGGCCGGCGTGGCAGCAGAGTGGTGACAGGAGGGTTGGAGAGGGATGAGGCTGAGAGTTAAGCAAGGACATTCATACAGGGCCCATCCTGGTTCATGCTCATTACGTACATACCGGAGTCTCATCTTCACACAGCTTCGGGGTTTGGACCCCCCTCCCCACTTGAATAAAATGGGTCTCTGCTACCTGACAGAAGCAAAGAACTTGACTTCTCCAGGGTGCTGTCGAGATCTCTCAAACAAGGTGAAGCCCACTCCTTCTTGGAATGGAGAATTTAATCCTAGATGCTCAGAGTCAAGAGATCTGTTAGAATTCCTTAATAAGGTTGATAACTTTAGCAAATGGAATGTAAGACACCCAGTTAAATTTGAATTTCAGATAAACAACAAATAACTTTTTAGTATAAGTACATGTATGTTCTATACTTACACTAAGTATGCCCATTCTTGAGGCATACTTATTCTAAAAAAAACTATTTGCTGTGTATGCATTTGAAATTGAAATTTACCTGAGAATCCTATAAGTTTATCTGGCAACCCTATTCCCTACAATAATAACTTGGCATCTCCTTAAAGGACCTCCTTTAAATATTTGTTCAACATTAATTCACCAGAGGGAGTGCTCAATGTACTCTTTGAGAGATGGGTGGAGGAGGACCCCTGGTGGCCACCCTCAGTTCATCCACCAGAGACCGGAGCAATTTCACTCTGGCCCCAAACTTGCATCACCCATTCAACAGACAGAGCCCTGCATTAGCCAGATTGTTAAAACCTGTGCCTTTGGAGCTCTCACTCACTCCCTTACCCCTAACCCACTCCACCTCAAGTGGCTCATAAAAATATTCAGAGTGACCATTCTATCGATAAACAGGGCTCTCTCTGAGAGAGGGGATGATAACCACAAATGTTCTCACCTTGTTACATGTCCAATACTGGTTTAGAGCCCCTTATAGACAGTGACCCTGATGACTGCCCAGCTGCTCACCCGCACCCATCCTGCTCTGAGGGCAGCAGTACCAGAGTCTGTCCTGTCCACCTGGCTCATTACCCAATGGGTCCACATTGGGTAACCCAAGTCCTTCCTGTGTTCTGGGTGTCCGTCCATCCCTACGCAGCATGCCACAGCCCTCTCCTCTCACTGGGCTGTACTGAGACCAAAAACTGTGAAGTTCCCCAGCTTGTCGTTATCAACCCCATCTGCCCATTCTTCAGTGCCTTTCTTCACCTTCGGTCTCTCCTCCTGCTGTAGGTCCTCCTGCCTCACAGGCCCAGGCAGTTCCTTTCACACTCATTTACTCCTGGTGTTAGTCTTTCCAGTGATACCCCTCCCCAGGAGACTAGTATTTTAAAAGAGAAGGAAGGATGAACCCAACATGCTAATGATGAGATTTGGGACATCACTGGGGGGTGTATTACTGGATGGGGAGTCCTCCTGGGATTCCACAAATTATAACACACTGGAGAGCACCTGTGTCCCCTCCAAGCAAACTGGACTTTGTTTATTTACTCTTTCCATTAAACCAAACCAAACCCACTGCCATCGAGTCAGTTCCAACTCATAGCAACCCTGTAGGACAGAGTAGAACTGCCCCCATAGGATTTCCAAGGCTGTGATTTTTATGGAAGCAGGCTGCCACATCTTTCGCTCATGGAAGGGATGATGGGTTCGAACTGCGGACAGTTTGGTTAGCAGCCAAGTGCTTTAACCACTGCGTTCTCTACTCTTTCCATTAAGACATAGTTATTTATGCCGACCTTGTGCTAGGTATTGTGTTAGGAGCTGGGGATATGACCTGAATTAGACAAAGAATGCATCCTGCCCTGAGGATGTTTACAGTCTAGTGGGAGAGATGGCAAGCCTGTGGAATGTTTGGGCTCCTTTCTGCCCACCTCCTCCCCAGCTTTCTCCTCTCAGAACTTGTTTTATTCCTAGAGCCTCTCTTGCTGTCCGCAGGGCAGTGACCCCCAGGGTCTGTAGAGATCACACTACCAGCCGTACCAGCTGGACCTCCAGGTGTTGCTGCCCAGCGAGGAGCCTGCTGACCCATGACATGGTTTTCTAGCTGCCAGGCTGTGAGTGGATCAGCAACTCAGATGAAAGGAGGAATGCTCCCCTGTGGCTCCCTATTCTCCAGCCTTGCCTCAAGCCAAAGCCTGTCTATTCTGTGAAGCTAATTCCTTTCCAAGCTGTTCCCGTCTGGGCATACCAGGGCAAGCGAGCACTACCTGCCCAGGTGTACAGGGTAGGCCCAGCTGGGTGCCATCATCCAGTTGCTTAAAGGCCATTGATGTTGCTGTCTTCACCTCTCCTTCCCAACCGAGTTCTTCCATCTCCACAAAGCCTGAGTTCACCCCCAAAGATGAGTGACTCCACTTCTCTAAGCCTTCATTTCCTCATTGGTAAATGGGGTGTCTTGCCCTGCTCATCTCACAGAGTTGTTGGAATGATGAAATGGGATCATGGATGTCATGGTTTGAGTTGTGTCTCCCAAAAATACGTGTCAACATGATTAGGCCATGATTCTGAATATTGTGTTATTGTCCTCCATTTTGTGATTGTAATTTACCTATGTGTTGTAAATCCTAATCTCTGCCTGTGGTTAATGAGGCATGATTAGGTTATGTTAAAGAGGATCAGGGTGGGATTGTAATGCCCTTACTAAGGTCACATCCCTGATCCAATGTAAAGGGAGTGTCCCTGGGGTATGACCTGCACCACTTTTTATCTTACAAGTGATAAAAGGAAAGGGAAGAGAGCAGAGAAGGGAGACCTCATACCACCAAGAAATAACGCCAGGAGCAGTGCACATCTTTGGACCTGAGGTTCCTGCTCAGAGAAGCTCCTAGACCAGGGGAAAATTGATGACAAGGACCTTCCACCAAAGCCAACAGAAAAGAGAAAGACTTCCCCTGGAGCTGACGCCCTGAATTTGGACTTATAGACTATTAGACTGTGAGTTTCTCTTCGTTAAAGCCATCTACTTGTGGTATTTTTGTTATAGCAACACTAGATGACTAAGACACTGGATAATAACGGAACTGTGTGTGCCAGGCACCGTTCTAGGAGCTTTGGGTGTATTCACTCATTTAATCTTCATAACAAGCCTATGAGAAACATACTATTACTGTGTGTGCCACATCTTTCTCTCGCAGAGCGGCTAGTGGGTTCGAACCACCGGCATTTTGGTTAGCAGCTGAATGCTTTAACCACTGCACTACCAAGGCTCCCTACTCTTTCCATTAAGACATAGTCGGCAGACAGAAGAGCAAGCAAGTAGCAGAGCCAGAATCTGAGCCCAGGTAGTCAAGATACACAGAGGTTAGTGGTGGTTCAGTGGTGGAATTCTCACCTTCCACACAGGAGACCTAGGTTTGATTCCCAGCCAATGTGCAGCCACCACCCATCTGTCAGAGGAGACTTGCAGGTACTAAATGTTGTTGCCCCCTCAGGCATGCCTCCCATCCACCCCCGACAGCACCGTATCCGTCTCTGATCAGACACCAGCTCCCTGACAAATCCCTCAGAACCCTGTGCTCCCCCATCCACTCTCCTCCCTCCCCCCCCCCACCCCCACCAGCATCCACCTCTGGTCCAGGGATCTGGGAGCTAGTCTCAAGAAGAGAGCTCCAGAGATTGGAGGGAGGCAAGGAGGAACGAGGTGGACCAGTCAGGAGCCTGGAGGTTGATGAACCCTGCTCCATGCTGGCCAGCATTAGGTCCTTCCAGGAGTAGAGGACTGGAGCCAGACAGTGATGTACAGCTGCCTTCCATGGAGAAGCCAGCCTGATTCCTAATGGAATCAGATACCCCCTCCCAGAGCCCCTTATTCTTCTAGCCTCTCCTCCCAGCTCACTGACCTCCCACTTTGCTTTTCTCCACCCCTACCCTGCCTCCAGCTGATTTTATAAATGGCCCTTGCAGGAGGTGGGCAACTTGGCTAATTGAATCATCACCCATGAGGCACGTGTCTGGTTAGCATCACAGCTGAAAGGTGGTGGCAGCAACAGCTTGAGTGTAGTCATTACGGAGGAGTCTGAGCAAGAAGAGAGGCCCAAGAAATCTGGGCTCTTGTTTATTCTGAAGCCTCAAGGTGGGAACTCATCCCCACCACCATGCTGTGAGCAGGTTTACGAGGTGAAGCCAGGCCAACATGCACACACACACACACGTACACTCACTCATACACATATGCACACATACTACACACATACACCCTGGAATAAAAACACAAAGAGAAGCAAGAGAGACAGAGAAGAAAACAGGAAGAATGCTAGTGTGTGCTCACACGTGCACTTCTGCAGTTCTATAAATCTCAGGGGTGTGTACACATCCCTATGCTGGGCGTCAGTCATGATGCCATTCTTGCCTGCCCTGATGTCACCTCTGCATACTAATTTACAAATATAAGCATTTTTATAAGTGTCCTGGCCACGGCAAAGCTTCGCATGGTATCAACAGCTGCCAGGCAGCAGACACTGAAGCAGAATGACCCTTTCTTGGTGGAGCTGTCACTTGATCTTATTTTGTCCTGTCTCCTTCAAGACTGGTCTGTTTCTTTACCTATGGTTCCCCCCTTGATAACCTGGGTGTCATGGAAACACTTCAAGGAGGGCTTCCATCTTGTATTTATATTTGAGGAGGCTGACCCCTAAAGCTAACTCCTTTAATTCATTTGGTAAACGACCTCTGAACACCCTGTCTGTGTAGTGGGCTCCACGTGGGTGGGGGGCATGTCTATGTCATTCACCGCAGCCTCCTCAGCCCTCGGGTGATGCTGGTACACAGAGATACCTAATGGCATTTGTCGAATGAAGGCACAATGCACATGTCTTAGGTGACGTTAGTGCAGTTGGGCCTGGTTGTTGACTGCACTGACACAGTTCTCTGCAAGGACGACACACCCAGTGGACCACATCTTCTGAGAGAGACCTTGACACATGGTCAGCATTTCAACAACTGTCTCAAGTACTTTCATTACCCCTCCCAGCTTCCCCAAATGCTTTACTTCCCCTACTCCCTGCAGCCCTCACCCCACCTTTCCCTGGGGCCCCAGGCTACAACTTCCCCTTGTGAAGCAGAGTTAGCCTCAGAGTGGAAGAGCTCAGAAGTTCCTAGATCTGGAGGGTGAGGAGAGAAGATATGAGAGGGGCAAGTTTCGGTTTAGGATTCCACACCACTTAAAGGCAGGGTCCACATGTCTCGAGATGGGATTCTGATAGTCTGAAGAAACAAACTCTAAAATGCAGATTCAAATTATCCTCAATTCCTTCTAGTAGTAAATATTTAAATTCCTTCCTTCATGTCCAAGCCCCCAAGGCTGGCAACAGCTAAGCCCCCTGTGGCCTTTTCCACAGGCTAACACTGCCCCCTGCTGGGAGGAGCCAGGATGTTCCCTCCTAGTGCTGCCTCATGGAAATTAGAAAAACACAGCCTCCTTG